>NC_082603.1:32828828-33521328 GCF_030936135.1 Gavia stellata | reverse complement strand
TCAAAATCAGTGAAATGTCTGGTCTGAGTGTACAAGAAAGGTACAGAGACTAAGACATTACTCTGCATCGTTTTAAAACTAAACAGAAAAGTGTCAGTCCTAGTACTCCAGAGCCAAAAATAAAAATAAGCAGAAATAAAGGCAGAGCTGATCAGTCTCATTTAGCTGTCTAGAATTAGTAAAATGCAAGCAATAAATTAGATACAGCGTTTAAAGGAAACTGTATTTTCAAAATTCTATTCAGTGCCAAAACCTATGGGTTATTAGTAATAAAACAAGCAAGTTAATAAATTATTTCAGCATAATGTAAAACCACACTGTTAGCCATAGACCCAAGGAGGAAAACACAAATAATCTAACCAGCTTCATATGTTGGATGAGCAAATGAAACCTCCTAACTGGACTATTTATTTTTGTACAGAGATTCACATGATGTACATATTCTTTGTGATCCCTTCAAATTGCAGTGCTGCTCTCTTGACTAGGAAAAATACAGTAACAAGTTGTACTGCTGATATTTCTTCTCTCTCTTTTTTTTTTAAACACCTAAATGTTTTAGCAAATGTTACAACTGAGTATTCTGTGACCAAAACTGCTGCGCACAGGCAAAAAAAGGCACAGGCAAGTCCGTATTGCTTCCATGTTAATTTGCGTTTATGTGGTTGGTTTACATATTATTAAAGCCACCCATCTGATCTATAATGGCAGCCCTGCTGACACTGTCTGACCCAGTTTGACAATCTGGATAGAAATTGTAGGGCTGGCTGTTCAATGTCTGTGACTTTAACAGCATTGCTTTGGGCCTGGAATCAATTCTCTCTGTTTACAGACCATTTCACAGCCCTTTACCTGCAACATCACTTGTGTCAGTCCCATAAATACTTTGGTGTATATAATGCTTGAATTAGCATAATGGTTTAGGCACAGAGCTTTAAGCACAAAGAAGGACATGTCAACATGTTCTCTTCACTTAAGCAATTAAGAGCCATTATGCTGCTTCAGTGGAAATATCATCAAGGTTAAAGACAATCCCAAACACCCCTCTAACCTTTTTATTCTAAGTCTAATAAATGAGGCATAGAAATTGAAATGTTAGTAAACAGTGCTACTTGCAAGCTCTTTCTGTATCATGTTTAATCAGACCTCTCATTCACCACTTGTGAAGTGTAAGGAAATGTGCACGTTACCCATGGTCACAAGTTAAAAGGCTTATTTATCTTTTTGCAAAAGCTCACCTCTCTGCAAAGGTTTGTTTTACCTCTAATGTCAAGTTCTAGATGCTCTGACATGGCAGTGTAAAAAAAATAAACGTATGCATCGGTAACACACTGACTGGGTCACACATAATAATTCTTGCCAAAACCTTTTTCTGTATGGATAGGGGGGTATCGTCTCATTTTTTTTTTGGTGTTTACTCCTGGCTTTGTATTTTTCTCTCCATGTTACTTAGGAAAATGACCCAGTGCTTCATGGCTTGATTTTGGTGTGTGCTGTGGTTTGTTTGGCTTTTTTTTTCTTTAATTCATTCATAATACTCAGTCCCTTGATTCTGAAGGCTTTGAAAAGTCTTAGGAAAAAGTGGGAAAGAAAGTGAGCAGCTGTAGCAGAGAGAGAGAGAGAAAACCTTTGGTAGGGAAAGGCCCTCAGAGCGCAGAGATGTCAGAAGCCCAGCGACACTCCTGTAGCCAACCCAGCAGCACGCTGCCTGCAGACAAGAGAGCAGCGTGGCGGAGCGACTGTTTCACTCCGATACTGCCATTATGCGAGAAGACAGCAGAATAACCACTTCAAAGTGTGGTGGAAGCAAGGTAACCCCTAAAAACCTGATGATTCAAAGGGAAAGAATTGCTTCCCTTGGAAAGGTTGAGTGGCACCACAGACCCCAAAGTCTGTATCCCCCCTCCTGCCGCAGCACGTGCAGCCCACAGCGTGTCGTTGTATTAGCTAGGCAGCCAAGCACCAGCTTTTGCACTGCACAAGCCTCTTCTTTAACCAAAAGGGACTACTTTGGCGGTCAAAAGAGCCACTCAGTCTCCAAGCTCGGTAGTCTTGAGTTGGTAACACCCAGGACGGAGTTACCTCAGTGCTTTCCTAGACTATGTCTATCTACCAAGTACCCTCCTAAGCTAAATCCTTCTTTTCCTACTGCAGTATTTGAAGTTTTTCATGTTTGGGAAATAATTGGGCTCTGTTGTAGGTTAACATAAGTGTTGGAGATGAAACAACTTTCTTTTATTAATGCTTTGATTAATTTTTAATTTTTTTATTAATGCTTTTATTAAATTTTTAACTAACGTTTTGAGTCACTTCCCCAAATCTTTTGGAAGAAGAGAGTGAGTGGACAGTGTGGGCTACCTCAGCTGCTGTAACAATTATATGGCAAGCACATGAGGTGTCTAAAAGCCAGGCTTCTGGGGCATTCATTGCAGTAGCTGCTCTCTAACCATTACACGCTTCCTACTTGCACCTCTGTAAGCTGTATGTCTGTTAGCTTCCCTATCAGGAATCTCGCTGGGCATCTTGGCTACTAGAAGCAACACTGCTGAATGCCCAAAGGACCAGCAGTCAGTGGCAGCTCCCTTCCTATTACCCTCAGGAAAGGGGAAACGATCCTGAACCGTGTAGCTGGGGCTGTACTTAGCAGTCTCAGTGGCTTTGTGGGCGCAACAGAGTTCGCAGAGTCTCACCTCCATTCTTAGAGCTTTTTTTTTTCTCTTTTTTTTTTTAAAGCATATGATTTTTATATGCTCCGAAGAGAACAGATTGAGTCACTGTAATTTCAGTTTTCAAGAACCTCACCATTCTCCCGGAGAACATGCTGAATTTTTGTATGGATCATCTCATCCCGCCTGCACCTAAACTCCATCCCCCCTCCCTTCTGCCACTCCATGCTGAGATACAGCAGCAGCTGGAAATGGCTGTTTCACTCCAGAAGAGGTTTAAACAAATCTCACCTTCATTTCAATACCATCAGCTTAAGCTGCAAATCCAGAAGCCTGATGGAAGTGAATTGCCTTCTTATTTTACGCTACCCCCTCAGGACCATCCTGAGAAGATTGCCAAATTACAGCAGAGATTTCCTCAGAACGAGGCAGAGCTGAAATTAAGTTAGGCTCACTTTTAAAGAGATACACCTATGGTAACTTTTTAATTGAGCCATTTTGTTCTGCTTTCAGTCAGCTTCAAATCGAAGGACAAATTGCTCCGAGATAGCATAGGTTGCAGTTTGAAAACTGGCAATAATAAGCAAACATTACAGTCTAATTTGATCTGCTCTCACTCCGGTGCAATAGCTTTCTTTGAAGGTTGGTTTGAGATACATGGTAATGCCTGGAGGCCAAGAACTTGATTTTGTTCTTCTTACAAGTTCTGTGCGGTGCAATCTCTTTACTATATGTCAGAGGACGCTTGGCAGCTTCTCTTGACTAACCATGAGTGTCATCCACATTCTTCAGGTGAGAGAACCACAGAGCATAACCAAGCTGCGCTGAGGCATCAGTGCATAGCCATCCAGATTTCATAAATCATATGGTTTGATAAAAACCTGCAGATTGCACATCTAAGGATTTCTGTTCCACATTCAGATCTCATGAGGCAAGTTGTGTTCCTTCCCATAAAGTGATCTTCGTCTTCCATTGCAAGTGTGCTCCCCTGTTTCCTGAAGAAAATGGGCTGGAGGAGAGTCATTTGGTAGTGTTTGGAACTTGGATGGGAAAACTGTTTTACAGAGATGAGAGTCATACAGAAGGGTCATTGCAGAAAGGTCTCTGCTTTCAGGAATAGAGGCAGTACATTATACACTCACCCCGTATGCTTCATACAGCACCTTCCAAACTGATGGCTAGTTAATAGTCCCTTTCCTCTTCTATGTTTAGAGCTACAAAGATTGTTTTTAGTATATAGTAACACTTTAGCACCTTTTGAGGATCTCAAAGCAGATATTAATTAAGCTTCCTAGCACCTATGGGAAGGGAGTAAATAGCCCAATTGCCACTTTACAGAAAGGAAATTACTAGCCAAGGTCATCCACTGAGGCAGAGCCAGGAATAGCATGTAGGTGATAAAACAAGAATTACACAGCTGCCTTTTCTCCAAAGAAAGATGGCCCAAAATGAGAGCTCACCTGAACTTTTACTCAAATTTGGGGGAAAAATGTGCAAAACAATTCATAAGAATTTTCCCATCTACACCACAAAATCTCTGTTACATTTTCCAGCCCTAAATCTGAACGCTCTCACTCCATCTGAGACATGGTCTGTGCTTGATGACTGAATACAGCAGATATTATGCTCCTGGTAGGAGTCTTTGATGAGTAATTCTATTTTTTTCTTTTAGCCTGATTTCCTAAACATATGGACACATGAAGATAATGTTAATTCCGATATGTTTTCTGTAGCTAAGCATTAGTATCATTTACCTATTACAACACCCTGCAATAGATTCAAAATTATGGATCTACAATATTCCTAGGAATTTCCTAGTTCAAGAAAAATAAGTCAATCGCAAAGGATTATGACTACAACTGAGGCTAAATTAAAAGAAGGACTTCTGAAATGTGTTACGTTGCAAGTCCTTTTGGGACCCAAAAACTATTGAGCCATCCCACAGAAGTTACAAAGATACAGCTATATTTGCTTCCAACCAGCTGCTAGGTTCTAAACTCCTTGGGAGAGATAAGAATCAGAGCAGTCTCTGCAACGCTGTGGGAACTGTTTCTTCTGTTATCTTGGGCTGGAAGTAGTTCAGTAGTTACTTTTCAGGGGTGTTCTCAGCAATGGAAATGAAGAACTAGAAACAGAATCCAGAAGACATTTTGAGCAACACAGAAGATCTTTGGCCAACTGAAACTTATTCATTAGAGCTCCATACCAGCGGTTGTGACTGAGATCATGTTTTCACCTTCTGGAGCCTAGATACCTGCTGCTTGCATTCAGGTAGATTTACCATCTTCTGTTAACAGTGTGGGACCTACCACAAGAAGTCATTCCACCCAGAAAGAAAGAGCAGGCATAGCCAGTAACATTCTCATTATTTTTTATCTCTCGTTTGTCATTCAAACATCCCTGTCCACTTTCCCCTTATAAAAGAAACTGTAATTGAAAGCATGTTCGTATGTTTTGAGGCTAGGGCAACTCGGTGATCATTTAGCTTTATCCAGGCTTTAACAAACTCTGCCACAGGTGCTTATTCCACTTTTTTCTGCATGAAGAAATAAAGAGCACTTGTACAAATGACATGTATGTCAATCTTTAGGTCACAATACTTCCTGCAGTTGTACCCCATGTAGGAGATATCAAGCTGAAGGCACCTAAGAATTAACAGTCTGTACCCAAGACAGGAAATGGAGTTTATAAAACAGGTGGATGAAGATCAGTATTCACTTCCATCACATTAAAGCAAATCCATGTATATTTTATTCCCTATATCCTGACTTGAATGTGCATTTTTACAATAATCAGACTCCGCAGTTTCTGTAGGATATGTAATATTTGCAGATGGATTGGTATCGCCTGGTAGACCTTCCATGCAAGAAATGGTCCATCAGAGGAGAAGAGGGAGACACTGTCCAGACAGTTCTGTAGCGACCCACCAACTGCACCAGCCAAGGGTTTGGCTTTCCATCCTGAATCCACACATAGATCATAGGATTCTTCTGTAATGCCATAAGTTGTACTTAAATAGAGGGAAAAGTTAGCACCCGGTGCTCTAGGCAGCAGCAGTTCTCTAGATTTTTGTACAACTGCACACTTATATTGGTATTGCTATCCTGGGTGCATATTAACCATGATTGAAACAACGCCCATTGGAAGTCTTAAAACCTTAACCACCAGTTTTACTTCTAAAATAAAGTAAACTGCCAAAAGTTCTGATAAAAGTGACAATTTATATTTTTAAGTAGTACATCCGGAATTTTCCTATAGCTGTAGACAAAGGAATTCTTACCCAGATAAGTATAAGAGCACCAATAAATTTAAGGTAGCTTATGCAAGTTAGGCACTAATGAATGTCATCTTCTGTTTTGTCATGAAAAAAGATCTTTCTGCTGCTAAAGGAGACTGATTTAGATTATGAATAGCTGTAGTGATTTGCAAAAATGGCTCCAGAGAGATAGACTGAGATTCCATATACTCATGGCACTTGAGGTTTCTGCCCTTTTTGTTGAAAATTAATTTGTCCTGTGGGTTATTGGATTCTAGCTCAGCCAATGTATATTGCTCAGTCATCACAAATTTACTTAAAATTTAGTGTAGCTGAAGTTCATTCAACAAGACAAAAGTCTACAGTTGAAAGCTTCTAAAAATCTTTTTAAAAAACTGGCTAACGGTGTAATTGAAAGTGCTGGAATCAAAGTAGATTTACAAAATGTTTTGCAGGTATCAATGTATGTTTTATTATAGTAAAGAGACTCTTCAGTTTCCTCTTTTGATGGTGAAAACAAATGGGTGGTTTACTGTCCCCTTGACGCAAGGGGCTTTTAATGTTTGGCCCCATGCCTCGAACCCAAAACTTACATTCCTAAAATGAGAAAATGTGCCTTCTAACATAGCCTACGGCTTCCTACACTACTTCTTTAATTTGACACATATTACTTTTTATGGAATAGGGAGAGAAACTCTGGTTATAAAATGTCAAATGCCTCCCCTTACGTACCATTTATTTTCTTTTCTTCCCTTTCCTTTTTTTTCTTTTTTCTTCTTTTCTGTGTTTACCTTTGATGCATGAGTAGAAATTTTGTTTGTATTCTTGGAATCCCCATCTAGTTAGTGCACTTCTCAGGATTAAACATCGCTGATGCTTGTAAATTTGATGTCCCAAAGACAAATAGGTTAAGGTTAAAAAAAAATCTAATTCTGTTCAATTCGGCAAGGTTCTTGTTTAAATTAAAAGGCTGTAACTAATTTGATTGATGGGTCCAAGTCATCTGTTAGCCTCTGTGTTGGTGAATCTGACTACTGAATCACCACCAACAGGGACCCGGAGGTAAAGGTTATCAGAAATACAACCATACAAAGGTAGCCGTCGTGCAAAAACTAACACGGGCAATGATATAAGGAGAGATGATTAAAGAATAAGCAGATCTTAAACGTTCACAGGAGAGTGGTTTTTCATTAACTGGAAAGGATAAAAATCTTCTTGAAGAGAAATAATTCTCCTTATTTTAAGCTTTATCGGAAACAGTTTCATGTCTCATTTAAATGATGGGGATTTTTAAAAAGAAAAATATAAAGGCAGATAGAACTGATGGTATATGAGAAAAGCTCATTTTGTGCACAACTACTGCGGATGGTTCCCAAGTAGTAAGTCTATAAACAGTTTGTTTGTGTTTTTCCTACCAGGAGTTCTGCTTTAAAAAGACAAACAAGAATTTAAAATTCAGTTTCCATTTAATAGTAAAATCACTTCATACACATCTCAGTAAAATAAGAGGGAACATTCTGAAAAAAAATTCATGCACAGTCCAAATCTCTGTTCAGCTGGCTATTTTTTATGTGTCTTTCTTTTTTTATTCCTAGCTCTAGTGATATATCTGAATACAACTGATCAAGTTTAAGCTATGAGGCTCTCATCTCTTTCCTTGATACACAAGGCTTATACAATTGCAAGAAATGAGATACAGTGCGATAACCAAATCATGACACAATGGACTGGAAATTTTAGATTAATAAACCTCTTTCAAAAGAGAACTAAATAACTTTTACAGTTTTATCTATGGCTATTTGTTTCTTTGAAGATTTATGGTCCTTGCAACAGATACGCGTCTTATCTTTCACTTTTCAGATTAAAGGAAGATGATTTTAAACAGGCTTCTGACTGGCATAATCTGGAATTGCAGATGATCTTCCTTTAAAAAAATGCTAAAAGTGAACTTGCAAGTCAAATGAGAATATCATTACATATGTCAGAGGGGTCTGAGAAAAAAATCTTCATACAGCTAAACAAGGTCTGATCCTTATTATCGCAGCCCGGTATCGTCAGGCAGCACTTTATCAGCCAGGTGCGATCCATAGTGCTTAACAAGGAATTAAAACTTCTCATGCTGCTGCTGCTTTAATTGATTGATGCTAAAAGTTTAGAAACTAAAATCTAACCAGCTATTACAAAGCTCCTTTAACCAAGCCTTCTCCTTTGAAAGCGGGATCCTCAATTGAAACTGGCAGCCCACATTTTTAGGTTTCAAGCAGCTCTGTCATTCCAGGAGGAATGTGTCTGCCACTTCACACGATAGCTTGAGCTGAAAGACATGTACTTTGAATCAGAGAATCAATAGAACACTTAATGGACAATTAGGAGAACAGCTGTAGGACTGTCAAAGGCCCATCTGTACACAGCTCAAACAGCCTCCGCCTGGACAGGGCACGGAAACCACAGCTTACTGCCCCAGGGCACCCGCTCCCCTCACAAAATCCCCCTTTCATTTCACATTTAATGTTAATATAGTATTCTTTTTTCATTACAAATTTTAACACGTGTAGAAAATTATGGAAATTGCTCCGGCCATTTGTCAACTTATATCATGTGAATTGATCAATAAATTTCACCACTTTGTTGTTAATGTAGATAAATTTTGGCATTTAATTAAGCTACAGCGAAAATGTGGCCACTTTTAATTTCAGCAGATGCTACCTTTTCATCTGTAATACAGGAATACATTGGCAAATACAATCCAGTCACTAAATATTTATAGACAACATGACAATTCCTAAAAGAGTTATCATCAATGATTTTGGTTCTGAAACAATTAACATTGTTTAAGAGAGCTCATGTGGAAAGCTGAAATAAATTCTGAACAGCAGATTAAGTTATGGCTACACAGATACATTGCATATAAATAAAGCACATAAATCTACACACACGATAAACACATATGCCCACACTGATTATTATAGGAATACTGTCTATGGCATATATGCGCACAAGCATATGTAAATTCTAATAAACCAAGGTACAAATTCCCATATGCATAACTACTCGTGCACTGCACATACATCTTCACAGATATCTCTATGAATTAGACCTGTATAGTGATATTTATCTTTAATGGAGCTGCTTTGCAAAAATGTAACGAGAGAGATTGGTCTCAGGAAGTAACATCACAGAAGGAAATATTTCATATATAAACAGTTTATGTAGAATAACAAAGAGCTGACAAAGGCATTGCTGTTTATAATAATAAAGGTATCTACCTTTTAAAAATACTGAGTAAATTTCTAAACCGCAATAATCAGGGATTAGCCTTTAAACTTCTGGATATTTTTTAAGCACACACAGATTTGACCAGACAATAAGAAACATAAATGAACATTTTAGGCTCCCTCTATGGCCTTAGGGACCCCAAGATGAAATCCTGCCTCTGACAGCCAGAGGCCCTAGACACAGCACTCAGCAGCAAGGCTTGACATGATAAACTGCTGTATCTCATCTGAGTGGGTAGGGGGAGGAGGTTGCCTGGTGGTGATATTGCCAATGCCTCTGGGGTAGGAAAAGCCTTGAAATCCCATTGCTGGTTTTGCTATAATCCCCCTGCCCAAGCAGGCTCCCACCCTGACCTGTAATTTTTGCTAAAGAACTTGCTTATCATTTAGAGGACGACCGTGCTGGCAGCATGAACCTGTGTACGGGAGAAACCACGGAACAGGGAAATCACTGGTGGTCACACACACCTAATCCTTGTGAAGGACTCCCAGTAACTTGAGCAGACAGCTTCAGCATCTTCCCACACTCAGGCAAGGAAACAATCGTATATTCAAGCACCAGGCAGACATCCAGCATCCTGTAGGTAAAATCCCTTTTGTTTGACTCCATTGTGAATTTCTCAGTTTTCACTGCTGGGTAAAATCATCTAACTTGGTAAGAAAAGAAAAAAAGGGGGAAAAAAAAAAGAGAGACCGACTCAGGCACACCAATCATTTTTAAAGTGGAGTTTCTGTTTTTGTGGATTTGTCACCCCTGCAGCATGTTTTATTTTCAGGTTTTCAGAGGAAACTGGTCAGCAGATTTCTTGAAGTTGTTGGGGAGTGCAGGGAAGAGGACTGGAATACTGTTCCAAGGGAGACTAACTGGCTTTTAGCCAAGGATTTGCAATTCACAGGGAGAACAGGGAATCCAAATGCAGTAACTGTGGTTTATGTATGGTATTTGAACCACAGGGAAATATCTGGACAGTACAGAATATACTCAATAAATACAGAACATTCTAACCAAATCTTGAGTCATTGGAATTATCTCATTGGCCTTTCCTCTTAAACAGAAAGCTTTGTCTCAGCTTACCAAGGCTTTTTTTTGCATTTCACAGCATAGGCATTTACTCCTCCTGGACTGGATCAACACATGAGTTCATCAGTGCATGCCTGCGACTCCTGTTCCTGCCGGCACCGCAATGCAGACTCTCCTCCTGCTGAGAAGGAGTGCTGCTACAGAGGAGGTCTCATGGCCAGGCCCTCACTGCGGCTCCTGCGACGTGCCACCCAGCCTAGCCACACACAGACGGGCTCTCCTGACGTGGCTCCGCTCCCAACACCCTCCAAAGAGCCCGTGCGTATGTACGTACAAACACTCACTGGTACGCAGGCACACGCATAAGGAGGAGAGCAGTTCCAGGGGAGGATGGTCCAAAGAGAGATGGTGATGGGTCTCCGCAGCTTCAGCCCAGAAGTTGTAAGTTCTGCATGACATGACACCCTGGTGAGCGGAGAGAGGCCGGTCGAGATGGTATGTGCGAGTTACATTTTTAATCTTTTTTGTGGCCTGCCATGATGGCCCATGAATGTCATGACAAAAGCTAGCTTAAAGGTCTAAAAAAAAATCTTAGTGCCATCTGCCGCAGTTAAATTTCACGTGCACCCATAGTGGATCACTGGTGATCCCCACTGCTGGGCTGTTTTAACTCTCACCCTTTCTCCCTGTTTCTGTAGCAGAAGCAGAGGCAGGGAGCAGAGCGTGAAAGGACCCATCCCAGCCAGTGGTGCAGCACCAAACCCCTGAACCCCAACCCAGCAACTACAGCGCCTACATCATGCAAGTCGGCCATGCCGTAGTGTCTTCTTCCATGGAGTGACAAATCCTTGACAGTTTGAGACAGCAGTGCCTGTTTCTCAGCCTGATGGCGTTATGAGGAACATTTACTAAGTTTTTAACGGTGAAGACCTAAACTCTAGATAGGAGGGGATTACATTAGAATGAGCAACAAAAAAGTCTATTATACAATCTTTGTTTGCAGAAGATCTTAATAACAACAAATCCATTTGTCTTTTTCACCAGTAGAGCATTTTTGTGGGAGATCCCTATTTATCTGATTTATTAGAAATGCTCCATTGAGACACAAAGCATTTTTCTAATAAACCTAGAGGTTAGCACTATTGTTTTCAGTACAGCTGACCCTTGGATTTGCTGTAAAACCAGAATCATTAGAAATGCTCCATTGGTTATATTGGAGCATTTCTAATGAATCAGAGGGTCAGCTCTATTGAAATAATGTAAAATATCTAGATTCATGAGAAAAACTCTATTGAAATGCATGGAGCGTTTCTAATAAATCCAGATTTTAGTAGAGCTCAACCCTGAATCCATTAAAACGTTATGAAAAAATAGTTACTGAGCATGCACCTTAAGTACTTTTTTCTGTGTTAATCTCTCATTTATTTTAAAATGCGTTGTAAAAATAGCAAAAGGCATCAGCGAAAATTTGTTATTTAAAGTTTGCCATTTCCTCTACTTATATGTGAGCAGAGAGCCACTGTTGCCACCAGAAAGGCAGCCCCTGGTACCTCACAACACGTGCTTGGTTCGCATTGCGCCGAAGCAGCTTCCAAGAAGGGGGATGCACACGCACAGGGCAGCGAGCACATCACACCACGCCGGGTGCACGCACAGCCCCAGATTTACTGTAGTCTCCCCCACATTGGGCACATACTGAATGGGAGTGAGTGTCGTGAGAGTTACAGAGCTTCAGTTTGCAACTGTCTGGAGAGGAGCTGTTTGTTGAGAGCTCTCAGCTATCTCAGTCTTTTCTCAGTGTAGGACTTCACTGCAGGAGGGGTCATGGTTTTCTCCACAGAGTCTGGAGCAATGCTGGTGTCAGCTCCCGGGGGAAGCTTCCTGGGTCCCCACAGCAGGCTGTTCTCAGCAGGATCCCCTTGTTCAGGGATTGCTCTGAAGGGAAGGTCCAATTCTTTAGCTGCATATTTAAATGCCAATCGTCTATGGCAGCTGAAGGCAGTTAATGATCATAAGCAGCAGGTTCATGGGCATTCTCCTCCCAGGAGGATATTGTTCCCGATTTAGCAAAGGGCCAGCTCACTAAGAATAAGAGAAATACACATATGATGGAAGGCAGGTCAGAAGTGTTTGGCTTGTGTATCCCATGAAAGAAGCTGAGCCTGAAGTGTCTTTACTGAATAATGGATGTAGAAGAGAGTCTCTCTATGGCTTCAGGAAGGGGCATCTTAAGTAAAAGCCTCGGTACCAGATTCAGGTGTGATGCACTTAGGGCACATGTCCCGGGATGAGTTGCCTGGTACCTTGAGGCTTCCACAGTTTACCGGTGTAATTACTGATGGAGAGATTATGTTGTCTATAATTTTAAAGAGAAATCACAGCCTGCTTTCCCCTGCAAGTTAGATGTTTATTCTTAATTTACAATCACAAGGCCAGCAATGGAATGAGATTTTTTTTATTACTGCCAAGCTGAATTGGCTTTTTCTACCATTTTTAGTGTACAACACTATTCAAAGCCTGGCGGACTTTCAAGCTTACTTTAATGCAGATTCAACAGCTGTAATCTTCTAAGAGTGTGTGTCCTAAAGATGAGATGGTTTTGGTTTAATGCAATTTCAGACTTCGCCCTTGCCATACAGCTAAATTACATACCTATGGCAGGTGACATCTTTAACCTATTTGCCTATCCAACATTGTCAGCTTGATAACTCCCTGAAAACTGAGGCCAATGGTAACAAAAATTAATAGTAGCATGTTACGGCCCAGAACACGAAAAACCAAACAAGAAGTCTTTCTAATTTATTGTTTCACAACATAACAAGAAGAAGTAAACATTGGCAAATTTATTTTAAGGGCATGCATGAGTCAGTGCCCCTCTGGAATGGCCAAACCCTTCCTCAGAGCTGACTTGAAGATAAGTTTGTCAATTTTGCAGATGAACTTCACGTGAAAGTTGCTGTGGCAAGTTTTTGTGATGACAACGATGATAACGCCCACTTCTCTCTTTTTTCGAAGCTAAGGCTTTATTATGGCACCTCTTATCTTCCCGAATATTACTGCTGAAATGCACCTACTATAGACGTGGCACTGCGGGTACCAACTGGGTAAAACACTGGGGAAGGGTTTTGAGAAAGGTTTGGATCAGTGACCCTCTGACAACCCCCTGCTCTCAGGTAACACATCTGAAAACATGGGCAAAAGGGATGCTTGTATTTATGGGGTCAGCCAAGAGACCCTGAGTGTGTGGCATGGGGTTCAGTGTATCTGATGCAGTAGGTGAAAGAGCTGGATTGATCATGCTGGAATTGATTACACCAATGTTATGTAGGCTACTTTCTCCCTGGTGTTCATGATGACTGAAGGCAGGCTAAGAAAGCACCTGGAGATTTGGACATTGCTGCTCTGTAATCCATGGAGCTCTCTAGCTCAGGTCCCTGTTTCAAAGCAATTGGAAGACATTGTAAGAAGCTGCTTTTCAGTTCAAAGGCAAGTCACATGCCACTGAAAACCAGTTTTGGATAAAGGAGACTCTCCTCTACGCTGTGTGACACTGGAACCTCCAATACTGCATGTTCATTGTTAAGGGGTCACAACGGTAGCCACGCCAGGGCGGCATGCAGCAGGGCTGTGAAGTCCTCAAGCAACTTCTCACTTCTGCAGCTTTACAGCCCACCTTAAATGTCTTTCAGAATAGTTTGCTTAAAATTAAGCACAGAAAGACAATACATTCATCACAACCCCTTTACAAGGCTGTTCTAGGAACTAGGCTTGTGTGTGTCGTAGCGTTTTATAGCAACGGTCTTTCTATAGGTCCCCATGCTTTCAGCAAATAACAGAGAAGCTGGCTCGCCCCACATGCAGATTAGGTTCTGTTTATTTTATGAATGCATACAGTCAGCGTATCTGCAGTTTGTCAGCTTATGGTGCTGTTCGTTTAGCTGCTTTGTACCTATACACACACACATATATAAAGTGTATATGAAAAGTATGTTAATATAATTCTATCTCAACAGATTCAATTCTTAAATGCTACATATACTTGTTTAATCTCTCATTTTAGAAGTAGGAAAGGTTAGATTATAACATCAGGTTAGCTCTCTTTGAAGCAGGTAATAATTAAGTTGATTCACTGTTGCAATTACTGTCAAATCCCCCTTAATTACCACGGATTTTATAGCAGCTTCATTATACGTCTGCTGTAATGCATTGTGGCCCAAAGGAGAAGTGTTGCAGGAAATTCTGCATAGCATGTATAATTCTAACCTGCAGTTAAAGCTTCTAGTGAAAGCCTCTGCACTAAATTTATCTTTTTTTGACATTTTCCCCCCTATTATTTAAAGCAGTTGAACTGGAGTAACACCACTAAAATATACACCTAACTTCATAAGTGAAAATTGATCTCTTCACAGGTATTAGGAATAAAAATGGAGAAATGATAAAATTAACAGTGAATTATTCTTGGGAAACTGCTCAGCAAAAATGAAGAACACTTCTGGTCTGCTGTCATGGGGGGAGAAAACTTCTGCCCCATCCTGCAAATCACACACCCCTGAACAACCTTTCCTCACTTGACTAGTCCCACTGAATACAGTTTTTAAGGCGGTAAGAATTTGCCAGATCGGTCTGCTGTACATCAATATTTTCATCCATTGTTCATTTTACATTTTATAAACTGGATTATACAAATATAAGGCATACGCACAACCAATAGCTTTGACGGTTTTTAATTCAACTGCGTATTAAATATGCTGTTGCAGCATAGTATAAAAATATTTGATGAAAGCAGCGATTTGGAAAATAGTAACACCTATTTTATTATCAATCACGCAAGAATTTTTAAAGCAACTCTTCTTTAGAACTGACCTTCCAACTAACTTTTGTAACAACATAGCCTCATGAAACTGCTGCTTTATGGCTCATGTGTCACTGCTTGTTTCCATTGGAAAAATCTTTACAAATCAGGGTCTGTAAATTGAGCCTGCAACAGTTCAAAACAGATAACTGAATAATGTGTCCCATGGATTCTCTTGTAACGAAGGAATTTACTCCACAGAATATATTAGATGCAGAAAGGGCTTCAGTGTCAGTGACACTATTGGCAGCTGTGTTAACAGTTGAGGAGCTGGCTTTGTACAGCAGTACAGTTATTAAATTTCTCCAGAGACCATGACTCATTAATCAAATATTCATACATCTCTGTAAATACACACTGAACAGAGAATACCCTCAGAGCTGAGCATCCCAGCACAAGTGCTCTTTCATGTAACACTGACAAAATCCTGAGAACATGCGGTCATGTTTTGCATTTCTAATGCTGTATGTACTCTTTAGTACCCCAATTCCTAAAAACAGAACACAAATGATCTTACTGATCGCAAGTGTTACACAGTCACAATTAAAATTGCTTCACTATTGCTTCATACCATCTTTTTAAAAGTGAAGACAGTGAATCAATTCTTCTGTTCTTTGTTTACCATCAGACAAGTAACTTTTTCCCATACGGATGGAGAAACCCAAGGCCATGCTCCTATTAATACAAGAATTTGTATTAGCATGAAAACAACAAACCACTGGTTGAACTGTGAAGGCCAAAGAACTTCATATATTTGCAAAGACATGAGCTTGTTGTTAACAAATACTGTATTTTGGGTTTCCGCACTGCTGTAAAATGGCACGTCTTCTCACCTGCTCCAGGGGAGATGCAGACAAGTCTGAACTGAAGTTTTGACCTTGGTCAGGTTGAGATCGTGGTTCAGAGCTGAAGCATCCCTCTGTGATCAGCTGAAGCTCTTCTCTACAAGCCTTTGAAAAAATCCAGTTTTCTGTCTGAACTCCCCATCTTAATGCATTCATGTCTAGGACTTTGGTTTTGACTGTTGCAAGTTCTGATTTATACTTCTGATTCAAGCTCTCTGTGGGTTGAAGTAGTCAGATGCCTTTATACAGCGTTATTTGTAAATGGGGGTTATCATACTGCTGAATGTAGATTTTTAAAATTCTGTACTGTAGTGCTCTGCTGAACTCGGGGGAACAAGGGAATGGAAGGGAACGACTTGAGTCTTCAAGTCCAACCCGCTGAAAGTGTGGCCAGCACAAAATCCCAAATGATCTTGATAAGAGAAAGGGGATTTACAGATAAATCCTGGGAAAAGGTGAGTCTCAGATTATATTCCTTTATAGATTTAGAGGCTGAGACATAGAATTCACCCCTGGAACCGGTCCCTAACTGCAGATTTTGAAAGGAAATTTGTAAACTTGCATAACATCCTTATATTCTGTAAGTAACTTGCAAATGGCCCAGTTTAAGGATTGAACTCTGATCAGAAAATACTTCCTTTTTTAGTTGCTTTTCTAATAAATATAGATACTCCAGCTTAAGCACCTCCACAGTTCCTACCACATTAATTTCAGTGCATTTTAATTTTCTTTAACAAGGCTTGACATTTACATTTTAAAAAGAAACTCGTCTCCTATATTTAATTGTGGCACTGATTGAGACAGGATGGCAATAACCTCCTGCACTTCTGTGTAAGACAAAACCCACGCCGCCTTGCTCCGTGAGTCAGCACGTGCCAATAAAGCAGTTGCGGGTGTCTGCTGCGTGCCATGCAGAAGACAGCACGAGGCTGCAGTTACAATCCCCCTTGCCTCTTGTCCACCTAAGTACAGGGCTCCAGTCCTGGGCATCCTACAAGTGATCCTACAACCTGCATGACCTTATTCACTGATCCAGCAAACTGCTGGATGTGGATAAATACCTAAAACATTGACTTTAATAATGTTCCCTTGGGGCACAGGGATTCACTGGCAGGATCAGAGTGTAGGAAATGAGGAGATGGAAAATAAGAATAACGGGTGGATGCTGAGCGGAGAGCCCACAGAGCCCTGGTTTTAACACGTGCCTACACACCCACTAGAGCTAGGCGAAAACAGCAAACATTTATTTGCGCATCTTCTTGCATAAATAAAACCCTGCTGATTTGCTTTGATGGCATTTACGACCACATTTATTCATAAACATTAGAGTGAGCAAGTTTTTATTTGCAGGAGCGTTCATAGAAAACAAAAGCGTCGTGAATTCTGGTGTGAATAAATACCAGAGAGCTCTCACATGAGAAGGGCTTCTGCAGTCATTAAGTAAAGCTCTTTTTACTATTCACACCGTGGATTCAAACAATTACAGCTGCCCGTGAACTGCTTACAAACAGGGAAGGGAACTGTTTATAAAGCTCAGTTCATCCAATTAGGCAACAGAAACCATCCTGTGAAGATACCCAATCATAGGGTCAAATGGTGATTACTCAGGGCTCAATCCTGACTCCCTCGAACACCTCTTTGCATCTTTTTGTCAATGCAAATAAGTTACCAGCATTTTAAGACCCCTTTACATAGCGTCGGCATGGCCTAACCAAGATGGTGGGAGGCTGTAACACCTTTGTGCTGCCAGAAAGCAGCCACAGGCTAACGGAGGCTCCAGCCGTAGGGATCGCACGAGGAGCGTTAGGCTGAAATACTGCCGTGTGTTCCCCTTCCGCACAGGGCTAGGGGAGTGCGCTCCACGCACTGGGAAGAAGAAAAGCATCCATACTCCCATAGTAATCCACTGTGGGGTGGTAAGGACCATAAAGTAACCTGGCATGTTCTGCCCTCGTGGAGGCTCCTGGTAGCACAAGGAGCACTGGTGCTTCAGCCTCCCCGAAAAGCCATAGCACCTTGGATTAAATTGTTGCATAAACAGACCACGGGGTGGGCTGGATTTCAAATACGCTGTTTGTATTCATTTGTGGCATTATTGACCTTTCATAACTCACTGACAGTTGCTTTTCACTCCATCATTCCAGTTAAGAGATTGTCAATAATTCTGGAAATAAATCAGGTCTCCAGAGCCCGTTTTCTTACTGTAATTAATGGCAAACAGGAGACCCCTTCCCTGCCTGCCCGAATATCCTGTTGTGTCCTGGCTGCGTTGTGCATAACCGAACTGCTCACCTGCTTCTTGTTACCATCACTTCTGGGTTTGGAGGGGTAAGTTAAAGAAAAAAAAAAAACCCACAAAAAACTTTCCTTACAGTAAAAAATTTGTAAGCCAAGGGCAAAACCTGAGATTGGGGCCTGTTGTTGCCTCTGTAGTGCAGCTGGGCAGTGGCAGACTCTGCCCGGGGCCACTGCACAGCCAGGCAGTGCTCGGGGAGGAGGGGGACTCCTTCTTTCACATCCACATTCCCTATTTTCCAACTGCACTTTCATACCGATTGCAGATCATAGAATCATAGAATCATTTAGGTTGGAAAAGATCTTTAGGACCATCAAGTCCAACCATTAACATAATCCTGCTAAGTCCACCACTAAACCATGTCCCCAAGCGCCTCATCCACACTCCACCACCTCCCTGGGCAGCCTGTTCCAGTGTCTGACAACCCTGTCAGTGAAGAAGTTTTTCCTAATATCCAGTCTAAACCTGCCCTGGCGCAACTTGAGGCCATTTCCTCTTGGAAAATAAATAAGATAAATGAACCTGATGTTTAAGTGCCAGTTAATGTACGTAGAGTAACCACTTGTTTGCTATTACTGCTTTAACTAAGGAGGGTGTCACCATGCTAAATGTCAATCAGGTGTGTTTACCACATCGTTTTAGAAGTGCGAGGTCATGGAGACTCCTCTGGGAGCCAGTCAACTCACCACGAACAGATCCAGACTCACACAGTCTTGCCTTGCACGGGAACCAGCAGGTTTTGTTCAGAACATGAGGCCAGCGTCAGTTTTGAAAATCAGGTGAGGGGACGTGTGGCGTCACCTCAACACCAGTTCCCACCGCACCTGTAAGGAAATACAGCAGCTGCCGTTACGTAGTTCTTAGTTACCTACTCAGGTTCTTGTCATTTAGGGGTGCCTCATTAATACTGTGGGGAAAATGTAACTGCCAAGGGAGATGTGCTTGGGGGACTCCCACCTAGCTGTGCTCACAGGAACAGAGCTGCTTGGAGACCTTCAGTAACAAATTAGGGTGGCCTCAGTTTTACAGCTCTGCTGAAGCATGGGTGACTGGCAAGAGGGAACCCAAGACCTTAAAGAAAGGCAGCACAAACAAGCAATTCTCTGGTAGCCACAGATGGGCACTAACTTAGCAACGGTCTTGAGCATCTTTCCCTTACTAGGCCTTCTGGAAGTTGCTCTACAATCCTCCAGGCTCTGTTTCTCTCTGAGGCCAGTTGTCTCTACCAACGCTAGTAAATAACCCCCCCGTCCTAAGCGGGCACTTTAGAAATCTCCATTTCATGAGTCATTACAGGGCAAAACCAGCCTTCCAGCCTCCTCCTTCCCGAGAGCCATCCCTGAGGGTCTGCCGGCTTGTTCCCCGTGGAGTTAAAACAAGTGCACTGGGTTTCTCCACCAGTGTCCAGCCCAGTCTAAGACTTTGGGTTGGAAAGTTGTCAGAAATCAGCCGCTGCCTTTCGTGATTGCCTGCAGGGAAAGCGGGTGCTGGCCAAAGGCGTTCTTAAAGGTCATGAGTTTGGCTTGACATGCCAGTGGCCGCAGAGCCGATGGGAAAGGGATGTGGTGGCTGGTGGGATTTTCCCCATGGAGGAGCTGCACAGCTGGGTCACGCGGAGAGGTCCTTTACCCTCCACCACAAGGGCTACCTGAGCTCCCAGTCCCAGCTACAGTGCCGCTTGGGGAGGGACAAACACCAACACCTTTGCCATCAGTTCTGAACGTGATGGGGTTTTGGTCACTGGGCAGGTAGAGGCAAGTCAAAGAGGACCCTGAGGTCACACATCAGTTTGAAAAATGAGGCCAATATCTTTGCTGGAAGAGGGAAGGCAGAGTCCCAGCTCATCACTGAGAGTCCTGAGGTTGTGTCAAGCTAGTATTAGATATTATAAACACACAAAGAAATGTTCCTTCTAAGGAAAAAAGGAAATGGCAGAAAAGAAAAAAAGAAAAGGTTATTAGGCAATTAAAAGCTCAGACTTTGAAAAGAGCTACTATTTGCCACCTTCTGTGGTACGTGCAGTCCAGTTCCGTCAGGCAAGTGAGTAATCAGCCAGTGATTTGTGGAAGTCCTTTAAGAAAATAGGCCACTGCTGGGTGTGTGAGTAACTAATGCTCTTTTGGTTTGTGTTTGAAGGCAGCAGCAGCAACAGTGATGACACAAATTAATTGCACGGTTTTCAGGAGATAATGCAGACGAGGTAAAGAGAATTACTACGCGATTAACATAGTTTCCAATTAAAGTCCCCTGTAGTTACTGAAAAACATTAATTTCTAGTAACTTGGTAATTTAACTTGTGTCACCACTGTACAGGAGTGCACGAGGGCAACCTATGGGCTTGTCTATGCTTAAGCCTTGTACGGGAAACATGAAAAAAAATCTGAAAATAGCCATTAGATTTTAAGAACTACTTGTAGCAGGCTTCAAATAAACCACCACTGCGGTAAACTAAAGGATTTGCTAACAGATTAAAGGACCAAACACCAGCTGCTGTTCTAGCACTGAAGTCTTTCTTGCCCTTAGTCAAAAAGGGAAAAAAAAAAATTCCACTATTTAAATAAACTCAGCAAAGTTGTTTCAACCATTACGTTTATCAGCAAGTTGCAAAAAGACTGAGACAAATGAATCTGTTTTGCCCTTCCAGAGAAGTTTGCTGTTGGGACGGCAGAACTACCTTTTAATTTTTAACACTTAGGTACTACAGCTCTTAAATTTCCATTAGACCATTTCTATTACAAGAATACCAAAGGTCTTTTGAAGAGCAGCTCATTTCTGGAGACGCAGCTAGCTTAGGTGGGTACGTGCACATGGGATTTTCTAAAGCACCTGAACTTCAGCCAGCGGAGTTAAGGAAGAAGGAAAATTCACCCTTTAGTTCCTGTCTCAGATAAAGCTACCTGTACCGCAGCAGGACGCAGCGGCCCATGAGGTACTTGTAAGTGCGCAGCAGACCAACAGGTACAAAGGCCTGGATGTGGAAAACCTGTAGAATTACCAGGCCTGAGCAGTTTTGTTTTAGTCTGATGACAAAATGCAATCACCAGAGCACCCATCTGTTTTCACCCTGCCTGCTTCAAAATGTAAGTGTACGGGGTGAGCAGCGTGAGTTTGACATCGTCCTGATTGCCAGGCTCGTTCCCAGTAACGATACAGAGGCTGAAGCCTGTGATGGGGTAGGATGGATAAAGTCTTTCAAAAGAGATGTGGGTCTTTGTCTATATGACTTGAGCCATATATCAATGTTGTGCATTTTTGCATTAAAAAAAAAAACACCACATAATCAGGAAAAAAGTCCACTGTACAGCTGTGTATTTTTTGTTTCACATAAACTGCTGTGCATGAAAGCCTCTGAAGCTTATTATATTTTATTATTATTACTACAACAACAGAAGCTGTAAATGGAAAAGACATTATTGATTCAACTAACCTGCTGAATGCAGATTGTTCTTTACCATACATTTGTTAGTCTTTGGGCCAGTCTGGTTTTTAACAGCCTTACACAGCAAAACTTTCAACACTTCTGGGCGAGAATATTACACAGCCTCGTATTTCTTCACTGAAAGGGTTGTCAGACACTAGAGGAGGCTGCCCAGGGAGATGGTGGAGTCCCCGTCCCTGGAGGTATTTAAAAGACGTGTGGATGAGGCGCTGAGGGACATGGTTTAGTGGTGGACTTAGCAGTGTTAGGTTTACAGTTGGACTTGATGATCTTAAAGGTCTTTTCCAACCTAAATGATTCTCTGATTCCCCTGCAGGATGCCTTTCCTTGGGCAGCTTCCCCTTTCCTAAAGATGTCTGTCCTTTCACCGTTCCCTCGAACTCCTCTCCCCCTCCCCAGTGCACATACACTATGTATTTGTAAACTCTAGTGCTTCCCTCCCTCCCAAACCTCACTCTTCAGCTAGAGAGTAAAAGCCCCATAGCTACAAGTTAATCTTCCTTAAATCCATCCCTGCAGGCTCCTGATCATTTTTCCTGTTCTTCTGTGCACTTTAATTAGTTAATGCCCTCCGCCTGGAAAGGTAAGCAGAAAGGAGAGCATCAGTGAAAAGAGATTATACCAATTATATCCCCCTGCTCTGTGACAGAAGCTTTTAATGATGCAGCATAGGACTGCTTTTTTTTTTTTTAGAAATGTGAAAGCAAAGTACAACTTCATGTCTAATTTCCTGTGCACTGTTACCCAAAGGAACCACTCAAAGGTTTTGCATTATTTGTGCTAAAGCTACAGTAACTTGTGCTTCACTAAATAGGAATCTTCTATTTTCTAGCTTTCACTGACGTTCACAATTCTCCTCATTTTGACATCTAAATTCCATAAATATGTTGTTTACTCCCTCTTCTGGGCTATTAATGAAAAATATTAAGCAAGATCAAGCCAAACATCGTCACATACAAGCAGCATCTCAAAGTAGTATTATGCCAATTATTAGCAGGATTCAACAGCGCAGAGGTTACTAATTTAGACAAATGATGTGTGGGGTGTTTTTTTTTTTTCCTGAAAACAAGTGAACACAATCTCATTTCGGCTTTTTGGAATATTCACTCCATTAACACAGGAAAACGCACACTCCAGCCCTGGATCTAGTTCTGTCTGCACACTTGATTTTGTTCTGCCAGAAATCTATCTATTAGTCACTTCTTTCTCATAAAAGGAAAAAAGGTGCTTTAATGAATGCACGTGATGCTTAGTACTTGGATCGGCAACGTTTGTGCCTTCTGTGCCTGAACGGCACTTGGAATAGGTTAACATTTGGTTTACAACACAACAATAAAACTTGCCTTTATTGCAAATAAACAGAGTATTCACACCTTACAATATTGTTTTAGATGCAGGATTATATGCACTCTTAGAGGCTCTAATATTAATATAAAAGGCACATGCATTTAATGTTTTCACACCTTCTTTATTTTCCAAGCAGTGTTAACAGGTATTTTAAATATTGCATTTACTTTGTTAAAACATGAAACTATTTATGTACATTTGTTTGCAATCTGAGAACACACACCATCAAGTAATCATTTGTACAGTAATAACATGGATCAAAATAAAAAAAAAAGTCACAGCCCAGAATTTTTAACATCCACTCCCCCATTTGCATTGATTTAAAAGCTGCACTAACAGGAGAGAAGCCTCAACATTATCGTAGTTGAAATAGGAAACAAACAGTCCTCTCTTCTAATAATTGTCTTCAGCTGCTTTGATTGGTTGCAGTTAATATTAATAGTATAACCTTTAAAAATTGTGGGGAAAGGTAATACTTTATCTTCACTCCTCCTATTAAGGCTCCAAAGCAAGCTTAATGAGAAACCATTATAAAATCATACTGCTAAATAGTATCTTAACTCACAATTCAGCCTATATAATTATATCAGTATTGCAACTGACAATTACTACTGATCTATCAAACTTACCTTCCCGACACCGTGCTGCTCAGGATGTGTGTCACGATTACAGCATTAACTATTATTTGGGCTTACGTAGCAAAACAGATGAGAGTTCCACCCTCACCACACAAATACAGAACTCAAATTTTGCTTACAAACAGAAATAACCTGGTCTCAAAACCTATGGATATGCCTCCATGACATAAACCGCCCCCGCCCCCCCACCCCCGTATCTGGCAGCCTCTGCTCAGGATTTGCCTTGGACTGACACGACATTCGGGTCACCTTTTTTTTAAGGACTGGCCAAGCTTTTTAAGAGGGAAAGATCAGGACGTAGGCACAGTTCAGCATACCTGGCTCTAAACAATGCCTTCTGTCTTCACTAGCACAACGTGACATTAAACTCACCCAACTAGTAGTGAAGAAAAATAATTAGTAAGTACATTTATAAATGACATTTTAAAGACTATTAACATATAAAACATTATCATCTTTATGAAAATAGACCAATTTCAGCTCAAGCTTGCCTTTTTGGGGGAAGAAGACACATACATTTTTTATTTTTTTAAAAGGCAAGTGTTCTCCTGGACAGCTGCCAATAATCTTGTGTAAAACGTCCTTAAAGCAAGACAAACTCCTCTGTACTAAATCTTTTTAATCTTTTCTTTTCATCCTCAGAGAAAAGGTCATTTTCTTCATGGAGTGGACTGGAAGCAAAGTCATAGTCTCTAGAATGACCCTTTACAAAAGTAAACAAGGGATACTTCTCCTTAGATGAAGATTTCAGCATCTACAATGTAAAACACATACCAGATAAAACGTTAATTGGAAATGAAGAAATGCAGTAAGTAGTGATATTTATCTGATGATGTCTGCAAAGTAAAAAATTATTATTATCATCACCACATTAAACAAAAAGCATTGCACAATCTAAACATCCCCTCCTCCCATTAAACATACGTTTACTTCTGTTTCTTCTTCAGGTAGATGCTAATTTTATGCCTAACCCTGCATCTTGTTCCATACAGATCTCCTCTACATGCTGTCTGTTTCAGTGCAGCTGGAGCTCGTGTAGGAAGATAAAAAAACTCTACAAAATAGTTAATGGCCATAACGCTCTCCTCAAGCACAGGTATGAATTCTGCGGCAACCAAGCATCTCAGGGACATATTTTTATTGTAGAATCGGCATGTACAATAATCAATGTTTTTATTAAAAGTTCAAAACCATACACCTATGTAAATAAGCCAATCAAGAGCATGTGGCTAAAACCACACTGACGACAGGAGCAGGCCGTCGTAAGTAGTGTGCCAAAAATCTACATTTATAAATAAGAAAACCGAGCATGCAGAAAGCGGGTGGTAGGGAATGATAAATACTAAAACAGATCAGCAAACTACCTTTAATAGCAGATAAAAATCCACCAAATACTGAAAGACACTTCAGCCTTTCAGGCTGTTTTGGACACTTAATTGTTCACTGATTATTTTTTAATTTTTTTTTATTTCTTACCTGCTTTGAAAAAACAGCACAGTCATGTAGTGACACAGAGAACTACATTAGCCTAGAAGTATTCATGTGTGGAACTAAAAATCACTGAACATAATTTCATAAGAACAATTAATCTAAAAGAGTAAAAAAGCCTAAAGAGATCTTTAAACAGTAAGAACGATTGAAAAAAAAGACAGTCAGAGGCTGAGGAGGGTGTTTAAAAAAATAAATTAAAAAAACCCCACACTCACAGTAAAATCCTTGATTTTTACTGTGGTCTGACATTTTCCACTTTATACTATTTTAATTGTATTTGGCAACTGTAATGTGAAACCTGGGTAAAAGACCAAGGATGTACAGGAGAGATGCGCACACGGAAATGCAAAAGCAAAAGAAGAGTAACAAATGAGCATTAGAAAGAAAAAAAGTTTGTAAGACGTACAAATGCTTTGTTTCTTGAGAAGACTAGATAATTGGATGCAAACCCTTTCATCTCTAGGGGCTGAATACAAGCTGGCTTAGTAGGAACAGAAATTGATAGCCATGCGAAGGCTGTCTGCTGTCTGTGAAGGGGATGGGTGGACTTAGGCCAGCTCCTAATCGCAAGTTTGCAAGAGCAAACTCAGAATACTGCGTCTCAGGGAATGTGTGGTGACCGACCGACCACCGCACCTTTAAATGTGGTCCCTCCAAACCAGGACAGAAATACACCCGCAGTTCCACTGCCCTTGTCTGTGCTCAACTTCCCCTGAAACGTCCTTCTCTACAGGTACATGTAACATGTCTCTCTATGTACTAAGGGAGGTGATGAAATACTAAATACAGGACGTGAACTGGACCGACAGGCAAATGCCTAAACAAGGGTCGAGTGGAACTTGGTTAAGATTACTGCAATTATTACCAAGCTACGTCTCACTCGGTGATCTCAGATAATTTGAAATCATCACAGACCACTGTGATGATTTCTACAGAGAAGTTTATTGATAAACATCAGTATTTTTTAGTATTTCAGTGTTTGACTCAGGCTGCCACTGTTGTCACTGCAACAATTACTTCTTTGTGCTGAACTGCATCCAAGTTCAACACTCAATCAGTCCAGTTCCTCAGAGAACTTCTCATTTCTGCTAATGAAATGGGCTACAAACAGGCAAACGCAGTTGTAGCTCAAGTGAGTTATTTATTTGCTGTCATGGGTTTTGATAGGGAAACACCTCACTGCATTAGCAGAAAGAGGAGCCTGGTAGCAGTTAAGTAACAACGAGGCTGCAGCCGGGAACAGGCAGAGCCGTCCCTGGTCCTGTGCAGAGGCCAGAGCTTCTTGCTGACCTTCTGGATCTGCCACATGGTGGTGAGAAGCCAGACAGAAACTGCTGTGCCTGCGCGGTATTTCTGCTGGAAGCGCCAGACAGAAGGAAGACTACAGCCAGTCGGTAAATCCATCCTTCTCAAGTCTGGATGTGTTTCCAGGTCTCCTTAACCTATCAGCTATTTAATGCCAGGTATTATTAAAGTACTTACCAATAGCTGCCTAACGAGCAAGTACAGAAACAAAGGGTAACCTGAATGTGATTTGGATGGAGTTTCATCAGTCACTCCATTTGGGCCCTTGATTCCCATGCCCTAATTTTTCTATCACTGAATATGTGGCTCATAAGGTTTATCCTCAAGTAATAAAAGCTGAATCTTTTCTCCCACCTCTTATTGCCCACAAAAGCAGTGAGAACCTGAATTTTTTAGTCTAGCCTACATAGGGCACACTGGGAGCATACTGTGCTTTATAGTTCAAAAGTTATCGGACTCCAATTGCAAACAAAGGGAAAAATAACCGAAAAGCAGGAAAAAAACCAAAGGATGTGAAGGAAGGATCGAAAGATCATAGAACGTTTATCACATTGTATTTGCATCTAAACTTTCCTCTATTTTCAAACTTATTGTGCCTGAAATATATTTATATAAAATAATGTCATTAATATTAAAGAACTTCTACATGAAATACCAGCATAATAGCTCCAAGGCTTAGATCAGCCATGAGTATTTTCACAACATATGTTCAGAAAAAGAAATGTACTTAATCCCAAACGTGAAAGAAAAGAAAGAAAAAAGAAAGAACTTGCAATGCAACCAATTTTGTATTTAGATTTTTTTTTTACCATATTATTACATTCTTTCTTATACATGATATAATAGGAAAACATGGAAGAACAGAAACTTCGCTATTTAAACTTTCCATATATCCGCCGCTTAGGAACTTCTTTAAATCTATTTTCTACCCCTCTGTGTGAGAATCAAAGAAACAACTTCAGCATCAATCAGTATCTACTGAAGATTACATACAGTATTAAGTTTAAAAATGCTTTTTTTGGCTGTAATAACTAATACCACTTAACAGGACATTCAGAATGCTGTACAAACGTTAATTCTTTGTGCTGTTGTGATAACTACTGTAGTTAGAATATTAATATTGTGACCACCTTCTGCTGCCACCGCCGCATCCTTTCATAGACTATTTTTTAAAATCACAAAACACAGTTATTCACTGCCTCAGCTAATACAACATATTAATAACGCTGCATTTCATACACTCACATACTGTAATAATCAAGGGAAAAAAAGTCAGTTGCGTTTGGACCTAAATGAACCTGTATCGGTATTTGTCAGGTGGAAGGATACAATCAGATTTGCTGGGCGATACCTGCTCCGCAGACTTCAAAACATAGTTCCCGAATCATAAACACGCTGCTTTACACTTAAACACGATCAGAAAGAGCGCTTACGCTAGCAAGAAATAACACACAATTCTGGCTCGATCCAATACTTCCATTTCAAACCCCCAAAACGCCTCCCGAGGGCTCGCCGCCGTTTCAAGGCTGCTGCGGGGCGGGGCGGTCCCCGCGGCAGCAATATTCCCATTTCACGAGTGCCACCTCGCGGGGCCACCCGCGCCAGCCCCGGCCCGGCTCCCCACGGCTGCCTCGCCGCAGACCCCCTCCCGCTGCGCCGGCCAGGTCCTCCCCGCGCGTTGCGTGCTGGTAAGATGGGAGGAAATGGAAAGCAAGCTCGATTTCTCGCCATTGTAAGAGCAGCGATAAATATCAAGAAAAGAATGACGTCTCTAGAAGAGCGAGGCCGATTCTCTCCCCTTATCCCTACACTGCACACCCGCGCCGTTCTGGCTGAGGAATTGATTTGCTCACTTCCGCACCTACCTTCGTTATTTCTTCAGAAGCCTTCTCAAAGTCCTGCACCGTTCTACAATAAAATCCTATTGTGCAGCTCGGATCCATTTTTTTGAATGACATCTTTTTGGGAGAAGGACAGTGGAATGACTGCCAAGTTTCAAGATTGAAAAACATGAAATACATGGTTAAGGTTGAGAATGGCACAGACCAATGCATTTACTTTTTTTTGCCACCAACAGCTTTAACATACAATCCCCTATATCACTTGAATTAAAACCCAGCACACACTTCCAAAGTCATTTCTTCCACACCCCCAAACATTCAAGTAATTCCACTCCTCTCCACGTGTATAAAACCTCCTGCTGTTTACACTGTATTCACCAAACTTGCGCACAACACCACGTTAGTTTGAAATCTGTCAAAGGTCTGCCGCTCCGAGCAGTACTTTATTAATATTCCCAAGGCAGAGGAGGCAAATGCTCTCTTGCAAATTTAATTTGTAACAGCTTTTGCACCATCTTACAATTACTGCTTTACTACTGCCGCCCATTGCCCCTTTCCCTCCCCCAGCCTCTATAAAAGAGACGTAATGGAATAAACCAACCTCGTGCATTTTCCTTTAGTAGTACATGAAAGGGGTTAAAAACCCCACAAAACCCACAAAAGCAAACCCTTATTACAATAATCCACAAGTAGGAAAAAACCCAAACAACATGCCCTGCTTTATAAATGTTTTTTTCCTAACGTGAAATCTCTTTTCATGACAGATGATGCTCTGACAGTGCTGTGAACTCATACTATCAGCAGCCATGCTATTAAGAAAAAACAAACGCGAAAACCCCTTTCCCACACTCCTCACTCACAGTTTATGAGAGAAAAGATGAGTATGCACCATCTACCCTGATTCTGTGTTTATCTATTACAGGAACTGTAGTTTTGGTGACGGTCCTTGTCTAATCACTGCAATTACTTGGTCACCACGGACTGTCTCTCAAAGGCAGTCCTCTTTATTCTGCTTCTGACATGCAGGACTACCCCGTCATCCTACCTCTATTAAATCACTAGCAACCCCACTACAGCTGCTCAGTAACAAATGCTAACGCACCGCGTCTGCACCACACTGCAACGGAGATACCACTGTACTAAAATGCAGATTTTGTTTTTCATGAACTTCCCCCAGTGACCAGTATTCTCCAGCGAACGTTCTGTGCTATTTCCTTTCACGTTTACACATAAGTTGTGCGCAGCTCCCAGCTCTTCTGGCGCACAGGACCGGGACAGCTTCCTGACACAACAGTAACACCAGGACAGAGCAACGCAGATCTCGTACCAACACCAGTGTGTTTTCTCTATAAAGGCTAACTAACAACCGCTACACTCTAATTTGACTATAGCAACAGCAACCCCTGACAGCTAACATCAAGCAGTCGGTATATCAGAAACCCATTTTATCTTTCTATTTTTATCGGGTTTTTTGTTTGCTAGTCAGAAAGTCAATCCACAGAAGACGACAGCACTAGTTACCTAATCTGAGTGTACCTGTCAGTGTTATAGTTCTACATATTGAAGTATATTGTTCTTTACTTGCGATTACGAACCTGAGAGGTATTTCTGTTAAATCTCTGCTAAAAAATATAAGCAAAGATGAGAAGTACTATTTCTACAAGATCGATTTTAGTCACTGTTTTTTCTTCTAATTCTGTTCAAATTTTATAGGCGGAAATTGTATTTTGAATATTCATTCCTGACTCATCAAATACAGAAATCGAACCCTGCCTTACATACCACATTTCAGCAACAACGCCGCAACTGCAGCTGTGCTGTGCTGTTCAGGGCAGGAGTCCTAACGCTACACAAATCACTGCACAACAAAGGGAAGTGGGTAGGCTTTTTTTTTCCCCACTCCTCCAAACAAATGGATTCTGGAAGCCAATACGGAGTGGATTGATTTCCAACTTATTCTGGACAATTTGTCAATTTTGAAAATACTCCCTACAGATAAATCTAACAAGCAACTATCCACACTAAGAAAGCAATTTCTGTTTACTTTTGACATTTCTGGACAAAGATATAATACTATTAAATGCACTACACATTAAATTGCAATATATTTTCCGTCTGCAGAAAAGCATTAGGATGCGATCAAGCCAAGCTGGCAGCTCACGTACCTTCAAAATACGTTTTAAAACCTTATTATTATTTGGAAATTTATATTAACGCCAGTGTGCAGCACAATCTGGAGGATTAGTCATGGGACCAGAAACCAAAGAGGTGTATTTTTTGTAGCTTGGCCACTGAGCCACAGTGTGACCTTAAGGAAGTCACCTCAGCTCTGCTTCTTTGTGCTCGTCCCATCTTCTGTCTGGCTTACCCAATTAAACTGTAAAATCTTCAAAGAGGGCACTGTATTTTACTACAGTTATTAGCATAAAGGGGCAAGGATCTTGGTTATAATCTCTGGCTGCTGCCACAATACAAATAGAGCTGGGACTCACCAACTCTTCTTCCAAATACCTGAACAGGGTAAATCTAAAGGCATCTCTAAAAATAATGAAAGTTTCTGTCTAGGATATTTTCTGATACATTTTCCTATGTTCCTTTTTTAAATTCAGAACCTTCTCAATTGCTAGAGAATCTTACACTTTTGTATTGTACATCACACTAATTAAAGCATCTTGATAGGGCATAAATACTGAAAAACATGTAGTGTTTGCTTTAAGTCGGCCCTAGGATTTGACATTAGCCCTGTGTAAGTCCTTTGATATATTTAAGAACTTTTCCTAAATAGTATTTGATGGTATTTTGATTGAGGTATTGTGATCAACTTCAATGTACGTTAACGGATCTTTGGACCATTGCTGTTCACTACACTGTTCTCAGTTTAAGTCTTAGCTGCTACACAAAACAGAAGCCGTGAAGATACATAACTCCATTACACACCATTTGACTTACATTCTAAGTGCAAACAGTCAATTTAAGATCACCTACTCAGCTCCTCAGGTGTGAGTTTAAGAGTTGAGTATGACTCGCTTCCACTGTTTACATGACTTTACTGCAAACCTTTAAGAATTCTACGTTAAGCAGCTAGTATTTTAGAGGTGGTGGAGACACATACATACTCCTCTTCCTTACTAAAATGCAATATGTTGTTTCTGAAGCTGTGTTTCTACGTTTACATGTCACAGAACACAGTGGCATGAGGAACTATTACTAATGACCAACTCCGTTCTAGAGCAGTTGATGCTGTCCTAAGCAGTGGATGCACCCAGAGCGTGTTTCTACACCAAATGAAGAGTTGCCCCGAGGAGGCTGGAAGTGTATGTGGAAGCTGGACACAAGATCAAGAAGGAGAGTTTGTATGGATGGCACCGAGTACTTCTACGGTGAGTACCGTGGCTATTGAACACTTACTACTGCAACTGATAATGTTTTCCCATGGTACTTGTAAATTGAGTTCTTTAATAACCTCCCTTAGCTCTATCTATTTTCAATGCAAGTTATTTGGCAAGAGGTTAAAGAAAAGGCAAAACACTACTACTGTAAAAAAAACCAAACAAAACAAGCATGATTTTTAAGACCTAGGCATAGCCTGAAAAGATGCATTCACTACATCTAGATGCACCCAGGAAGTCATGGCCTAGAAAGGGGTCGAGGAAAAGAACGAACAAACGCAGCATCTACACTTTCACACCTGTCTGTTTCTTGGAAACTACTATTCCATAAAACCAGCTTGATTAAAAATAACAATAAAACTTGTTAAATTAAACAGTTCAGAAAACTTGAGCAAAATTCATCTAGTCAACCACAAACCTCACTGATAAGCCTCAAAAATTTCCACTTGTATGAAGCTAAAAAAAATGACCTGCAAAGTTATTAGCAGCGAAAGTTACATTTAAAATGATAACCACCTACTCCAGTATAGAAATACTATGAATTCCTGGATAAAGAAGCAGCAGAACTCTGGTTCCAAACTGACAACAGGCTCCTACTATTGAATACTACAGTAATTCTCTCCATGATGTTGACTGCAACTTGAATTTAAAATAACATAAAATAAAAATGACCAAAAAGACAAACTAACAAAACCAAATCCAAATAACTCAGGTTTAAGATCTCCAAATATTGTGTATTTTCTTTGATGGAAAAATTACTTAAATGAAGTGATCATCAATTTTGGAGGTTTTCTGGTCATTAAAAAGAAACAGAAGAAGATTAATGAAGTAAAAATTAAACCCCCATATTGAGTTTTTAACCTCTGGTCATTTTTGTTGATTATAGGCCTATAAAGAAGGGCAGAACTTTGATAAATAACATGTAACTGTAAAACCATAAAGATGCAGCTAGCTAGAACATCTCTAAATAATTAGTGTTTGATTCATATGGGAAGAAAACAGTGCCAGGTCTATATCCATACTACCTCAAGAGGGAAATCCTTTATGCTGACATCTACAAAAGATTGGCAGTAATGAGGATCCATGTAAATCAAACTGTCATCTGCAAGGACAAAACAGAAGACAAGTAATTCAAAAAACACCTTATTATTACACTGCTTACAATCCAATTTCTATGCAGAACAGCTGAAAAAAAAAATAAAAAGCCAGCAAGTAACTGCTTGCCAGGCTGATATTCATTGACTGAAGCATAGGTTTTTGCAGGACAGATTAACTTTTGCATAATCAAATATGCTTGTATAAGCAGAATTTTTATAAAGTGATGAGACTGTCATTTAATTTTTGGTGATAAAATTACTTTTACAAACACACAATTATATTCTGGAGTTTGCATATGAAAAATGTATTGTGCTGCTTCATCCTGACAGGAAGAATATATTGCTTGTCATTTAAGCATCAACTAACACCACTTGAACTAGTAAAAAGTAAATACGTAAATAAGAACTGCCAGATAGTAACAGCAAATGCTCCTGAAGTTTGGTGAAACAGATAAATTATGCCTTGTTTATGCAACAATGGAAATTAAATGTACATTTTACAGAATCCAATTACTGTATGGGGTAAATGACGAATGACTGGACTTTGGTAGATATGATGAATTAATAAGGTACTCATTTTGCTATTTTAATCATGCTATTTCCCACTGGTTCGGTATTAACTGCCTAACTCTTAAAGAAAAATATTGAAGAGACATAACATATTAAAACACTAACCTTGAAATCCAGCAAAGTAATATGACTGCTTGGGTTTGCCACCAATAATACCAACACAATACTCAAGGCTTAAAATTCCCTACAACAAGAACATTAAACAATTAGGACAGTGTTAAACAGAATAAGTATTAAACTGAATCAAAATATTTGCTCTTTCTTTACTGTTTTTAGGCAAATAGCTTTTTTCTTTTTTTTTAAAGACTGACTTCATGACTTTCTGGGGCTTGACTCAATTTTTAGAAGCTTACAACTGACAAAAGTGAAAACCTCCCGCCAGATAATCCAGAGAAAGTGCTCCCTTTTCATGAGATGCCCATACATTGAGAGAATTGGCAGTATCATTTTCGGGGAAGAGACAGAACGTAAACGTCATACAAGTTGAGCCCAGGTTGCTTAGTCAAAAGGTATCAGAGTATTCAGATTTACAGAGTTCACATACACATTCTGTGGCCCTGAGGGCCCTCTTCTTTTTGCATTCAAATGTCTAGAGTATGAACTTTTACATCATAGGGAGCAATGCCAGTTGAAGCAAGAGTAATTACAACATACAGCTCTAAAAACAGGAGCCAAAATACAGGGGGAAGAGAGACACACACAACAGAGAAGCCCCATAAATCTTGCTGGATGTTGACTGTGAGGGTAGAGGAATCGGAGCCATGAGTATGCAGTAACTTTGAGAAAGAGACATTGCAAATACAACTGATGGGATTTAAAGAGGGACATGGGGCGAAATACAGGAATCATTTCAGTCTGGAGGCGTAAAGGAAGAAATATACTCCTCCAGCCATGGCAAAGCTAGGAGCCACCAAGGACAGAAAGAGTTGGGATGGGGTATCAGCCATGGGCTACAGTCACAGCAATGCTGCCAGTGTATTTCTATTCATTCAGGTTGGAAAGAGTTGGGTTCTGCAATCCACGTGTCTGTGCTAGCACACACACTTTGCAGACCTGTCATTACATAATAAAATGTTGATTTTATGGATATACCTTCTAGTGCTGGGGAGAAGGATTTACCTGCATACACGCAATTTTGCCACGGCAAGAACATTGCAGTAGTTTAACTGACTGAAATTCCTCTATCCCCCACAAGTTCTGGATGCAGTCACAGACAACAGACACCAAAGAAGTAATCTTTGATAATTTCTCTATTAAAAGTACCTAGCAAAGGAATGGAAGAAGGCACGGAGGACTTTCCTCCCTCTCCCTTCAGCATATTTCTACTCTTCTCGCTTTCATCAGGTTCTGTCTCTTACCAGGGCTTATTAGGATTTTTGTGAATATTCAGTCTTGGCTTAACACAGTTCCCCACTAGTTATCCCACCAACTCCAGCGGGAGCTGAATTTTGCCAACATTGAGTGCTTTGGAAAGCTGAGCCCAACTGTTCTAATGCAGCTGAAGCCCAAGACCATTAAATACTCTGAAAACTGAACAGCCTTTAAACATCCATAAATCACAGTGGGTTTCTTGTGGCACTAGACAAGTGTTGGGTCCAAAAACTTGGATGCTGGCCCAAACTGGTACAGCAATCCAGAAGAATATCAGTTGAGCTGAAGTGAAATCTCCATTAGCTGGCAGTCATATCTATATCCTCTCCTCTAAGAGATCAACCGTTAGAAGTATAACCATTATATTATCACTGTGTAAGTAGGGAAAATTTCTCTCAACAAAATGATTGATATTTCATGCACTGATAAGACCAAAGCCTCTCGAGATAAATTTTTCTCTGCTTAGACTTAGCAGGGTTAGGTTTACCGTTGGACTTGATGATCTTAAAGGTCTTTTCCAACCTAAATGATTCTATGATTCTATGACAACGATACAGTAATGTAACATAACAAAAACTATTGTACTCCTCACCTGAGATGCTAAGAAAGTCAACTTTAGCATGGTTTATACAGGTTAAGAGAAAGGGCTGCTTATTTAAAATATGAATGAGGAGGCTATTTTAGAACATGCTCCTTGATGGCTGCGCATTACAGAACGTTTAGGCAGATCAGAGGCAAAGGCTGAAACAGCTAAGAAGAACACATCCTCTGCCAGCGGAACAGAAAGGGAGCAAAGCTACTTAGGGTAATGAATAACTGTTTAATCTATGGGAATTTTCTTGTAAAAGTGAATTATAAAAAATTTATCAATTTTCATCCATAAATATAAAATCCTCTGTAAAAATTACCTCTTGTACTACATTCTAAAATCTGCATTTTTAACTTAAATCCAGACCCCAAGAAATTTAGTCACTTCTTGTGAACAGTCAAGACAGAGATTGGAGTGACTAATACATGCAATTGAAAGCCCTCTTATCACAGTCTCCGTTATAACAGACTGCAAAGGGCAGTACCAGGCTTGCTAAATGAGCAGCAGAAATCACCAGTAAAGCCAGTTGTACAAGGCAAACTGAGATAACGTGACTGTGCTATGAAACCCAGTGCCACGTAAATACATTTTACTCTGGCAAAAGAGTGGTTTTGAGAGCTAAATTGAGAAAGCCTCTGCAGGGTAAAACTAGCCATAGATATCTGTCAATAATAAAAGCCAGCATTAAAGAACTGGAGTCACTTTTCTTTCGCTGAGAAAACCTCATGGAAATTGCAGAAGCAACTGTTTATTAGCTTACAAATGAAGGCATGGTGTGTTTTCCTGGGCATGAGCGATTCAAAGGCTTTTTTGCAGTTAACATTGAAAGTAAAGTAAGGTTGCTGTAGATCACATCTGCGACCACAGGCTTATCTTAGCTGTGTCAGAATTAATCAGAAAAGAACTAAAACCTTCCAAAACCAACTGTCTGAAAATACAAGGAAAACAATCAGGAAAGAAAAACAATGTATTAGTTCATCACTTAAATAAAAGGTTTCATCACTCTGTCTCCCTGTGCCATTAAAAACCAAACATGTTTCCTAAAATTTTACAGAGAAGACACAGTCACAAAAAAAAGACTCTCAGATTTTGTACATGCTACTAAATTGTGGTATTTTACAAATTAAACCAAGAATTTAAAGACAGATAAACAGCAGCATGGAAAATGATAATGCAGCAGGGCTAAGAGAACAATCTCTTCCTTAAGAGAAGTATTCTTGTGCTTAAGAGGTAGGATTACAGTACATCTTCAGGTGTCAGCACCATAAGCAGAACCTCTGCTGGGGTGGGGGGGGGGAGAGGACAGCATAGATTGTCCTCCCCTATGTTTTCTCCTCGAGTTTTACTTTTTTCCAGTTCATTTTTATTTGTGGTAACTGCTTGCTACTCCTGCATCACTGTCCTTAGAAACATTCAACCTAATGTCCAGATAGTGAAAAAACACTTGAAGTAGTGACTAAAGACATCAAAAAATTCTAACCCCTCTCAAGGGGAAGAAAAAGACAAAAGACAATGGGAAGAACAGACAAGCAACAACCTTAAACCATCTGGCATTTAAAAAAATAAGAAACAGAATGAGGAATTTGGTATATTTATATTTTAAAATGCTGACTGATGCTTAATATAGCACAACTCTAATAGCATATGTAACTAAATTACCATTTGTAATTTGAGCCACTGCATTAATGTCTTTTCAGGTAGCTACTTTAGCAATAGGACAGTTATCACTGCTTTACCAAGGGACATCATGTGCTCTGCAATTATGTCTGATCTTGTAATAGGGAAATTTAAAATCTGTAAAGTCAAACTTTACAACCTTCAACTGTAAAATCACCACCACACATTTAATAGGTAGAAGATTACCATCATGAAGTCGCTTTTCATATCACCTACTGCTACTATCTGAAAAATGATTGAACTCTAATTTCATACCTTTACAAACTCTAAGTAGTCCAGGTTTGTTCTCTCTCCACCGAGTCTCACAGGAACTAATATAATTACAGCTTTTGTGTCTGCTTTTCCAGAATCCATAAAAGAACATTGTCTGTCAATAACATCTGAACTGTAGACTGAAAGGAGACACACGGAAATATTCATATTTAAAATATAACCGCTAGCTTTTACAAAGACACACCTACAACATGTCATCACTTAGTCTGACAAACTAAAACTACAGGCCTTCAAAATGTTACTGTCCTCCTGAAATATAACTCGTGAGTGACTGATGAAAACCGGTGTTATGGCTCCTTATTTTCAGCAATATTTTGTGGAATGGTAATGTGCTGCTGCCGAGATAAGATACATTGTCAGGAAAACGCAGAAGGGGTAGGCTAGGAGAAAACCAATAAATATTTATTCACTTGATATAAACTTCTAAAAGGAGTAATTTAAAACTTGAAAGCCTACAACTAACAGAAACATCTACATGTTAAAGGAAAAAAAGACAATAATTCATTTTAATAAATACTCAACTTTGCTGCCTGAAGTTAACACAACACAGTCACTGAAAATGAGTGAAAAAACTTGATGTGGTATTACTGCTTATTCCTTCCCAACTAAAAGAGATGTGAAAAATCATCACCAGAATAAAGCAGCGAAAAATTAATAGAACTTTAAAAGTTTCCACTGTCACTGTAAGTCAGGTGAAACTGGGTTTGTAGCATATGATTAAACAATATCTCTTTAAAGCCAGTTTGATTGATTACCCAGGGATGTCGGTCTCGTCTGTCCTATCCCAAGATCGCTTATGACATAACAGAAATTTCTGGCAGCTAAACATGGCTACTGAAGTAATAGATTGTGCTTAGATTTGAAAGACTATAGTCATTAGTGTAAAGTTTAACCGCATGTTTAGTTTATCTTGCCATCATTTTCTGCTCCTGAACATCCAGAGCTCTACGCTCCTCTGCCCGTTATTGATTATTTAAAATGCCACGTTGGAGCAGAAGAAAGGTTACCACTGACTTGGGTTCACTAGCCTGCTCACATCTTTGAACTCCAAGTGAAAATGACTTCTTACTATTCTAACAGACTGGTGCAGTGTGGTTTTTTTTTTTTTCCACTAGAAAAACAGGTAAAAGAGAATCTTGTTATGCAGAAGACATAAAATGTAAACAACAAATCTACTCTAACAGAACTGAAGCACTTTTCAGTTGTTTGGCTGTTTTTTGGGGGTTATTTTTAACAAAATATAGACGTTCTTACTAGCTTATTGCTAAAACAATATTGAAGCAAGTATGAAACAGATTATTAACTGACTTAAATCCAAAATAAACAGTTACAACAGGCAGATTGTAAGGAAAAGTTATCTTGCTGGATTTGGAATTCCACTATCTTCCACTGCAAGATACCAAACGAACAATGTATGAAGCTTTCAAGTTGTGATGTCTGATTCTCAAAGAGAACAAACATCTGCATATATCAAGAACCCCTTTGTCTACATAATCTCAATTTTGTGGATCCATTTTTGAGGTTTTTTTTTTCCTTTAGAGCGCTGTTGTTAAGTGCGTACTGAAAGGCATAAAAAGCATCTAAAAATGTTTGCAAAAATCTACATAACCACAACATTTACCTGTACAATCCTGAGCAACATAGACTGTTACTCCTTGTAGCTCAGGGTCTCTTGCTTCTTCAACAGCTTTTCTAAGTACAAACACAAAACTATTTAACTCATCTCTGATTTTAAAGAAATTAACAGTAAATAAACATAAATTATTTGATTTTTAGAAATAGGTTGGTTTTAATTGTTTGTTGGTGGTTTGGGGTTTTTTGTTTGGTTGTTTTTTGTTTTTTTGTTTGGTTGTTAATTCAAGACACCTTCCATTCCTGATAAATACAGATGGGGGGTGGGGTTTTTTGTTTTTAAACACTGGATACCAAGATCCAGTGTATATGGCAACATATTTTTCCCAAGCAAAGATGGCAATGTCTGGCTATTTAGAAGAAACAATGAAAACCACAAAAAAAGCCCAAAGAAACTCATTAACTTACAATGAAAGTCATATTCACTACCTAATTTCTTTCTAATAATTTTCTCTCATGTGTATTGGGATAATAAAGGCTAAATTTGCTGACAAAAATATTATTTTCAACTCAATAGATCTCTTTAGTTGACCTCAGTTCATATAACTAGCCACAAATTAGCACCTCATGTCTATGGAAATACAGGCTAGCACATAAAAAGCTTTGAAAATTTTGGGGAAACCTTACAAAGATAATTGCAATATCGGGCTATCCTGAAAAGAGTAATGGACCTAAAAACTAAAAAGAAAATATATGTCGATAGTCTGAAGCATGATCATCAATCAAGGACAACATTTGTAAAGAAATTAAACTGTTCAAAATAGAAGATTAGCCTTTGGCTTCAATACACGCTTGCATTAAATGGTCACTATCTCTTTATTTCACAATCTATTTTGAGGAATCGTTTAATACAGTCATTCTCAAGTTATGAGTGCGCTATACATTGTTACTACTGCTGTAAGGGAGAAAGGAGATCTAGGAAGGGAAACCTTTGCAGTGCTGGAAATCACTGGTGGGTTTGTGTTGAATGGAATTCCACACCAAATCCACTTCCCACCCCCACCCCCCCATTAGGTAAACATGCTACTGCAATTTAAAGCAAGCAAAAAGAGTTCTGACAGTTTCTATCATCTGAAAAAAACAGAAGAAAACACGTAAGTAATGCTAACCTCTCACATCACTGTATGCATTTGCATGTATGCACGCATATACACCTGATTATTTCAGTACAGCTTCACTTAAGATTAATATACTTTAATACTAAATATTAAATTCTTCTATTCACATATATAGAGAGAAACGTATGAACTTTGGCTTCTGCTGCTTAAATGACTTATTAGTGATTCAGTTTTAGGTAAACTGGGATCCACTAAGAACATAAGGCTATTAAAAAAAACCAAAACAAAAATCAGTAATATTCAGAGAAGTGGCATATAGAGGCACATAGTACGGAGAAATTTGACTTTCGACTTTTTTTTTTTAAACCACACTGAATGTCACAGACCCTTTACTTTTACTGTGATATAATTATAATATTAATAGTCCCATACATTTACAGTTTCACAAGAATTTGATGTGTGCAAAGAAATGCTGAAAACATCAATTTTAGCTCTGACATTTCATTACACTATCAGTACATTATAGCCCCCAGGTTACAGTAAAAAAAAAAAAAAAAAATCTATAATGTTATGCATGTTCCAAGGTTGAAAGAGTGGTTAGTTTTTAGAACATTTCATTAAATGCAGCTCTACTTAAAAGCCCAGGTTTGGGAGAGATACTTGAGACTTCTACTGCCCAAAGTACAGGAAAACAGGGATGTCGGGTTTTTTTCCTGAAATAAGACTGAACAAAGGCTCAGAGTTCCGTTCCGGCACCTACAGCTATTTCCCTTCCTGCCTCTGAAAAATCTCTAGAATTGCTACTAATACGGACATTTTACAAAGCCAATAATGAACAGTTAGATGCTCAATTAAGCTGAAGTAATCTCATGACACTTTGAAATGCTTCTCCTGTAATGTGTAAGGCACAGTAACAGCAAAGAATAAAGGTGTTTTTACCTTAAAATGTGTGCAACGACTGCAGGCCCATACCAATCTCCAGCAATTTTTCCAGACTTCTTTCCATATTCTATTAGCTGATGTAAGCCAAAAGCTGCCAGTGGAGAGTCGCCAAACCAAGAAATTATTTTTCTATGATAAACTTCATTTCTCATTTCATTATCATCACAGTTTCTCTTTAATGCTCCCTGATGATGATTTGACAGGATCTTGGGTTCTCTTTCTGCTGTAAGCGATGCTTCGAATGATGCTGTCAGCTTTTTCACTGTATGGGCCGTCCATGATTCAGAATCTGAATTGTCAATGTCCAACGCATCCGGCCAGACCCAGGCTGCAGCAAGATATTTTAAGATGCATTATTAGGCTTTAATATTAAAACTTTTTGGTATAATTAGCAAAGCACATCCCTTTCTCACCCTTGTTCCCCAAACCAGTAATATGTACCTCACATACTGAGATGCAAATGTCAGTGTTAAAATGTAAACAAAGAATTCAAGTGGAATATGATTTGCTTTTCTCTTCTGCTGAATGATAGGTGAAATGAAATACTACTACCAGTACATTTGTTCGCAATTTATGCTATCTGATAGTAGGTCAGACTCCATGATCCCAGTCAGTTAAGATATACAAGGCACAGGTTAGAAATATCTTACATATTAAAAATACGAAAATTAGCTATTAAGTATAATCAAAAAGTTTTATCCAAGTCAAACAAGAAGTCTCAAAAGCTGTTTTTAATTCTTCTGGTTTGTCACATTATTAAAAAAATAGACAAACCTGATGAATTATTCATGTAAAAACCAAACACTTTTTCCTGCCAAAATGTCAAAGCAGATCAGCAGAAAAATAGACAATATTTATTTTTTCAGTAGATTTGTGAATTCTTTACCTAGATTACAAGACAAACTTGTTTAAATATTATTCAGCACAGCATGTACAGTCTGCATTTCTAGCAAAAGGTTTCTCTAACAATGCATCCTACACGCAGCGTTCCTCTTACAGAATAATGGTGGTTCAGCAAATCGAGAGAACAGTAGTGCTTTCCTTCTCAGATGACAAAGTCTCTCCTACAAGTTCAAACAACTGCTTGCAACACAGAGCATGTGAGGAAACCTCAACAGCGAACATACTGTTAGATCAGACCATACCCTGGAGGTCTACAACGAACAGCCCAGAAGGCAATGGGGAAGGCTGCCATGTGCAAGCAAGGAACAAACCCTACAAACCCTACGGATGGGGTGCTTTTGCTCCGTGAGCCAGAGCTGGTTAAGCTCCTGGAGGTTCAGAAAGCTGCCATTACAGCAGTGAGAGGAACCTTTTCAAACTAATACTGACAGAGAGCAAGAACTGCAGCCCTCCTTGTAAGTCTTACTGAAGTATCCATGTAAAAGTCTTTGAGAAACAAAGGAAGCACAGAGGCAACTATAGTTGCATTCTAAAATCTAACTTAGGGCTCCAGTAATGTCACAAGTGTTGCTGGTAATGGCCATAATCCGTGTCACCCACTTTTATTACAGTGTGACAACCACGCCACGTCAATGCCTCTTACCACAAGCAGCACCCCTCTGTGAAACCTCGTGTTAATTTTTCATTGCAGACCCAGGCAGATGCATGCGTAAACTCAATGTAACAACATCACAGGCCTTGCTATACCTGCACTGAGCTTTAAATTTAAGTCAGTGTCTTAAGCGCAGGCATTTCAAAGTAAAACTTAACTAGTACCTTAATATTTTAAATAAAAACTAATTTCCAACATCATTCAGCAATATCTGGAACATTCTCCATAGCAGTGGATGTGTTAAGTATTCCAGCTAGTAACTGCAGTCAAGTTTTGCTTTGTAACAGAAACAATACCATTAAACTATAATGAAAACATCTCTGGGAAAAGAGTAAACAGCGATGAAAAACTTCATGTAAACACTTAAATATGTTTCAAAAGCTACCCAGACCTCATAAAAAGATTTTCAAAAGATAATTCACCAGCTGTCAGAAGACTAGGTGATGAGAAAAGTAGCCCAGAAAGACCACACATGTTCCATTTTTCTATGCATTTGGATTGCCACAGAAACACTAGAACTCTGGAATCACCAAATCACTTTCCAAATTAGGATGCATGGGGGACAGTGCAAGGAATTCTTTGTAATCATGGATTTTAAAGATATAAACCTGGGGCTTTTTTGGTTTGGGTTACTTCAAAATGAGCCATTATGCATTCCTACTCACAGGTAGTCTTCTGATCAGATTTTTTCTTATTCCTTTAATTGTATGTATAACAAAAGTTATAGTTAAGGGATTTGTGTTCACAGCAGAAATATTTTCGTACATTTTGATATTTGCAGTCAGTTGAAAGGGATAATGAATGTTTTATAACTTAAGTATCTACAACAAAAGGAACACTGAGTAAGCCAACCTGACATTTCGGTCATGATGCTGCCAAGAAAGAAGACTTTGTGATGCAGCTGGTTTGGGACTATGTTCACAGCTTACATCATATTTGCACAGTAAATACAAAGTATTATCAAAACAAGGCTTTCAGAACTATTTTCTACTAAAGTATTCCTGGGATCCAACAAACGGCTGAGTAAACAATACACTGTATTCTCTCTAACGAACATGCCTGGGTGGCTTCAGGCCCATGTCTTGGATCATTCTGACAACAAGCAGTGGTGACAGAGGACAGGACCGATTGTTTGAAAGGGGCAATGTGACAGATTATGAAAGGGATTGGCAAGAGGATGGAAAGGAAAGGTGGTTTATTATGAGAACCAAAAATCCCTCCATGCAGGACATGGCTCAGCTTGGAAGAATGGGGAGGACGTACACGCATAGCCTTTGAAAGCGGAAAGTGTTCCAAGTTTCCTAAAGCTACTTCTTTGAAACAGCTGTGACTGAGGGAGTACTTTGAGACAGACAATGATAAGGAAAAAAGGGAAGTTCCTCTGTAAGTACATGGGGGGAAGGGAGGAAATGAAATAGTGAAAATTTCAACACAAAGAATGATGTATTGAAGTTAGATTAGAATCCTTCTATTAACTCAATATATTAATACTAGAAGAAATTGAATAATGTACAATGTTAAAACTGATAAAAGAACATCACTTTTACCATAGCCTACAGCTATGGGCTGTGGAACTCATTTCCACACCTTGAGTTCAAGATACAACCAAGATTCAAGAGAATTGGACACTTGCATGGATAATAACAATACCCAGGTATGGGAGCCCAAATTTTTGTGGTATTTTACTTCACAGTTAGCTTTTGTGGAGTTTCCAGTAACGATGCAATGTAACAATTCCAATATTAACGAGAGGGAGTCCAGAACCAAAACCAGCTTGCACTTTAGATTTGGGCTACATGAAGACCATCACACTCTCTACAGAACACCCACGCTTATCAGGCCAAATACAGAGATCTTCTCTTGTAACTTACCTCTACCGAGAAAATGAAGCATAAGACCTTGAGCCAGCAGCATTTGACCAGTTCTCAGTGTGCAGCCCCAGCCACAGTCTGTTGTTAATGCAGACCCCTTTATCTGAGGAAATTCCTCTCTGTAAGTCAGCCATATTCTAGAAATAAAATCTTTACGAAACTCCTCAACATTTCCTGAAATCTCCGTGCCGATTTTATCAAAATTGGACCCATCTGTAGAGAGTTCACCAGATTCTGTAAGGCAAAGCACAAATTTAAGTTATAACTTGGTATGGCACTTCTGTTACTAGAAGAAAAGTAAAAACATGTAACTATTCTACTGGAAAGACAGGGCAAACCTGCAAAAAGTAACAATCACTTCAAATACAAGAGAGGAAAATTGGACGGCAAACGCAATAGAAATGTGCCAGCTGAAAAAATACTACTACTAAAAAAAGAGCAATGCAGCCAACATTACTGTGCCAATGGAATTGTTGACTTCCAAGTAAGCGACTGCTTAATTCATCTAAATGTAATAGAGAGTCAAATAGAGAAAGATTCTTAGAAAACTGCATACTGGAAAATGATAACAAAGGTGTTGGTGTAGTGACTCTTCGTACAGGTATTGTCACTATTTCATTCAGAAGTTTTTAGGAAAAAACCCTCAAATTGATAGGTAAATGAAGTAAAGTGCAAATTACAGCATTAATATTTACAGAAAGAACAAGACCAGTGTAAAATCTGAATAAAGCAGGTTAGGATGGGTTGCATTAGTGGTGGTGTTGGACATTTGAATGAGTACTTTCTAAGCTTTTCATATGTATATTTTGAATTCGGTAATTGTTCATGAAGATCTTCCTAGAAGATTAAAAATATATCCACAAAGCTTCTGCCGAGTAAGACTGGAATAAGTTAAGTGCTATGTACGTACCATCAGTTTTGAAGTGGTAACATTTTCCCAGCAGAAAGACTGGAGAGTTTCTACTGAAGTAAGTTTTTGTTTTCAACACCCAACCTAAAATAGATGCAAAAATGATACAAATTTGTGACTAAAGTATTCCAAAAAGGAATTTCTAATAGCATCTGGTTAAGCCAAAGGTAACCCATGAAAGGGGAAAATAGAGAAAATGTACTAAAATTAGGTTTGGCTTTCATAAATAACAAAAACTTTAATAGTTCTACAAAACACGGATTAGAGTTCTGGTTTAAAAGTAACGATGTTACCCATATGTGAATGTTTGAATTTTAATACAATGGTACTAATGCTCAGAAATTGTTAGGATACAGAAATGCTAAAGCTGAGCTTAAGTTGCTTTGATTCTATTGTGAATTTATTACTGCACAGTTTGATTCTGTGAGGTTTCCGACTCCTATAATAACATGAAATAAGCTTCACATATGACTGGTGAAAATGCATGAAGAGTACTGCTTTTCCCATAGGATTAAACAAACATACCTCATCACAAAATTAAATTGCAGATTTCAGACACAAAAAGGACAGTATAACATGCTGTACAAATTTAAAGGGCCAGAATTCAGGTTTTAGGTTTTGACAATGTCCCCAGACAGTAGCTTTTTCACCTAAGTCTAAATCCTATGGTGTTTTATACACCCTGAGTCCATAGAGTTTCTTGAACTTTTCCTATCACATATAGGGTGTTAACGACTACTGTTCCCCTTCAGCCATGTGGTAGCCTTAAAGAAAATAGAAGAAAAGTATCTTTTCGTCTTGCCAGACATCTTCAAGGCTCACTTAGGAGAATTAACAAAATTTATCAGAAACCTGGCATTAAATCTGAGCAACCTCAGTCCTAGAAGGAAAGTAGAAAAATTAAGGTTAAGGACAGATTAGTAAAAGGCACACTTGAAAATCTGTCTGCTTATAAACAAATTACTGATGTTCAACTGTGGAAAAGTATGTTACTCAAGACTGTGAAGTAGATTCTTCACTGGCATTTGTACTTCACACACCATCCTATTTTCTCCAGAAAAGTACGTATAAAAATAAAAAAATCTTTGCGCAGATGATTCCATATTGTCCCTGTTTAAAACTCTATGCAACTCTTGTGTCATTTACATAATGTATTTACTGTTTTCAAAATAAGTCATTTAAAAAGAAATTATGCAAATTTATTTGAAAAATGAAAAGCTAAACAAGTTTGTTTACTCGGGCTGTTTATAGCATCAAAGTAAAAATGGTTTCAGGGGCCATATTGCATTTTTATTATTAATATTAGTTAAGTTTCTGAATCATGATCCCATTCACAGAATCACAGAATCACTAAGGTTGGAAAAGACCTGTAAGATCATCAAGTCCAACCATTACAAAAAAAAAAAAAAAAAAAAAACAAAACCCACACAAAAAAAACCACACCACACCACACAAACAAAAAACCACACCACACACCACCATGCCCATCAAGCCACCTCCCACAAATTCACGTCAACAAGAAACATTCCCTTCATTTCAATGGAGACAGGATTTTACCATATGCTGTTTCACTTACTGTATTTCATGTTATGCCATGCAGACATAAACTTTGATTTTATCTTTTCTACTTCATCTGTCCCTGTGGCCTCCATATTCAAACTCTAGAGGAAAAGCCATCGCTGTCTTGTAAGATGTTCAATTCTGCCACTGTAAAAACAAAAATATAAACATATCCATGGGCACTGAGAACACAGGGTATAGCATCACCACCAGCCCCCTTAGGTACTTAAGCCTAACATGACCAGAAACAGTAATAAACTTGCAGAATCCTCCACTTCCAGGGACTGAGAAGCAATCACATGTTCCATGACTAAGTAATAAAAACATTTAATTCCAAATATACACCAATAAAATTACTATACAAATCTGAATAGAATATAATATTCTCCAACAGCTCTCTATTGCACAACAAATTGATCTAGAGCATATAGCCTGCGCTAGCATGCAAGTACTCTCTTTCTAATTGGCAGTGAATTGAAGAGCTACAATGCATTTCCCTATATAGAATAGATGCTATTCTTTTCTGCTGAATAGAATACAATAAGCACTTTTCTCCCCACATCAGGGGTTCTGAGCACCAATAAACAAATCTCGGTTTTAAAAACAGCGTTAGTTTCAGATTCCTAATCAAGAATTTTCTAAGCCAAAGTTTACATTGGAGGAATTGAAAGATGAAGTGCAAGATGTTTTGTTGTATGCGTACAAGGCAGAAAATACGTAGTACTGAAAACGTGTGTAGTAACAGTGACATAATTTTGTACAGAATTAACTTGCTAGAGAAGTAACATCAAAAGATGATTAGAATACTGTCATAAAATCCCTGTTTACTTTACATCTCTTCTAATTATCACTTGCAGTGCAAAAAAGGCTCTCTTCTGATTTGATCGTGTTGTCTACAGTAGTCCAGCTGTATTACAAGAACGAGTGGTAAAATGGTGGTAAAAACCACTATAGGGGAGATGTATAAGCAGTTTGCACAAAGTTAATTTTCCAAGGGGGTGGTGGGAGGGAATGCACTTTTACTGACTCTTTCCGAACTGCAAGACAAGACAGACTTCACCTTAAGAGCAACCTAAACTGGTTATAATATAGAAAGAATATATACTACCTTTATCCCTGTTTCTAAGAAATCTGAGAAAATGGGACAGAACTCCCTTTGTAGTCCACCTTCCTCATTTGTAACAGGAAGATTGCTATTAACTGCTAGAGCTTCCTTCACTGCCTGTATTCTGTCAACGGTTCACTTTAAGCTAGTTGATAGAGGAGGTTTTCTTGAGGATATTTGGTAGCCCAAACCCTTGCACAGATAGCTGAAAAATTAAGAGCTCCTGCTTAAACAGGAGCTCTTGTGGGACATCAAAAGTCAATCAATAGTGGTGCATCACTGCAACCTTCACCAAATTTTTAGCCAAGCTCTGATAACATCAGAATGATGACGTGAACAAAAGCAAAGAATCTCATTCAATTAATAAACTTGGTCCAGGAGCATACACCATCACTGATGCTATACACAACCTCCTTACTTTAAAAGGAGAAATCTAGAACTGTATTTACTTTTCCATGTGTTATTCTCCATTGAATTGGGATCAAAAGCAGGACTAAGATGAAAACACATTACTTCTCTCCACTGGGAGCGTATTTTAAGAAGTAAACCCAAACCCCTGATAGTGTAATTGACGAGAGCGTGCAGATGTCAGGGTCCCAATGTCTTCAGAGCCTGAAGGTACTCACACAGGCGCACTCTTTCTGGGATCTGTAGGTAGGGCAAGGAAAACAGCAGTATACTGCCCAAGCCATCCCTAGCATATTTTTCTTCTATTATTTCATAAAAGTCTGTCAACAGCTTTTTGATGGAACAAGAGGCAAGGCAAGCTCGCAAACATGGGGGGGGAAGAGTGACAATTTTTTGCTAGTGAAAATAACAAATGCCTACAACCCTACTTTGAGTAGCCTTGTGTTAAGCTGGGGTTTTGTAGGGGATGGAAGAGAAAGACAATTGAAGGTTGGGTTTTAATTTCTTGCCCTTTTCCCACTTCTTTTTCTTTAGGAGAGAAAAGGAAAGACTTCGCCTTGACATGTATCGCTGACTCTAGCTGGCAAAGCTGGTAAGATGAACTTCTTCGGAGGTGTGTTTGGTCCAGCCTGTCCTCGCATGATCAATCAGCAGCAGTCATTTATGCAGAGGCCACCGATTGCCTTAAAAGCCAATACCTGTAAAAGCTCCCTCTGGCTAAAATTAAGAATGAAACAAACTCTACTGTTCCAAAAGGGCCTGAAGGAAAAATTACTGAAATGAGAAAGCAGCTCATTTTCCTTTAAAAGACAGTGGTCATCACAGCACATTTTTCTTTCATCTCATTACACTTCTTCCCTAGCATTATGCTAAAGATGTGAAAAGGACTTCTAAGAAGAATGCTAACACAAACCAGGCACATTTATTCCACTGGAAAAATGCAGGCTCTTCCCATCAATGTAGGAAGGCATCAGTAATAGTTCCACTGAAATTAATGGAACAGCACCAGGAGAAGGTCACAGGAAATACAGATGTATGTGCCCAACGGGCACAATGCAACCCCCGTTATTAAATCTAAAGCTAATGGTTTTATACTGAAGTTGTTTCATTTAAGAAGTTATCTAGAACATACATTACTAGGATGATGTTACTTCACGGAGCAGCAGGACACACCTCTGAATGAAAAATGAAGTCCTGTCCTCTCAGAGCCCCCCTTACCCAGGCTCTGGGGGGGATAATTGCAGCGAGGTGGCTGTTTGTTAACAGTGATGAAAAAAACCTCCCTAACAACAGAATTTGTTTGTTTTCATTAATGGCAGAAAAGCAACCAAACCTGCCGATGCAAGCGCAGCAAAAGGGACGAATGAAGTCTAAACGTGACTATCTTTATTAATTAATTTAAGAATGAAGACCCCCTTCGGTTTTTTTCTACCTGGGAAGAAGCTGAACTGGCAGCGATGACAGTCAGCAAAACCCACACAGAAGTCCCTGACAGAGGATAATGCCAAGAGGTGGTTTTTAAGGAGTTACTCCTTTCCAGCTGTGAACACATACTGAGACAGTTCGAAACAATACTTTATAAACGGCAGGTGAAGAAAAACGCCTTTTTTTTCTTTTAAATCCTGCAGCAAAGACCGAACATTTTACCCATCCAGGATTTCAAGCCCAGCAAGAGCTGTCGGCAGAGAAGCCGCCTCCTACTCGCTCGTTACTCCCCGGGCTCTCCGCCGCCGGGGGAGGCAGCTCTTTGTATCCTCACGACGACTCCCGCGGGCTTCGTCAGCAGACGCCCGGGGCGGGGGGGGGAGATGCCGAACCGCCTCCCGCTGGGAAGCGAAAGCGGCACCAGCTGCCTGGCGGCCCCGGTTGTTCCCTCACCCGCCCCCGAGCCGCCCGCCGGCGGTACGAGCACGGGAGGCACACGCCCGCCCACCCCCCCCCCACGCCGGGAAGGGGCCTGGGGGAAGCGGGAGAGCCCCGAGCGCGCTCCCGGCCCGACAAGACACGCACGAACGGGCCGGCCGCGAGCGCAGCCCCGGGCCCCGGACGCCGCCTGCGGGTGCGCCCGCCAGCGGCCGCCTCTTCGCCGCCACCACTGAGGCGTTTCAGCGGCGCCGTGGGCCGCGCTCCCCTCGCCCGCTCCCCCGCCCCGCGTCCCTCCGCCGGCCGCGACCGGCGCGAGCCGCTCACCCCTCACGGAGCCGCCGCCGGCGCGGGGCGGCGGGCGGTTAACGCTTCCCCGCTGGCACCATCGCCGCGGCCCTCCGCGGCCGCCGTAAAGGGGGCGGAGGAGCCGCTCGCACGGCCACCCGCTGCTCGCAGCCGGAAGGCGGTGGGGCCGCCGCTTACCCGCCCGGTGAGCTCCGTGGCGCAGCCGGCCGGGGAGCGGCCTCCCGGGGCTTCAGCCGTGGGGGAACGGCGCGGGACTACAGCTCCCGGCGGGCGCTGCTGCGGGAGTGAGCCGGGCCCGGCGGCGGGCCCGCGCGGGGCATGCTGGGAGCTGTAGTCCGGCGGGAGGGCGGTCGGTTTCAGCCGCCGCCTGTGGAGGAGGGAGGAAGGGGCGCAGCGGGAGGCGGTGGGGCGGGCTGGGGAGGAGCAGGGGGGGCCGGGCCGGGGCGGGCCGGCTGCCCCGGGCGGGACGGGCCGCGGCTGGGGACGAGCCCCCGGCAAGGCGGGCGCAGGGCGGGAGGCCGGAGGCTTTGCGCGGCAAGGCCAGCCCAGCCGCCAGGCCCCGGCCCGGCGCCTGCCCCTCACGGAGTCTCCAGCTGTCGTTTCAAGGTGTTTTGGGGTTTCCTTTTGTTTGGTTTGTTGTTTTTTTTTTTTTTAATGTCTGTCTTTTGACTCCACTGCAGCAAAATGGTTCCAAAATCTCCAAATTCTCTGGAGGCCGGTAATATTTAAATCTCCAGCCTAAACACATGGGTGTTTGTTCACATGCCAACGCTGTCTTCCAGTTCAACTTGCTGCTTTATTTCTTTTCTAAAAGTACATCAGAGTAGCTGCCTCTCCTCTCACTCTCCTAGGCTAGGCGTGCTGAGGGGTTTTCGGTTTTTTCCAGTCTTTTGTAAAGTAGGTTCTTCATTAATCTGCTTGTCTTAAGCTGCTTAAAATTAATCATTGGCTGTATCAGGAGACAAGGGTTTAAAGAAAAAAAAAAAACGTGTGGGATTTGGGAAGGATGTGACTTGAATTTGTTGAATGTCTGGAACTGGCATTACTGCTTAACATCCTACAGAAGGACGATGTCCCGGCATTCTCCGTGTGCTCAGGACGCCACAGCACAAGTTTGGTTCACGAGGAAAGTTAGGTGTTTTTTTCCATTTTGTGATTTTACTGCCTTCTGCTGGTCAGAGATGATCAGACTGAGTTGAATTTTTTATCATCAGCACATGATTACAGCACATGATCTAAAACCAAGCTTCAATGCAAATACCAACAATAGATGTTTCATGGATTTCATGTTGGGTTTTGTTATGTCATCTCATGGTTTTTATCTATTTCACGTAGTAGGGTCGATCAGTGAAGGGGATCTTAGGTACTAATGTGCGAAGCAGAAGACATCTTGTTTCAAAGGTCTAGCTATTGTCTTGAAGAGGGGATGCAGGAAATCACCTTTCTAATCCTTCCCCTGCCTTTCAGCTCACTGCTTGCCCTTGCTAACAGCACTTCATTTCCATGTTCCTATAAATTAGTGATCACAACCCTCATCTCTTTTAGGATTCGTTCAGACTCTAGCAGCAAGCGTCTCTTTATAGCAGAGTTATAGGAATAACACTACCATGATAAAATTTAAAAAATCCTGAAGAATGGTCACATGAAGTTACTGTTCCTTTTCAAAACTGGAACTACGGGGGTAGTACACAAAGTGGCACACCCCCCATATATGTCTTTATATTCCAAGCAAAGAGCAAGATTTAAAAATAAAAAGCATGTTGCTGTTTCTACTAAGCTCATGAAAGACTGTGGCCCCACAATAGTGGGGAGCAGAAGGAAACAGGCCTCCTGCCTTCAGGATTTTATGACCTGTTTTAGAAATAATAGTTCTTTAAAGTTTCATCTTTGCTTTTATTCTCAAAGACAAAGGTGAATGTGCTTGTCTGTTTGCGTATGGTCTCGAATATTGAGAGCTGAGTAGCTAACATGGCTTGGATTTGGCTAAATGCTGAACAAAGAATTATTCAGTTGATCAAATGAAATGACTATTCCCTTGCCTGAAATCAGTTGCCTGCACCTTCCTATTCTGAAGTTTAATAACCATGCCCTGATTTGATAGGCCCCACAATATGCCATCTGGATATACATTGTAAATCCCTCAGGCAATCAGGTTATGAGAATGAAGATATTTATTTTCTGCTTTTTGCATCAGTCAGATCATGCAAAACAAAGCTTTGATTGCAAAATAATTACTCAGGCGACCATAAATAACTATCTGTAAAGAGAGCATTTTCTCTACGTTCACTAATTCCTATTTCTGTAGGAAAGATTTGCAAAGGGAGTGGGAGAGAGCATATTACATTCAACAAACTTCTAACAAATGCCACAGAGTTTACACTTTCAGCATTTTAATGGCATAAAGGCCATGCAAACCGTCTTTGAGCTCTATTTGTGCTAAATTTATGCAGTACTAGTACGGAAATATTTAAAATCTGTGTTCATGGAAAATACAATTTGTCTTTGCTTTTTTTAATAGGTAAACCAAGCGGGTAACACCAAGAGGCAATGTCAAGAAGACTAAAAATTAGAGAAGATACTCTCTGCTTTATGGATCTTGGAGATACCATGGTTACACAACATTTACCCACCAAATACTGCAGAATGGTAAGATAACACCGAATTGCTGGGCAATCAGGGGAATGAAGCTTCTACTCCCATACCTGCCACTAGCCTACTAGATCGCTTCTGGGAAGTCATCTAAGCACTCAACAATAATCTACAACGTATTCAGAAAAGCCCATTAAACATTTGGCCGACAGTATGTGCTTTCCAAAACAGCCGCTTGTCTGTTGTCTAAACAGAGCAGACCTTGGGTCAAGGAGCTATAGAGAAGGGAATTTTTCCTCGTTTATTTTTAGTTTCATTTCCTAGGGAAGTAAGCCATCTGTGATCTGTTTCCCTCTGGAAAGTTTTGAAACCGCTCTGCAATTTAATCAAGTTTGCAGAGCCTCAGAGCTACTAAATACCTCCAGTTTTTGTGGAAATAGCTGCTCAGGTAAAAAGAGACCCTGGAATAGGATAAAGGGAGAACATTGGAATCCAGGCTCTGTTAATTCTGCCGCTCATAGAACTGCTTGTTAAATAGGTTACAAGAAGGTTGCTCTCACCCGTTTAAGAACAGAAAACGTCGGATGTGCTTGTGGAAGGGTATCTTGAGCTTAGCAGCACTACTGGGAAGAGAATGGTTAGATAAATAATGCAGAGCTTTATAAAGATGAGAAGCGTTATTGATTAAAAGCTAAAGCTATGACAACTATTTTGTCTCTGAAGCAAACCCATTACTCCAGAACCTCATGGGTTTCGCAAAGAAGTTGGCATCTTCAAGGTTAATAGTCAATGCATGCACACTGTAAAGCAACAAACCAGCATGTACGCTTGAGGGATCCTTTCAGGGAGCGCAGGATGCTCCCAGGTTGCTTCTTGAGATGTTCCCACCTGCATGCATAGACTCTGACTGCTCTGTCTGCTGAGGGTGGCCCTGAGGTCCTTCTCCAGACTAGACTCACCTATCCACCCAAGTGTGAATCTGCTCACATGTGCCTGGTATGTCGATCTGCCTGTGGAAGCAACTGTGCCAGTAATTTGTGTACCATCCTTTCAAGCAGTAATGCAGGATGAAAGGGACAGTGTGAGCATACCCCCTCACTAGATTGCTGATTGCTTTTGAGGTGTTTGCCTCCACTGATTTAGCCAGCATGCTTCTGTTCGTACCACTCACTTCATCCAAAAACAGATTTTCTTACTCTGCGCCAGGCTTAGGCTAGGGGAGAGGAGGCTCCAGTAGGATGCCTGTAAGAATCTGTGCCAAGGCTACCCTTAATTTAAGATCTTGGTTAAATATCTTCAAGAGAAAATAAATAGCACGTTAGTGGCATTTACAGAGTATTAAATTGGGAGAGATTGAAAGCTGTGTTCAGAGTAGAAACATAAACTACCTGAAAATGATAAACATGAGCAGAAATTAATGGAAGCTCAGCTGGGAAGACTGTGAGTCCTTATCTGAGGAGATTTAACTTCAAGAACTCATCTACTAAAATGAAGAAATCTGAAAGTAATAATACCAGGAGGCAAAGAATAAAGGCAAAAATGAAGTAGACATCAAATACAGTCATATGAAGAAGGCTGCAGAAGGGCTAGTGCAGTTGAGGATTCAAATTTCCATTTCTCTCTCCAAAGGAACTTTTCCTGCTGTAGAAGTATGAGTCTGGCCACCATTCCTGCCGCAGTGTCTGCTGGTCTACCCAGCTGCTCCACCTAAAGTAGTGGAGGTAAGCCCAAGAGAAAGGGAGGAACCAGACACCACTGCTGCTTCCCGCATCTTCAAATAGCACTGGTGCCTGGAACTGCCATTCTCCCTGGGAGAGGAAGCATGATCCTCCTGTGGGTCAGGCTCACAGGCTGGGAGATTCTGCTCTAGGCAGAATGTTTTACACACAGCTGTTTTGCTTCATGCGGTAGTTGATATGATTTGATTTGGTATCCAGAACTACAAAGTATCTCCCTTGCTTGCTGTGAGGATCCCTTGTGATCTTCTGACGTCTGGGATGAAGAACACCATTCCCTACAAAAATGCTCTTTGATACGCTGTACTCAGGGCACCTTGGCTCTGCTTCCAGCTCAGCTGTTATTAGCTTTTGCTATGCCTGGCTTGAGCCATCTATAAAAGAAATAGCATGGTTGTGAGGGATGTAGTGAAGGCTGCAGGCACTCAGAGAGTCCTTGCTCCTTTGTTACTCTCCTAGTTTCTCCTTCGCCCAGCAGAATCTGGGCACCGGGCAAAGGAGGCTGCTCCTTCTTGCTCTGAGAATGCTAGTATCTTCACTCTTGACAAACATGTCTTGAGAGGATAACTGTGCTTGTACAGTTTACGTTACCCATGCGTAGTTCCTTATCTCTAAAGAAATTGCAGAGAGGCAGAGATTTGGCCCTTCGCGAATATAATTCGTTTCACTGAGCTGCCAGCAGATGGCTCTCTGAATTTGCAGTCCCTTATTTACTACATTGTTTATTGAATTATGTTGGACACATTTTCAGTGGAAAATGTTTGCAGTGTGTTTGCTTTGAGGAAGTTTACGTAAGAAGAGCAAGGAAGCAATGGACTGAGTAAATAGACTGCTAACAAACAAGACACAGGATCAGCTGACTTTTTGCAAAATGCTTTATGGCTGCAATCCAAAAGATTTTTTTTTGTGCAGGACCTGATCTTATAATTAACAGGCTCAGCGAGTTACATCCATGTTCGCTAGAAGCATTTATCAAATTTTATTATAACCGAGTAAAATTAATTCTCAATAAAAAAGCATTTAAGTCATGTATTTTAAAGGATGCATGTGGTTTATGGACAGATACCCTCATGAATTGATTGAAATGCTTCTTTGTTCACACCCCTTCAGTGTGAGAGATGTTGTTTCATGGATACATGTGTGTTGACAGAGCACCGTGTCTAGGCCATGAACTTTAGATAGGTGCTTAGCCCAAATACAGCTCGCAGATGCAGACTCAGCTGTTCATTCCTCACCTTTTTGTTACACAGTTTATCAGGGAAGACTAAAAGGTGACTTTCAACATGACAGTCCATGTTTTGATAAGTTACTGGGCTTTTCCCCCAGCCCCCAAATCAGCAAAGTAGCTAGAAGGGAAATGCAACAGCTGCGGTGGAGACCCATCACCTTTCACAGTGTCCCTCAACTCCCAATTTAGTATATGCTCAGTCTTTGTCCTGGTGGAGTACCAATGCACCCAGGGCAAGTGAGGATCACCCCCCAGCTTCTCAGAGACCACTTACCTGGAGCAGCAGATGCTTATTGCTGGTGGCTGCATAAATGGGCTAACTCCTTTTTGGAGGTAGTGATGTTTTTCAAAGGCTGATGCATTCTACCGTTGGGGATCCAGTGTAGAACAAGCTAGGTTCCTTCTTCACTTTCTAAAACAGGATGAAGAATTACAATGTGTTAAGGCAGAGTGAATATGAGCCGGCAGCGTGCCCAGGTGGCCAAGAAGGCCAGTGGCATCCTGGCCTGTATCAGAAATGGTGTGGCCAGCAGATCGTGCCCCTGTACTCGGCGCTGGTGAGGCCGCACCTCGAATGCTGTGTTCAGTTTTGGGCCCCTCACTACAAGAAGGACACTGAGGTGCTGGAATGTGTCCAGAGAAGGGCGACAAAGCTGGTGAGGGGTCTGGAGCACAAGTCTGATGAGGAGCGGCTGAGGGAGCTGGGGTTGTTCAGTCCGGAGAAGAGGAGGCTGAGGGGAGACCTCATCGCTCTCTGCAACTCCCTGAAAGGGGGTTGTGGGGAGGTGGGTGTTGGTCTCTTCTCCCAAGTGACAAGTGATAGGACAAGAGGAAACGGCCTCAAGTTGCGCCAGGGGAGGTTTAGGCTGGATATTAGGTGAAATTTCTTTCCTGAAAGAGTGGTGAAGCATTGGAAGAGGCTGCCCAGGGAGGTGGTGGAGTCACCATCCCTGGAGGTGTTCAAGGAAGGTGTGGATGTGGCACTGCGGGACATGGTTTAGTGGGCATGGTGGGGTTGGGGTGGTGGTTGGACCTGATGATCTTACAGGTCGTTTCCAACCTTAATGATTCTGTGATTCTGTAACTATTTAGTATCCTCATAATGCTGATGAAGTTCCAGGTTTTAAATTGATTACTAGAAATACGTAGCCTCTGTCCAAACATTAATTTAAATTAAGTTGGGCTGTATGGTGGTATTAACTGCAGTGTACACAGTCCCTCCACTGAAGTTAGTCTTGATTTGTCTTCACCCTCATTCTGAGATACCAGTCACCCTTGAGGGCAATACACAGGCACAAGCAACTTTATGAAAAATAAGCAGCCTAACATTCCAAACATACCATCAATTGCATACAATTTCACCCTGATTTAAAATAGTTCAGTTTTCTACTGCAGGTAAAATTTGCCACACAACAGTTGTTTTTGAATCAGAGGAAGCTGCTAGTTCCCAGAGAGATGCCTGGAGAAAAGTATTTTGCAGACTGAAATTCCATGTCACAGGTCCCAGCATCCAGTTGGTCACATTCTCCTCTTTGCAAAGCATGAGTTTGTTTCTTCAGACAAAACGTTTCCTTCAATTAGCTCACTTTTAAGAGGAGAAAATGAGGCAGAAAGGTTACATGACTCACAGTGCCTGTCAGTGGCAGCACTCACCTTCGTACTCGAAATCACGAAGCGACGCCACATCAATCATACTGACTTGCCGGTGATATAGAGGTAGGATTTGTTGATACCATGAATTTCAGTGTTTGGCATTATTGGATTTATAATGGTAAAAGACTGCCTTTTTTTTTTCCCTTGCCTTTCTTCACTTTTTCCTTGACTTTTTTTGGTTAATGCTCTACACACTGCAAAATTTAGTCGATCTACAGAAGCTCTTGGTTCTCTTTACAAGGTCGTGTGTACATTTCTACCAACCTCAGCAATTTCTTACTATTTAAAGTCATTGGCACTAACTTTGTAGACATTTACTGGGCTGTTACTACCTGAAAAGTAATGAAGAATCCTTCTGTTATTTTTCAGAAAGTCACTTGTTGATGTTGACTTTTAAATGAATTGAGGGATTTTGTTCATATTTAGACCAACTATATGGAGCAAGCCTATTTATCTGCAAAGCAATACCCTCCCATTGAGAGCACATAATATATGTTGTATTTGACAGAGACCTATTTTACATCCATTTTGTATCTTTGAATTGAAAAAACATGTATTTTTTTATTTTTGTACATAGATGTTCCACATTAGATAGGGTGGAGTTAGGGGTTTTTTTCATCTCTGTTGATAGTTCTGTACATTTATATGCTTCAACAAGATGAATAATAAATCATTCATAAAGAGGTGGGGTCCTGTGCCCTACTCCATTTTAGCTGTGTAATCTGCTGCAGTGATGATCTGCAATTAGTGCAAAGGCCCTTCACTGGCAAGGAGAGACTATTGCGGTAGTTTAAAGTCCGATGCTCCCAGTTGTTGTCCCGCTCTTCCAGCGAGGCTGTGGCCTCTCTGGCAAGGGTGGCAGAGCAGGATGTGTGTCCCCACCTCAGCCAGAAGTTTCAAACTCTGGTATCCACGCGCAGACTTTCCTTCCTCGCAGTTTCAGATGCCAGAGCACATCTGTCAGGCGCAGCTGAGGTGCAGGCACGTCTCATCTGACTGCCCTTCTGTCGATCGCCTCCAGCACAGAGGTGGGTGGACGGCTGGAATCAAGTCTGCCAGAGCTCATCTGGCCAAGCTCTAAACTGCAGAAAAAGTCAGTGAAGAGCAGGGCACTGACAGATGAGCAAAGGTGACAACAAAACTCAGCAACTAGTTACCTCAAGCCCTTGTGCTGTAGACTTTGGAGATGTGAGAAGCAGCTGACGTGCAGCTCGGACGCCTGTGCAGGGTGAGGCAGGCAGTATGGGTAGTGGGTGGCCGTTTCAAGCTAAGCCATTCCTGCTCCTCAGACAGAGAGCTAAAGTTGCCCGTGTCATTACTGCATTTTGAAGTGTGCCCTTGGTCTTCAAACAGCCCATGCTAACAAACCAGTTGTAGAAGGCTTTTAAATAAGCTATATGTAGCTTTGGGGGATGATACTGAGTCAACTTTATGTGCCCCACAACTTAATCGAGTTCTTCTGTCAGTGGTAGTAACTGACAGGAGGGGAAAATGAAACCTAAAATCCAAGAGGTCCCTTGATCGACCTTGGATACTCTGCGCTCTGTATACCAGGGCTTCTGGGGCTGGACTGCTCTTTGCACCTTCTGGCAGCGATAAGAATTTCCCTTTTCAGAAATGCAGGTTTCCCAGTTCCGGTATAAAAGAGTTAGGCAGTGACGTTTTCCCTCAAGGCAGGACTAAATTAGCCCTCCTGCATCTCGAACTTTGGAAAGAAAATTCCTTATGGGATGGGGGATGGGAAAGAGGAAACATTTCTGGTGGTCCCTCATGCTTAGGTCTGTTCTTGTACGCACACACACTATGTATGAGGATTTATTCATAGAATCATGAAATGGTTTGGGTTGGAAGGGACCTTTTAAAGATCATCTAGTCCATCCCCCTGCCAGGGGCAGCGACGTCTTTCACTAAATCGGGTTGCTCAAAGCCCCATCCAACCTGACCTTGAGCACTTCCAGTGATCCAGGGACATCCACAACTCTGGGGGATGTAGGAAGGTGAACAGCTTGTTGGCTCATCCTGTGTGACGGACTTATCCTGCGTGCAGTTCTACACGCGGGCAGTAATTCAAGAGCAAAAGTCTTTGTCTTGGCAGATATTTTCTCCCCTCCCCTTGAAGAAGAGCAGCCCTTTCTCAGTGGCATACAATAGGTCTTTGCTTTGGAGTGTCTCCATCTGTGTGCGTGTGCATCTGCGTAACACACGACAGCACATTTCTGTAGCGGGCCACAATTTTACCCATGTGGGATTCGCTTTATATACGCGCAGAGTCTGATTAACTCAGTGGGATTACTCACATATGTATATATTTGCAGATTTCGGGGCCTGACATTCCCTGTGTAAACACATACAAACAGAAAAGCGGAATAATTATATGCAGCTGGAAATCAGTGGCTTCTGCTAGTGGAAAAATTGGTATACGCCGATTGCAGTCGCCATGTGCTAGAAACATTCACACAATGCAAACAGATGGAATCGGATGAATTAACACTTGCTACTTTTGGACACTTCCTGGACTACTATTAATAGCTCTCTGGTTTAGATTAATGCACAGCATATGTCGTGTAACACTGACTTTGAATTATCTGCTAGAATGTGTCCTAGGCTCAATCTTTTTTTGAATCCCCAAAATAGATTTTTTTTTTTAACTCCCCACCCTCTATCTCCTCTTCCTGTTCGGATGACCTCAAATACAACACATTTATGGAGAGACTGGTGGTAATGACCTGTTTGGATGGAAGGATGGTCGCTATGCTATTCCAGCCATCTTCTACATCACCGTTGGGGAGGATTTTTAGCCTTTCTGGAGGAAAAGTTGGTACCGTACAGGGCACGATAGAGCGAGGGCCCAGTCTCGTCCCTGCGGGCACGCACAGCGTGCGGGAGCGTGGTAATCAACGGCGTCCCTCGCTGCCACGCGGGGTGGGGGTACGGGTGGCCAAGGGACCCAGCTATGCCACGCAGAGCTGCGGAGCAGCCCCAGCGAGGTTCTTCCAAGGGTTGGGGTGCGCAGGGGCCCCGGCAGCCGTTCTGGGAGCAGCCCCAGCGAGGTTCTTCCAAGGGTTGGGGCGCGCGGGGGCCCCGGCAGCCGTTCCGAGCCGAGGCCTCGGCCGCTCGCACCCTCCGGTTGAACTCTGCAGGTCTCGCTCGACACCGGGCTGAGATGCCGGGTGGGTGCGAGCCGGGTGAAGAGCCATTTTCCCTACCCACGAGTGGATCTTCATTATCGCAAGTAACAACCCCAGCCCACTCCGGTTTTACATGGGAATAAAGCCGCACCGCGGCAGCGAGGGCGAGCCGAAGCGGAGGCGCCTTCAGTCTGCACCGCGGCAGTGACAGGACGCGCTCGGGGAAGGCTGCCCGAGCCCTGGGGGATGGAGGCCGGACCGCTGCCGGCGGCCGGTGCGGGTCCCGGCCCGGCCGGCCCAGCCCGCCCCGAGGGCCGAGGGCGCGGCACCGGGGATGGGCGGGGGCACGGGGACGGTCACTCCTCGCCCCGCCGCGCCGCGGCCGCCCGCCCCGCCGTATGTCTGCGAGGAGCGGCCCCTGCCCGGGAAGGGGGAGGAGGCGGGCGGGCGCGGCGAGCGCCGAGGGTGGGAGCTGGGCCGGCCGCGCCGCGCGGGTGCGCGCCTCCGCGGAGCATTACGGCGCCCATTCCCGGCTGCCCGGCTCCGCCAGCGCTGAGGAGCGGCCGCGCGGAGCCCCGCAGCGCGGCCATGGCCGAGCGTCGCGCCTTCGCCCAGAAGATCAGCAGGTAGCGCGGCCGCGGAGCGCGCCCGGTCCCGGTCCCGGTCCCGGTCCCGGTCCCCGTCCCCGGGGAGGGGCGGGTTGCTGGGCCCGGCCGGCGGGGAAGGGGGGGCCGCTGCCGCGCCCCTCGGGGGCGAACGGGCCCGGCGCGGCCCGCGGGCGCCCGCCGCCCTCACGGCCTTCGGGCTGCTGACAGGGCGCCCGCGCGGCGGCGGGCCGGGCCGGGCCGAGCCGAGCCGAGCCGAGCCGAGCCGGGGCCGGGCCGTCGCGCTGGGCCTGCCGTGAGCAGCCCCCGGCCGGGCCGCCGGGCAGGGTCCGCCCAGGCCGGCGCCGCGGGGCTGCCGTTCCCCCGCGTCTGCAACAAAGGGGTGGGGGACGCGGCCGTGTGTGCGCGCGGTGCCGCTTCCCTGGGGGGGGGGGGGGGGAGGAAAGAAAAAAGGAGGAAAAGAGCTGTTCGGTTCGGCGCCCCGTGAACAAAGGCCGGCCGGGCGCATTGTGCAGCCCCCTCTCGCCGCACAATGGGCGGCCCAGCGCTCCCGGCAGCGCGGCGAGCGTTTTCCTGCCGGCGCGGGGGTCCCGGTCCCGGTCCCGGTCCCGGTCCCGGTCCCGGTCCCGGTCCCGGCCCGCGGCGGCCCCGGCTGCCGTGCGCCGAGTTCGCCTTCCCTCCTCTGCCTGCGGCGGGGACGGGCGGGCAGAGCCCCGTCCGGGCGGTGCGCCCCGCACCTGGGAGCACCGAACCTGCCCGCTCGCTTCCTTGCAGCCTGCAAAATGGAGAAAACAGTCCCCTTCCTCTTGTGTGCGAGAAGCAGCTGGTTAATGTTAGCACGGCGCCTCGGACGTGCAGAGCTACTTGAGACCTGCGGTGTTAAACAACCCCGTATTGTACAAAGTTTTGTTTTGTTTTTTAAAGAGGAATATTTATAGGACATTACCTGCTAATACCAGGTTTCTGCAGATCTATATTCCAAGTTAGGTGTGTGGTTCCGGGTGGGAACCACAGGTTTTTTGTTCGCGGGTCTGACCAGGTAGCCTTTGGTGTCCGTGGTACCTCTCCTAGCCGTAACTAGCAGCAGAGTGAAAGTGGGAACCGTCAGTTTTGCTGGTGCTATTCAGGAGGCTGTGGGAAGTAGTGTCATTTGCATGCTGTTGAATGAGAAAACAGTAGGTACAAACAGCCGCTGTTACAGCAGCTATGATGGAGACGGGTCATGGACAAAGAAAAAGGAGGTCAAAGGGAAAGGCTAGGTAGGAGGTGGAGGAGTGGCATCAATCCCACCGCGCTCAGGGTCTGAAGACAGGGTGAAAACATTGCGGAGAACCAGGAGAGACGAGCAAACTTTGATGTGCACCAGCCAGGGATTAATGTGACAGATCAAGGTTTCAGGAATGGAGAGAGCTGGATTTGCTGCCAGACCATTTTTCCTGGTTCTTGATTGTAGTCCTAGAAATAGTCACACGTGAGACAAGTACTAGAAGTAGGAGAGTAAAAGTTCTGCAGCCCTGGCAGGATGTTAAATAAAATGGCCCTGGGGTGACCGTTGTAGGTGCTCGCAATGTTTCAGCCTGCGTCGGGCACCAGCTCGGCGCAGTAAGTTCATCAGGCAGTAGCGGAGATGTGCCGCCTTTGCGTACCTTTTGATCTAATCCGCTCAGTGTGTTTTCAAACCGACCAAACAGCAGCAGTGTGTGTGTGTGCAGGCAGAGGTGGTCTTTTCGACATGTCAGATTCGTTTGTGGAGTTTACTGTTCGTGCAGGCTGTGCCTGCGGAAGGACCCAGGTGGTCTGCAATGAGGTCAGCTCCTCCTGGAGCAGGGCTGTTGCATCTCCAACTCTTTCTTTTATGCTTATTTATAAGGCTGCTATATTTCTCTCTGGGATTTCCCATATTGTAGTGTTGTCTTCTGAGAAATCTCAAGTTCCTGGTTCGTGGGCTGCACATCCAGTGCACGTGAAGGCAAAAGCTTGTGGGCAGATGAGATGATGTACCCAGAGGTGCCCAGACTGAGCTGTTGCCCTTCTCATGCTGACACGGAATTTGCTGCTGTGAATGTCACTCTTTCAGAGGGTGAGAGATTCAAGCAAGCAGCAAACGGAAGTCCCAAGAGCTGTGTTGGTGGCTGCTGGAAGCCCTCCCCAGTTCCATTGTTTAGAGAAGAATAGATCCATCACATTTTCACACTCTGCCCTCCGGTTTGGCTTACTCATCGAGGTAGACGTAGCGTTTGTCTTATTCACAGGAAATAGCCGTGCTGCTCTTGGTTTGCCTGATAGCATGTAACTCAAATGGGATGTAATTCAGATCCATGAAGGTAAATTACTTTAAGGCCTACCAAACAGATGCAAGCTTCTAAGCTGGTTATTACAGTAGTGGTAGAAAAAGAAACGTGAGATCGGCTGTTCTGTTTCTTAGAAGGACCACAGCCCTTGTCTTCACAGCCCTGATTTACTGTCTGTGCTTTCTTCAACCCGTGCGGTGCACCTCAAGGGTACCTACAGAACTCCAGTGCCACGCGGTGTCTGTTTATTACTACTGGAATCTTTAAATATGGGGGATAGCAGCTATCAGTGACTGCTACAGCAATTTCAAAATATCTTTTTATGACTGTATCTTTCTGACTAGGTTGTGCTGCTTGGAAGGCTTGTTGGAAGGCTTCAAACTAGAACAGATTTTTAGCTTGAACTTTGGCCATCACATGTACTTACTAATTCTTCTTGACTCCATCAGAAGAAACTCCTGAGTTAAACTTACTACAGTGGGTTAATAATACTGGAAATCTTGCCTGAAATTGTTAATTTTTAATTGGAAATACATTGGTAATAAATTTTTTATTAAGCTGTATTGGAACATGTCCTTCTGCAGCATCGTAATACTTCTGTAGCTGCTTGTATGTTATTGTTTCCATCTCAGCGTAAGAACAGATGTACTTCTATTTAGTACCCCTGTTCCGCTCATGTGGTGTTTGGGGGACTAGAGGAGAGTTAGCGGAAGGCAGGATCCACACTGGCAGAGATAAAATCCAGGCATTAAGATGTCTCAATAAAAACCAAGCAGTCGATACGTTATTCTTGAGGAACCAGCCAGGTTCCCTCTCAGCAGGGCTGGGTGTTTGGTACCGACCAAGCCGAGTGCCGTGTCTGGCCCCACCGAGCACTCACCCCTTCACCTGTGCGCGCTTCTGATTCCCACTTGTGTTATCCCAGTACATTTTCTGGGTATGGGGCCACTTGGCAGACAAATGGGAAGTGGAAGTCCCACCACCAAAAAGGACAGTTCTGAGTTCCTGAATGTCCCCCTAATCGAAGTGTGTTGTATCCCAGTGCTCCAGCCTTTCTAGGGGCAGGCAGAGGAAAAGGTGTGCAGGTTTTTTGGAGTTCAAACACAGAAAAAGAAAAAAATCACCCTTTAAACGTCACGCAACATACACAGTTCAGGCAAACTCATGTAACCTTTCATGTGAGCCCCTGTCTCAGTGCCTTGCCGTTGCTCTTGGACCATCCTGAGATTGGGTTATCTAGGGAATCCAGAACTGCTTCTTTGGTCAGACCATCACCATTTTGAAAGTGTCTTCCCTTGGAAAGAGTTTTGCTCTTCCTTTACTGCTCCCACAGTTAAAGAGGATCCTTTTGACTTGGAGTAACGTACCTGCCTTACCCTCTGTTTTGCTATGCATTTCAGCCTCATGCAAAGACCAGAGTGTGTTTTTTACCGCTGGTCTTTATTCTCTCACTGAGAATTTCAGTTTTCCTGTACCCAGCTCTCGATGGAGTCTGGAGGAAATTGTTTTCACCCTCATAGGTCCATCCCCTTCTGAGGTGCTTCTGTGTGAAGGGGAACCTAACGGTGCCATGAGGTGCTGCTGTCTGGGGCTGGGGGGGGTCTTCAGCAGAGCCCTGGCTGAAAGGGGGTGATCCTGTTCTCAGACATGCAGTGATTTGGAAATTCCCCATCATCCAGGGCTCTTACGTTGTATATGGACAGATTTCTGGAGTAATCACAGCTTGTTGTCTTTATGGTTTTGAAATGAGGGGAAAACACTTCTGTTCACTACATTCAGAGCTAGCATCTTATTTCTGCTGAAGCTCCCTTTACACTGATGGGGTACTGTAAAAGGTGACTTGGGAAGGCTAAATTTACATTTGTGTTCATTTAGAGCCCTTTTACATCGCCTGAACGATGTGTCAGGGAGACTGACAGCCGCCTTTGCCCTGCCTCAGGGTAAACAGGGATGGCGTGAAACCTGCACCCACTGAAATCCATAGCAAAGTGTCGCTGGCTTCCACAAGCACTGAAACAGGCCAGAAATGTAGTGGTCACAGCAGGATATTCATCACAGTGTGTTCTCTTCCCACATCCAGATGCCGTTGGCATTGTCAAAACACTATCAGACGGATAACTGAAAGTATTTTTAATAGAAACTTCAGGGCAGCTTTTTCCCGTTCTCCAAAAGTCTCGTTGTCTGCCCCTGTTCAGCTGTTGTGGTTGTCTCATGTGGGAGTCGGCAGCGCTCTGGGAAGCCTAAGAAAATCTCTGACTGCTTAAAGCGAGTGAGAAGGCAGGGAGAAGAGTTCATCTCTGCTACGAAGCTGCTTCTTTGTACAAGGCTTCCTTCTTTCTTTGTGTTTTTTTTTTTAACCTGAGATGTGACTTTTGATCTCTCCTGAAGAATCCAGTCCTGTGGTGATTTTCACAGTAAGGTATCTTGGGAGCTCATTCCCTTCGCTGCAGCCTAGGGGTGATGCTTTCAGCCTTAATCAAATATTGTCAGAAGAGCACTACAGGTAGCGTTGTATGGTGTTTTCTGTTTTAATCAATGGTAAGGAGAAAGGGAAGATATTGTTGCTTATCTTCTATGTCAATTTGAGAACCCGCGCTTACCTCGCAGCAGTCAGGATCAGGCTGGGTGTTTCCTCAGCTTCGAGTTGTAAATCAAACCCTTTTCACTCAAAGGGGAAGGAGTTCACTCCGAAGTAAAGAGGACCTCGGGTTTAGGAGGAAGGCTGCATCCAGGGCACGGCTGAACTGGCAGGGTAGCTCAAGGCCAGAGCTCTCCCTCAAGCAGGTTCCCTTGTCCACCGCCGCGCATACCTGGTGACTCACGCCCTGGTTCAAGCCTGGATGGAGCCGTCTGTTCCGCAGGCAGGAGAGCCCAGGCGGAGCACGTAGGGACAGAGGGACAGGTCGTCTCAACTGCAGCGACAAGGCGGATGCAACCGGCCAGTGCCATTTGGCTTTGGGAATTCAGACCCAAGCGTAGTGATTAAAGTAGGATAGATGCCTCCAGCCACGTGCGGAGTTGTGCACAAGTGAGCCGGCTGAACGAAGAAGGATGTTTTCACTTTAAAAAGTAAACTATGTAAATACAGTTTTCTCTGCTGCGGAGAGAGAAGCAGCAGCTTTGCTGTGGGTTGGTGCGGAAGCCTCACTGTACCAGGCTGTCTTTCTCAAGAGGCAACGGCTCGCTGAATGTCGAGTCGCTGCACCCGACATGCAAGATGAAGAACAGGCAGGAGTAACAGTTTTGTAATTAGCGGGATGCGGAGAAATAAACAATTTGCATTGCTCTTTCAAAATGGGGAGGGCTGTGGAAAAGAGAGACTTCCTCAAATCACTGCAGCGGGTGATCTAGGTGACTGTATCCTCACCCCCCTTTTCTGTGAAAGGGAAGTGTTCTTCACCTTGCTTGGCATAACTGGGCAGGTCTTGGTGAGCCTTTTCTTCGGCAGGCAAAAAGAAGAACTGATATTTCCAGTATGCTGCTTAAGCTAAAACAAAACAAAAAAAAAGAACGATTTTTGGCTTTGACCGGGTAGGCCCCATAGAAACAGAAATCATTTTTGTGTGTAGTAAAGAAACATGGAAGTGCAAACAAATGGTTTTGTTTTGTTAGTTGCAGCTCAGAGTACTTTGAGAATGACCGGTCTTGTTTTCCTTTAGAAGCCAGTTCCAAGGGGATTTTTTTTCCTTTCCTTTGTTTTTGTTTTTTTTTTCTTCTGTGTGAACCACATGCACACACAATAATTAACCAGTGAAGAAGGTCAGAAAGGAAGTGACTAGGGAAGATGTACTTTAAACATAGACATTCATGAGGCTGTGGGCTGTAATTAACTGGAATGTTTGTCTAAAGATCCCAGGTTACATGTTGAATATGAGATAGTTATTAAAGAGGCAGTTTTTTATTTGTCCTTTTAATTATCAAGAGCTTTAATGGCTCTTGTGTTCTGCCAAATGGATTGGTTTTTTCATTTGGAGACTATTTTGAGATTTATTTCTCTTTTCTGGTTGGGTTTGGTGTAATACACTTTTTAACCTAAGTTGGTTTAGGAAGCATAGCTTCTAGTTAGAAATAGTGTTCAGGGTTATAATGTAACATGAAGTTACTAGTCGTGAATAGATGGCATTTGTCGTGGACAAACAGCTTTTGGAAATGGAGGAGGAGAAGGAGGCAAGTGTATTATCAGTTTTAGGGAAACTGTGAATCTCTGTGATGAAGCAGTGAGAAAGCAGTCCTAAAAGTAGTCAGCTGAGGTGTTTTCTCAACAGGAAAATACTCATTTGGTTCTGCAAAGCCCTGGTCAGGCCTTATCTGGAGTGAGTGATCAGGACGAAACGCAGTGTGTTAAAAGGCGTGATGGCCAACTGGAACAAATGGAGAATAGCTATCAGGGTGATCAAAGGAGCAGAAGGGCTGTTGCAGGATCTGACCTTGCTTAGCCTTGCAGAAGGAAGGCTGGGAGGGGATACGACTGATTTTTGTGAATACCTTGCAAGTAAGAAGGAGTGGGAAGAGGGTTACTGAACCTAGCTGATGATGTTGGCACAAAACGGGACAGGTATAGATTACCCACGAATACACCCAGTGATCAGATTACATTAGAAGATGGTTTCTGAATGTCAGAAGCGTGATGCTTTCCAGTAGGGGAAATGGCGGTCAATGCATTTGTAAATGCAGTGATGCAGAAAGGTAGCCAAGAAGAGCTGTGGATTAGACTGCAGGCTTGGAGTAAGTAGTAGTAAGTCCTGAAGACTCTGCTCAGGAATTTTGAAGTTTAGACAGTAGCCAGTTAGTTCAGGGGGGGCGAGGTTTGAGTGGGAATTGTGAAAGCTAGAGAGGTAGGACCACTTCAGACCTGAAAGTAATGATGGTGTCTTGGTCAAATCGATTGGAGGTTCTTTAGTTCTGACTTTCTTTGATCACCTTTCAGGGGAATTTTTAATATCCAATGAGGTTATTAATAGGGCAGCAACACGGAGCAGCCATCGATGTACACAGCACATGGTCAGAAGCCGTGCTGATCAGTGCCACCCTTTTGTTTCTTCCCCTATTGCATCAAATGACCTTTTCAGCAGGGATGATGTTGGGTAGTGCAATAGCACCCGTGCAAACACATAGTGCTCCTGAGCAACGCTATAATTGCAGCCCAGCTTGCTTCTGCTTCAAGCTGGGGTAAAGCGCAGTCGTAGCTGGAGTTACGGGTGTATTGACAGGCTGCGGTCCAAATACAGCACAGCTCCCAGCCGCTGCAGAGCCGCCCAGCTGAGGCCAACACGCAGAAGAAGAAAGGACTGAGAACGCCTCTGGAGTCTGTCACAAAGCATATCTCAGGTTCATAAGGAGCCGCGGCACGCAGGAGGAGCAGCACTGTGTAACGTGGCTAGGCATCGGCTGTGGTTTCACAGCTGAGGACAGGTTTCCTCCTCTGGCTGTACTTTCCGTCTGGAAACAATGTATGTCTCTTGAAAATGGGGAAAGATTTTTACTTTTTCCTGTGTTGTGCTGCATGGTGAAATGTGGGTTCTGATTTTTCCTGCCAGCCTTGCGGTGAGGGGCTCTCTTCTGTGTATCGTCAGGAATTACACAAAACACGCACGGAGTAAGAGATGGGGTTTAAAGCAGAGATGGTCTGCAACCCGGGGGCAAGCTTTTAAATCTCATCAGCCACGGACGCGTAGTGTTTTCCATGCCAAGCAGCCATTTTAATATGTTCCAAATTTTCCTATAAAGGCTAGCAGCACGCGTGGTTTGTTCTCATGTGCGCGTGTCTGTGAGTGTATGAGTGCATGTGGTGGGAGCAGGGAAGATGGTTTTTCCGAGGGCGATCAGACAGCCTGAATGTTGTCCGTCCCCAGCAGGAGCTGTTTGCTTTGCTTTTAGAAGCCACCCTCCAGAAGTGAAAACATAGTCTCCTGTGGATAAAGGCAAACATGAAGCAAATAACTTCTTGCAGCCAGAATACATAAATTTTTTTTTTTTTTCCTTCTGCTGTCCACTTTTTAAAAGACAAAATAATGCTTACTCTAGCTAATCTTACTCTCATCCTCTGGCCTGAGGAAACATCTGCTCTCCATGGTAGGCTTGGTTGTCCCAGCTAGTTCCCTTTTAGAGTTCCCTTCTTTTCCATTGACATGAGTTGTCTCCACTTGTCCCCATTCCTGCCCACCAGCGTTCACTGCCACAGCAGTCCCGAAGCTAGGAGCCCGCCCTGATGTCAAGGTTTTCCTCAGGGGAGGTTTAACCATCTTTACTTGACAGGGTTTTAGCAGCTCATGCACCATGCTGATAGACGGCACGTTCCCCTGAATAAATTAAGGAGCAAGTCTGTTAGCCATGACGCTGTTCCCGCAAAGATTGCTGATACGGCAGAAAAAAAATCACTCCGGCTAGTCCCGTGTCCTTGCAGCCTCTTCATCTGTGTTACACACTGGTTGCTGTCTCTTTAGAGCTGGGACTTTGTTCTGGGAGACAGAGTGGACTGCAGTGCTGAATGACAGTTGGGAGTGGGTTTGTCACTGACAAATTGGGCATTGACTCCTGGATAAGAGCGCTGTCATGTTGGTGGGGTCATGTAGACCAGGGCTAGTCAGCAGCTTTTCAGCAAAACGTTTTTTTGTAGGAAGAATCTGGGCTTTGGGTTTGCTTTTGAAACAAAAACATTTCCACCATACTCGAAAACTTGGCTGTCCCAATTCTGCTGCCAAGGTGAGCTGCAGCTTACTGCCGGGTTACAAGATGGGGCACTGTGGATGGTTGTGTTAGGGCTTGGCCCATGGCTGTCTGTCAAGGCAGTCTAACTATCGGCATTTCCCTCTCTGATGTGCTCTTCCTTTGCTGAGATATTCCCTTGGTGGTTTTACCAAACTGTTGTGTTTTCAGGCTTACCAGTGACAACATGGCTTATTGGGGAAAATAGAAGACCCCAGAGGGGCACGGTATGGATTTTACCCTCCAGGCACGGAAGAATTGGTCTGTGTTTTTCCTTCCTGGTGAGAAAAGTTGCCCAGTGGTGGGATTTCTCGCTGGCAGAGACCATAAGGCATTGTGCCCTGCTAGCCAGTGCGTTGCGTGTCCCCTCTGCTAGTTACCATAGTCCCACCGCTACCTTTCCTCCGTGAAAGGTGTCACAGTTTTTTGTTCTGACGCGGTCAGTTGTTTCCCGTGTGTCATTCCCTAGACATTTCAACCCACCCTGCATGGGACTGCTTTTCTGCCCCTCAGCTGGGTGTTGAAGGGGTTGGATATTGGGTGGAAAGTGGCTGCCGGTCCTCATCTTTGTGACTGTAAAAACAAAAAATAGGCAAGGGATGAAAATGAGAGAGCAGAGCGCAGGAGCGGATGTGTGACCAGGCTTGGAGCTGCTGAGGGGTGTGGAGAGCACTGGAGGAGAGCTTTCCTTGGTAGGAACTGCAAAGAGCCTGCTGGGAACAAGTTTATTTGTGCTCAGTGCCACATGCGTTTTATTGCCACAGATGTGCACAAAAGAGCAGTTTGCAAAAGGAAAAAAGATGTAATTGCTGTTAAGAACGTGCAGCCTTGTGAGAATTTTGTGATTCTCCGGGAATTTGATATACAAGGTCTGTTCTCGCTGGCCGGTGACGCTCTTATTCCAACCCGCGCGCTAAGTATTTGGTTTTGTTCCAACAGCAGTGTAAAGCGTATTTGATATATCATCTTCATTGCAATTCTTTTACAGAGGTAATATTGTCCCTTTCTCATTTCAGAACTGTAGCTGCTGAAGTCAGGAAGCAGATCTCGGGGCAGTATGGAGGGTCTCCCCAGCTTCTCAAAAACCTCAATATTGGAGGCAGCGTCTCTCATCATACAACTGTAAGTAATGCTTGGAACATGGAAGACTGAATAAGGTGTGCGTGGTTATGTCGATTACCATTTGGAAAGAAATTGCAGTGCTGGCAGGTTGTTGACCTAAGTGGCCCTCATAACACTGATGAAAATAATTCCGTGCAAAACCTGCTGATTTTGGAGGTCTCTATCTTGCAAATCAGTTGGTGTGGCTGGGAATTTGTGTTTCTCCAGAATCTTTGTAGGACAAGGGGCTCCCTTGATCAGATGTTAGTTGTTTTATCCCAGAACAGCCTGGACTGGGCATTAAATTCCACGTGCATGTGTGGTTCTCTCCATGAAGAGCTCTTTGTGAGCTCATGCACTTCAGGTAGCTGTTTTCTTTTTTTCTTGTCACTCTTGAGAGTGGGACCACAGTGGCTCGTCTACTCTTCAGAGGTATTTTAAATGTTATTGTGAAAGTTGAATGTGGTTATTCCTCAGGAATGTGTATTTACTTACCAGTTTACAGTCCACTTTCAAGAGCAGCTGAAACGTAGGCCATGTTGTCAGAATCACCCTTTCTGAAGTCAGGTTTTCTTGCGTGGCCTACCAGTAACCTTCAAAATTTATTCAGCGTGGTGGTAAAAATTTCAAGAATTATGCAAACTTTTTCGGGCTGGAACTGTATTTTTGGAAGTGTTCCTTTGGTTTTGGTTGTTGCTTCAGGTCATAGCAGGTTTTTTTGCAGCAGTCAACTTAGAAAACAAATATTATAGCATCTTGTTTTCTTCAAAGAGGGTTGATTAGGTCAGGCAGTACTGGAAATGTGCCCTGAATTTGATAGCCGGTACAAGTGTTCTGCATTTACGAGAGGAGTTCTCCTGTTTTGGAGTAGGGTCTTGTAGAGTTTCCTCAGTTCAAGTACTGCTCTGTGTCCAACATAATGCGTTAAAGCTTTCTCATACAGAGCACAAATGCGTCCTTGGAGCTAGTATCATCTCAAAAGGGATCTCCAAGACTAAGTTGACCCCTAGCCTAGAAGAATGACTTCGCTGCAGGCTGAAAGTTCATCTTTAAGGAGATCCGGCTGTGCCAGAGTCACCGGGGATTGAAGAGGGTTGGAATTCCTGTCATTTCCCTCTGCATCAGCTGTGTGAGTACAAGGAGACCAGAAGGCTGGCTTTGTCAGCTGTGTGCCCAGCCTTAATGGTGGGTGAGCACGAAGGAGGAGGGGTTAATGAGAGCGGTGTGTCCAGGGCTAATGCTTTATCACAGCGATCTCTGTAGGGGTGTGGAATGATAATGCAAAGCCCTGACTTGGCAGTTCTGTATGGCCTTTTGCATAATCCAGCATTAGGCAATAGGGAGGGACCCCTGCTATTAGCGGCATACGCTGGATGGAGCACTCAGGGTCATTGAATCCACTTCCCTGCAGCAATGGATAGCTGAGGAATAGACGCCTGCCTACTTTTGAAGGACCCGTTGGATGTGCATCCCACAAGCTTCTGTGCCTCATTTGTCTCACATGTGGTTTCATCTTGGAACAAGCTGGCCTTTCTACTCCCCATTGCTTTCGTAAAGCAAGATCTCTTCTGTGTACCTCTCCGAGCTGTCCCTCAGCCAGCCGTATTTTTGATGGCTGTTTTTCCTTGTGTCACCTCCTTTTGCTCTGAATTCTCTCTTCCACTTTTTCTTCCTATTTCTAAGGCTTTTCCAATCTGCCATCATCAAAGTGTGCACGCTCAAAGCTTCAGTCTTGTTGATCTTCACACGTAATTCTTAATGCAGGGTCAGATTTGTTGGTCACAGTATTGTCAGCCCTGCCTTCAGTTCTGGTATCTCTCATTATCCTGTTGCTGTTGTGTTTTCTGGTAAATATATGCAAGAATCTATAAAAATCCTGGAAAAGGTCATGCTAACTGGAAGCAGGCTCTGAGCCTTTCCTATCAAACTGCATTGCGTGATGGTTGATGTGATAAGCTCCTAGTGTGTCATATTAAATTCTGTGCTGAGCAGAGATGCTCTTCAGAAGCATGATTAACATGGAGTGATAGTTTGTAGGAGATAGTCTGTAGGAAAAGTATATTTAGTTAAGTCATGAGTCTATATCCTGAGGCTGCATAATATGACAGAGGTTCGGTTGTACTGAATTTTGGGTTAATTTCTCTCCCTTAGGCATCTGTCAGAATCTGCTGTGCCTGCCTGGCCTGGTTTGATAACAAACATTATGCAGAGAGAAAGCATTACTGCTGTGAAGCTGAAATAGCTAGTTGCTCTGGAAAAGTTCAGAGGTTTGTGTGTCGTTACACTTTTACAGAGAAGAAGTAGAAGGTCCTGAATCTGCAAGGCAGTTTTCTGTAGCCATACTGGTTTGAAAGCCTAGAGTAGGGCGCATAGTGTGGGTTTAAATATGGAATTTATGCTACAATGGATGGATATTTTAATAATGCCGTGTGATTGAGTTTCATGTGAGTATCTCCACAAGGGCAGCAAGTTGCACTGTCGAGAGTGTGCAGCATGGAACTGGAGGACTTTTAACGATAATGCAGATGTGGTCTCTCCTATCCAGTGCATCTTGCTTGTTGTGTTGAGCACTTCCATAGATAGTTATGATCCAGATAAGGTCAGCACTGATTCTCTGTTGACAGTTGCCAACAGTAGCTGCTTACAGTAATTCGTCTGAGACTCATCACATGCAGTCCAATGGAGACGTTTTTATGGAGAAGTGTGTGCTTTTGTGAATGAAGGGCCCTCAGCACTGTGCTGGGTTGGGCCTTTTGTTTCTTGTTGACTGAAGCCAGTGCAGGGACTTTTCACACTCAACAGACTTGCATGTGGTTGAACCTAGGATAAATGCAAAAACCTGTCAGCTGAATTTTAGCGAGTCTCTTCCCTTTTGCTTCACGAGCAGCAGACAAAATGCTGCCAGAACTGTTTCTAATTTAGTATCTGGTAGAGCTGGGGAGAAGACACTGCTTTCAAATGACTGTACAGGAGCCTGCCGTTTATTACTGTCAGCCTCCACCCTTCTGCCACTTTAGGAGCAGCTGATTTTAATTGCACATGCCTCAAACCACAGATACAGGTCCAAGGCCTTCAGAGGTTTTTCCTGTATAACCTAACGTGCTGAATTGGGACTCCTGGCAGGATGCGGTCCTTGCAGCACTGAGCTTTTATTTTTGAAATCCAGAACAGAAGGCACTGACAGTTTGTTACTGAGAAATAGGAGCTGGTAAGATCTTAGAGTTAGATGAAGGAAATTTTATTTTTTGAAGTTACTTTTGCAAGTCTCTCTAAATCCACTGGGAAATTGAGTGTGCGTTTGCACCTTGCTGTTCGCATGCTGGGTTGTAAGCCACGTCCTGTGCTCATCTTTGGTGCATTGAGAGGCTCAGTATTCCCTTGTGGGAGCTGGGGCTTCTCCCCACCAAACTCACTGATTGAATGCTCTGAAAGCGGAGAGCTTGCGCTTCCTTTCAAAGAATTCCCCAGCGTCTTGCAGGATGGGGTATTTGCTTTGTTTATTTGATGAACCGGGCTGTTTACTATGGGCTATTATAATCCCTCGTGACTAACCACTTTCTTTTCTTTCCAAGTTTATTTTTTCTGTTGAGCAACTCCATGCGCTGTGGTGCTTGTGAGCTCTGCTTGCCCTCTGTTACACCGGTCATTTCTGCTCATTGCTGCATGCTGCGGTGTGGCAGAGGCCTGATTCCTCTCTCCGGATTTCTGCAGGAGCTTCCCCTGGATGAAGCTGGACTGTGGATTGTCAGAGATTAGCATGAGTTACTGTTGAAGCAAACCAAAGCTTTCTCTGAATCTTGGTGTGCATGCCTCAGTTTGCTGTTCAGTGGCTGCTTGTTAGCTGCTTTGGTGTAGGAAGAGCACAGTTTTGGTTTCTACCTGCAAATGGACTTGTAGTCTGCTTTTTTTTTTGCCCCCTGTGTGCACTGTCCTTGTAGGAGGGCAGATGATGTTATCAAAGGACAGAAAATAATCACTAGGTATCTGGACCTCTCTACAGTTCCTAGCTTGTAGCCCAGCTGTTTCTGTGTCTTGTTCTATATTCAGCAACTTCTGTTGCTTAATGATATTTATATTTTTCAAATTAGATAAAGACTTATAAAATCTTGGATTTCTGAATACTTCACTATTGAGTGCCAAACATAGTTGTTGACATATTTTTGGTTGTTGTCCAAAACTTGATTTTTTAAAAAATTTTTTTTCTTTTCTTAGAAAAGAACATTTTCTTAGAAATGAAACTTTTTTTTTTTAATCTTTAGAGGTATATTTTAACTAGAAGAGTAGCATTTTACAAAACTTGCAAATAAGCAGGATGAATGTATAATCAGTTGTTTTATAGAACAATCACAGCTGTTTCCAAAGGATTAAGGGTAATATTTCCTGTCTGTTGGTGTATGTTATGGCATAGTTGAATGTTAGTATGAGGAGGAACACTGTTACAAGAGATGCTAATTAGTCTGGGAATAAAGGGGCCTGGGTTCTTGGACATGATGTGATCTGACCACCTCTGCTCTCAGCGCTCCATTTCCTCCATGTAAAATAAAGGTGCTGACATTTACATATCTTTGTAAAGCACTGCCGGGTTTCTGGGCATTAGCTGGGCAAATTGAAGCTTTGTCTTGGATTTATTGGATGTCAGACTTTGTGTATTCGGAGACAGTATCTAATTATTCAATAAGAGAATATAGGTTCCTTTGTATATTTTCATTGTTTATTTTAGCATCATTTAAAAGACGAAGAAGAGATAATTTGTGCAAATGAATGGAGAACACTGCAGGGGAAAACATGACGGTATCCTATATGGCATAGAAAAGGGCGTTTTGAAGTGTTCAGAGCCAAGTAATTTTATCACCAAAATCACTAAAATGAAAAGGAAAACGAGCCAAGCCTCAATGCTCTCTCAAAGCTGATTAAGGCTTAATAGTGACTCCCATTATATGTATTTCCTGGAGGCTTTGCCCTGCCTTGCTGAATGGTCTGTCCTCATCGGACAGGGGAGGATGGGAGAGGCATCCACATCCTCTTCCCTGCCTCCTCCCATTAGGGATTACTCACAGTTAACTCCGCTCTGGTGCGGGCGCTTTCTTTACTAAGTTAAAACTGCTACGTACTGTTTCTAAAATCAGTAGTGAGTCCTGTCGCAGAGGTCAGGAGCAGTTTACATGTTAAGTTGATGAGTCTGGTACCCATCGAAAGGTTGCCGAGTCTCATTTATCTGCGATAACTTAAACAGTTTATACGTTAGCAGAGATAACTAATCTTAACTAAATGTTATTATACCAAGTAAATTAAGTTACTTAAACGAAGCATTCATGACAGGCCTGTTAATAAATACTCAGAATCTAAAAATGCCATTAAATCCTACTCTTTGTTTATTAAAGTTAGTTGTGACACATCTTTTTCAGGAATAAAATGCATAAACAAACGGACGTTTAGTGGAAATGCTGCTAATACCCTGAACTGCGACGAATTCTTAACATGGGATTCAAATTGCAATGTAAAAATTTTCAGTCCAAGTCCCTGTTGGTCTGCTTGCAGAGTCTTTCACGCTAATGCTGCCACGGTCCCAGCAAGCAGCAGTGAATTGGAAGACCACTGCTTCACGATGCTAAATTACAGCTGCATTCTCCTTCTCGGCTGTCTGGCCGCCTCTTGCCTGTGAAGGCTCAGGAGAGCAGGCGGAGCGTGCTTTAGTGCCGGTGGTGAGCCTGCATGAAGGAGTAAGTCTATGTCAGAGGACACGGGAGCACGTCAGGTGTAGATGCGCTGCTGCAACAGTTCCTTTGTATATATGTGCTCGCAGTCTTTTGCAGTCACAAGGCAGCTTAAATGCATCGTTAGCTTTGTGGCGCTAAGCTCGAGGTGTTCAAGGAATGTGTGGACGAGGCATTGTGGGACATGGTTTAATGGGCATGGTGGTGTTAGCTGATGGTTGGACTTGATGGTCTTACAGGTCTTTTCCAACCGTAGTGATTCTGGGTAATCTCAGCAAGACCCACGTCTCTATTACCTGGGCTAGCAGGGTTGGGTGGATGCACCCGGGCTTTGCACCGGCCTGGCCAGTGCTGCCACTGCGCGGGTCGCTCGGGTGGCTCTGCAGAGCCAGCTCTGAACAGCAGCCAAGGGGTCTCCAGGCTGGAGGTCCACTGTGGTGGACCCAGAGCTTCGGCCGGCGGGCTGAGCCTTACTCCGTGATGGCTGTGCCGCTGCAGGGGCTAGCTGGGTGCTGGGGCTCATTGCTGGCGTCTCCAGGCAGGGCTGCTGGGCTGCACAGAGCTGAGACACTGGGACTGTCTGTGCCCGAAGCTGGCTCGGACTCGCGTGGTTTGTTAGGTGAAGCTTTGCTCCCCGTCAATGTGGCAGACAGTAATTTCTTCACCTGGGCACGTACATAAACCACTTCACTTGTCCTCCAGCGCTGCTCCTGAGCTAATAGCACGGGCAGCTCCATGCGACGCCAGCTCTGGCGTCTTCGTGTGTCTGTGACTGTGCCAAGTGTTTTCCACTCAGAAGAGCGTGCATGTTCGTGGTTACCGCAGTTCAGCTTGCACAGTTCAGAGCCACCGTGGTTTGCCTGTGTGAACCCTAAGGGTCCGGAGGGATCCATCTCCCCTGAGCTGATGTAGTGTTTCTGCCAAAACTGGGAAGTCTGTGATTTTTCTAGAGTCTCTGGTCAAACTGTTCAGCTTTTTCATTTCTTTAATAATGGAGCTTTGATGTTTTCTTTGTCTCGGTCTCTGTGCTCTCAGTTTTGGCGCAGTTTATCAGAGGGTAGCTCTTTCAGATCAGTCTCAGCACTTGCGTTTTCTATATCAAAGTCGTTGTGTTCTTGAAGTACTCTCTTGGTGAAATTACATGATTCTTAGTCATCAAAGAAGATATTGTCTTTCTTCTTACCCATCCTTGGAGGCATAACTCGTGTCTTTCTGGGTTTGGTAAGAAATTGCTTTAGTATTCCCAGATAACTAATTAATCTCTGATTAATATTAATATTTCTATACCCAAATGGCTTCTTACATTAGCAACCAGTTATAATAGCAAATAACCTAGAAATATTTGTACATAAAACATCTCACTGGTTTTGTGACTGGCTGTTACTTGTTATATGTAGGATCCCTCTTTAGGTAGGTGTATTTACAAATATTTCCTTTCATTAGAGGCTTTTTTCATTTCAAGCATTGTGATATTACATGAATTTGACACACATTACAGATCATTGGGCTTGTCTGTAAAAAGCATCCAGGACTTAATACTAAATATTCTCAGATCTGAAACATGGGGGCTTCAGACTATTTCTAAAACATTTTTTGTCTTACCAGAGAATGCTTTCTGAAATTTTTGAGGCGTGTTTACAATTTGAAATGAAGGACTTTTATCAGGTATTCTCTATAGTAATTACATCTTTCAAAACACCATGCAAAAGAAATAATAGAGCTAGAGCAAAGCAGGAGATATGGAACCACATTCCAGAGGCAGCACACATGGATGGGGCTATAATGACTGCACTTTATGGCTGGGGAGGTGTCCTCCTGTTTGAGGGTTGGTAGCTGTCTGTGGCTGATGAAAAGCAGAGATTGCCTAGGAATCTCCTTGGTTCATTTGAATATTTCCATGTATTATAAATGCAGCCAGAAAATTAAACGCAGGAGTTCTCTGTGCTCACCAGTCATTAGGCATATGAAATTAGCGGTACGGGTTTTCTGAAATGCAGTAATAGTGGTAGACGAATATGTGATTCTTAGAATTTGGATCCAGTGATGACCGTTTTTGGAGTAAGTGTTCAAGTGAAAGAAAATGCGTTTTTGCAAGTAAAACGTTTTTTAATACTTGAGCATTGTCAGTGGTTAATGTTGCACTGTTGGTGTTTCAGAACCTCTTAGAGTGACTCTGGCCTGTAGTTCACGCTTAAAAAATAAATCTGATGCCTCTGTTTAGCAAATACGTGTCTTTAAAACGTTACCTTCTTTAACTTGCCTGCAAATTTTTTTTTTTTTAGCATGTTACATTTCCTGTATTATCAGATTTACGTTGAGTCCTTCCTACGGTACATCAGACTTGACTCCTGTTGCGGTTCCCTGAGATACCAGTATCCCTTTAAGGGTGACGGGATTTTGCCACAACAAGAACAGGCCATCTGCATTCCTGAATGCTCAACAAGGGAAGTGACTGTTTGCCCTGGAGACCCAGCAATAGCTAAGGGAAGGCTGGGGCTCAGCTTTGAAATGTTAATCTGCTGCTTCTGTCCTTCCAGGATTTTGCCCAGGGAAGCAGTGGGTGGGAAGTTGGTATTAATTTAGAATTTGAAGCTTTGGCACAATCTGTTACAGTTTTAGCACATTGAAAGTTGTTTAATATTTAAGGAGGTATTGAAGTTAAGATGGAACTTTGTCCTACTTTAAAAATTGGCAAGAAATACACCCTGATTTTTGAAGAAGTGCCTAGCCGCCAAGTAAAAATAGTAGTCAGGATCCTCCCTGAGATGAGGAGCTCTGCAAGGTTAATTTTTCAAGGTCCCTTATCATATCCTCGCAGGGAATTTTACTCCCACGCAGGAGGCAGGAGATATAACCTTCCAGTCTTTGCCGTTGTCGTTTTTACAGGGCCCCAAATTGTACTGTGATCCTCACAGAGACTGGATCTCTGCCCTTGGGAATTATGCATCTCACTTTAGATAAAAGGAAAATTGGTCTTGGGTTGGGCCAGGAGCAACTTGGGTTCAAATCCCTGTTCTGCCAGATGCATCCTGCCGAGCCATTGCGTCATAACCATTTAAAATGCCGTTGTGGCTCCCCATGAGAATAACCCTCTTGGGAGGGCAGAGGTGAGGGCGGGAGAAGGAAATGCGAGGGACACGGCACTTTTCGTGGCTGTGCTGACATACGCTAGCTGGAAGAGTCTGCAAAATCATAGCTGGGATCGGAGCGCGTTGCTTAGAGCGTGTCCCACAAGACTACTCGTGATGCTCAGTAGAACACGTGTGAGTTAGGCAACAAACTTCGGGAATGGGATCTAGAAATATCCCCTCTGCCCAGCTGTTTGTGTAGGGAAAGGATAGGTTAAAGTACTTCAGGCAAAAATCTGAATGCCTGTGGACATCAGGGCACACAGCAATGACCTACACAGGATTTCTTCTGTGCTTCAGTCTGTGTATGAGACGGAAAGCATAATTGTCCCTTTTCCTGCCCTAGTTGCTACTGTGATCCCTTACTGAGCTTCTGTACAGTGACCAGGAGAGCAGACCTTTAGTCTTTGGGCGCTAGCGTAGGTGTAATTGGTTCAGTAAGGCAGCAAACTGGAGGGGGAGGCTGTTCCAGCAAGGGCACGTAATGATGCCTAATTAAATGGCATCCTAATTAAATACTTACACTTTAGTCCTTTCTTGAGCACGATGGAAAAGTGCATCTATGGCAAGTATGCCCATTGCCTTTGTTAGCGAGGCATCCCTGCTGCCTTGTGAATCACCTTGCCCTGCACGCTTCTGCTCGCTGAGCTCCCTCGGAGCGTGGCTGCTGCCGCCTTCCCTGTCAGTTGTACACGGCCAAGCCCGCCGCTCGGCAAAGCCCCGGTCGCTGGGACGCCTGGGAAGGAAGTCCTGCTTCTCGGAGGGGTCTGCCCTGTGCACGAGGGAGCTGGTTGCGGTCGTCTGTTCTCGGGAACGCCACAGCGGAGCAGGTCTAATACAAATCTGCCCTTTGCTTTTTGTTTTTTGCTTCCTTGGTGGGGTGGAATAAGCCATGAGCTTTGCTGCGTGGTGCCCCGGGTGTAGCTTTCTCTCCCCTCCGTGTTAGCCCTTTGCTCCTGTAGTCCTTGGGCGAGATGCTCGGCCAAAGTAAATGGGGTTTGTGTTACCCTCCATGGAGTTACGCCACGTCCCCCGGCAGAGGCTCCTGCCCCTGTCACCAGATTTGTGCAGATGCTTCTGTAACTGGTGCTGATGATACAGGTGGGTGCTCAAAAGAAGGAAATAAATAGGAGAGAGACATGTTTTGGCTAGCGGTGCACTAAAACTACAGCAAAATACAATGTTTGCTGTCTAGAGAAGGACAAAGTCGATAGGAAACGAAGTTTTATTTTCAAGCTTTTAAGGGGATATAACAGTGAAGAATAACACAGCCTTAAAGAAGGAAGCTTGACTGTCCCTGTTGCAGGAGAGTTGTAAACCTTTGAAATAGGGTTTCGTAATGCAACTGCTGAGAGCCATAACTGCAACAACGCAGATGGCCCTATGGAACGTGAGTGTTAAATAGTTTATATAAGCTGAATCAATCAGGCTGGTGTCTTAGCTAAGCTGACAGAGCGTGTGTCTGTGGTCAGGCTAAAGACATGTATACGCAGAATCCTTATTTGCAAGCGGTGTGTTTGATTCGGGGTGATTAGGCTATGTAAGTCTGAAAAAGAGAGAGTCCCGTTTGATTTCTTCCGTACTTTCAGTTTATCAGTACGTTGCATTTGGTGTTTACGTTGGCAGGGAGCAGGTTATGCCCCTCTTACTCGTACCCAGTGGCTCCTTTCTCCCTGTGTAGTCCTATTCATTTTAATAGCCCCAGAACAGCGCTTGCCCCGAGCGAGGTGGCAGTGTCTGATCCTGGGGTAAAGACTGAGGGGAAACTGTGTTAAGGAATTGTCTGGAAGGTTGTCCAGAATTTGATCTGTAATTACAGGTTGCACAAAAATCAAGGAGTGTGTTTTAAAAGAGCAGTAATTGCGGTTCGGGAAGCAGGCTTTCCTTTGCGTATTTTTACCGTGTATTTGCCATTAGTTTAGGCTATTCCCTAGTCCTGGCTGGGAAGATGGTCGGAGCTCCTGTACAGCCGTAGTTTCCAGACGGCCTTAATAAACTCTTCTTGGAAGAAATGGACACCCTGTCAATGATTTCTTACAGTAGCGCTCCAGCATTCCTCCGTTAGGTTTATTACCCGGTTGGTAGGTGGACTGCACGTTTGTGAACGCTTGACTGAAATTGTCCCTCTGGCTTTGGAAGTCCGATAAAGAACAACTGACTGCATTTCACGGAGGAGGCACGTGCTGTTGCGTGCTAGGAGCTATCGGGAGGAATTGAAAAGGCCTTTCCTGGAAGCCGGGTGAAGATTGCGTGCTCTGCCCGCAGCTTGCCGGCTGTGGGAGAGGACAGCTTTGTAGCTCCTCAGCTGTTCCCCCATTTCTGCTGCAGCAGATTTCAAAACCTTTTAATACGCAGCTGAAAGCGGGACTCGCCGTTCTTGTGATAGGTGGGAGATCAGCCCTACGTCAGGGTGGTGCGCAAGGATCAGGGTGAAACTTTTGTAAACTAAGAAAGCATCACAATCCTAATAGGCCAGGGGAGTCGGCTTTTGGGTGCCTCGTTATTTTGCTGGGTGCCATGAGGAGGTAAGCGGTGCCTGGAGACTCGGAGACGAGATGATAGAGCAGGTTCTGCTCCTCAGTCAGCGGTGAGGCTGGGATGGTGAGGTTGGATAACCTGGTCTTTACCCGAACTCGTCCAACCCCTTCCGTGCGCACATTCAATCTGATGGGTTCATATGATGATTTCAGGCGACTTTGGCCAGGTTGCAGGTAACACGGGAATAGCCCCTTGTATACTGTGTCTGTTCTTGGTCTCATCCACAACTTCAGAGGGATGCAGGACGGAGGAAGGGTGAAGGCACGAGCGGTGAGAGCCATGAGAGGAGCTGTCGTGGTTCAGTTCAGACACTGGGACGCCTTCCGGGTTCATTTTCCTTTTGGTGCGTTTGTTCATCCTTATTTCCTCCTCCTCTTTCATCTCTTCTTCCCCCACAAATATCTAAAGCTTAAAATAATGTGCTTGCCTTTTATCTGCCAATAGTCTGACACGAAGTAGTTCCTCTCCATAACCATGAATTTATGTTTGGCCTGTTTACTCAGGTGCTAGACAGTATTTCTGGCTGCACAGATGGTGAGTCTAATACAGGCTTCTGGGTTTGACTTTTATGTTTGTTTACATCTTCATGGTACAATAGTTATCTGAAGAGACAAACTGGAAAATTGTGAAGTGCAACCTTGGGGCTAATCCTGAGATGTACGAAGGGCTTGGAAACCCCCGGAGCGCAGAGCCGGGACTTGGTGTTGGGTAGCCCTGTAAGCACTGCCCGCCTCTCGGGGTTAGGGTTTTACTAGCTTAGCGAGGTCGTTCATCTGTTGTCCAGGACATTACAATGCTCGTGTTGGACACGTGATATTTGAGATGTAGAACGCCCGGAATGGGGAAACACGGTGCGTTTTTGGGGCAGTGGCGGTCTCTGCCTTGCATCTGCTCGGTCCTGCACATCTCAACTCTGCGTTAATACAGAGTTTGTTTCCTGGTCTGTTGTAATTTTCTAATGTTTATCAGGATGAAGGGATTGGAAAGATCGGAGGGATGAGGAGAAGGTTCCTCTTTGTTAGCCCGGGGAGATGCACAGGTAAATGAGTTCAGGTGGACTGAAACACAACGCTTGCATGGGCAACTCCGTTTTGCTGAGCAAATGCACTGGAAGGTGCCTCAGCTTTGGAGATGCCAGCGTGGAAGGGAGGTCAGCAGGAGGAGTAAGAGTAAGTCTGAAAATGTTAGGGCTTAGAAATAGGGTCAGTTTGAGTCACCCTTCGAGGCTACTTTAACCCCCGGCCTTCGTCCAGCGAGGGTGCTTTCAGTGTCCAGCACAGGGCTGCATCGCTGCGTGGATGGGGCTCTGGCCTGGCACCGAAAAGACCTGAGGGAGGGCCTTTTCCCAGCACCGCTGCTACCCAGTGCCTCTGTGGCTTTTGCCCAGTGATTTGGTTATTTTTATCTTCATTTACAAGGAGTCTCTGTTTCTGGGTTCTTACTCTTCTTTGGTTTTATCGGTGGAAAGGATTATATGCACGCAAAGTAGCAGTAGTATCATGCAGCAGCTCTTCCGAAAAACCACGTACTTGCAGCAATTCCTCAATAATAAACTGCCACACTTCACTGCTGTATGTTTTGTCAGTTATCTGGTGCTAAGTGGAGCTGGTCTATCTGTACGTAAGAAACAGATAGTGTGAGGCGACGACATGGTAACTGTGGGAAAGAGCGATGACAAGTTCTGCTCGTTGTGAGTTTGTTAAAAGTATCTGGTTTGTATTTTCAAAAGTTCGCCAAATCACATACTTCCAGTTCATTTCCAAAGTTGAAGATTAGAAGGGGAAAGAGGGCTGTGGGCTAGAGATAAATAGATGATGATGATGGTACCTTCCTTTACCTAAATTGCAGAACTTAAATACTGAGTTTCTAGACATCATATTTTTTTGTGGGCCAGATTCTTATCTGGCATAAAGTCGTCTGGTCCAACTCACCTGACTTTATTGGAGTCACGCCATTTTTCTGCTGAACGATTTGCCTTCTGCATTTTAAGAAAATTGCAGTATTCATTGAAGTTGGCTGCAGTAGGAGAGATTCTTTCAGTACCCTCTGTGTTAGCCAAGTCTTTTTCCTTGAATAAAAAGTTGATTCATTGCAGAACTTTTTGGCAATAGAAGTTTAAAAACTGGAATTTGAGATTGGTATAGCAATTTTTTTGAGAAGCACATTTAAAACTTAAGTACTAAGTGTTCTTTTTAAAGTCATCTCCAACAGAAGACAAGTTACAAGTTAGTTCCTTGTCCCACAGAAATCATCTGGATGACAGGAAAGGAAGTAGTAGAGAAAAATTGCTGAATTCTGATGTGTTTTAGTGACTCATATTAAAGCACTTGGCCTCACTGGGATGTGCCAGGGAATTCTAGGAAATCTGTCAGTTGCTGTAGAGACAGGTTGTTCAAAACTTGTTTTTAGTGTTTCATTTTCTTAATGTCGTGTGTTTATGTACAGCCTCATAGGATAATGATCTCATATCAGCATATATATATGTATTTATATAATATACATATGTAAAAACACAGTTATGCAATGTGAGTCTGTATCCAGTTTATGCAAATTTTTTTTTCATGTACCTAAAAAAACCCTCATTCTTATTCAGTATGGTAAGATCAGTACTGCCAGTGAAATCTACTGTTTTCCTGCACGTGTGTTTGTTCAGTTATTCCTTGTGCTTTGGGTGCAAGCTTTGTGCCCAGTAAAGATGTTTTTTAAGCATCCATTTTATTTAGAGCAGTGTCGTGGCATGGGCAGTCATCGTGGCACTGAAGGCCTTAATATCAGGGAGAAGAGGTGATTAAACTTGTACCTGTGGTGGATGAACATTGTTCCCCAGAGAAGTATTTTAGTTTGAAATAATGTTAGTCTTTAGAGTTCTGTGGCTTTGTGAGTTCCTGGTAAATCAGCCCATGCTCTGGATTCCTGTCTGGGGGCCGTGCCTGAGGGTGAAAGGGTTCTTGCATCTTGCATCAGGGTGAAGGTTCCCTTTGTGATCAGAGCATCAGCGTGGTAAAAAGAAATTCAAAGTCATACACATGGGAAATAAAGTGTAATATTTTCTTTTGATGCAAACTAATGAATTTCTTGAAAATAGATGAAATTTTTTTTTTTTGAGATGATGATGGTATGCATCATAGAAATATCCAGAGAAATATCAGGTAAAAGATAAGACATAGAATCATTTAAGTTGGAAAAGACCTTTAAGATCATCAAGTCCAACCGTTAACCTAACACTGCCAAGTCCACCACTAAACCACAGAATCACAGAATCACTAAGGTTGGAAAAGACCTGTAAGATCATCAGGTCCAACCACCAACCCAACCCCACCATGCCCACTAAACCATGTCCCGCAGTGCCACGTCCACACCTTCCTTGAACACCTCCAGCGATGGTGACTCCACCACCTCCCTGGGCAGCCTCTTCCAGTGCTTCACCACTCTCTCAGGAAGACATTTTTCCTAATATCCAGCCTGAACCTCCCCTGGCGCAACTTGAGGCCATCTCCTCTTGTCCTGTCACTAGTCACCTGGGAGAAGAGACCAACACCCCCCTCCCCACAACCCCCTTTCAGGGAGTTGTAGAGAGCGATGAGGTCTCCCCTCAGCCTCCTCTTCTCCAGACTGAACAACCCCAGCTCCCTCAGCCGCTCCTCATCAGACTTGTGCTCCAGACCCCTCACCAGCTCCGTCGCCCTTCTCTGGACACGCTCCAGCACCTCAATGTCCTTCTTGGAGTGAGGGGAAAAATAGCTATATGATGTGTGTTCATGAAGATTAACAGCACTAGGGTTAATTGTCGTCTGATGTTAGATCAGGTTTCCTCAACGAGGCAGAAGAGCTGGTTTAAAAATATGTGCATGTGATTTTTTTTTTTTCATCTTGTTTTAAGACCCTTCCGTTGCTTGTTTTTTCCCAGGTACCGCTTACAGAAGCAGTGGACCCGGTTGAGCTGGAGGACTACCTTACCACACACCCGATTGCGGTGGAGTCTGGACCCCTGAGGGACTTGCTTGAGTTTCCTCCCGATGACATCGAGGTTGTGTACACCCCCCGAGAATGTCGAACGCTTGTGTCGGCTGTGCCTGAAGAGAGGTAGGAGGTGACGGGTGACACCTCGCTCGGGGGAATTGATTCTTCTGGATTTGAGTATCTGCAAGGTTGAAGCCTGGAATTTTTGTCTGTAACTGCCTGAAAGAGTAAATACAAACCTAAGTGAAAGTATGTGTGTTTAAGAAGTCATGATCATGTCTGTGTTTTTGAAGGTGTTTGTTTTTATTCTTTTGACAGTGAGATGGACCCTCACGTGAGGGACTGTGTAAGAAGTTACACGGAAGACTGGGCAATTGTGAACAGAAAGTGAGTTCCCCTGTGGTATTTGTCAGCTTGATTTCATATTTAAATTTTTGCAGAATGGCTAGCTGGTATGTGGAGCCTCAAAAATTATTGTCCTGGCTACTGATTCCATGTGCCCTGGATTTCAGTTGCCCAGCTCTGCTGAACTGATGCTTTGTGTTTAGTTGAAATGATGCTTTGTGTTCTGAAAATTAGATCTCAGACGTCAAATCTCCTTGGGGCATTTTTGAAAATCTAGGACATTTTAGTCAACGGTTGCTCCTTTAGAATGGTAGAGAAATTAGGGAATGTGAATAAGTAAAATTACTTTCAGCATTTGTTTCTTTGTTCCATATGTTTTTAGCTCTCTTTAGAGAGAAGTTGCATTAATTTTTTAACGATGTAAAATTTATGTGCAGGCACAACCACCTAATAGATCAGGTGCCCTCTGCAGCATTCATTTGTTCCTAAAGAAACTTTGAGAAAGTACATAATTTAAACAAATAATTGTTAATATTTGGACTATGACAACATTTACCTAATGAGTTAACAGTTTAAAGAATGTGCATGCATTGATTAATTTATGCAAATTAGCAGGAAGGTTTCTGAGTAGCTTTACTTGGGAGATACACTCTCTCAGATGATTGAAAGTCTGATGACTTCAAGAGCTACTGTCAAGGAGTAAGTGATCCATGTGATGTGCATCTCCTGCAAATGACTTGACTACATCTACAGCTCTGCCCTTGTGGCAGTTGCTACAATTCACTGGTTTAATGTTGTCCTGAGAACCACTTCAGGGGATGCTGAAGATATGCTTTGCAGTGCTAAGATGACCTAATAAAAATGTGGTTTGTAATCTCATAACAAAAAAAAATACCCAGAAAGAAACCAGAAAGAGAGAGAGATGCTTTATTAACTCCCAGCCTTTGTGGGCAGAGTCTGGAAGGCGCAGTGTGACCCACCAAGCCAGCACACCTCTTGGTTTCTCAGCGACTTTCACTGGTATCTGGAACACCTGGCTGTGATTCCTGCACTGAGGAGGTTTAGTTGGAGACGGTAGAGCTTTCTGTCCTGTGCAGATCAGCTGCAGGCTGCATTCTGCATTGGGGAAGGCATGAAGCTAAAGACATCAAAGTTGCCTGAGTGGGTTGAAGGTGTGCTGAGTGATTGTTGAACTACAGTCAAAGGTTTTTCTTGCCCGTTCAGAAGAGGAGAGGCACTACCATAAACATTCATAGCGGTTTTTTCTTGCATAAAATCATGGTGGTGGACTGGGTAGAAAGAGAAAGGTTACTGCTGGAGCAGGGGAAGAGCCCAAAAGCCTAGCTGGGAAGGATTGAATTGTTTTTCCAGTAAGGATGGTAACACGGTTCTCCTATTCTATTGGATGGTTACAAGTGCTTTAGCTAGCTCTGGGGGCACAAAATCCAGTTCTTCTAGCTTTAGACGAACATGACTTCTGATCTGCCATCTTTCTCTCTCCCCCACCCCCAGGGAAGTAATTTTTATTTCAATCTCTGTCTACAGTTCTTTGTAACCAAAATGTTTTTGGGGGCAGGCAAATCCATCCATTCAGTGATTACTTTAATGGTATTGGAAAAACTATATAAGTTTTCTTCACTGGCCTGAAAAAAACAATAGCATATTCTTATTTTAACCTTAATGGCATGACTTCTGTATGCTAGACTGATGGTGGCAATGATCACAGACATCTCTGAAGTCAGGCCTGATTTAGAATGAATTTACATTTGTTGGGGGGGCTGTGATTGAAATGCAGACATCCAGGTGAGGATTATACAAATAGTTCAGCTCTCAGGAATTATAACCTAGCGAGGAAAATGCTTTCCTCCTTTTTCTCCTCCCTTTCATTATTCACTGCTGGCACATCCATGTTTTTCACATGTCTGTACATCCTTCTGTGGTAACTTTAGTAACAGGGGAGGATAAGAACAATTAATTCTAGATGTGACCCCAGCACCACTTTGGGAACTGACTTAGAGCGTGTATTGTAAGGAGACTGTGGCTCTGGCCATATGTGTGTGTAAATATAGACATAGTGCCATTTGGTATCCAAAAATTTGTTAGTTGAAGAGACCTGATCTTGTCAGCAACAGTAGACAGACTGTTTACTAGCAAGCGCTCTTACACCCTGGAAAGCACTGAAGGACCCGATGCTGCTTCTGAAGATGCTATGGGAAGATGCTCATTTTAGTTGGGGTCGGGAAGTCGTATGTTTTTCAGAGGTGCTCAGGACTTCTGCGCTTCATGCAGTCCTGCCTGAAGTTGATGTTTTGGTTTTAAAGGTATTAATAGTGTCTGCTCCAAGTCAGTTCTTGCTCTAGCAGAACCACTGGCCTTCCGTCCCCGTGTTCTTGGCCTGTTTTAAGCTTGGCATCACAGTTGTGCGTTTTATGATGACCTTAATTGGCCGTTGATAATGCTTCTTTTGACATCACCCAGGGTTGCTTTATAGTTGAACAGAGTCACATTGTAGTACTGGAATACTGGTTGTTGCATTATTACCCAGCTACAGTGGAGGGTGACTGGAAATACTGTTTGCAGAGAGCAGTTTATGCTTTGAGAGGATCCACACTGATAATACTGGGTTTGTTCTGTAATTCTCCTTCTGGGTTTGAGGTCAAAAAGGATGCTAAGAATGCATTTCAAATACTTTGTTTTCAGATATCACAAGCTGGGCACTGGATTTAATCCCAACACCTTAGACAAACAGAAGGAGAGGCAAAAGGGGCTCCCCAAACAGATCTTTGAGTCTGACGAAGCTCCAGATGGCAACAGTTACCAGGATGAACAAGTAATGCACCTTTAAAACCTTGCTACATAAAACCTAATTTATACTCGCATTTTAAAAGTGCGGTCCCTTTCCTGTTATAAGTTGCTTTTAATTTGTTGAATCTCAGGATGACCTTAAACGACGTTCAATGTCGATTGACGATACTCCCCGGGGCAGCTGGGCATGCAGTATTTTTGATCTGAAGAACTCCCTTCCAGATGCCCTTCTCCCAAACCTACTGGACCGAACCCCGAATGAAGAGATTGACCACCACAATGAAGATCAGAGGAAGTCCAGTAGGCATAAGGAGCTTTTTGCACTACATCCAGCACCAGATGAGGTATTTGTATATACGTGTGGGTGAGACTAAAAAAGTGAAGGAGTCAGGGACTGTGAAAATTGTCAGTCTGTCACGGATTTAAAGGAGTTATGGATATTAAACGTAGCTGATCTTGAGAACCTTAGCTGTTTTGCAGGCTGTATGTTCTTTAGCGTATTGTCTTGCCATAGGTATTACTTTCTGAAGATTGGTTTTCCTTTATGGTTATGCAATCCCCTATAATGTAGAAACATTAAAGGGATTTAATTTAGCATATTTATAGCTGCTGCTGAATGCTACATGCTGGTAAGACTCGGATTAAATTGGTGGTAGTGTCTTAGAAAAAAAAAAGAGATACATATGTTTGCTTCATAATGGTATTAGTGGTTTGTACAAGTGTCGTGTCTCTAAATCACTGTTCTGTGACGAATTTCAGGAGGAGCCTATAGAACGACTTAGTGTCCCTGAAGTACCCAAAGAACACTTTGGCCAAAGACTCCTGGTGAAGTGTTTGTCCCTTAAGTAAGTATCACTCCAACAGACAGCTGCTTTACAGAAGTTGAGAATTTAAATCTGCTGTTGTAGCCACGTGCATCTGGAATAACTCCTCTGCCTTGTTTGTTACCCTTGAAGGGATGTAACGTTGGTTGGTTTGTTGGTCATAGGCTTAAAGGTTATTTCTATAAAGGATAAGTTACACAGTACTGTGCATCAGACAGTTTTATCTTCAAGACTTTCTTTAGTCTTGTGCTATAGAAAGTACTCACCTTCCTTGGCTTTTCTCTGTGTTGCTTTTCAGCCAGTCTGTAGCTATACCTGTTCCGTGTTAATAGCACGCATGCATCACTGCGCTCGTTCAGGGCTCTGAAGTTGGCCAGTTATTGGTGTTCAGCTCTGTAACGAGGATGTTTAAGTGAGGGGGAAAAAAAAAAAAGATTAAAAATGCTTAAGCCTTAAAACATAAGACAACCAAAGATTTCCTGAAGTTTAGGCTCAACAACCTTGACTGTGTCCCTTTAAGAGTAAAGACTTTATATACTTAGCAAGCATTAACTGGAGGAATAGAAACCTGTTAAACAAGTTTAATGAAGTGGAGCTCCTGAATATAGGGTTACCTGCAGCTGGTTCATTGCCTATAACTCTTCTCTAATAACACAAGGTAAAATTTTACTGTTATTCCCTTGGAGAAATAAAGTACAAAACTGATTTTCCACACTGCTGTATTCATCTTCTGTGTCCTCAGTTAGGTCAACCCTTCTTATTAGAGAGCTCCAGTTAGACTACATAGCGGCTCATAACTGAGATATATGTGTGGGACATATCTCCTGCTCGTAGAGTACTCTAGGACCTAATATAGCAATAGAGATGAACTGATTTTGCAGCCTTTTATGAACTGGAACAACATAATATGCTGTAGCAGTGGAGCTTCCTCTCCAAAGGATGGTGTCTTTAGCATAAATAAGTTAGATGCTGGAAATTAACGATTTCTGCTATTTAGGTATCTCTTGCTGACTGTAAATTTATAGCAAATCTGCCCAAGTACATGCTTGTTTGTGTACCAAAGTAATCTCTGAAACTGCACTTACAGTTATAATAGTGAGCATGCAAGATCGTGCTATCTTAGTGGCACAAAAAGACGTACGTGGTCTCTTCCCCAGGGAGAAGGCTAAGGTGACCTAAGCAGGGTCATTTTCAGGTTAATCTCACTGTTGTTGCAAAACTAGAGAAAATACCTGTTTGATGATGCAGTCCTGTATGTTGTTCTCCCTGTTGGCAGAAAGAGCTCCAGGCGGAAAAGCTGAGAGCTCTGTACGAGGATTGGGTGCTTGGGGGTATCCCACTGAGGACTGGGCATTTATTGCACGGGGAGGCTGTGCAGTCAGGGGAATGGCATTTCAGCCCCTGCTCTCTTTGGTGTGGGGACAGGTTTTGAATGTTTTTTAATTTCTTTAACTTCCCAGGTGATTTAACAGTAAGTTTAGCTCTGTTTGGGAGCCGGTGGCCATTTAGCCGTATCAACAGGTCAGCATAGTAAATTAGCACGTAGGACAGCTTCTCAAGGTAATCAGAGGAACTAAGTGGTCCAGCTATCCCAATTAATAATTCCTCTCCCTTTAAGGAGGCTATTAGGTTCCTTTGCTTAGCTTTCAAACGACACTTGAAGAAGATAAAAGCATTTATAGAAGAATGCTTTATGTCTTGTGACCCTCATCCCAACCTTTCTGTTGGGTCAATGAGTTGAAATGGCTTTTAGAGGGTCCAGGGAGCACCAGTGCGTGTCCTGGTAGAAGGGAGCGGAGGAAGCAGGACAGGAGTGGAGTGGGAGGAAAGCTGGGGAGTGAGACCTCCCTTTTCAGCAGGAGCAAGCCCTTAGGTTGGCTCAGCTGTTCCTGACGTCTCGGCTTAACAGTGGTCAGCCGTCACCTTACCCAGGAAGGATTTGGGGAGGGGGTAGGTTAGACTTTCTTAGAAAATGCAAGTCAACTGATTTTATGTGTTTCTTTCTTTCAAGATTTGAAATAGAAATTGAGCCCATATTTGCAAGTTTGGCTTTGTATGATGTTAAAGAAAAGAAAAAGGTATGTTTTTAATTACTTGAGTGATGACATTTCCACCGAATCATTACAAACCTGTATTTAAAAAAAGAAAAAGGAATTAATTCTGGAAACAAACCTTTATGAAGACAGTGACATACTAGTGGTTGAAAGAATAATGAAGGCATTTCACGAACCATCTTGTGTGTTCTTCTTCTGCTTAGTAAAACAGTTGAAGTATAACCACTTTTCTAAAAATATTATCTAATATGTGAGTGCCTGAAATCAGAATATATATATTGTCCAATCTTGGCTTTCAAAAGTCTCTTCCCCGGAGAGAACTTAAGCAACTGAAACCTTTTATTTAGATTAAGTTTTTATGACTTTCTTAATCTCTTTTTCATGATTCAGCATGATACGTGTCCAAGTAACATTTTAATAATGCACAAGAAGGTCATGCATGCTAAAATTGCTAAAATCAAAACAAAACTGAGGAGTCTTTTCAAGATTTAAGTTATAGGAAATGCAAAATACATTTATTCCCCTATTTATGTTCTGTATTTAATATTTGAAGAGTCTCTTAGTTTTCCTAATTCAAGACATTAGCAGTAGTAGAGAGAAAAATGTAAAAAATATGCATTTTGACATTTATCTCTTTAAGACTTGAATGTAATGCATTGAGTTTTAAGTTATGTAGATGAGAGTATGTGGAATATTATGTGAACTTTGTTTAATATTTAAATCACACTTCATAAGCCAATTTTATCATCTCATTACTCCATTTTTTTTCTCTAATGTAGTAAGTTCTTTAGTGACCTCTGGTGTTGATAACCAGCTTACATTCGTTTGGGCTTTGAAGCCTTGATACAGTCAAGGATTTGGTGTTTCAGCGTAGAAAGCTCACTGTCTGTCTTTCAAGATGTGTTGTTTTTCTCTGTGAATGATCTTAAAGATCATTTTCTATTTTGATACTTTGATATTTTCAGTTCAGATAGCAATTGTAATTCCTAGTCCTGTGATGGAACTACCCACCTTACTGGAGCTGGAGGAAATTTTATAGGTAGTGCGTATTGTTTGCTCTATTTCCTTTCTCCTTTCCCACTGTCCTGCCTTGATTTCTTAATGAAATGGCCGTTTTGTTTTTCCTTTTATACATGGTTTCAAAGGAGGCACTCCTGGTAGTTTTTTCACTTGTGTTTTGAAATTTTCTGTTGTGTTTATGAAGAGTTTACCAAAAATAAAAAGTATAACTAATGCTTGAAGCTACCCAACTTCTTCCTTAGATTTCAGAAAATTTCTACTTTGATTTGAACTCTGAACAAATGAAGGGAATGCTTCGTCCACATGTGCCCCCTGCTGCTATATCCACGCTGGCCAGATCTGCCATCTTTTCTATCACTTATCCCTCTCAAGATGTCTTTCTGGTAATAAAGGTAAGAAATGCCAGAGAAATTTAAATTATTATTGTCTCTTGTTTTCTATTTAAAATAAAATACAAACAAGTCTGGCTGACTATTTGAGTTCTTATTTACATGCAGAGAGCAGAATTCTATTCTCAAAAGTGTAAACACCAGCACTGTGTTTCATTTCAGATATTCTCACTTAGTACGTTAAGTTCCTTTGTAACAGAAACAATTCACTGGAGATATGCATTGTTGTATTATTGAAAAACTGAAAAGAGCACAAACGTTTGCTTGATGTAGAGCAGCTTTCTGGGGCTTGACCTTAGTTTTCACATGAAACACTGTGCTGACTCCTTAAGATGATAGAAACATGAGTGATTTAAAAATATATATTGATCTGAATCTCATTCCAAAAATGATATGTACCCTTAAGCCAGATTTTTCAAATGTCTTTAAGAATTGAAATTGCTAAGAGCTGAAATAAAATGCCACATTGGTCACTCCTGGAATAATGTATACAAAGATGAAAGTTACTTTCTCTTTTTTCATTTGATTCAATGAGCACACAAATGTTACTTGTTCAGATTGGTATTTGAATCAGGTTTTTTTGGCTGGTCTCTGCATAAAAGTCATCCTATTGTAAAAAGGGGAGTTCAATACTTGCTTTCAGTTCACAGGCAGTGGTTACATTGCCTGCTAGCTAAGGGCTGTGTTTTGAGAACCCTCTTGACTGAGGTCTCTGCAAGTTCTTCACGAACTGCTGCTTACATGAGGAATAAGCTTTTGAAAATGAATTAAGGCTTTGTGGCATGACAGAACAGTCCCAGGTAAGAATAAGGTTTTCGGTAGTGTTGGAGCATATTCTGATCTCCGGTTTTTGGTATGATTCTCTGAATTCCTTCTAAAAATCATGTTCTGCCTGTGCACACATACTCACTTTTCTGATTTTTACAAGATATGAGGAAGAGAGAACCCCGTATTTATGAGATGGGGATCTTTCCAAAAGAGCTTGCGACTGCACATTAGTGCTTGTAAAACCAGTGATCCTAGAGGAGCTGGTGGCTTAGGTGATTTTTTGATCTGATGATGACAAGGATGTAGTCAGGGGTAAATACAACAAATGCATAGCGTGCCTTATGGGGTGAATTTTCACATGGGTCTTACTCACTACGAAACCACTTTTCAGACAGCTGGTATTGCTAGCGTAAACTCACCAAGGAGTGCAAGATTTGATGGAAAGTAGTTTTGTTCTTTATATTGCGGTAGCCTCTTGGAGTTCTACTAATAGACAAGTATGAATGGCACTTTATAAGCATGGGAGAAGTTTAAAGATATTCTAATCTAGTAATGGCATGTGCACGGTTAGTGGGCGTGGGAGGGAGAGCCAGGATGCTTCTGAAAGAAACAGTCTTCATTCACGTGATAGGGAAGATTTTTCCATTAGAAACTGAGTGTTAAGCAGTTTTGTGTTCAAGAAGCATTGACTTACTTGGAGACTTCAGAAGCAAACATCTACTCTTTTTGGCTAATTTTAATTATTTGATTATTTCATTATTTGATTTGAAAACACACTGTTTTAAAATAACGCTTGTTTTAGCTGAGTGCATCTGAGTCACCTTTTTGTGCTGCTGCAATAGGTCCTTAATATGGAGAACAGAAAGAAGGACAGAATTCTGAAAATGGTGATGCTGAAGACAGTGTAAGCTGTCTTTAAGACCTTAAAAATGAGCTGAAAGTGGCTCTAGAACAGATCAAACCAAAATGAAGTGGTGTATGTTCCCTTTGAACCTGTATTTTACATGTGTGATTCAGTTATAGCTGGAGATCTGGGAACATAATGGCTCTAACAACTTGAGTGCAGTGCTTGTTCCGTCACTCACAAAGGGAAATCAAGCTTTAACTCTTTTGAAAGAACAGTCTTTGCTGGATACATGTCCTTATAACGGTTCATATTCCCTTCTCAGCTGGAAAAAGTATTACAGCAGGGAGATATTGGGGAGTGTGCAGAGCCTTATATGATTTTTAAAGAATCTGATGCAGCAAAGGTAAGAATTTTTTTGATGTTTTGATGAAATTTGGCTACAGGTGCTTTAAGGCATTTTGTTATTAACAAATTAAACATACACTGTTTTCTTTTGCCTTGGACTTCACAGCCATTGATACCATTCCTGTTGTTAAAAGGATCCATTTTTAATTAAGAATCTAGTCAAATTCTAAAGGCCAAAGAAGAGTCAAGACCTTGAATCTTGATGCCTTATTAGGGTAGAGTAGTTAAAGGTCATCAGTTTTTGTAGCTGACAGGGGAGACGTGTGGTTACCACCATCAGGCTCAGTCATCTGTGACTCCCTGTCCCAAAGGATCGGCCGTGTGCTTATAGCTGGGTCAAGTGAAGGCAGCCTTTGATGTGAATTTGCAGTAAAATTTCAACTTTTCCATTGCTTCTGCAGCTCAACCCCTTCACAGTACCTCTGCCTTCCTTTAGAAGGGTTATAAAGTGGATGAAATAGGTTAACAGGAGATTCTCCATCAGGCCTGGTTTTGAATTGCAGTGCATTTCTGGTTCGTTTTTTCTGCTGTTTTCTGCTGATTTTTCTTTTTCCTAATACTGTAAAGAAGAGCCACACTCAACAGCAGGATAAAGGTGTCCTTTTTACATGTAGTAAGGGTAGATATAAAATTTTATACTTTAGTGTTTGTTTTTTTCCATTAACAATGTCCCTTTAATTCCTGCCTTCAGCACTTTGGGCATCGTCCTCTGAAGTGCAGTGGATGGCATGGACCTGCCCCAGTTTGACTGATTCTTTGCCTTTCCCACCCGTGTTTAAGTGTAGCCTCTCTCCTTGCTGTAGAAGCCCTTTGCTCCAGACTAAAAGCAGAGGTTTCCCCGCAGAGAAGAATGCCATCTTACTCCCTGCAGTTGGCAGCTGGTTGCTCGTTGAAGTGTATCCGAGTCTGGGTGGGAATTGCAGGTTTGGTAGGTTGAGGAACAAACAGGAATGCTGGTAGCACCTGCAGAATTCAGTGGCACCTGGACTATGACGTTTCCTCTGTCTTTTCCCACACAGGCTGCTATTTGTTTTTCTTCCAACACGACAGGGCTGTAGAATAGCAAATCACTGATTTTATTGTTACTCAAGCTAAGTATGTTATTTTACAGCTCCAGTCTGTAAGATGTACAAGAGAGCTTGAAAAGGAAACCTTGTGTACGTAGAATGTGAAACAGTGCTTTTGAGCCTCAGAAATGATTCCTAATTTAATGTACAATTGGGTTGAGCCAAGTGAACGTTAAAAGGTAATAGTGAGGGCTGAATGAAGCAAAAAACTGAGAGATGCCAGCTCTTCCTGTGATTAAGAGGCTTTCCATTATGCTTTTTTCAAAGGAGCTGGGATGTTCGTTTGTTAGTGCTGATCACACGAACAAAGTTTTGCCTTCCTAGAGTTCCAATATATTTTTAGCTGAAGGAATTCACCTTTTTTTGTCTATTTCTGTCTTTATATCACTGCACCGCAATATGAAAAACGGGTGGCTTTCACCTCCGGTATATAGATAACAAAAGTAAAAGACTACATTTCCTGTGATCAATAAGTTGACATGTGCCTAGGTGAAATTTTGGACTTGGATTTGCAGGATGCTTGGAAGTGTAAGTGGAAAGGTGATTTTTCAAGGTCTTCTTCCCAGCAAGGTGCATAAGCATGTCCTGAACTGGAAGAATGTCAGCAACAGCCCCCTGTCTGGGGACTTCTTAAAGGCCTGTAGGTAACAACCTTTCTAAAGCAAAAAATTGCTCTTTAATATGCAGAATTATGGAAAAGTCCTCTCGTACTCCTTTTTTTCCTCAATAAAATGAGTATGATACTGCTTATTTGAGGAATGGTTGCCGTTTCCTATGCAACTCCAGATGATCTGAGCACCAGCTGCATAGAATCACATTAAGAAAGGCCATTTCAGACTTCATAGAGTAAAATTCAGCTTTTCTGGAAAGGGCAGCGGGCAGATGAGCTCACTGGGATTTGACAGGCTATTCAGGAGGCTTAAGAGGATGAAGGCAGCTGCTCTATCAGGCTGTCCTGTGTCTGGTGCTGTTGGCCTGACGGCAGGTTGGTGAAGCAGAAGTCTGATTGCCCAGCGCTTATTGATCCTCCTCTAGAAGGTGCTATTGAAGCACAAAATCATTGCAAGTTAGAAAAGATACCGTTGTTATCTACTGTTCATTTGCTAAATGAACCTTTGTTCCTATTCCTCTCCTTTTAATCTCTTGGGCTGAATATTTTCTTCACAGAATAAGGAAAAGTTGGAAAAACTGAAATGCCAGGCAGAACAGTTTTGCCAAAGACTAGGCAAGTATCGAATGCCTTTTGCCTGGACAGCCATTCATTTAATGAACATTGTGAGCAGCGCTGGAAGTTTGGAAAGAGATTCCACAGAAGTAGAAGTTGGCACAGGAGGTACGGTATCTGGCATCTGCATGAGGGAATGTGGACAAATCCAGAGTTTACTGAAGTCTTGATTCATGCCCTGTATCTGCCGTTGCTCCTTTTATTGCTTTCCTCCCCCTGCCCTAGGTCTTCTGGTAGTCTTGGGTCATGGTTGAAATAAATCAGAAAAGTCCATGATAACAAATGGATTTATCTTTCAAGGATTTTACAAGCAAACCATCTGTTATATTATTTAAAACCAGGCTTCTAAGACTGAGAGAGCGTTACAGGCTGATGAACATTTTCCAAAGGAGTGGATTAATCTTTGTGAACCACACAGCTCATCTGAAACTGCTCTTCAGCATCCCCAAAACTGCCAACTTCATCATCTCTCAGAGCAAGAGAAATACATAAATCTCCGCACGATGAAGACTTTTATAATAGCAGTAAGGCACTGGGGTGAGGTTGCTGTGAGAGGAGCAGAAGTAGTCAGCTGTGCTTCATAGCCTCCTGATGCCTCAGGAGTGTGATTGTCTTAGCATAACCACCTCTTCTATCACACTTATTGCATAATTTCCAAAAGCAGCAGCTATCTTCTTGTGTAGAAAATCCTGGTTGGAGCAAAAGTAGGCTCTTGGACAATTGTTTTTCTTCTTTTTTTAATTCCTTCCCCTTTTTATTTTTTGAAGAACGTAAAGGATCATGGTCAGAGAGGCGGAATTCCAGTATTGTCGGGAGGCGCTCGTTAGAGAGAACCACAAGTGGGGATGAGGCTTGCAATTTGACCAGTTTTAGACCAGCAACTCTGACAGTAACAAACTTCTTTAAACAGGTATTGTATGAAGCTATCTAATTAAGGAGTTGTTCCTTGGACAGAGGGATTTGATCATGTGAAGACAGTTTAGACCCGAGTGATTAATTTGTGATGCTTTCAATGCATGTAATGCCTGTTCCCTGATCATAGGATATCTTTGAACAGCATGCAGTGGGTTTTTTATATCATGTGCTTAATTCTGCCAGCAGTGGGTCCACAGTCGATTGGTGGATTCTTTCAATAAGTTTACTGTGAATAATTACCTTACGGAATTTGGGATTATTAGCTGGTTTTGACTTGAATGATAAAGTGTCATTATGGCATAGTGACTTAACTACTCTAACTAATAGAACTGGGCCTCCCCAGGAGAACATCAGTTTATTTTACTCCAGATTTTTCTAACATGCGTTGGAAAAATCACTGGTCAACATATTTAGAAAAATGCTCATAGAAGCAAGTTCACAAAAACTGAGGATAACTTGTTTGGGTTAGTATGTGCCAAAAAGTATTCCAGATATTTGTCCTAGTCTAGTAGTTGCATAGCCTTTATGATGACGGTCAGTTGACTCCTTTGGTTTCATTGGGTGATAGAGAATCCCGTTGAAACATCAACAGGCTCAGAATGAGGTTCAGCAATGTGATTTGCAGTTGGCATCAGTTCCCTGGACACATCCAGGGATGTCTGAGAAAACAAAGCATTTCATTTCTGATGCTGCTTTACTGAGTGGCAGCTCTTCTTAGCCAGAGCTTGGGATTTTCCTGAGAAGCAGAAGAAAACATGATTAAACGGAATAAAATTTTTAGTTAAGCTTAGAAAATGGTTTCAGTTCATTAATTTTTGCTAAGATTTGCTTAATGCCACATCTGGTTCAGGAAAATTGTAATTTGAATGTCACCTTTGTGTATAAAAAGGGATTTAACAGTGAGCAACCAGATATTTTTTGGACTGATTTCTCGATTATTGGGAATACAAAGATTTAGATACTATATATTGAAAGTGGTTAAGCTCTTTTTTTTTCCTGATTGCTTTGGTTGCGTGCCACTTTCACTGTGGGTAGCCATCCAAAGTCTGCTTTTAAATACAGTAGGGTAGATAAGGAGAAATGTCATCAAGGGCATGAAGTTATCATGGTGCAAACCATGTAAGTGGAGGGTGACTCCTACCTCTGGTGCTCCGTGCTTTCGTGAAACTCAGTATGACTGTAACTGAACTCTGGAAACGGTATCTCTGAGGTCTCAGTGACACAGAGCAGCTCAAGAAGTTCCTTTTACTTGAAGTGTTAATAAAATCCAGTTCTGTAACGTATGCACTCAAGATGTAGAAAGTAAGGAAAAAAAATGCATTACAGCACTGCTAATGCAGTCATTCCACTGACCATGTTCTGCGACCCTCTGTATCATACACCAGTTCACTAAGTTAGTAATGAATTACAAAAGCATATGTTTATTTACTTTGTCGAGGTTGTTTTCACTGACAACTTAGAAACAGTTTGTTTTATTAATTTATCCTTTAAAAATTGCCGAACATTGATTTAAGATTTTAAGTTTCTAATTCTTCTGTATCTTCTATCTTTTATCTTCCCTTCCTTTTCTCCTGTTGAGTACAGTTAATTGAATACTACCTAGTGTTTTTCTCCTTCTATTTGCTTCTTTTTTCATATTGTGATTTATTACCTTTATCATCAGATATGCTGCTTTTGGATAGTTAGAGGGTGGTAGAGTCACATTTTATATAATGTTTCCAAAATTAATGAAATTCTGAGCTACTAGAATGTGGCACAAGGAAGACTGACAACAGACTCCTTCCACTTCCCACCCTTTCTTAACACTTCTTTTGAAAAGTAAGACTCTTTTAGACTCACGCCAAAGAAAAGGCAGAGGAGAAGGGAATGAAGATCACTACCTGAATGACGGCTACTTTTTCAAACTATTATACTTGCTAAAAATTGGATATTTTTGGGAAATCTTTTAACAGCCATTCTCAGTTTTGAAAAAGATAATATTGATGGGGAGAGAAGAGGTTTTCAATGAGAAGTTCCTGCTGCTGTCATGATGATTAATAAGGAAAAAAGGAAGGAAAAAGGATGGGGAAATGAACTGTAATCTAGTGTGTTAATTTTAACACCTTGTTCTGGGAAGGTACATTTTGATACCAGAGGAAAGAGACTATACTATTAGATGGTTTATTCAGTCTCTCTCGCAATCCTGAAGGTTTGTGTAGATAACCATTTTCTTCCCAACATCCAACAGGAGGGTGATCGCCTGAGCGATGAAGATTTGTACAAGTTCCTTGCTGACATGAGACGGCCATCATCAGTGTTACGGAGATTGAGACCTATCACAGGTATTGAACGAGAGCTTTTTGGCTCACATGTGTTAAGGTATTTAGTTAGTCCTTCCCAATTGCCACCCAGTTATTGTAAGTGAGCAGATGAAAGCACCCTAAGAAGTCATCGACAGTAATCCCTGGTAGACCATGAGCACTACAGAGGGCATTTTGGCAGGTTTTTCACTGTCACGTGTGCTCATGCAGCTGCTGTCACACTGAGAATAGCATCTGTGAGAAGAGGTGCAAACCTCAAAGGCCTAAACCCAGCAGGGGCTGAGGAACCTCTGTTTTCCTGAGTAAAATACCACTCTCCTGGCTCCCACTTGGTTAATAGGAACAGACTCCACCTCTGTTTGAGAAAGGGAAATAAAAACGCTGGCATGCCAGCGGTGAAACATCACTGGTCCCTGACCTGTGCTATTCCTGACAATATTTACTTAACCTGTTCGTAAAAATCTCCAGTGACAGCAATCCTACCGCTTCCTTAGATCATGTCTTCCAGCACTCAGCTGTCCTTGTAGTGAGGTTAGGTATTAAGAAAACTTTGCAAAATTATCTTGCTGCAAATTAATCTGATTATGGTCTGTCATGCCCTCAGGGCAGTTATCACAACCTTTCAAGTACTTGAATACTGTTATTAGTTCACTCTTACTCGCCTCCGTTTTGTAGCCTAACCAATCTTAGTTTTTTTTCAACCCTTCCTCAAAGGCTGTGATTTTAAAATTGCCTGTTACTCTCTGCTAGAGTTTCTTTAACCTGCCCACGCTTTTCTTCGAGCACGGTGCTCTGAACTGGGTATGCTGCTCCTCCTAAGACCTCATGCCAAGCGAAGCAGACGGATTAGTCTCCAGTGTCTTACACATGACACTGCACTAATATGTCTTAGAATGGTTATAGCTTTCTTCTGGACGTTGGCTTATTGTCACTGCTGTCACCCAGCCCTCTTCTACAGAATTGAGCCATGCCAGTTACTGGGGTTTTTTTATGTTTGCGTGTTTGGCTTCTCCTTCTTAATGCAGGTCTTTCGCTTTCTTATGTTTCACCTTAGTCATTTGATGCCATTTCTCCAACCCTCCTGTCTTCCAAATTTTTACAATCATTCCAGCCTCAGTGCCATCCGCAAACAATAAGTGTGCTGTCGGTACTGTCAGCAGACTTGCTAAGGAAAATACTCAATAATCTTGGTGCGGATGAGCTTTCAGCAACTCCTGATGTATCCTTCTGGTTTGATAGGCAAGATTCCTGATGAGGCTTTGAATATTGTTTTTTAACAATAGTTGGGCTTCACAGTAGCATTATTATGGTCTTTCCCCAATTTGCCTAAAGGAACAGCATTTAGGACTTGTTAAGATATATCTTTTCTGTTGGCTCTTATTATCTGGTACCCCAGTTGCCCTAGATACCAGTTTGAGTCACTGTTACTTGTTTTTACATGTTGGCTGTAATTTATCATTTGTTTATTTATGAAAGTAACACACAGGATATAAACCTGAAGAAACAAAAGATGAATATGCTTTTTGATTTAAATTAACTTCTATTTATTGTAATAAAATAATTTTCTTCTTGCAGCTCAATTAAAGATAGACATCTCTCCAGCTCCAGAGAATCCCCATTACTGTCTAACTCCAGAGTTGCTGCAAGTCAAACTTTACCCAGACAGCAGAGTTAGACCTACAAGAGAAATCCTGGAGTTTCCTGCCAGGGATGTCTACGTTCCAAATACCACATACAGGTTAGAGTTTTGAAATACGTTTCGCATTTCAGGGCCTGAGACTGGCAAGCCTAGAAATTCCTGCCTTATCATTTGGTTCGTTGCAAAACTTGCTGTATCAGTAGATCGGCTGTGCCAGGGGCACAAAAAGGGTCCAGACTGACACAGCAGAAAATACACAGTTGTGAAGGGACAAACGTATTTGCATAAAACTTGGCTGTGAACAAGAACATGAGAGAGGTTTCTCCATTTCCCAAAATTCACAGTGAAATTTAGTTGAATTCTTTTCAGTTTTGTGTAGGTTTTTTCTTTCTCTGTGTGCAAAAGTCATCATTCTCTTACTGTTTTTATTACTTTCTGACACTTTCAGTGACTTACTTTTTTTCTTTAAAGTGGGGGATAAAAATGAAGAAAATGCATAATCCCTTCGTTAATGTTTCCATTTTGATTTAAAAGCAATTTCTTCGTTTATAAGACTTGGGGAAAAAAATCTGAACATCTGGAAGATAAGGATTTTTTTCTAAAGTATTTTGGAAAACAGTAACCTTTCTATAGCTAAGCCCAGACAGGGAGCAGATTTCTTTTCATTATGTACCACTGTTCATTTAAAGCTTTTCCGCAGTGTCTTTGCAGACATGACACATCTGAGTGGAATCGTCTTTTTGCGTTGAGTAACTTCACTAGCTTACTCATCAGATCCGTTACTTCTTGTTATGAAAGTTAGATAAATACAAACCAGGTTTTTATAAACCAAAGCTTACAAGAAAGAGTTTAGTCAAGTTCCATCTCTCATGCCTTTTCGAAATATTTATTTATTTATTTATTGAGGTTGGACAGGTAATTAAACATTACAATACACCAGTACAAATAAGCAGCACTGTGTGATCTCTTCTTTGTAATAAATCTATGAGGAGTAAAAGTATTTTTGCATTTTTTCCGTAATTAGCACATACTGTTCACAGTTGTTTCACTCTGAAAAATTACAGTTTAAAACCATTTTCTGTATGGTTGCAAATGCTGAGATAAAAAATCTATACTGTACAAGGGTTAGGTAAGATATACAAGTCAATATGACTCAATGTAACTTCAGAATTGGGGTCTTTGTCAGTCAACACTTCCACAGCCAGCCAGCCACAAGCATGTCAATAGTCCTTCTGCCTTATAGTTTTCTGCAGCTGAAGCTAAAGAAATGTGAATGTGTTCTCGGGAGCAGGACCAACACTGTCACATAGGTTGTGCCTGCAGGGTTTGTTGGTTGGTACCACTGACTCCATTGGAGTTGCCTCCCACAGGCAACTGTATTTGAAAGGTGTTTTGTCACGTGCTCACTCTGTCTTTCATTTAATTTCTTAGTTAGGTGTAGTAAAAGGTCACAAAGGGATGGCTCTGAATCAATTTCAAATGAGGAGTAAAGATCTCTTCTTTATTTCAGTAAGCTTTGAAGCTTAGCTCTTAACTTTCAGTAAGAAAGTGTAGTTCTTAAGTTATTCTTCAAAGTGTGGTATCTAAAAGATTAGGTCTGCGCTGTGGCTTACGTGATGTCTGTATGAGTACAGTGCTTCAGCAAAGACTGCCCTGAGCTACGCTGCTGAAAATTAGTCTGGAAATACACAGAACCCTAAAATGGGGAATTGCCCGTCTTTCATTTGCTCGTAGAAACATACCACAACAATAACATGAACCAAACATCAAATTAGTTACTTTACGAAACAAAATTTCTTTTTTTCCCTATAGATTAGTACCTAAATGTCTTCCGTATCATTTTGCCAGCCCTTTGTTTACCAAAACACTTTTTGTGTTCCCTACTACACAACCCAGAAACGAATGCAACAGCCAGAAAACCCATTCCCCCAAGCAATACTATCTAACACGTGAATAGGCAGCTGATTCCTAGGCCTTGGAGTTTCATCCTGGGGAGGTAACAGCTCCACATAAGTTACAGCACGTTGACACTGGGGCTAGGGCGAATGAGAATACTCACCAAACATACTGTAAGACCATCGCAAATGCCTCAGGGTTTATGTATTGGAGAATATGCCATACAGTGTATGGATTTAGACATGCATCTGCTATTAAACATGACATGAACTTCTTTGATGTAGTAATGTTCAGTATATATGTTCTGAATTAAAATGCATCAGGTTGAGCATTCAGTCAAAACTTTTTAAATCTGTTGGGTGTATCATTATTTTGGTTGACTTGAGCAAATAGTATCTTCCTTTCTTAGGCTTCCAGTATAAGCCCTTTCTCCTGTCTAGTCTTCCTCTTGACCTTGGTGCGACGTATTTCCCGTTAAGATTGGTTTCCTCACATTCACTGTGCCACCAGCCTCCTAAGGAAAAATATTGTAATGTCAGTTACTGGCAGTTGTACCCTAACATACCATGCTCAGTTTCCGAGTAGACAGCTCCCATTTGCAACATAAATCTTCCTTAGACCAGTTCTAGCAAACGTGACAATTACCCAGTATACTCAAATGAAACGGTGCTTGTATGCATGCCCACTTATGCTTGCAAGTTGAGGGCCAATACAAAGAAGTTGTGCTCACCATTATTGTCTGCTTCACATAAAAGAAGTGGTGCGTAGAAAACTGCACACACAAATGCTGCCACTGAATTGGGACACTTACAAAGTTAGCTCCACACTTTCATGTTTCCCATGACCCTCTGCAACTGTCTTTGATTTGCTGATATTTTTCTCAGGTACAAAGAGTTAAATCTCTGCATCTACAGGAGGCTGAAGAGCCTTTAGTAAACAAATTCTCTTTTTTACTGGCTGGTGTCCTTAACCACGAGCTTAAATTGTAAGCCCAGTTCTGCTGGCAAAGGACTGGCAGTGACTCTGCTAGAAATGAAAGTTTAGCACTTTGGAAGTCATTGGCCATCTGCTTTATGGTCACTAGAGCCGAGTAACGCTCTCGGCATTGTTTCAGACATTAATGATTTTCAAGGCTAGAATGACGTACAAAATGTTTGTTGTATGAAGTAGGTGTCTGGAGGGCAATTGTGTTTCCTGTGGTTTAATCATTAATTGCTTTTTCAATTGTTTGCTTTTTGCTATAAACTGGTAAAACATAAAAGCATCATAAAACCAAAGAATTAGGAATCCTTTAACCAAATTATCTTCAAGGAGAAATATGTCTTCAGCCTCACATCTCTCTTGCTCTTTTGAGTGATTATAGCATGTATACTTGACAAACAGCTAAAATCTCCTTCTGAATGGAAACTCACCGTCATTCTTAACTTTTGGTTTGTAGTCAAAATGGAGTTAAGAGTCAGTTTGTCTTCTCTTTTTTTGCAAGGAGGGATTAAACAGTCCGACCTAGGGCTGCCACACTAGAGCAGGCATCAGAGGAAGAACTGCCTTTTACTTCAGAGCTCAGAATCTCATCCTGGGCTTTTATTTCAACCTGTGCTGCTAGTTCTGTTTCTGATGTTGGTCATCTGCACAGCCTCGCTCTGCTTTTGTTTTACCTATCTATAAAACAGAAAGGTGATGCCTCATTGCAGGACCCTGCTGTCTGCCAACGAAAAACATCTTCTGCCCTTTCCTGCAAGCGGAAAGATGCTGCTACCTTCTTTTTTCTGTATCTAAAGCCAGGCTAGTATCAGTAACTACCCACTAAAGCATACTACCATCCTTCATGTAACAAAGAAACTGCCATGGTCATATACCCGGCATACTGGTACCTAGGTAGTTTTCTGGACAGTTGAAGTCATTTATTATGTCCACGTCACGGCCTGCGGTTGAGAACCGCAGTTCTGTCTGCTCCGGCAGCGCGTTGGGGATGCTCCCGGAGACCCGTGAGAGCTGGAGAGTGTAGTCTGTTTCAGGGCCTCCCAAGCTGAACGCATACTCGATGTAACGTTTATTATCTTTCCAGTCCTGCAGCTCAATCCGTAAGATGTAGTCCCCTTGTTTAGTAATGGAATAGGTCTTGTTCAGGCCTAGCCAGAATTCCTCTGCAAAGTAAATGGATGCCGTTAATATGGAACTAGGCATGAGCACACTTACCATGTTTTTCAGATCTCTAGCCCATGCCTCAGATAGCTCATTCACCTTTAAAATACCAGTATTTGAAAATATGTGTTCAAATAAGCTCCGCAAGGTCAGAATCAAGAGATGTCAGAGGTGAGGATTAGGGGACAGAAGTCACCGGGCAGAGAGTTAGTGGGGAAGGGGTTATGTGATAAACTTTCCCTAAAACCCTGTATTGCTCACACCGCTATTGAATTTGTTTTTACAGATAACCTGCGGGTAGTATGTGTGAAAATATAGTATTTAAAAGGATTTATTCATTGCATTAATTAAATCAATAATACGAGTCTTGGGGACTGTTGATCTTTTCAGAGGTCCCTTGCTACATTCTTTTTGTTTACCTCGTCTTAATTGCACACGGGTGATCAATAAAAGCAAGAGATATAAATGAACTGGAGCTTCTCTCTTAACTTTCCCACCTCTTGTGAAACTCTGAAAGGGAGCTCAAGACATTTAAAACATGCATAATTGGAACTGTGTGACAAATGAAGCAAGTGACATACATAAAACCTAATTGCAGTTGTTGTATTTTTTAAGGAAGGAGCTGCAGAACTAAACTGAGGTTTTGATACCCTTGTGTACAAAGTGAATTTAACTTGAGCATTTTTCTTTTGCTAGAGTTCTTGATAGTTAGTTTAATTAGTTTCATAAATTATATTCATTAAGTAGCTTATTATCAGTGCCACTGGTATCGGTGCACAATAGGTAATTGCCACATGTAGAAATAGTGTAGCTGAACGTGAGTGCCATACATGCAGGTGGCATTTAAAGCAATAGAAGACAAGGTGGTTGAATAAAACACTGCCACAATTTACAGGTAAGGAGCAGTAAGTAGCCTGTTATATCTTATCACCTTAGAATATGCAGCACAGAACTGAGTAGGACATAACTGAGAGTGATGCAATCCTCTGCAAAATCTTTCTGACACTGAAAAGATGTGGCTTCGTGTCGGTTTGGTATATGGGAATTGGAGGCCAACTGTAGCATTCAGTATAATCAGAGAAACTATACAGGTAAAAGTCTACCTCAATTGTGAGCTACTGTCCCAAAATGCGGGAAGGGTTGAGATATGGCAGATCCCTATAGTAGAAGAGGTAGAAGTAAGTGAGGTTTTGATCTGTGCTGTGCCTTGAAAGTCAAAATATTTTCTAAACAAAAGTAGACTCATCTCATTGTACGAGAAAAATAGGGAAAATCTGGATGGGGAGGCTGTTGGGCAGCACTTGGTGCTACAAATCCTTTGGAGTTGATGATTTACAGGGCAATGTGGGTGTTTCCTCACCCTCTCCAGCCATGGAGGGGATTGGCCACCGCGCGGGGAAGCCGGAGGTGTTTGTGCAGGGGAGCACACCCAGCCTCGGGCTCTCTTGAGGTTGGAAAAATTGGGGTGGTGGTTTTAAGGAAAACATCATTGCAGAAAGTTTGAGAGAAAGTAGTGACAGCAACCTGGTGAGGTTTTGCCTTTATGTGTATACTTTAAAGGCTTTTAGGGGGTGCTTTTATGAATAGTAAAATCTTGATAATTAAAATAGCATTTAAAGCATTGTGGCCTTGATTCAGCAGAAGTTTCTAAATACACATTTGAAGGTATGTCTTTGAGAATTTTACTGAGTTACATTGTCTGGTAAGCACTTTCTGGTGTTCCACTAATTAGGTAAGCTGTTCAGATTTGATTGCAGGTTTTGTCTGCTGTCATGCGAACACCATTAATTAAGAAGATTCAGCCTCTCAAATCAACTGATACAAAGAAAAGACACCAAAAAAAGCATTTTTACCATTGAGATCACCAAAACCATTTGCATAGGCATCCCAGGTTTGGTTGAAATCTAGTGATCCATCCACTCTTTTCTGGATTACGGTCCAGGAACTGCCTGTGAATGTGAAGAGGAAATAAGTCACAAGCCTGGCTTAAGTGTTTAAAGCATTAGAGAGAAGATGGAAAGTAACAGAGGCCATCAGCCGCTGACCTGCAGCCTGCTCTGCTGTGGCTGCCCTTAAGCAAGCTCGCTCTCTACTGCAGTGAAGAAGAAAATGGGTTTGCGTTGAAGGTGGCTCCATATGAACCCCACTTGCTCTTCATTTTGCAACAGACCTGACTGCACATATAAAGCCTCTCAGCTCTACAGAGAGCAGAAGCTCGACTCATCTTGGCCTTGGCCTTATTAACTGTCCATGAGTGTGCTCTTGGGCGCTCCAATTTTGAGGTAGAATGAGTTAGCCTAAATCTTCATGAAAGAAATTCAAGTGAGCACAGCTGAACAGAATACGGGGCTGTTCGAGTGTCCTCTGCCACGCTTGCAGTGACTTGGCTCACTGTGGTCTCATTTTGTTCAGCTGCCTTAACTGGGTTTCATTTGTTTATGAGGGCTGAGAAACACAAACATAGAGAAAATGATAAAAAAGAGATATGAAATGTTCCAGACATTCGATCAGATTGTCACACTCCCTCTACTGATAGTGCTTGACTGCTGGGAGCGCAACTCCCCAGAAGGTACGAAGTGTTGAAGGCCGTGTCCACGCCAGGGTTGCAGTGGGGTCTTCTGACCAGGTCATGACACCCTCGTTTCACCAGTTTCAACAAATGTAAGCAAAGGAACTTTTTGCCCAGGGCAACCCCGTGCCGCTCTGTTTACACATCCAAACAAATCACATGGCCCTGCCACGTTTGCACCAGCGCGTTCCCAGGCTCTCCGGGTAGCCGTGGCAAAGGGACCGTGCGGGGAAGCTGGGCAGGACACGCACAGAGCAGCACTGCAGGATGATGCATTGCGGGGTGAAAAAACCAGGGAACAGTGAACTGGCCACACGATGTGTGATCTCTGGGTAGTGGCAAAAGGAACAGACAAATGGGTTTCCTACAAAGATAGAGCTTGGGCAGGTGCTGTGCATCCTGGTCCATGACAGTTCTGGACCTATATGGTACATAACTGACTCAGCCAAACATGACACATGTCTCCCAGACTCACCTTTTTGGATTAGTTCGGTATATCTAAGTCTCAAGCAGTAACCCTTGTTAATAAAACAAAATTACACTAAGGTATTTATTATTTACTGTTTGCTTTTATTTGGAAAAGCTATTCATTGTTGCGATATAATGGCATTTATAATTGCCATTTTCATTATCTATAGCTAAAGGGGCTTGGGTTTTTTAATATACTTCATTTATGTCACATGCTTGAAAGTCCTTTCCTCGGTATAAACAAAAGGTGAGTCAAGAATGAAAGCAGCATTACGGAGACTTCAGGGTATGGGAAACCTGAGTTCAGAGCACAGACAGGCCAGTAAGAGAAGTCAAGAGGATACATAAATTGTGATAAGTTTTTGCGTACTTTGGGAGGAGACACAGTTTTTTGGCTTATAAGAAACTACTCGTGAAAATTAGACTGTTGCTAGCACAGCTGTCTTACCGAGTTTCATTTCACAGTAGACATTGAAAGCTTCTGAGCCGTTGGGCTTAATAGTGTAAACACCACTGGACCTCATGCCGCTGTTATAAAGAGCAGTGCAGTCAGGAGCGGCACCTAGGAGAGCAAACAGCAGACAATTACAAATCCTGTTTTGGATCTTTGTAAATTTTAATCCAGCTTTGTAACTTGAATTTCTCTATGGGATAGAGCCAAATCAAAAACTAGAGCAATCTTTTTGGTAATTTCGTTTTACAATAAATGTCACGAAATGGACAAACTGCTTTGGACTTGGTAGTATAGCTGCCAAGTTGTATGTAGGTTGGGCCGCCTATATTTTTTAAGTTAGGTAAGGTTTCAATTTAGGTAATTTTGGAAAGTTTGTAAGGCCTAAGACTAGACTCTGGCAAACGGACTTTCCTACCCTTTGTAAAGTTCCCAATAAATACCGTTCCCGTTGCTGCCATTTGAAAATGTCTCTCAGCTTTAAAGAAAGCTCTTCTAAATCTTAGAATTAGGCAGTGTGAAGTAGATTAGTTTTCTGTTCATAGTCTCCAAGACAGGTATTGGCAATGCTAGAAGTGTCACAAGAGGATGGTCACAGCACGTGTTTACAAGGGGTGATGGAGGCTGAAGGTTGTGTTACAGGATTACTGCGTTACGGGTCATTGTTCCTGTATGTCACCCCAGAGACAAGTACACGTATAGTGGGGCTAAGTAGATGATGATGTTTTTTTCCAAAGCAGGAAATCTCGCTCCTTCCCGTAGCGCTGTATGTAGCCTAAGAGTCTTTTGCTTTTAGTCTTTGACTGTTAAAAAGCAATGCAAAACTTTCACAGAGAATACTCCGAATGCAATGTATTACGTACTCACGTCTAAGAGATAAGGACTCACCATCAGATTTGTATGTTACAGCTGTGGCATTGTGCACAGGAAAGGGGATGGCTTCTGGTTCTGTTTGCTCCCCCGTGAAGGAGTTCTCCGCAAGTTCCTGGAGCTCTATGTGGTTTAGCTGAAAGAACCGTAATTACAGGCTGTTAATTTCCCAAGGCTCTGAAATGATGAGATTCATATATCAAGCCGAACAATGTCATGCAGAGAATAATTTTTCTTGTGCATGTAATCCTGTAGAATACCCAATTTACAACATAAGAATAGCTTTAGAACCGCAGTGGTGGATTTCAGTTGCGTGAATGTCAGCTGTGCCGCTGCTCAAACAAGGTAGGATTCATGAGGCGAGTAAATGACCCATTCTCAGGAGGTGCACCTTAATGGGCAAACAGATTTAACTTATTTCCTCAGGTGACATCACTTAGACAAATAATACCAACATCTAAAGAGCACAGAACCCACAGTTCCTTAGGCTGAAATGCATTTTCCTTTTATAGCCACCTCTTAGGAATAAATTAAATATGAGCATGTCAGTTATACCCAGTGTTATGGTGACACATGTTGAACTGCAGAACGTGGTTCCCTATTGGAGTGACTATAGGAAAAGAAGATAGAGGTAGAAAGTAATGATACTTAGAAGACCAGTGGGAGAACAATAATATGATAGATAATAAGAGAAAAAAAAGAAAATTAGTGGTCAGAAAATACAGCAGCCTGGTGTTGATAGGCAATATTTCAAGGCTCTGTTCTTGGTCATTGCGTGCCCTGGCCATAGCCCTCTGCCTGGCAGCACAGCAGTCTCTCACCCAAAGAGGTACCTGTTTGCCGTCAAAATTGTTTATACCCTCCTCGACACCCCCAAACTGTGAACAAGAGGGATGGCTGACCTGAACGAATGGGCCATTGCTTCCTTCAGTGTTACAAGAGATGACAAGTTCTGAAAAGAGAAGTAGAGATGGTTCCTGTACCTTGTCTTCCAGCTCCATTATTTGATTGTGCTGTCTGTCGAGTTGCACGTGCTGGTCCTCTACGATTTTGAGAAGTTGCTTGATGTGGTTGTCCTGCTGCTCCACGAAAGCCTGAGGACAGGAGGGGAGGGAGGATGGTTGCGGTTAGAAGCAGCAGAAGACCTTCACAGTGGCACTACCTCCATAACTCTTGTCACACGACCGGTTTTGAGAGGCACAAGCCATTTGACGTTGCCTTTCCTTTTCCAAAAGGTTGCCTGCTTTGCCTCTGAAGGGGGGAATTTCTTTGCCTCTGAAATGAATACCCATTGTATTTTGAGATGAAGTACTGGCAGCTTTGTAGACCTTTTTTGTTGCTATTTTCCTTCCATTTTCACGTCCGGAACAATTACGTTCTGTGAAGTTGGCCCTTGATTCAAACTAGATGTGTGCCACTGATCAAAAAAGGGAACAATTCCCAGCATTTAGGGTATTAGCTTGGGATTTGGGAGATCTGGATTCGTCTTTCTGCTCTGACACAAACATCCAGCATTTTCTCACACAAGTTGCTTAGCCTTTTTATGCTTCTGCAAAGTACAGTTAATACTTCCTTTTCGATAGGAAACCTTATACCCACCTAAATACTTGCATGTATTGACGTTAAGTCTATTAACACTTGCAAGGTTCTTTGATCCTGGAGGTCATATAGGTACTATGGATGTCCCTCTTGAAAGGTTTAAGCTTCCTGTTTTTATACTGAGCAGGCAGTTCCTAGTGCATTGATTTGTAATCAGATAATGACATACAAACCCATGGGCTTGGTAATCACATCGTTTTCCTGATCGCAAAAATTTTTTATCATTATTATTACAGAATTTCTTAAAACTGATTTGCAAAAAAATACTGAAAAAGATACAGAGCCTTGTAATTTCACAATTCTCTCACTGATTTCACTGGGGAATTTTACTGCGAAATAAACAATATGTCAGATTAAGACACTGATTCAATTCAGATTATCGCAGTGATTTATTTCTCAAAATACACAGTAGTACTACAGTGAAGAGGAAGGGAAAACATGAGCTTCTATTGCGTAACTACTGACAATAGCATTACAATTTACTTTGGCTTTGTGTGTCAGGGGCTTTCACAAGTCTACTTACTTTGAGTGAAGAAATTTCTTTTGTCTCTTGCATGGAAGGCTGGATAATGGCCAGTTTTGTGACTTTGTCTTCCAGTCCCCATACTTTCTCTTGCAGCTGGATTTTGTTTTGTATGAGGTCTTCAATCTTCGAATTCATCTCCTGTGAGAGATTCTTTATCTCTTCATTGTTGATTTGCAGTCTGGCTGTAGTTTGTCTGAGCTGTTCTTCTTCTTCTTTGATTTCACTAGTTTGCAGTGAGAGCTCATAAAAGGACCTATCAAAAATGTAAAGTTTTTGAAAGATGTCATTCATCTGCCCCTTTGTCTTATGGACAAAGTCTTTAAGACCATGGCCAAGCTGGAGGAGTCCATTGGCTAAGATTCGGACGTCATCTAGCATGGCAAATCTTGATTTTGTCTCGGGAGATGCAGCGGAATCAAAGGAGGAATAATCCTTCTCAGCTCTAGCTGAAAGAGCAAGTGGGGCAATGAATAGAAAGACTAGAATGATTTTCATGTTTTCTGGTCCTGATACTCTTTGGTTGTTCAGGATGCAGAGACTTTTCCTACTAACAGTTTTTGCTGTCTGGCTGTTCTGGGTTGAAGAATTTGATCTATTTATACTCCTCTTCATTTTAGAGGAGGCAGACCCACGAGTTGATCATTAAACTGTGTGTATTTGAACGAATGTAACCCCTCGAATGTAGGTTGATATCTGGGAAGATAAAACTGAGACGGACATGTTGCTGATTAAACTGGTTCTGAACTTTTCCATCTGCCAGACGTTCTGTTATAAAATGTTATTGATGACATAGTGTTTTTCACACAGCACTTTTTAATAGATTAATTTTGGGTCATAATCTTGATAAGGACCTAAATTGCTTCTTGTTTGTGTTGTATGATTCCTTTTATTGCCTCAGGAGTCTAAAAGGGTTTACCATACTTAAGAGCACTGGACGCTGTATTTCAGGTTGTGCAGCTCCTTGATAAGCTATGGAAGGGCAAAATATTCCCAGATGATTCACACAACTTGATTCTCATCTTGTACCATTTTCTGATGTAACTCATTGTGCTGCAGTGGATTTACTTGTCATCTAGTTCAGATTAAGTGAGAAAGAGGGAATTAGGTCCAGAGATTGCCTGGATGTGATTCTGCTATGTTAAGGTTTGTGCAGTAGTTTACACCATATAAAACTTATTTTTTAAGAGCTGCTTTCCAGCGGTGGGTGAGATAAATAATACCTCGCGTACATTTCTCACCTTACCATTCTTCTTACTGTTTAAGATTCATACTACATAAAGCAAGTCTACAAGTACTCTGAAATAAATGTCCTGTTCTCCAGTGGGTCTCTGCATGGAAGCCTGTATGTTTTTCGAGTAGTGTTGCAGTATGAATGAAAGGTATTTTTCTTTCTAGAATCACCCATAGCAATCCAAGAAATCAAAATCAGTTCATGAATAATATAGTCTGTACTTTGGAGAGTTTTCAGGTTTTTGCTAGATTCTTGCATGTTTTGTAATTCTTCCCCTGGACTTGTTGTTGTTGTTCATGTACATATGCACGTATGATATGAAGCATCAATAGAAAAATTGTTTTAAAAATGAAGTTGTTATCTCATACATTGAACTTTCTGTGTGATGAGGGTTGATAATATGCAGGTAACCTCCACACCCATAATTAAATAACATGAAAGTATTTTAGATCTCCAATTAATTGGTGGAGAATATTTTGTACCAGTATGGTTTGGATCTGATTTACTGGATTATGTGCACAAAGTATAGAAGAAAAGCAGGAGCATGTAGATCATCAGGCCTGGCACCGGGAAGAATGAGGATTCATTCAAAGACAATCTGCTGGCATAGAGTGGAAGCAAATGTAGGACTTATCCTTAAATACAAACAACAATCACTATTCTATACCAGGAAGCAGCAATGCATTTTCACAACCCAAAGGTGCAGTTCTGTCCCGTAAAAACCCAACCCAGTAATTTCTCGTCTTGCAAGGTGTCCCACTGCAGCAGACAGTCTTGAAGATCCTCATCCTTGTACGCTGCTGAGACCAAGTACCGAGAATTGTCTCGTAGGGAACAAACCTGTGAAGGCAAAGGGATAAGTAAGATTTCCCTTTTCCTGCTCTATTTCAGATATTTGTGAATTCACAGCATCATAAAGGGCGTGACCGATGAGGAATTGTCTCTCAAGCATAATTTTAAAACACTTGAGCAAAGCAGCAAAGTAATGATTTAAAAAACCCTGAACACTGAGAGTTTTGAGGATTCTGGCTGAGGTCTCAGCTCTGGCTGCACCGTGCAAAGAGTCAGGGAACGGAAGGGGAGGGCAAGGGCAGCGCTGTGCCCTGGCGCATAGTGCTGCCAAGGGTCAGAGCAGCCTTTGCTTCATTTGAATTGCAGCTTGTGGTTAACCGGCTCTTCGGATACTTTAGCTGGACAGTCCTTTTGTCTTTCAGGACAGACTGAAGAGCTACAAAGAGGCTTGAAATACGTGCAGGTCCATGCAGATACCACAATGTTCACCTAGTTCTATTCAGTTCTCTGCAGTTTGCAAAAAGAATGGCTCTTACCAACTAAACGCCTGTCTGGTTCTCTGTTGATGACTCTTGTAAAGCCACTGTTAGCTGAGCCTGGCCGGCTGAGACTGGGCTGTATCTGCTCACTGTTGGCAGATATAACACATGGCGGCAAAGAGTTATTTGCTTAATTACTCATTTGAGCCTGGAAGGCTATAGGCAAGCGAGGAGTTTGGTTATGGGCTGTTCGGTATGGCTCCTGTACGTCCATTCACTTGCTGATCATTTGTTTTGCATTGAATATTTGGTGCATTGATGAAAACGTGATGGCTTCTTCATTTCTACAGTGACACAAGTCACTCATTGGAGACTGACTGGTTGAACACATTCAGGATGTGAACAAGCAGCCAAGAGGTGAGCGAAGTGCTAAGACTTCTTGCTGTGTCACAGAGCTCATGCCACTCTAGGCGAGTGGTGGGAGCAAAGTTGTTTTGTGCAGAGAAATGAGAGGGAGGCAAGACTGTGCGTTTTGTTTCTTCTCTGATGTTTAGAGAGAGAGCAGTCCACAACCCAAGACCACCAGTGACTGCACTGGAGCTTCCGACAGCTTGGAAGTTATACCCATACTTACACATGTTACTCTGTGTTGGGAGTTTAGATTCAGCTTTATTATGGTTGGTGCTGCTTATTCAATGGATAAATATTACATTGGCTTTGGCCAGTGGGGAGTCTACTGTATTCCTAAATCAGGTGCTTCTCAGCGGTCGGGCTGGGTGTAGGTGTCATCAGGCAGAGCAAAGTAAAAATATTCTAGTGTTGCAGTTGAGAAGCTCAGTCTACATAGAGACACAAAATTGAACAGGGACTTTTGCTAAAATGAAACGCCGTTTAATCTTTCTGCTTCTGCCTTTTTATTGGCACTGTATTTTAACTCCAAATGTAAAAGTCTAGCAAGTAGAGCTCAGATGATAATGATTATTTTAATTCTTAATTTTATTGTGATAATGAGTGTTTTTCATGATTAATTCTCTGGTTTGCATGGCATAGGGCTTTATTCCAGAGATCTAGCTTTGACAAGGTTGTTTGCTTTCACAGGGGATGTCCATGAGGTTCTAATGTATGAGAAACTGTTCAGTGGAAGGCTATCATGCCCTATTAAAATACACATTTTTTCAGATTAGTTTCTAAAGAAACGTATCAAATCAGTATTTACTCAACTCTACTAAAAATCTGTTCAAAAAAGCGTTAGAACAATTAGGGTTATTCATGGGACAGTGATCAGCCTGGAGGGTTTGCATTGAGTCATCATTCCTGCAGCATTTTCTCATTTGGTAATATCAGTGGGAATGTATAAAGAGCTGTTCAAATGAGTTAAAAAAAAAAAAAAAAGCACTTGCAGGATGTGGACTGCTCTTATATTGTACCTTTGTGGGAAGTTCTTAGGGTTCTTAACACTTTAACTCTGAAAAGTTTGACAGTTTTTGCTTTGAATGGTAAACCAAGATATGCAACACCTGATAATCCTATTTATAAGTACTTCCAGTGTTTAAAAAGTAAGATAAGCATGTGATTTTGAAGGATTTGTATTTTCTGTAGGGAAACTCGTTGGATTGTCACTTACGTAGATGAAGTTTAGGTATGGTTTCTATCTGGCCTGACACTGCCCAGTAATAGGGAACAAAGTCCAGCCTCGGGCATCTGACCCAGGGATTTTGGGCTGCAAAGCTTGAAGAACTGGTTGCAAAATTAAAAAAAAAAAAGATACATACTTTCTACAGTCTATTTTAAAGTCCTTGAGTGGCTTTGGTTCTACAGGGTTTCACATGAATAATTTTCTGTTGTTTTAGCTATTTCTCACCATCAAAAGAAGTCTTTCTCAGTTTTGTTTTAAATAGTTTTGAATTTTCCCTAACCCCATCACCGCCAAAAATCTTATTCTTAGCTTAGTCTTCAGAAAAATATAGGAAGTTACTCAAGAAATAGCAATGACCAAGCGATTGGAGATGAGACATTTCACCGGGTTTCTACAGCTTGGGAAGTTCCTGCGTGTCGCCGTGCACTGCCCATTCCTGTGCCGCAGTTGTCGCAGCTCAGCTGACGCACGGGAGCTCAGCAAGCTACGGGAGCTTGCTTGTGCTGGCGTGCTGCTCAGACATGACACGACCCTTTAGAAAGGTTTGTTTTCCAAAGGGTAAAGGCATTCAAAATGCTCTGATGTCAAGTATTAAAAAAGCAGAGGTAGCTGCCAAGCACATTTCCATATTAATGCGAGTGCCAATGAAGTCAGGCAGTGATAAGTTCACTACAAAATACCACCCTTAGATGTCACAACAGTCACAGAGTCCATAAGCAAAGCAGGACACAGGAAAGCAGAGGGGAAAAAACCTTCTGGTATGCTTAAACCATAAGATTTGGGGGCTGTAGAAACCCTAAGGGGGAATCCTGCCTCTGAGAGCTGTTAGCCCAGTCAAGGAAAGATGTATATAACAAACATGATCCTGAAGATCTTTCACGCACCTGGGTCAGCCTGAATAACGGGCTTTAAATGATTTTTATAGTAGGAATAAAGCAAAGAAAAAGGTCTCAGGGTTTTACTGAAAAGGGAAATTTTCATAATAGTTAGACATTCCCTCTAAGAGTTAGCATCAGCTCTTAATGTTTTAATACCTTTATGAAGGATTTTGCAAAATGGCTGCAATCATGTTACATAAATATTTAGAGGAGTGCCTGGTGCCATTATTTCCATGGCTTGGGAAGCCTTTGCACTTTAGCAATTCATTTTATGGAAGTAAAAGTACTTTTGAGATCTGTTTGAGATAACAGTATAAGCTTTGCATACATTTTGCGTAGCATTGTAATAAAAGCTCCAGACACAAGTCCTTGGGTTTAAAGCTTCTGGCTGAAACTTTTATTGATAGAAATCTGTGAATAGTGTCATCACAAAGTAGCTGTTACGTGGAAGCATAAGGACTAGCGGTCCTTTTGTTTAATCAGTGTATGCTTAGCATGGTTGTTGGTGTTGCAGTGTTATTTTCATGGTCAATACCATCTCCTCCCTTCATACCTTCTATGGAGAATTGAACACTGATATGAGACCTCTCCACGATGTCTGGCCTCCCAGAAAGTTGCTCCCTCCTCTTGCTTCCCACTGTTTGTGTATAATACAGGGCTGGGGCTGTCCTCTCTTGATTCCTGAAGACTCCATTCAGTGCCATGCCACTTACTTTGCCTTACAAGCCCAGCAACTTCGATGCCTATCATCTCACCCGTGCGGTGAGGCAGCTTCTACCATCGCTTTGCACAGAAGTCTTGTTTCACTTTTTTCAGAGGATAGTGGCTACACCTCTGGTGTCCCACGAAGTCTACTGAGCCCAGGTATTTGTGCACACAAATAGTAAGATGAGAACTTGAGATGTAATGAATCAAAGGAGAGAGGGTAACAGAGGAGAAACCGAGAAGTCAGCCTCCCAGGGTGGCTGTTAGACAGGGGCATTGGTTCCTTCAAGAGACTTACAATTTCCTATCGGTTTTTCAGCCGTGAGTCTCTTTCCATGGCTCCTGTAACTGTGCTTATGGCAGACAGGAAGATCTGTGGCTTTTACCTATGTCGGGTAAGGTAAAATAGCGTTTTTCATTTGAGGTCACGTTCTGATGTGCAAGCGGGGGAATTTTTTCCCCTCTCTATATGTAAATTCTCAACAAAAGGCTGATGCCCGTAATAGGAAACCCTCTGGAGAGAAGCTGCCTGAACAGGAGCAAGCATCCAACTCTCCCTTGTCTTACAGTGGGATCTGTGCATCTGAACTCCCCTGAGCAACACGAGCTTCTTCCTGACGAAATGCAGGATAATTGCCCTTGGAGCCTTGGACGTGACAGGGGCTTGAAAGGCAGTGGAGGGGGGAACAACCTGTACGTTTCCTCCCGTGCTGGTTGTTGTGAATGCAGCTAAAGCCCTCCCTGGCATGTAACGTCAGCTGTAATGGCTGCTTGTAGGGCTCTAGCACCCTCTTTCTAGAGTGGCGTTGAATTGGTGAAATGTCTCCTTTGCTCGCAGCAGGCCAAGCCCTAGTGGAAGAGGTGGTAGGAGAACTGCAGGCTTGGTTTAGGCTCACCTCTGCTATTCAGCATAAATCAGTCCTAAGTATAAGATTGCCTTTAATATAGGGATCCTGTAGCCTGGCTTCACAAATACGTTAAATCCTTCTCTTAAGCACTAATAATACTTAATAAAAGTTTTATGAGCAATGTACATTCTAGAGTAAATTTTCATATCCATTTTCGTTTTAAAAAGGACATCAAGGAGCAAATGTATTCGTGCCAGAACAAAGTAATTTAGTAGACTCACAAAAACGGCACAGGCCCCCTCTGAAATAGTAAGAGAGCATTGATTAGGCAAAGCAACCAATGGGGATGGGATTCAAAAACTTAATTCACCATGAAGGGCTTGAAAGGGAAGAAATTCCCGTATGCCAGCTAAGCATATTCCTCTACCTGGAGGAATATATCCTTCACCCTGGAGGGGTGAAAAAGAGCCTGGCTTCATAATGCTGCCCTGTATAGCCTTCCAGAGCTATACAGCTGGACTGCTCTGTATAGGTGCTGGCCTGGAGGTGGTACCTTTTTCTTCAGAAGCTCTTAGAGAATTCCTTAGGACCAGCATTAGCCTGTGTCTGTATAGTTGGGAGTACCTGCGGGTATTGGGGAGCAAATGGAGTTGCCATCAGAACCAAGTCCTCAGGTGGGATTCATTTGCTGAAACGTTGATATCGAGTGCACATTCCGACAGCCTAGGGCAGCCCACCTTCCTTCCATCTGGTCCTCCAGGAGAGTCACCCACTGCTAGCCCAGTGCAGGTGTTTTGGATACCCATGGCATCTAAAAAGGCACCCAGGTACCTTCACTGAGCAACCAAATCACTGTTCTCCCAACAGTCAAAAAGAGGATCTTTCTGTTTTCAACCTACGGTTGCAGCGCTCTGTAGCGTCTGCTTTATTATGCTTAAAATGTTGTCCTGTTGTGCTCCTCACTGCAGTTTTCTGTGCCCATCTGTTGTCTCTGGGACAAGGAACAGTTGGAAACTACTTACAAATTGTATTCAGATTCACTGAATAGTTCCCAAAGCGGGATAGAGGGGAAGGGAACCTCTTTTACCTCCTGTCTTACAAGCCAGGGTTTGTTACAGAATTGGTTGCTTCAGTGTTTGGGCAAAATGCAACACGCCAGTCTTTCATCCCTGGCAGATGCGAGGCAGCAATACGAACCTCTCACCTAACCCTTGGGCTGCCGAGTAGCCCGTGGTGAGCATCCCTCTTGTTGGAGCCGTAGGAACCAGGCTGTCTGAGGGGGAATGATGCTGGTCTGGTGGGCAGGGCTGGGTGGGAGATGGATAGGGGATTTCCAGGCTGACCTTTTAAAGACGTATAATAATTCATACACTTTTCCTTGTTTGGGGGCAAAAGAAGGTGTATTTCCTTTGAATAATTGAGTATGTTGAGTGGAATGGTTCACAGGGGCTGCTGTCTTTTTTGTCTTTATAGGAAGATACAAGAGGTTTTCTGTGGTATAAATTACTTGCTCATAGGGCGTTGCTCGTAGTGGACGGTTTTGCTAACGTTGTGTGAATCCAGCTTGCACTTTCTTGGCAGGGGCTCAGCAGGGCTAAGAAAATATTGCAGAATTTTGCATCTTGTCACTGTTGTGTTTAAAGTAATCGTAGACTTGGAGAAACAGACCTGGAAGAGGCCTCCAAAATGTGCCCTCTCCCCCCATGAAGGTTGAGGTTGTCTGTAAGCTGATCTGGAGAGGTACCTGCCTTACCTGTCCTCAAAAGCTACTGGAAAATGGAGATTTCATACCCTCCCCAGGCAATTTGTTCTACTGCTTTACTAGCCTTACAGTCAGAACATCTTCCCTCGCATCTAACCTAAATCTCCCGCGCTGCAATTTCAGCCCATTACGTCCTGTCATATTCCCTGTGGATGTGATGATCACTTTATTACTTCGGTCTTTGCAGCAGTTCTTTAGATACCTGGGAGTATTGTCATTACCTGTGGCCCCTGTGTCATTACCTGTGTCATTCCCTCAAAACTAAACACTCCTGGTTCGGTCTGGCCATCCCCGCTGTTTTCCAGTGCTCCTGACTATTCTTGCTTCTCACTTCCCGAAGTGTGGTATTCAGGCATGGAACTGGAGACATCATTCCGAGTCATTGCGAAGACTTCGTGTCTGCTGAAGCTACAGATATCCACTTAGTTTAATCCATTTTCAGAGGAGAGCTGTAACCTGAAGTCATTGTGATATAAGATTTAAAGAAAAAAGGACAGGTCACAACAAGGAAGGTATTTAACAGGAACCAGCCACTCTGTGTTGAACAAATAAACACTTCTCAGTGCTTTTCTATTCATGTTTTCTTTCCACTTGAACTTCTTAGCTCATAGAATCACTAGTAAATTTTTAGATGTATTTTTCAAGCACCCTTACAAACAGGAACTATATCAAAGTATGATGGCAGTTTAAAAAATTGTGACTTTTGATGTCTAAAATAAGGAGTCATTATCAAATCGCTTGTATGGGTGTGCACTTACGATGAAGAGATGACCATCTGGCTAATGGAAAGTGTCAGACCCTTCACTTTGACCCTCTGCGTGTTTCCATAGAGGTTTAAATAATAGCATTAATAAATGTGTGAACCCACTCACGCTTACACGGAGATGCTCACTTGATGCATTTGTTTCTTGCAGGAATCTTCTTTACGTCTATCCTCAAAGCCTTAACTTTGCCAACCGCCAAGGATCTGCCAGGAATATCACTGTAAAAGTCCAGTTCATGTATGGAGAGGACCCAAGCAATGCTATGCCGGTGAGGGAAGTACTTTGTGCTCCGTGTGAACGCTGCATGCCGATAAGGCAGAGTACACATTGCAGTCGTAAAATCCCTGTGTTAAAGAAAACCTTGCTGAAATACATTTCAAAATAACAAGTTCAGGGGAATACAAAATTACAATATTTCAGAACAAAGAGTGCATTTGTATGGAGTTTGCACAGTAACAAGGTAGTAGCTAGTGTTTTAACCTGAGATGTTTGCAGTGGGCACCCTTGATGCAATAGCATGTTTGCTTCCGTGCCAAAAAAATTAAAGGTGATAGTTATACTTGTGCGCAGGGCCAGAAGTGATCAGCACTTGGTGGAGATCTGCGTAGGGGCGGTTACACTCATTAGTTCTTCAGCCATGTCTGTGTGCATGTGTAACTGGGATTATTAACATTGTGAACTCTTCAGTGACTGAGTAAAACGTTGCATATAAGTGACGGGGCACGTAACAAACCGATGTAACTGTACACAGCTGCACAGACTCATGAACGGAGCTGTAAATGTCTCTGTGGGATTATGGAACAAATTCTTGGTGCAGTTTTATAGGGGGATTTCTGTGGTTTTTTCTTTTTTGCAGGTCATCTTTGGCAAATCTAGCTGTCCTGAATTTTCCAAAGAAGCATACACAGCTGTAGTATATCACAACAGGTAAAACACATGACAGCTTGTGAAAGGACATGGCCCCATATGGATAGTATGAGTCCACCCAAAGGAAGTTTTACCAGTGTGAAAGTGGAGTAACTCACCAGTGCCTCTGTCTCAGTGTTAATTATTTAACAATTACTATCTGCATAGCACTCACAGCAACTGCAGTGTCAGTTGATACTGTCGTTAGAGTTTTGCGGTGACTAGGAGCCGGAGTCTTTGTTTGCTCTGGTACAAATCAAGAGCATTGTGTCAGGGGCTGTGATCCTGAGCACGTAGCCCAACTCAGCAGATGCTGTAAGTATGAGCTTTGAGTTAGTAGGCATGAAGATTCACGTTATAAACTCATGTTAGCATGTGCTTCGTGATTTTGCTGGAGCCTTTTAGACTTTAGTTACAAATTTTAAGTACTTCGTCTTGAAAATAATTTCATTGCAGTTGGGGTGAGGAGTGTTGAATCTGTCCTTAACGTGTTGATAGTCTTTGTAGCTGTACCAGGGAGAGAGGTACCAGGTAGAGAATCCTGTCCTGCAGGTTGGGGGTTGTGGCAGTCTCCACCTTGAGACAAGAGTTTATTGCGGATGGGGAGCAGCACAGTTCAGAGTGCCTGTGTGAGGAGAGGCTGGCCACTTTCATTTTTTGTGGACTGTAAATGCATACACAAAGTTTTTCCAGTCCTTGGTGATCAGAAAGTGAAGCTTTCATTGCTTGGGATGGTCCATATACTTCCTTCCCTCCAGATACTTTAACTCAGAGGATTTGGTCTGGAGCATAAAATAGTAAACCACACTGTTTGTATTGATGACTCAGCTGAGGGTCTGGTCTCTGCACAGATCGCCTGATTTTCATGAGGAAATCAAGATTAAGCTTCCAGCCACTTTAACCGATCATCACCACCTGCTTTTTACTTTCTACCACGTCAGTTGCCAGCAAAAACAAAACACTCCCCTGGAGACTCCAGTCGGCTACACCGTGAGTGTCTTTCAGTCTTTCAGCAGAGGATATATTCATAATGCATTTGTTTGCAATTTGTTTAGCATCACTGTCAAGTCGTACGCTGTTGTAGAATTTGAGAATTTGACAGTCAAGCTTGGAAAGTTCAAGAAAGCCTTAAGAAGTGTGTGGTTTTTTTTTTTTTTTTGTTCATTCCTTCTCCTTAAAGTGGATACCGATGCTTCAAAATGGACGGTTGAAGACTGGTCAGTTCTGCCTGCCTGTTTCATTGGAAAAACCACCACAAGCCTATTCAGTGCTTTCTCCAGAGGTGAGCTGTTCTTCATGCTGATAATCAGCAGGAGAATACTTCTGTTGGAAAGGGAAAGAGTGTGTGTCTACATATATGTGTGTATGTGTGTGCATGTGTATTTTTAACTCTTAGGTTATCTATTTCTTAAATACTGTTAAGTTTAGACATGTGTGTGTGTTCATGTGTGGGCACGTGTGCGTGATCGGACAATAAAATGAAAAGAAATGGCAATTGTAATTAGAAGGGCCTTAGCTTTGCTTTCTGTCACATCCTCGCTCATCTTTCTGTTAACTTGCAGGTCCCACTCCCTGGAATGAAGTGGGTGGATAACCACAAAGGGGTTTTCAACGTAGAAGTTGTTGCTGTATCATCCCTCCACACTCAGGTCAATGTTAAGAGCAGTCATTGTAATAAACAGAGTTTGATAGTCTTTTGACAGCTGAAATGCTGTCAAAGTTGATACTGTGAAGAGTATAATAATTACTTGTAGTGAAATTACAATCTCATTTTCAGTTCTGAGCCAGCTGACCTGTTATTCCACATTCTGCTGTGAGTATATTTGAGAAGTTCTGCTTAAAAATATGAGCGGTTTGGTCTCTATTCACAGGGTGTGAATGGCCAACAGTGTTCTCAGACCTCAGACTGTTGTGTTTAATACAACAGGTCTAACAAACAGTCCAGGCATATGATGTTTTCTTGTTTTTCCTTTTCCCTTCTGTCTCTTCTGTTTCTCCACGTATTTTTCATCTGTCTTTCTTTGATCGGAAAAGAAAGATGACAATCGTTTTGACTAATCATTTCAACTTTTGTTTTATTAATTCCCAGTATGTCATTTTGATGGGGTTTGTGTATTTTATTTGTGCTGTAAATAGTAACATGATTTTAGTGCATTTTTGTCTGTTTTTCTAAGAATACACAGTCTGTGGGTCCTCTAGTTTGGCACTGGCAACTTCTGAACTGATCTCAGTTGAATTAGACATATGGGCAGAGCTCTCAAAGATGCTGAGTTTCTGCTAATTTTGTGAGATTAAATGGTCAGATAGAAGAATGAGGGAGCGAATCCATGCATGAGGTACAAATCCATAGAAAGTGAAGTTACTTTTGGAGCGTCTTGCTGATCATTGGGTTTTTTTGCTTGCCTGTAGGACCCTTATCTTGACAAGTTCTTTGCACTTGTCCATGCTCTGGATGAGCACATGTTCCCTGTGCGAATAGGAGACATGAGAATTATGGAAAACAACTTGGAAAATGAACTGAAGAGCAGCATTTCAGCTTTAAATTCCTCTCAACTGGAGCCGGTAGTGCGATTTCTTCATCTCCTGCTTGACAAACTGATTCTTCTGGTAGTAAGACCTCCTGTCATTGCAGGCCAAATAGGTATTCTATTTAAGTTTTATAGAGAATTACATAGCTGAAAGTTTGACACTTCCAATTTCATCATATTTATGTAGAAATAAAAAAAGTCCATTTTTATGCTTTATTTTAGTGCCACTAATATACCACGTATCTTCAAAATAAAACATGCTGGCATCCAGATCAGTGGTGATATACCCAGGGGCAATATTTAATACAAAGGTTTTTAAGAATGACTAGTAACTTGGTGTCCGAGTTGAGACACCGGGAAGGGGCCTGACTTTCATGAGTTGGATGCTCAGCATTTTCTTAGCACCGGAGCCTGTTAAGGTTTCTCCATACTGACATTCAGAAACTAAGAATCTCATCCTTACTAGTCACCTTGGAAAATCTTGGAAGTAGGTAAAATAAGAAGATACAAATGCTGTATGTTCCTCTAGCTATTGTGGATCTGATACTGTCAGCATGAATAATCCTTCCTTTTGCTCCCTGTTTAGGGCTATGCTCTGGCAGTACAAAAAATCGCAAGTGGAAGTCAGGATTAGCTCCTTAGTATTTAAAATAGCAGTTGGGATTTTTTTTGTAGGAAACTTGAGTTTGGATGTGGTGTAATATAGGTGTTTAAGACTGCTTTAAAAATAGCAATGATTTATTTTAGAAAGGTTATCTTTCTGGGGAAGAATTTTGCTTGAATTTTTATTTTATATTTTAAAGCTCTTTCACTCTTCAGATGTTCTGTATTGGTTTAGTTTGTCCATATGAAGCATTGAGGACATTAGTGTCTACTTTTTAAAAAAACTAAGATTTACAGTCTCCAACTCCTGTCAGCTTCATCCCCAGTTTGTTTAGAATATCTGCCTTGGTCTGTGTGTAGATTTCTGTGCTCATTTTTAGAAGAGATTTTTTTCCAAAACAGAATGGAATTGTTCTTTTTGATACAGTTTATATTTTGGCTAAGTCTTAATTGGAGGAAATAATTAACTGAGAAAAATATGATAAATATCCAAAGGATATTATCCATCAATTAAACAAGGGCTTGATCTTGTTACCATTGCAGTTGATGACCACAGTTGGGCTGATTCCAGAAATCAGGCGTAATTCATTAAATTTGTTATTAATAAAAGTGGAAGCTTATCACTGCAACACCTGTCTTCCTGTCAAGCTGTTTATTAGACCTAGTTCAAATACCAGGTTCAGATTTTCATGAGAAATGCTTGCTATACTCTTAACAAGCTTCACCATTTATCCTTTAGAAGGTGGACGAAATGCACATTTACGATTTGCTCATGGTACTGCTGCAGTCTAAACCAAAATCCTCACTTACTACTTTCAGTTAACCTGGGCCAAGCATCTTTTGAAGCGATGGCATCAATCATAAACAGACTTCACAAGAACTTGGATGGAAACCAGGACCAGCACGGCAGAAACAGCCTTCTTGCTTCCTATATTTATTATGTTTTTCGCCTACCGAATACCTATCCCAACTCACCATCACCAGGTAGCTCTTTTTTCATTTCATTTCAAGTCGCAGTTTGTGAAGAGCAAGGAGAAATTGCTTGCTAGCAGGTGCTCTTGAGCTCCAACTGCATGGCTGGTTCCCTGCCAAGCCTGTTATTAACTTTCGCTATGACCAGTGTAGCCATTTACAAGATGAGTTTAATTACAGTTAGCCACGTCAGAGATTTAACTGTTTGATGATCTTAACAGTGTCGCTGCTGAAAGACCATGAGGCTAAATTATGGCAAAATACTGGGGTTTTTTAGTTTTGTTTTCTGTGGCAAGTTAGACAGATGTGGTACGCTCTTGGCCTGTCATGTTTCCCAGTCTCCTTCACTAGTACTTCTGTACTTTTATCCAGTTCCAGCAAAAGTTGAAACACTGGCAAAGGAGTGTGAAATACTTGAAAACACATGGCTGGGTACAGGAGGGAAACAAATGAATTCCACCCCTGCTGAGAACAAGGGATATATCTGCATGGGGGAAGAGATGGTGTGAATGACAGGCACAGAAAACTAGGCTTTGGAAGGACTGTTGTGCACAGCACTTGCTTCTTGCATGGAGTGGAAAACCTCTGAGAGGTGTTGGGAAGGTTGTATGCTTAAAACTGTGCCCAGTCCTTATGTGGTTTTCAAGTCTGAGGTCTGGAAAATATCCCTTTAGCTAAAGACATACCTCACACTGGTTGCCTAAATGCACAGGGAGCTTCCTTCTTGCCACAGATCAGTGGATAAAATAGCTTTTTAATCCCATGCCTTTCTCCCTGCTGCTTGCCTTGGAGAACCAGGCAGGGGAAGGCAGAGGGAAGATTTCCTTCTGGGCCAGACCTACTGGTTATCCAAAGGGTTTGCTGCATCAGGCTGGTGTGAGCAGCATGGGATCAAGGCTCTGATTGATGGTCTTAACAGGATGTTCTTTCCTACACCACCGTAGGTCCCGGTGGCTTAGGGGGATCAGTGCATTATGCCACCATGGCTCGATCTGCTGTCCGACCGGCAAGCCTTAACTTGAACCGCTCACGGAGCCTCAGCAACAGCAACCCGGATATATCTGGGACCCCCACCTCGCCAGATGATGAAGTTCGCTCGATCATTGGCAGTAAGGTATGCATGCACTGCTGAGGGTCTTGCAGGAACTTCAGCATCTTTTATTTAATCTTTAAAGAAATAACAGGGAAGTTTTTGTGATTTTTTTTTTTTTTTCCTATGAAAAGATGTCCTTACTAACGGCCCCTTCTCAGGCTTTTTCTGGCAGTTGCTGATAACACTACTGAAACTCCAGTCCTTGAAAATAGTTGCTGATCTCTCTGACTTGTTGGAGACTGTTCTGGCAGTGTTAATTCCACAAGTGTGGTGGCTAGGGGCAAGAGCCCTTCTGGACTTGTCTCCCCAAGACTAGTAGGACAAGAATGGTTTTCCTACCTCACTTCTCACATGGCCAGCAGCCGCATCCTCTGACCAGCTCTGTTATGTCTCCCCAAACCTTGCATCCCCTACCTTGCCACCCTGTGGTCCCACTCTTACCTCCAAAACGAAAACGCTCTCTTCTCCTCTGTGTTCAGCACTAAAGTCTGCTCAGATGCTTTCTCTACTATGTCCAGAGCCAGGTATCTTGCACACAGCAGGAATATTCCTAGTCCTAGACTATCCCTGCGTGGGCCAGAGAGGATTTTGGATGGTTAGTGAGTGAGCCGTAGTGCAGTCAGCTGAGCTGCAGTATGAATTTATGGCGTGCTAACTCCGCACCCACACTGACTCCCCAGACCTAAAAGTGACTTTCCATCATGGGCACATTAGTGCAGAGCATCTGGCACGGTCTTATTTTGGCTCCTAAGGGCTCAGTACATGCATCTCCTGCAGAAGGGCCTGTCCCCCTCTGGTGACTTCCAAGTACATAGAGCTGCTGCAGTCCCAGTTTGGGTGCTTCAGTTTTGTGCCTGGGATGAGCCGGGCAAATCTGCTGTGTTGGTAATTCCCTTCCCTGAGAGGGGTGCCTTAGCTTGTTTGGAGTTCTCGTGTTTTAATCTTCAAACTCTGATAACTTACACCAAGACGACACGATTTCCCACCTGTGACCCTTCACTCTTCCAGCACAGATGAATTTCTGAGCCCTTTCAGGGAGCTGTTACGTTCAATCCTTTGGAAGATCAGTGAGCAAGTTTGTTAATACAGCCATCAGCCTGACCAGACAGGCTTGACACTGGTTGGTCCTGGGTTTTATAAGAGCAAGAAAAACACAGTTTGAGAAAGAGGTTACCAATTTAAAATTAATAACAGCATGATTTGCCAACCAAGTAAGAGGCTGAAGAAGTGTGGGCAGGCAAATAATTTCTTACATCAAAGTTTGGACTTAGAAGTCTTAAAGTATTTTAAAGACCACTTCAGTATCTTGCTAATTAAACAACCCTGACCTTTTGTGAAATGCCATAGGCACTAATGTGCACATGGAATTTACACAGGCTATCAGAAGTTTAACACGTGCTGGCTTAGTGAATAATGTCACAATACAAAATGAAGAGAGATTTTCTTCTAGAGACGTACTCCAGGCTTTAAAGAAAAACCTATTCTGTGAATAATTGTTAAGAGAAGAGTTTCCTTTAAGGTAGTCTGAGGATCAGAAATAAAGCTCAGTCTGACTATACAGAATTTTGGTTGAGTATAATTATTTCTGCTTGTTAATATCAATAGACAAAAATGAGACACTTCTTGAGATGCTGAAATGGGTAAAAGGGTGCAAAAATTCCTATTCTGTTTCTCCAAGTGTAATGGCTTAAGCACATATACCCAAATAGAGAACCTGCACTTCAAATTAGAATCTTATCATGGGAGGCTTTCTGCTTTAAAAAAACCTAATAGTGTTTTGTTGTTTGATGGAAGTCTTTGGAGTCCAGTCTTGTATTGTTTTTTATTGTAATGTAAGATATTTTGTAGGTTTGGTAAATATGCTTTAGGTCTCCCCTATATCAGCTTCTGACTTAATTCTGAAAATTCAAATAGTCATCCCCTTTACAGGATTTGGAAGATTTCTGTGTATTTGCATGAGAGAGGAGGTTTTAGGTCTGTCACTTATTTTGCCTTCGATTATGAATTGAGGTCATGTAAATTTTATTCCCTACTAAAGCAAATATATTGTCTAAAAAGATCTTTGATGAGATTTTACATTTTAAGTGTTCCTGAAATGTTGGAGATTTGCTGGGAAGAAACAGAAAAGATGGTGGAGTTTCATTGCTCTGACAGTGGATTTTCACAAACGCGTGTTACGTTCCTGCACGGATCCGGCTGCAGGTCGAACTCCAGAAACAGAACAGAATTTAGTAGCAGTTTTGTGAACTTTGGAGTGACTCTGCCAAGCAAGAAGAGCTCTTGTGCTTTTTTATTTTCCAAAGAGGGAAGAATCTTTCCCTTTTCAGATTTTTACAAAATGATTTCTCCTTCTGCAAATATGGCATATGTTTAATTTTATCCTCAAAACCAGAATGACATGATTAGAAAGCTGGTGAGCAGAAACGTGAGTGTGATAAAGGCATTTTCAAAATTAGACCTGATTTTACAAGACATGAGCTTAGTTCAGCATTCTGCAAAGTCTTCTCGACTTTAATTCACTGTGGCAAAATAAAGCATGTTTATGGGTCTGAGCAGGGCAGAGAGCTTTGATTTATTTCTTCCAAAAAGTAATTGAGATTAAAACACTCTCCTTATGTGTGTTCAGTATTTTTTTTATTGGACATCTTAAGCAAAATTACAGCATTGCTGTACTCTGCATAGGGGATAGCTCAGTGGATTAATGGTTCGAATCCCAGGTTACAGCTCTCACACTGGGTTCAACCTTGAGGTGGATTATTCTTTGCTGAGAGAAATAGATTGTTAGGCTCGGTGGACTTTGCAGCTGATGATAATCGCTGTGATGAAATGGGCTGCACCTTTGCTTCATGTATTGGGAAAAAGCCCTAAGTTGGCACAAAAATGAGGATGAAAGCTTTCGCTCAGGTGAGGGTCGAAACCAATATGGGGATTTATAAGGAACTGCTATTCGGTTGGGGCATTGCAAAACTGCCTCCATTAGAGCTGGTTCCTGGGACCCAGGAAGGTCCACTGCATCCCACTGAATGTTCCTGACTTGGGACCACCCTGGGTGACAAACACAAGTTTAAATTTTTCCTTTTCTTCTTTCCGAGTGTCTTGAGAGGAGAAGGGAGCGTAGAGAGAGGAGGGATCCACAGTGATTTTGCCCATATGACCCATTGCAGGAGTAGAATTTGTAGTACTCAAATTAGATTGAGCTCAATTAGATTGAGCTTTTAAAAAGCAGGACGATTTTTCCAATATTTTGCTTGGCAAAGCAGGTTGGTTCCAGAAAAGGTATGTGCTCTTTCCTCTCTTTGCCACACTGCCCAGAGAAAACACCCAACTGTCCATGTGAAATCCTGTTCACAGAGTTACCCTACCAGCGGTGCTGGATTTTCATTCCACGAGTAGGAAACCCTGTGAGAGCTGACAGTCAGTCTTTTCAAAGTTTCTCAGCATTTCTGTAGGAGTTGTAGAGCTTATAAACAGTGGGTTAACAAGCAGTCTACCCTAAAAGTGCTGGAAAGCTCAGAGAGCATCCGTTGTGGTTTTCACATCTGGGCACCAATTTTCCTCTGTGGCACTGTAAATCTGGGCTGGCTCCAGCTACTGAAGTGAATGGGTTTAAACTGGTCAAAGTAGGAGTGGGGTTTTTCAGGAGGAGGATAAGTTTTTTGAATGTCAAGCACTACAGACAGGAAAGGTTGGACCAGAGCTGTCGACAGTATTAATGTGGTATATGTGTGTGATGAGATATGAAATAATTCTCTGGACTAAAACGTCTCAAGGGAGACCTGAGAATTCAGGCTGCTTTAACAGTGCTAACTGGTGATGCGTTTGCGGTGTACCCGGTTTGATTGCTTTTAAGGACTAAACTTTGACTACTGTATGGCATGCAACATGTAATATTTCTTTCCTTTCCCAACTGCTTTCTATTACATGCCCAGGGTTTAGACCGCTCCAATTCCTGGGTAAACACTGGTGGTCCAAAAGCAGCCCCATGGGGATCCAACCCCAGCCCAAGTGCAGAGTCAACACAGGTGGTGTCTTCGGTAGAGGTTTTTCTGGCTTTGTTTTCCCTGATGTTTCCCTGTAGAGTATCTTCCTTTCAGTGTATACTCCGATTTTGGTGGTTTGATTTTTTTTTTTCCTTTATTTATTTATTCCTTGAAAACTTTGTGAGTTTTATTTTATAAATTAGCATCTTCTCCCCTACCACCTCACCACACTGCATGAAAAACCTCCAAATGCGTGAACATGTCCCCTTCTTTCATTTCAGTGGTTGCTGGTCTGTGAAATGTAAATGCTGTGACTGCTTTTCTTTTCTTTTTTCTCTCTCTCTAACACTAGTTTCAGCTTCAAGTGGAGCACATTTCTAAGCGGGAACATTCATCACAGCTTCATAGTTTTGTCCGTGTTTGCCATTTCTTTTGATGTTGTGAACCATTTTGCCATTTTCATCAAGCATTTAGTATTCATCGTCAAGTAATCCTTCATGACTGTTTGAGTGGAATGTTGTTAAACCAAAATTGGTACACATGTAAAATTCTCTTAAAACATGTAAATTTGAGTGCTGGAACCAGTGACTTGCTAGGGCCAATTGTCTCTGTTCTGTGTTGCAAAGTATGAAAACTTTACAGCAGCTTCAGTCAGAAAGACTTAATTTATTTAGCCCCCATTGCCTGCTGCGTTCCACTGCATGGTTGCCTTGAACGTACCTCTCAACTGTACCTCTTTTCAAGTTTATCGGTCTTCCAGAAAGATTTCGTCTGAGTTCACTTGCACTCAGGGCAAATTATTTCCATCAGAAACAGAACGTCAGTAATTTTCTCATTCCCTGTGCCGGTAGCAGTGTCGCTGTGGGGTACATCCCCACGTGCTTGGTCTCTGGTAGATTGAGAGGTATGGACTGAAATTACAAGTATTACCTCCTTGACGTATGCATGTTGATAAAATACAATGATGAAAAAGTTTCATGCTTTGCAGCATTAGGTGTCTTTGTGCATAAGAACATGCAGTTATTTGAACAGCCTATATGTCTTAAAACAACTAAAAGTACTGTCATTTTGTTTAAACCAGATCTGTAAATGAATAAGAGTTTGAGAATGCATAAAAAGGTGTAAAGACAGTAAAAGCCTACAGTTGGAACAGTATTTTTGTAAACGTACATTGTCCTTGAGCTGCAAAACCCATCCACAGCAAACTTTAATGTCCTGTCATCATTCATTCATCTCCACTCCGTAGGCTACGGATCGAAGTTGTAATCGTATGTCTTCGCACACTGAGACGTCAAGTTTCTTACAAACATTAACAGGACGATTACCAACTAAAAAGGTAGATTTCAGTGAAGACAATTGATATTGTGGGGCAGGGAGGTCAAGTCATTCTGAAAACATGATGCAATCTATTCTTTTATTTATAGCCTGATTTTTTCTGAGGTCATTAGGAACTGCTGTTGCTTAACACCTCTGAATATCCAGGCTGTAGTGAATATGAAGTATTCTGACAGAGCTGAATTGGGAAGAGTAAAATGATCAGGAGTAGCTAGTCTGATTTAATTTCCCTAGTGTTTGGAGCCAGTTTATTGCTGGCTTTCAAAAAACATGAATAGCACTGTCTAGACAAGTAAATGGTACATTCTTGTGTGCAAAATTATAATGTGTTAGATGGCTAATGTGTGGTGAACTCAGTTATATAAGTGTTAATCCAAAGTGATTCCAGAAAGTGAATGGGAGTCACTTTGGAAGTGCACTCCCTTAGAGGAGACGAGGTCTACTAAACGATGTCAGAAAGACAAAATGCCTGACTTTTTGTGTAATGAAAATGGATCACTGACAGCGGCCAGTCTGTGGGTTGGTCCTCCCGAGAAGAGAAATCAAAAAGCTGTTTCTTAGCCCCATGTTTCTTTCTTACTGTTTTAAGTCCTTTCTCACAGTAAATATACATCTTTGTACAAATCGCTTTATATGTCCACTTTTTACTCCTTTTTCCTGCAAAAATCAGACCAGGCAGAAAGGTAGACTTTTAAACTAAACTAATTTGAGCACCAAACTTTTTTTTTTTTTTGGGGGGTGGGTGGAAAACTCTTTTGACACTTGAAATTCAATTTTGGAGCAAGATGCTGTGAAACGTTTCTCACATCCCATATCATAACATCATCCTTCATTGTTAGTTGGGGATTTCTTTAAGGGATGCCACCACCACTGCTGTCATGTTCCCAGTTATTTATTTTGCTTAACCTCATTGTTTGCCATACTTCCCATGGACCGTGCTACCATTTCTCATGCGGACTGTTTTGTGAGCTGATCTTGAGGCTCGGGCTAACTCTGGATTTGAATCTGTGTAGCTTTTTCATGAAGAGCTGGCCTTACAGTGGGTTGTGTGCAGCGGGAGCGTGCGGGAGGCAGCCCTACAGCAGGCCTGGTTCTTCTTCGAGCTGATGGTGAGCAAACTGGAAACACCTTGCTTATTGTCTTACGGTTCATAGTTTAAAACACGAACGGCAACAACTGCAAGTGACTTTATTGTAATTTATATTCCTATAGGTGAAGAGCATGGTGCATCATTTGTATTTTGCTGACAAACTGGATGCGCCAAGAAAAAATCGTTTTCCTGAGCGTTTCATGGATGATGTAACTGCTTTGGTCAGCACAATTGCTGGTGATATAGTCTCTCGGTTTCAGAAGGTAATGGCAAACAATTAAACTGAACCCCGGTCAGAGCTCAGGCACCAGATCTCCTGCATGTTTGCTGGTGTCTAGACCAAGAATTGTTGTTTGAAAACATAGACTGTGCTGCTCCTCATTTTCTTTCCCATTTTTCTCTTCCTTCTTTCTAGGATACAGAAATGGTTGAAAGGCTCAACACCAGTCTTGCATTTTTCCTCAATGACCTGTTGTCTATCATGGACAGAGGATTTGTTTTTGCTCTTATTAAGACCTGCTACAAACAGGTGAATGCAGATAAGTATTATGACTTAACTGTGAACCGTAGCATAATCTATTACTCTAATTTTCTTTGGACAGACAGTGAAGTATGGACACAGAATTCTGCTATTCAGGTCTTCTTAGAGCAAGCAAGCCATTCCAGTGGTGATTTAGAGTTTACACCCTTCTGATTACACTCTTAAATGTGAATTGGGAGTAACTCCCTTGAGTGAATGGACATGCAGCAGGAAGGATGAATTATTCCCTCTGCTCACCACGTTCAGAGTAATTGAACCAAAAATTAGTAGGAGGTTTTGTGAGGGAGCTCAGGCTATCATGGTTTGTCAGTGGGTCTCTCAAGGACATGCTGACCCTGAATGATCATATTGATCACTAAGCTCCTCTTCCATCCTTCTGAGGATACAAGGTCTCCTCCCCCATAAGGAGGGTTCCTACGTTATGCATTGGGAAGCTTATTTGCAATGTTGTGGCAGGGAAATCACCTTGAACCACAAATTTCTGTTTAACTACAAACGTCTGTGCTGACACTGTGTACAAAGGAGATGATGAGGTATCGGGAGCTTAGGCTTAGACTCTTTTTTTTGCTGCAGAGTCTAAAACATTTTATATAAGGGGCAAGAACAGCAATAGCACTTGAGCTTTGTTGCCTACTGTATATTAGCCAACCTGCATCTTTGACCTGTTAATGCATCATGCTGCGTGGTCCTGCTTCTCACAGCTCCCTGCTGAAATCAATAGGATGTGGCTGTCATATGTGAAGCACATAGTTCTTCATTTGCTTATAAATACATGGCTCTTATATACATCTGTACTGATATATGTGCCGTTGGCTGGGATGTGTATGGCCCCTGCACATCAGAAGTTTAATCTGTAGCACAAAGAAGTGATGTGGATGTGACCATTTAATGATATCAAGCTCTTCAGTTCTTGCTTTGGAAGTTTTTTTGGGGAGCAGTGGTGGGACAGGAGGGGCTGGGGCTGCATTTATACTTTGTTTTGGTGCTAACTGCAATCTTGTGGGCTAAACTTGCCAGGTGTCTTCAAAGCTGTATTCCTTAACAAATCCAAGTAACCTGGCATCTTTGAGGCTGGACTTCCTTCGCATCATTTGCAGCCATGAACACTACGTCACCTTGAATTTACCCTGCAGCTTGCTCACACCGCCTGCATCTCCATCACCGTCTGTGTCTTCAGCAACTTCTCAGGTATGCTGTGAGAAGGTTCCTTTATGGAGATGCAAGCTGAGCTTTGTTCTGAGACTTAAATCATATGAGGCAGTTGTATCACCTGTATTTTCAGTGTTTGCTTGCTAATATTTGTTGGAAGTGTTTCTTTAGACATTAGTTTTTCCTGCCACATAGGTTTTTACTTATTTTGATCTTTTATTATTGAAAAAAGAATGCCCATATCCCTATCCCTATCTTCTTAGTGACCAGACATATTTCTGTCCTTAGGGACCTAGTCCCCTCCTATATTGGACAAATGCATGAACATAAACGAGCCAGTAAAGAAGAAGCTTTGTCCAATGTTACCCTTTTCTTACAGAACAAGAATCTTTCTGGCACACTGTAGCTTAGTCCTAGCCTGCTCAGAAAAAGTAATTTGAATTAGCAAGTGTGTCGTTCAAGTGGATTAATTAGTGGCAAAATTACGTAAACTAAGTCAAATTAAAACCTTCTTAAGCCTCAGTAAGAACATCCATACCTGAGTTAAAAGTTTAACTAATCCACTTTTAAAGATTATTTGGCTTAACTTCCCTAAGGCCTGCCCTGTAGGTGGGAAGGCAATAACAACAGACAGAATTCATAGAAGAGTTAGTGAGCTTGCATGTAATCTAAGTAGATGTGCCTAGATCCAAACAAAAAAGGGAAAAGGTATTTTATGTGAGATTGTCTTTAATTCTGAAAACTAATGTATTTCATAAACATTGACTCTGTGTTCCAAGGGGCCTCATTACGCAACTTCCGAAACTTGATTTTTTCACAGAGTTCTGGGTTCTCCACAAATGTCCAAGACCAGAAGATTGCAAATATGTTTGAATTGTCTGTGCCTTTCCGCCAACAGCATTACTTGGCCGGGCTTGTGTTAACAGAACTGGCTGTCATTTTAGATCCTGATGCAGAAGGGTAAATCTTTACAATTTTTTTCCCCAAGAGTTTTCTGTCATTCCAAGCAAATGGTGGATGCAAAGCAAGTTCTGGCATGGCCAGAATTGATTTAAATTTGTGAGCTGAGAAGATAAGAAACCAGTTCTTTAAGAATCCTCTTCTTTCTCCCTGCCCCTCGTATTTCTTACTTCCTTAGCCCTGACTCTGTAAACATGATTTCAATCACATTTTTCCAGCTGGGAAGAAAGGAAAGAGTTTCCTGCTGGAGCCCCCAGCTGCCACAGGGGCACTGCTGGAGCTCTAAGAGGAAAATAGCTTTTCTCAATTGTAACAAGAAAATAATTTTCAACATTTAGGAAGTCTCTGTTGCTGCTGGTTTTAAATGTTACAATGTATTTCGCCTGTGGTCCTCCCAGCTCTTTTTAGCCGTAAATTATGCATTGATGAGGCCCCTGTGGGTTATGTAAATAGACAAATAGAGTCAAGCATGCAGAGTTTGTTCGTGCCTTGCCTGGCTTGTGCAGCAAATAATTTTCTGAAGTAGGAGTGTAGCCTGTAGTCCTGACATCCAGTCTGTTATGTGTGTTATTTAGGGCTATATTCTGCCTTGCCTCTTTAAAATGGGTTTCAATGGAAATTATTGATTGCTTCCACAGTCCTCAGTTCTCTCACAGGCGTTTTTCTCAAGGTGGACTCAGAAATATCAGCCGAGTCGACACACGCTGATGATTCAATGTTAATTCTGCCCCTTTAACAAGAGGTCTCAGGAGTTAAACATTCATTCTGTTACCTGTTGGGGAAGAAAGTGATGCCATAAATTAGAATATTTTCTTGACTATGCACATAACACACTGCAGTCCCATTTGTTACGCCTGAAATGGAAAAAGCAGCAAATCTTTACCCATATACGCTGTCTGCAGAAATCCTTTTTGTAGCGTAGGAACATCCTGCTTACTGGTTAGAAATCAGGTCCTGTCTCTGACCGTCTTTGCCCCTGTTCTTCACAGACTTTCTGTTCTCCCCTACCTGCCTCTTGAGCTCTCTGGCCTTGCTGTTCTCAGCACTTACATTGGACCAGGGTGGTTATCTCTGCCCAGCTGCACGAAGGAGCCATCAGCATGATGTTGCTGGTGTCCACTGGGGAAACAGCTCCTCTCTCAAACCTTGTCTAGACAGAAAAAGCCCCCTGATACCAGTTCAACTCTGGAGATGCATTTTGATCAAAGCTCCTGAACTTTGGTGGAGATGGATACCAGTAATGCATTTGTTTTTTATTGGTTTTCAGAGTGACTTGTAGTTTGCAGCTTATTAGCTGTTCTTAGGCTTCAACCTTCTGCATTTGCCCTGGTAGATCCACCGTATAAAGTAAACCAGTCTGTTCAGATCTGCTCTTCCCTTGCCTGTGAAGACTTTTGACAGTCATACAGTATCATCAGCAGGTTATTAGTAGAGGGTTCAGACGTGCCTGCCATTAAAATGTTTTGGCCACCATTGGAAAAAGCTCAGGATTGTTCCCAGTTATATTATCCTGCAGCAGGGGTGGAGAGGGATGTCCATCTAGTTGCTTATCGCGGTAGAGCTTTGCCTTAGGTCTTGATAGGTGATACAGAGCCTTAAGTGTGTTCTGTCCTTGCTCTTTTTGCTCCATTAGCGAAATATTTTGAATTTTAGCTCACCCATTTTATAAGAGCTCTTTGGATTGAGTTGGACAGAAAAGCCTGCAGTGCCTGAAGGTGGTACGTGAGATAGATCCCTCTGTGCTAGGTGCTGTACAGTAACACGGCACATTACAGTCCTCCTCCGGAGCACTTGCAGCCTAAAAGACAAGACAAAACGCGGATGAAACAAGCCAGCTGAATGTGACAGTTGCAGAAGTGGAGAACAGAGAGTGAGTCCAGGCAGCTAGACCCTGAACAGATTGTCTCTGCAAACAGTGCTGTGGTGCTTTGGTTATTAACTCAGAATAATTATTGTTGCTCACTTCATAGTGCCCATGTTGTCCATATTGACTGATCTTGCAGGACAGAAGTGAGAAAATTGGAATTTGGCCCTCAGTATTCAGTGACAAAAGTCAATTTTCCATAAGTGTGCGGTGTTGACACAAATTCCGACCAGGGCTGAGATACCAGAGGGGACGGTTGGAGGGAGGCGAGATCAATTCTTTGCATTATCAGCTAGAAAGATTAGTGGGCTCTATTTCCTCCTCTTCACTATGGATCGATCCACCACAGTACCTGCTCTGTTCTGGAAAAGTGAAAAAGAAATCCACGTAGCCCTAGGTCTGAATGACGCTGCTTTGTTTGGATGTGTTTCCCCTGTATACGGTTCTATGGCCTGCAGGATAGTTTCCCTTGAACTGTTAGAAACACAACTCAGGTGCCACTCCTTCAAAATAATACAAAGACTTTTCTTTAACCTTAATCTGAAGGAACCAGTCGCTTAAATAAGCATTTCCTTCCTAGTTGTTAAGGGTCTCACGAATTACACAAACAAGCAATTGTAGGATCTCGTTACGGCTTGATTAAAAAGCACAGGAAAGACGTGTAGCTACAACTAGCTAATGTCCTTCTAACCTGTACTGGTGTCTTTTTAATCATTTTAAACCCCCAACAATCCAGTCAAAGTCTTTTTTAACCAGAACTCAACTCTACTTTTCAGGTAAAGTGGATACTGCCTGAAATTCAACACTTGTTTTAATACCTCAGGTCTGAACATTGAAGCTTATGTTTTGCTAATGCATAATGTATGAGCTTCCTTGGCTGCTTCATGCATGGGGTAAAGTTGTCTTCTTGGCCTGGTTTGCCTACAGAAGCAAATAGCTACAGAGATACCTGCTATTTGCTCTGAGAGAGTTTTGCCTCTGTGTGGTGGCTGAGGGAATTGAAAGGAGCAGAGCGAGTTCTTGAGAGATTCAGGGGAGTTTGGGTTTTCGAGGCACGAGCACCGAGTAGGCTTACGCAGGCTGCCCTGCAAAAGGGGTTGGTGCTTGGGCCCTGCCATCGTTTGCACCTTAATAATAAGAAAGGCTGGTTTTTGCTGGTTTTCCTTCTACCCCTCCATTTCTTTGACACGTTTTATTCAGAATTACGGATCTGTAGTCTACTGTTTTGTTTAAATAATTGCATGGGGGGTAGGAGAACTGAAGCAGAAACTGCCTGATCATTTGATAAAAGCAATGTTCTGTCTTAGGAGGGCTTTTCTCTCTGTAAATGGTGTTAAATGGAAACAAAACCCCCACAACAAATAGTTTCACTAAACCCACTGTCCTCTCAAGTTTCTCTCCCTGTTTTCCATATTCCCCAAACTTCTTCTACCGGTCTTTAGTAGACGTGATACTTCAGCATAGCAGTAGCTGGGGCTTTGTTTTTGTATGGAAAATATGAGAGTGTTCACATTATATTGGGTGTGCACCTCCGCAAGATATTTTTGTACATTTTATATGGCATAATGAAAAGCCAGCCGTTTGTAAAATATGTGTAAAGGCAGTTTATATGAAGTTAAAAATAAAAACCAGGATTTTTCTTTTTAAGCCACTTAGTTACAAAGTATAGTTTGCTTTGAAGATATTAACCAATCTGTGTGACCCAACTCTCTTTTAACAGTTTATTTGGATTGCATAAGAAGGTCATCAATATGGTACACAATTTACTGTCCAGTCACGACTCGGATCCGCGGTACGCTGACCCACAGGTAAAGGCCCGGGTGGCAATGCTGTATCTACCTCTGATTGGCGTGATCATGGAAACCGTGCCTCAGCTTTATGACTTTACAGGTATTTTATATTCTGTGCATTGAGTATATGTTCATCTGCTCACAAGATTTGAGTGTGTTTGCTCTAAAATCAAACAACAAAACTGTATATGCATAGCCAGCCTCCCTGTATGTCTCTGACCTGCTTAAAAAGTCACCCCACTTACTGTACAATTCTCACAACAATTCCAAAGGATAAGCAGAGTTCCTCCTCTTCCTTTTAGTATGTGCTCTGTCCGTTCATTGCAGGTGTGCTTTGCAGTGTCCTGAAGAGCGGCGGAGGTGGGTTATTTCAGATTAGTGCAAAGAGTCCAATCTGGAATAGTTTGGAATTTGGAGTCATCTTCTACATCCTTTGAGTTTAATGGCACAATAAAGCTGCAAGGAAAGATCTGGAGTGACGTATTCAAAGGGACCCGATCTGTTTTCAGAAGGGTTCTAGATACTGGGGTTGTGTAGGTTGCATTTGAAAATTGTTGTTTGATCTGCTTTGCATGACCTCAAATAATGGTCCTGTTTGCTTGCAGGACCCCGTGGGCGTGATGATTTTCAGTTTGCGTTCCCAGACAGTTCAATGAAACCAGCACTGTGGAGGGAGGCTGGGGAAAGAAACTTTGAATTTGGGGATTAACGAGATGCACGTGTTTGTCGGCAGAGAGTCACAATCAGCGAGGGAGGCCAAGCTGCGTCGCTGTTGATGATTATGAAAGCGAGGGTGGAAGCATGATAAGCCAGACAGTTGCCATGGCCATCGCAGGAACGTCGGTCCCTCAGCTCGCCCGGCCCAGCAGTTTTCTACTCACCTCATCGGTACAAAGCCATCTCTCCCTATTCCTTGACCCTCAGTCTGTGTCAACAAGCAAATATTTACGCATGCGGGTCCTGTGTGGCTGATCAGCGAGTGGTAGGGACTCGAATCAGTTTGCAGCTGGGTGTTACACAGGGAGGCAGAAGGTGAAAGACAAGGGGGAACAAATCACATTTGCATGTTGTTGTGCCTGTTTCAGAGAGGGTGTAATAAAATGCCAAGCAGGGATAAAAATGAACAAGCCTCAGAAAGTGGGAGAATTCTCTTTTCTGATAAAGATTCTCTTTTTCTGAAACAATGTGATAAAAGCTCTGTGAAGTGCAATGGTGATTATGAGCTCTAAGCCGTAAGAAAAAATTCCTAACACATCTAAATCCCACCTAGCTGAAGACATAAATGGGCCATTGCCCCTCTTCTCTGCACGGGGAGGGAATCCCCCTGATTCCAGCAGCAGGCAGGCCCTTCCATTTCTCCCTCCTCCTCCCTTTACTCCTGCATCAGAACCCCATTTTGCTGGGTTTTACCTGCACTCAAAGTGAGACACTGGTACATACATGAGATAATGAGTAGAGCCCCTCTGCTTAACTGTTAACCTGCTGGAGGTTATTAAAGGCATCTTGAGGGAAGTGGGTGTTTGCTGCTGCCTGAACAGAAGCTCTTTCATATAATGTGATTATTTGGTTCAAACTGCTGCTTCACTCTTGTGGCTTTACTATCTGTGGGGTCCACTGAGCTGTTGGGTTGAGAAGGAGATATGTTTATCTCCTGGTTGTTAGTACAAAATGTCTATTCACCTCCTGTTCCTATTTGGTAATTATTTAGGCTGGGGCGGTAGCTGGTACAGATCCTTTTAGTGATGATTGAAGTGTTTGGACGTGAAATAACAGTGTGGCAAATGTCTTGACCTGTCTGTTTTAGAGTGGCAGGCAGCACTCCACCTTCTCAACAGAGTCTAGCCGCAGCCTTCTGATCTGTCTCCTGTGGGTGCTCAAGAATGCGGATGAAAGTGTCTTGCAGAAATGGTTCACAGACCTGTCAGTGTTGCAGCTCAATCGCCTGCTGGATTTGCTTTATCTTTGCGTATCCTGCTTTGAGTACAAGGTACTGCTATATTGTTTAAACCTCCTGAAGTTCCTTTTAGGGCTTGCGGAGGAACTTTACACTCCCATCCTTTACACGACTCCAGAAAGGCATTTCCTGCTCTCTCCTAAGTATTTCCTGTATTCAAAATCCCAAGGCTAAGCACTTCTCTGTGCAACCTCTAGCCTTTTTCCATATTTACTTCTTAGCCATAGAAGTGCCTCTGCCTCATTTCACTTCTTACGCATTTTGTGCTGCTTGCCACTCATCTGGGAACTGCAGCAGTTCAACAAGAAGAGAGTTTTCTGTAGTGATGCTGGAGTCTGGATAGATTATCTAGCTAGCAACTAAACCTGTATTCCGTTCTTGCTGTATGTCTTTAGACAGGAAAGATACTTTGAGTTGTTAATGCTTAGAAAATATCCCAGATTGAAAGCATCTTCCCTCATGGTCTCATTTGAAACTTGCAGGGCAAGAAGGTATTTGAAAGAATGAACAGTCTGACATTCAAGAAGTCGAAAGACATGAGAGCCAAACTTGAAGAAGCTATTTTGGGAAGCATAGGGGCAAGGCAGGAAATGGTCCGAAGAAGCAGAGGACAGCTAGGTAAGTAAAGATGTCTTCAGTGCTGTCCCCTTTTTCCAAAAACTGCTACTCCCATCCCCAGTGATTACTTGCACCCATCTGTGGTGTGGGATACTACCCATCGAGATCTTCAGACAAAGAGGCCCCTAGAAAAAGCTATTTGCAGTTTGCAGCACGCTTCACTGGGTTTGCAAAATCTCTGCACTTTTCCCAAGTTCCATCTACAGGCAGTTTATTTGTTACTTGATTGCTTTTGTGTGCATGTGATCATGTCTCATTTATGGGATGTTCTTGCCTGAACTTCTTCCAGTGTAGCATCTTTCAGAGCCACCTTCTGGTACGTCCTGGGCAAGGATCAGAGTGGAAAACAAACTGCCTGATCTTGCGCTGATAGCTCTGAAAATGCCTGGATAGTTCTGCTAACTTAATGAGGCTTGAAATAGCCAGTAGTTTGGGTAACAAGCACCTTCTGATGATTTTTGCTGTTCATGTTGTTTGGGAGGAAGGATGGCCCAGGGTTTAGAACACGAATCAGAACTGTGGTTTTGTCTCCTGTTGTGCCACAGGCATCCTGGTACATGTGAGTCAGTTATTGTGGGCTAAGTTGAATAAATTCTTTAGAGCCATAATTAATGAATCACATCAGAGAGAGGGGGACCTTTGTATTTTTCTTCTGAATCTGGCCAGATTGCCTTTATTACTTGAAATTCCCCTGCCCTCCCAGCAGTGAGAATAAAGACATAGAAGACTGAGGTGGGAAAGGGGGTCTCAGCACCATCCTGAGAACATGACTATGTGCCAGTTGAGGACAGAAGTATCAGATCGCTGAGGATCACCAGGCTCCTTTTGTGGTCCAAGGAAGGTGCTTCTCTTAGCAGCCCTGATAGCTACCTCCCTGATCTGAGTAGCTCAGCTGCTTCATTCCGTTAGCTCTATAGTGGGCTGGCGTGTGGCAGCACACAAAGTGGTCTGCGTTGCTCATTGCTCTCTTGCATACAAAACCGCTGCAAGTCGCCTCTCATGTCACTCAGCAGTGACAGAATTAGGGGCCTTGTAAACGTCTTGGGTGAGTGCCACAGCCTTGGGCTCTAAGAAGTCATAGTTTGCTGTCACCTCTCACTTGTGAACAAATCTCGAGTTGCTACTCGTGCAAAAAAATTAGCATTAGATGACTGCTGTTGTTTTAATGTTGTCCTGCAGAGAGAAGTCCTTCTGGGAGCGCATTTGGAAGTCAAGAGAATTTGAGATGGCGAAAGGATATGACTCACTGGCGTCAAAACACAGAAAAGCTTGACAAGTAACTCTGCCTTATCCTTCTACATTAACAATGTGACAGTGCCTGTGAGAACGCAGGGTCTCTCTCCCCGTGGGTCAATGGCAGCAGTTCCCTTAGCTCTCGTGAGGGCAGGTTTGGGCCCTCACTTGGAAGAGGGCTGGCAGTGTGCAAATAGCTTTTAGTCCAACACTGCCCTATCTAATTCTTTGCTTCTCCTTTGTCCCTTGCTTTCTTAGATTTTAAAATGAGATTTAAAGAGACTGATACAATCCATTACCTTCTTAAAACCCTGTATTAAGCCGTAATTTAGAGAGAAGATCCATTAGCAGTATTCACAGATAGCATATATATCTCATGTCATATTTCCTTTATTCCATAAGAGCATTCTGGAGTTGTCAAAGCTCGCTTTCCTTTCCTGTCCTAATCCATCACTTTGATTGTTTTTCCACATGTGCTGTGCTTTTAGAAGCCACAAACCAGCCAGGTACTGTAGCGTTGGTGTGCAGTTCTTACAAATTGCCGTTTTGTACATCTGCAGACTCAATCATCACAGCATTGTTTGTGATGCTTGGCAGAAGTTTTCAGTGTGTGTGTGTGTGTAGCTGATTGGAATGAACTCTTTTTGCTTATTACACCCATTTCCTTTAAAATTCCCTCTCTCGGTGTGGTTTAATCCGGAGGGCTCAGGAGTTGTGTTTGAGCTTCGCTGTGCACGTTTTCTGTTTCCTCAAATTGCAACCTGCAGTCTCCATCCTCCCAGCAAAAGAATTGTTCCTAATCCTAGGAAAGCAATCTCGGCCCAAGTGAAGCTCTGAAGAAACTGAGGAATGGGGTCCTCAGAGCCCAGATGGAGATCAGGCCAAATTTTACCCTTGAAGACACTGACGCTTCCTGGAGTAGAAAGTACACCTTCACAGCTTCTAATTGCTTTGTCCTACACAAGAACGTAATCTCTTGTTATGTCAAGTAGTGGCTTTTTGTCCAAGACCCCAGTCCTGTTGAGGCATTGGGAAAACCAAATGACCAGTGTGTTTCAACCTACTAACAAAGTGATGTAGGTATAAATTTCACCTTGGCGCAACTCCAGAGCTGTGGACAAAGTTACACCAGATTAAAATTCGGCCTGAAGTTTGCTCATCAGTTCACTGCTGGCACTGGGTCTGAGTCCTCTCCTCATCCCAGGAGGACCTCACGTACATCTTAAACAGCTGTGGAATACCTTGATGGTCAAAGGATGGTATCTCACCCCACAAAATAATCTGCTTAGATAATTCTACAAACCTGCTTTTTAACCTATACTTGCTTACTGTGACCTGGGTCCATCGCACTCCTCTCCTATGGCACTGCAAGTGTGTCCTGCATGCGTAGGTAGAGTCTGGCCCTTTGAAACCTAATAAGCAAGACTTTTCACACTGAGAATTGTGCGCAGCTAATTGCAGGTGGTATTATTTTATGCAGATGGTATTATTTTATATAGGGCCAGGCCCCAAGCCTTCATATTCTGGAGGCTGAAGAGTAGATAACGAGTGTATGACCCAGCTCCCAGAGGAAGCAGAGTGTGGCAGGGGAGGGTTGCTGCAATACAGGTCCCGGAGCCAAGTCAGCTGCCGTCCCCTTTGGTGTGTATTTTGCTTGGGTTTCGTCAGTTCCCATGGGTCACACTCCTGCTGTGATTTGGCCTGGCATGAGTCTGTCGGAGATGGCACCTGTGGTAGGGCAGGCAGTAGCTGGGCTCTTTAAATATACTACTGGATCTTTGCCAAATCCAGCTCATGCCACTGGAATTAGGTGGTTGCTGTTGAATTCCCAGGGCCACCGGTGTGAATGAGTGTATGAACTTTGTAAGCCTTTCCAGGAAAGTGAGTGCCTGTTAAATAACAGCAAAATTGTGTAGGTTTTTTTTTTTGAAGAGGAAGATATTCTTCAAGAACTGTAATATAATGTAGCATATACAGACAAAGATCACACCTCACAGGATGCACTCTGTGCTACAACCAGTCTAGCTGCTGGGATCCACAGTGCGGATATACTAGCTCGTGTAGCACCACCTTGTGTCCATAGCCTATAACATAAAACCATATGTTCTGTTCCTGGTTGTGCTGTTGCATGCCTAACGAAGCTACTAAACCAGTTTTGAGTTGGACTTTGATTCTAAACTGTTGCTGCGTTCCTGGGAGAGTAACGAAGTGTCAGAAAGTAGCGTGATCTCTCCTGAGCATGATGAACGTAAATCCTGTGTAAGTTTGTATATGTAAAAAAACCCAAGTCTTTCTCCCTGTCCTCTTAATGGATGCATTGAAATATCCTTGTAGTGTTGTCCAGTAATAAATATATGCATAGTGACTGGGGGTTTTCTGCTAATGTGAAAATATTTTTGACTGGCAAATAGGTAGGTCTACTTCTTCAACAGAAAGTAATTTGATTGCTTTCTTTTCTCTGATTAGATCAAGGGCAGAGATAGAACATGAGGCACTTATCGATGGAAATCTTGCAACGGAAGCGAATCTGATTATTTTGGATACACTAGAGATAGTTGTACAGGTAAGGGTAATAAGAAAATAGAGATGTAATAGCATTATGATCACCTGGCCAGGCAGCAGTTTGTTAAACAGAATCTTCCTGCTGCTCTTGACTGCCTGAATGCTGTCAGAACTGTTCAACTCCCCTGCTGCAGCGAGAAGGGTGGTAATGCCTCTCCTAATCCTCAGCCTGTAACAATCTGGTTTTACATTGCACTAGCTTCCTTCAGTCTTTTTGAAAGTTGTTCCCTTTTTGTAGTGTAAGAAGTGGTTGTTCAAAAACTCAGTAATGAACTGTAAAAATTGCCAATTCCTGCCCTATTCTAACCGATTCCTCTAGTTCTTCCCCAATCTGCCTCAAGTCATTAGATTCCAGGTCAGCCTCCTGTACCTGTACTTACTTTGCACGGTGCAGGAACGCTTCCAGGCTCCTTGGTCTGTGTGCGCAGCCCAGCTATTTCCTCCCTCCCCACAGGTGAGCGAGGACACATGGCAGTTTTGTCCCCTGCTTTCCATACAAATGAAAGCTGGGCACGGGCTGGAAGCAGGCAGTAGCAGGTTTCCCAGATCTGCCTCTGAGCTGCAGAAAGACCTGGGAATCCCAAGGGTTGCACCTGGCAACCGAGTAATCTACTTAGAGGCCAGCTACAGACTTGCCCTCTAGTAGAACAAGGTCCCCAAAGGTCAGAGCCTCATCGGGTAGGAAGCACCATCATTCCACCAGCTTTAGCGCCTGGGTCAGGTTTTCATTACCTGGGGGTTGATTGAGTAATGTGACTGTTTTGCCGGCCCAGCTAAGTGGGTGATTCCTCCATGCCAAAGGGCTTTTCAGCAGAGTTATTCTCTATGTCACACACACACACAAACACACACGGGAGGTTAATTTTTCTCATGCAACTCTTGGTTTACTTTTGACTGCAGACTGTTTCTGTGACGGAGTCCAAAGAGAGTATCCTCGGTGGGGTGCTGAAAGTGCTTCTGCACAGCATGGCCTGCAACCAAAGTGCACTTTACCTCCAACACTGCTTCGCCACACAGAGGGCTTTGGTTTCAAAGGTGAATTCTCTGCAGATGCTATAATGTATCCTGAGCAGCACTGATGGAGGATGGGACTGTTTTCTTCCTTTGCATTGGGGTCACTTCACCAAGCATTTGTATTTCTGTGCAGTACTGATTTTCAGGAAGTGTGGTCTGGGGGTTGATAAAACCTGACTGGTTTTTATGGTTGGTTACCTGTATTTATGCACTTTGGGTTTGATGGCTGCACACAAAGGTACTGTTCACATAGCCCAAGTGTGGGGTGGGTTCCAGCTGGCCGGTGGTAAGCAGGCAGAGGCACCTACACAGTAGGGAGCACAAAGCACGGGTGGAACGTAAGCTGTGTGAATCTCACTTAAAATGGATTTGGTTTACTGGGCGATTTCCCAGTTTCTGTAGGTGTACTGAGAAAAGCTCAAAGTTTTAAGCCTGCATTTTTGGAACTGATGTAAATCAGTCTAAGGGTGTAGATGTAGGAACAAGTTCTGGGGGTAGGTAAAATGAGTTGCCTTCCAGTGCTGCCAGTGAGTCTGCTTTTGCCTTACTGTAAAGGTGAAGTGATCCAAATTAGCATCATTCCCCTCCAAACAGAGGGGACTGGACTTCCTCTAATGCCAGTGTATGCTCATTGCTGAGGATTGCCCTGGACTTTTTGTCCAAGTGCTTGTTCCTGTCTGTCCAAGCACTAATGTTCTCATGTGCTGTTTTTCCAGTTCCCTGAGCTGCTGTTTGAAGAAGAGACTGAGCAGTGTGCAGATCTGTGCCTGAGGCTCCTGAGGCACTGTAGCAGCAGTATCAGCACGATACGGTCGCATGCGAGTGCCTCTCTTTACCTTCTGATGAGGCAAAACTTTGAGATCGGGAACGTGAGTATCCTGCTGCACTTCATTAGGTTATTACATGTAAACTGCTGGGGACTGCTGGATGGAGCTCTGTGTATTCCTGTGAAAGAAAGGCTGTCAGAGGGCTTACCATCAAAACAAGCATGACGTGCAAAGGGAAGAGGGGCATGCAGCAGTGACATGACTTTTCCCAGCTCCTGATCTTGCAGTAGCTCTCACTGCTGGTCAGTGCATAGCAGGAGTGTCCAGTCTTCAGTGTCAGAGTCTGAGCTGTATGGCCAGAATCTCTTTGCAGGCAAGCTGCCTCTCATGTCGGTTGACAGAGAGATACAGAGCCCTGCTTGGAACATCCACTGCAGGAGTTTCCAAACCTGTCAGTTTGGAAGGTTTGCATACTCTTTAGATTGGAGAGTTTGCGCTCGAGGGAGCTCTTTGGAGGAACTGCCCTCTGCCTTGCCTTCACGCACCTCTAGGTGAGAGCAGAAACTGTACTCGGCGCTGGTGAGGCCGCACCTCGAATGCTGTGTTCAGTTTTGGGCCCCTCACTCCAAGAAGGACATTGAGGTGCTGGAATGTGTCCAGAGAAGGGCGACGGAGCTGGTGAGGGGTCTGGAGCACAAGTGTGATGAGGAGCGGCTGAGGGAGCTGGGGTTGTTCAGTCTGGAGAAGAGGAGGCTGAGGGGAGACCTCATCGCTCTCTACAACTCCCTGAAAGGGGGTTGTGGGGAGGTGGGTGTTGGTCTCTTCTCCCAGGTGACTAGTGACAGGACAAGAGGAGATGGCCTCAAGTTGCGCCAGGGGAGGTTCAGGCTGGATATTAGGAGAAATGTCTTTCCTGAGAGAGTGGTGAAGCATTGGAAGAGGCTGCCCAGGGAGGTGGTGGAGTCCCCATCGCTGGAGGTGTTCAAGGAACGTGTGGACGTGGCATTGCAGGACATGGTTTAGTGGGCATGGTGGGGTTGGGTTGATGGTTGGACTTGGTGATCTGACAGGTCTTTTCCAACCATAGTGATTCTGTGAAACAGCCACACAGCCCTTTCTGTGGCACAGCTACTATGTATTTCCTTTCTGAAAGGGCTGTGTTAGTGCAAGTGAGTTAGCAATGCTGGGATTTTGTTTCCATTCAGATGTTACTTACCCCTAATTACATCTTAGCTTGATGCACCCATGCATGCTTTAAATTGTCAAAGTTCCCAGCCTTAACTCTTCCAGTTGGTATTTTGGAGGCACCCATGTAGCTGTGTACCGCAAGGTGCTCCCCCAGACATCTTTGTTTACACCGCTTTGGTTACAGCCCCTCACGGTGAGTAGCAGAACTGGAGGCACCCACCGGTTCTGGGCCCAGGGACTGTTAGTGGATTGCTAGCAGCGAGTTAACAGTGACTCCAGTCTTTAGGCTAGACCAAACCAAAAGCAAGTGTCTAGAATGAAGTCTGTATTCACGAGAGGGAGTTGTGCATCATCCTGTTCAGGGTGCTTGAGAGGAGAGAGGAAAGAGGAGAGAAAACTAAAACCTTTGCAGGGTAACCTTCACCTGGAACTAAATAATGCTGTCATCAGATTATGAAGTCAGCACCACCAGAATTTTATTGTAACCACTGCTCTGTGACAGTCCTTTTCACAAAACTCGTGTTTTCTTTTTTGTATCAGGTGTCTGTCAGGAGGAGGGTGCAATGACCAGAGCACTGATGTCGCAGTAGACTGTTGCAGTATTTCCAGGTTGTTGAAATACAACAACTATTTCTCTGTTGCAGAACTTTGCCAGAGTGAAAATGCAGGTGACCATGTCTCTCTCATCGCTGGTGGGGACATCCCAGAACTTCAATGAGGAATTTTTGCGACGTTCCCTGAAGACTATTTTGACATACGCTGAAGAAGATCTGGAACTTAGGGAGACAACGTTTCCTGATCAGGTAAAAGAAATACCACAAGAGAAATAATGTGTAGTTCATTAACAGGCTGTTTTTAAACCTCCATCTATAGCTGGAATTTGCATGTATTCCCTGAAGGAGGTACATTAATTTTTTTGTCACCTAAGTACATAAAACTCAGGTTCTTGGTTAACTCTGACACCAAGGTGCAAACACACAAAGGTTCAGAGCAACTGTGGTCCAAACATAGCAGCACATAGCTCAAATCCCATTGCCATTTCATTACAGCAGTATGTTTTTTACAGGTCCAGGATCTAGTGTTCAACCTCCATATGATCCTGTCCGACACAGTTAAAATGAAGGAGCACCAGGAAGATCCAGAAATGCTGATTGACCTGATGTACAGGTAGAGTTTATAACCATCGCACTGTAGGGACAGTAGACATCAGTGCTCCACGTGGTGTTTGAACAAAGCTTTGTACCTACTGCACTTCTTGTATTTAGAGCGTGAGGTATTGTATTGCTGTGAACTTTGATTACTTGTTTGTTATTAGCAATTACTTTACTTTAAACTTCAACCTGTTTTACGCTGCTTGCCGTGATTCACGTTTCACCTGAAACCAGCACAGCTACTTGCTGTTTGGTTTTGGACTCAGCTGTTGCACATTTGAGCCCTTATAGAGCTTGATTCTGGAGCAGTTCCAGGTCTTGGTGCTCGTGGACCAATATGTACCTGTCTGTTGTGTTTGAATGTGGTGTTGAGAGGTTTTCTTTGGCATGTATGTGGCTTATCTTGGATGAAAGTAGTTTCCATTCCCCAGCAGTCTCTGACAATCTCATCCTCTACCTGAATAAAGACAGCTCTCCCTGCTTGCATCAGGGAGAACTTAAGGATCTTCCAGGACCTGCTTGCACAAAAGGTTTTTTGGTGGTGGTACATATGGTGGTCTCCATATGCAAAAGATATTCCAGAGCCGTGTTAAGATCCTAACTACCAAATTGCATGGTGTTGTCTGCACAAACGGTCCTGAAGGCTTCTTAGAAGGCAGCAGAGATTTTGTCATAAGCAGCCAGGCATGTCTGCTCTGATTGTCCCACATCTTTGGCTTACCACCAGACTCCAAGTGAAATACGAGCTTTGGTCAAGAGCTTCAGCAGTCACCCATAAAAGCATTCTGCCATCAGGGGGTGTGCAGTTGCTTGCCCGCCACTAACTAATTCAGAAATCTATAATGTAATTTAGGGTAACTTCCCATCTACATAGCTTCTTACCTCATGTATTTCTAGACAGCCCAGCACTGAGGGTGGTTGTTATTTAAGCAGAAGTAGCTAAGTACTAATCACAGAGGTTTTATTTTCAATTAGGATTGCAAAGGGCTATCAGAATTCCCCTGACCTGCGCCTGACGTGGCTGCAGAACATGGCTGGAAAGCATTCCGAGAGGAGCAATCATGCTGAATCAGCCCAGTGCTTGGTCCACTCTGCAGCCTTGGTGGCTGAATATCTAAGCATGCTAGAAGACCGAAAATACCTCCCTGTAGGGTGTGTTACGTTTCAGGTAGGAATTATTCTCCGTAATGTATTTTTGGGTTTTGTCATCTGCTGAGATACTGAGTATCTCCATGTGCCAGGTATTGCTGTGCCTACATACTCATACTGCACTTACTCTGTTTGTTTTGGAGATAATGCATTACAGCAACTTCTGAAAATCTTTATTATGCTTGAAGACTGTCTTGGTTCCCCTAAGTGTTTATATCCATAGTACTGAGTGAATCCACTTCTTTTTATTTCTCCATTTCAGTCATGGGTTTTTACCCCCTTTGATCTAACTGTTTTGTTGTGGATGCAGTTGATGAAAGTGGTTCCTGTGACTAGTAATGTTAATCAGGACAGTACTGACTAGAGCAAACAAGCACATACTTAGCTCTGAATGTGTAGGTGGTCCAGGCCAGTTAGCTTAAGCATGTAGTGCTGAAGTACTGTACTGGTTCAGAAGGAGATTGAACAAAAGGCATGTGGAAGCTGCCTCTTTAAAAATTTTAGGATTTGATTGAAAATCAGCTGGCTTTCAAAGTATTGAGAGTTTTGAATGTTGTTTAAATTGAGTAAAAATATTTTATCGACATTATATCTCCTTAGAACATATCTTCAAATGTTTTGGAAGAGTCAGCGGTTTCTGATGATGTTGTATCACCAGATGAAGAAGGTATCTGTTCTGGAAAGTATTTTACAGAAGCTGGACTGGTGGGATTGCTGGAGCAGGCTGCAGCATCTTTCTCCATGGTAAAAGACTTTAATTTCTTTACCTATCTTCTTCAACAATCTTATACTGCTGGGCAATATGAAGGAAAATGTTTTCTCTGTGTATAACTCTATTGTAACCACTTGATTTGCATGGAGCATTGGGAGTTTTAGTTGTTCAAGATAGCTTGGTTTGCCCTCTGGAGTAAACTGTGCACAGAACGGGATTCGGGATCGAGAGGCCTTTGTGTGTTTCCAGTGTCTTTCACTTCAACACTGCACATTTGGGAGTTGGCAACAGCGAAGAAAGGCCGTAATGTTTTTCCTCCTCTTCAAAAAGAGCGGGTCAAGAGCTTTATGTGAGAAGTGTTAATGAGCTGGTAGTAGTGTATCCCTCAGGAACCAAGGAAAGCAAGTGAATTATTTCCCACAACACAATATAAAACATCATTCAGTGGGTTTAATTACAAGCAGCAATAACTCCAGAGCAAAGACCTAGAACCCCTGCTGCGGGCTGGCTAAGCCACGCGATGCAGCGTCTCTGCCTGCAATGGGCTGGATCCCCTCCGTTAGAGACATCCTAAGGAAACTTCACAAAGCCCATGTCACAGAGTGCCAAGAGTTGGATGTAGAAGTCACTTAGGTTGAAGATGCACTAAATAGAACCACCTGTACTGTGCCCTTAAGCTTCCATATTTCATTCCCATAGATTTGCTTAGGATCCTATTTAGCTTGTTGTGCTCTTGTGCATATATCCATCCAAAATACCCCAGTTTTGATTCCGTTAATAATCTCATTTATTAGTACCAATGTGTAATGCAGTAGGCTCTTGATTCCAAAGGTGACTGGGGATTTTATTCCATTCATGCATGGGTAGAAAAGGTGCTGGTTACATCACAGTGGCACCTTTTCATTTTGCAGTTTTATGATTTAAATGCTGGTAGTATGTGTCATTCTTGCTGTTGACTTGATGGAGCAACCTGACGGACCTTATTTTTGTAGGCTGGCATGTATGAAGCAGTTAATGAGGTTTACAAAGTCCTTATTCCTATTCATGAAGCTAATAGAGATGCCAAGAAGCTATCTACTATTCATGGTAAACTCCAAGAAGCGTTCAGCAAGATTGTTCACCAGGTAATGACTTGAATTTTCAGCTGCAATGTGAATTGTGAAGAAAGTTCAAATGCTCAGTGCAAATGAAAACTACCTGTTAAGGAAAAAAACATTTTAATCAGATTACACAAGAATTGTCAAGTGGTGATCCACAGTAAGTGCAAGGATCGCTAACAAGATTTTTTCTCTCTGGACATTTAACATGAGAAACATGAGAGAACATCACATACCAAGTTTCAAAGTAACTTCAGAAATATCCAAGAGTTAAAAATTCCAATCATCTGTCAGTTTATCCTTTCAGATGTTATTTTAAACTGTGTTTTGCATGCTGGAAAAACCCACTGTATCTTGCCTTTAGCTTGGTAGGTCATGTTCAGAAATGTTGAGGTTTTATTTGTCTGTTCATATGGTGGATAAATAATTGAAGGAGCATTTCTAAACTTAGATGGTGCAAAACCCACCAGCTTAGGTGCTGAGCATTTGATGAGAGACATCAGAGGTTATCAACCCTCACAAAGCTCAACAGACCTCAGCTAAGGAGGAGGCGAGAGCACTTGGCAACTCTCAAGAAGCACATGTTATCTTCTAGGAGAGGCCCGTCGGGTGCATGCCTTTCTGTCAGGGCAGGCAAGCACTCGGCAGACCCTCCTCCAGTCCGTGCCAGTGCTACTCTGAGCCCCCCACCCCAACCAGCTTTCTGGTCATGGGCTGCTGGGTACGTCGTTTGTCTGTTGGTGTAGTTACCCTTATGCTGCCATCGGCTGCTCAGTAGATGTTGATGAGAGCATCAGTTTCATAGGATCCAGAGAGTCTGGTGGTTTTCTCTGTGTTCCGGAGGTTAAGTGTACCGATAGCGGACAATCGTTGAGTGTCCTTCTAGGCCAGAGAAGGCTGTTTTGGATGTATGATGACTTATAATCATTGAAACCATTTCAGGTTTATGATACCTTACATTGATGGTCATGATTTGGCCTTTGAAACTTTTTTTTTGGTTTCTGTGACATGCGCTTTTTACTTTTTATTACACAGAGTACTGGCTGGGAGGTAGGTAACTCCATTTTAGTTAGTAAAGAACACTAATAGATTTTTCAGATGACTCACGCCAACGCTTGCCCACATGTGCTAGTTGTGGGTATTTCTGTTGCTGTCTGCTGTTAAAACAATTCATTAACCAAAGAAATACCAACAAACCGATTGTGGTTGTAGTAGGAAATTCTTCATAAGAAGCTGTAGGTAGTGCATGGATGCTGATGTGTTCCACTAATGAGGTTCTTTGGTGAATGAGCCACTGTATCATCACTAGTTTGTTTTTATAATTCGTTTATATTTCTTTTCATCAGCATTGACACAGAATATCATCCCTTCATACCATATTTTCACCCCACCCACAGGGGTCGATTTAAGCAATAATGCTCAGAGGTACTGAAACACAAAACTGGTTTACTGCATGTGCAGACCATATCTCAGAGAATAGGCTGCTTCATTCTGTTCATTTAAGAACAATCCCTTTGTTATGGATTGCTGTTTATCTGGCAGTAAAATAGCTCAGTTGTGTTAACTGGAGTCAGTTTTGCTGCTTTCATTTTTGTAGAAGCTGTTTGCTCTTATTTCTACAACATACACCATGAGAACCACACCTTTGGATTAAAAGTAGGCAAAGCAGTCGGCTTCATCCACAGTCGCACGCAGCACAGCGAGTTTGATAACTCGGGCCCTAGTCCAGTCGACGCAGTGGGTACACGAGTGTCAAGAAGTCTCAGAAGACATTTTCAATGTTTTGTGAACATGATGTTACATTACTTGCTTAGTCTTCAGCTGTCCAGTTAATCTCTGTTTTTCTGTAAATCAGGCAACTCATTGTAGGGCCATCTCACCCCATGTTTCCACCACAGGAGAGCATTTAAGCCCACGCTTCCCCAACTGGGGCCAAGAACGAAGTTATTTTGCATCGTGTGATGCAAATAATTTGGGCTGATGATGTCTGAACGTCAGTTTTCATTCCGGCCTAGCAAGAAATGAAATTCAGTAGCTTAAAAATAACCCCTGACACTTAAGGGCTGGCCCTGTAAATCGTTTGCTTGTTGCTGTGAAAAGTCCCAGCAGATGAGGCAGCACAGCAACCCAGAGTACGTCGTAGGGGCGTAAATGATCTGTGTTCAATAGCCAACAAACGTGAAGGCCTGTGAGCATCTATTTTGATTAGTCTGCCCCTAAATCGACCCCTGAAGAAAATCCTGTCATTGGTTATGATTCTAACATCACTCAGTCATGTTTTACTGCATGGTAAAAGACATCCATGGTTTCTGTTCTCGTCTGTCATCGTGCTCCTTCATTGCCAGACTTTTTCTGATCTTTGTGCTTTGTAGCTTTCAGATTTGTTGCATGTTTTGCCCTTTTTCCTTATTTTAAATACTTTAATTGATGCTCACCCTTTTTTATTTTAAAGTTTATTTGCTGCCAATTTGCTGCTTGTTTGTTTTTTGGAATTTCCCTAATTAAATACTTTCTGTTTTCTCCTCTGTCGCCCTGGTTGCTGACCCTCCTCCCCACTCTTACTATTGTCTGTTGTGGTAAGTTCCTACTTGTGGAATTTTCCCCCCCCTTCTCTTTTTTTTTTTTTTTCCCCTTTTTGTTTTTTTGTTTTACACTGTGGAAACCCCAATTTCATTTTACCAAAGAGCTATGCCAACAGCAGGACCCCCCCTCATGTCACAAGGAAAGTAGTATTGCCAACTACAAGCACTGAAGTATCCTGAGTCTGGCACCAATGCATTTCTGAGACCTGCTTAAACATACCAAGTGGTGGGTTTTTCTGCTTGTGTGTTTGTTCATTGAATAAATGTTGAATTAATTCTTTTTGTTTACTTTCCAGTTAGGAAGATTATTAGGAAAAATCTTTTCATGCTGTGCCATGAGAATTCAAAAATGCTTTTTAAAGTATGCAGGGTGAGGTTGCCATCGAATAGCAGGACTCCAGGAGCTGATACTTTCAAAAAAATCAATATTGGAAGACTTGTAATAGTTGGCAACACTGCAAAGGACCTTGGGTTAAAATTGAGCAAGAAAATAACAATGCTCATTTTGGTAAAGATGATTGGATTTTGCATTCTACACAGCGTGTATGAAGGAGTTACTCTTATTCCTACATACTTAGGGCTGACTCTGCCTTCAGGCAGCTGCTGCTGTGTTGGTCTTGGTGAAGAAAGCAGATGATCACTCTTGCATCTGATTTTTCAAATCTTGTTGGCAAAGCTTTTTGTGTACGTGCAAGAGATAACTCTAAAACTTTATTCCCAGCAATTTTGAAAGGTATTTACCATGCATAATAACAAATCATGAACCTTCATAAATCATGATGGCTGTTATCTGCTCTGCCAGTTCTGTAATGGCTATTCAGTGTTCACCTTCATTCTCTTCTCCTCCCAAAGACCTATTATTTTTCATAAAATAATAGGAGATAAAATGCTTTTAATAATTTCTCCCTCATATCTGCATTTTTAGCTCTTTTCAGAAACAAGACCATGGAGTATTTTTAAGTTACTTGTTTTGTGTTCAGTGATTAGATAGACTTTGGTATTGGCTAAATTTCAATTAAAAGAGCCTAGTACAGAGCCATCCCCTCTTCCAAACACCAGGCAAGAAACTGAGCTCTCCTAATCTCGGGGGGGCTGGTAGCTACTGAACGTCTATGCGAGCTAAGGAATAGCCCGTAGGTGTTTGCTCTCCCGGAGGAGTGTGTTTCCAGCCCCTTGCTTCCAGGCACAGATCCCCCAACACCAGTCACATACATTTCGTGGCTGATGGATCCCAGGCTTTGTGGGGGAGATGCTTCTGTCGCATTAGGGGCTAACCAGTGCTCCTCAGTGCCGGCTTTCCTCCCTGGGATCCTTGTGATAACTCAGCCTCAGCACCTGGATTTATCAGGAAAAGCCGGTGCAGCCAGTCTTCGTGGCGATGCAACAAGTACACAAGTTGGGAGCTGCCTTCACACGGGACGCTGAATCTCACCGGGCTTCCCTGCTGCTACCACTCCCGGGACTTCCCAATGCCCCATTACTCTTATTTTATGCATTTAGTAAATGCCACCAGAACTCCTTATTAATTGATGCTGATCAACAAACAGCATTTTCTTCCTCACTCGCTGTTACTTTTACAGCAACATGAATGTACGCTGCCTGTCACAAATAGGTGTCTGGGCAGATGTCCACGTGGCAGATAACCTTGTGGGGACCAGGTTCTGCAAACACTTCGTAGCCTGAAAGTCACTCACCACGTAGGTAGGAAAAAACAGATGAGTTAGAAGAGTAGCAGTGTGTCCTCCATTGCGGGGGCCTGCCCTGTGCCCATGGGTTGGGGCAGGATCCCACCAGCTTCCACGCGGAGCATTCCCAGGCCTTCTGTAAGGTTTGGGGAGATGTTTCGTATGGCGGTTCCCCTTGGGCAGACATGGTGCTACCTTGGGAAGTGCTTTGAGAAAGGAGCCCTGGGATCACAGTCTTCTGCCTATAACGTTGAGATTGAATTGAAAAAAATAGCACAGGAGGCTGGAAATGCTGGGCGTTGAGGGATTTTAGCATGGGTAATATTGTCCAAAACTGTGGCTTTGAAAAGGTAGTGATGAGTAAATGAAGGGTTCAGTTGGCTGCTCGTTCCTGTATGGATCCAGAGGGACAGGCACTGGAGAAAGACAGGGGGTCCAGCGGAATAGCTCCCAGATGTTGCCAGATGGTACTTCCAATAAAACAGTAATAGCTTTGCAGCTGGGGGTCGCACCCTGGGAGGTGCTTCTGGGGGTGGCTGGGGTGAGACGAAACCCTGGAGTCTATGCTGGCGGGTGGAGCTGGATAAAAGCCCCTCTCTGGAGGATGGGTGCTCCAAGGGACGGGCTAGAGCAGGGCTCCAAGGAGCCGCCCGCGCCGCGTTAAGCATATGAGCAACTCTCGGTGCGACTCCTTGTTTTCTTGAATTGGAGCACGTGTCTACGCTCTTGCCAGAGCAGAGCCGATGAAATTTGTCTCTGTCGATGTCCCGTAGCAAAGCCAAGGTGTGGCCTGCGTGTATTAAGCAAGGCTGCTGCTGGCTCTGGTCACTTCAGGCTTCGCTTCCACTTCAGAGCTGGGCATCGGTGAGCTTTGCCCTCCTGAAGGCCCTGGGGGGGGGCAGCAGCCCTCTCCCCAAAAAGGCAATGCCTCCTGGCTGTGCCTCATGCGAGCAGCTCCGGCGTGACGCCTCAGAGTTTCCTCCAGGTCAGGAGAAGGCGGTGGCTTGCCATGACAGTGCTTTTTCCAGTCTCTGGAGTTAGCCTGAGGGTGGGTTTTTTATTTTAGTTTGGCTTATTTATCTTCTTTGCCTTCCATAGATCATGTTCACCATCACCACAAGAGATCAGTTTTGTCACAGCAAAATACTAAAAAAACCCCATACACGGCAGCCAGGACATCCGTAAGGGCTGTGTGAAACCAAACACTAGCCCAGATTCAGAAACATTGAGCGTTATATGCTACATCACACTTTCTCACGAGAGTAAAGGTGAACATTTTAGAGTTTCTTGCTGAAAGGCGTTTCTGGTTTGTGCATGCAGCGTGAGTTTTTTTAACAAAATCAAAGGTGTGATTTATTTTTAAAGTGTTTTTCTTCTTTCTCTTAATCAGATTTTCTTCATTACCTTTCCAGCAAAAGTCTTTCTTGTTTCTCTACTTTTGTTGCATTTCTGGGCCAAATTCACCACTGGCTCAAATGGAAGCAGGTACATGATACAGTGGATTGCATCTGCTTTCACCAGGAGTGACTTTGGCCCTCTGTACTAGACATTAGTTACTAGAAGAGAACGTAACACCTTCCAGTTGACATGCTATTTAAAAAGCACTTACGTGTGTGTGTGTGAGTGAACTGGACATTGACTTCAGCCCAATCCTGCAATTACTTGAGAGTGGATTATGGGGGCTCTGGTGCGGGTAATTTTCCAGGGTGTCTGTGTGCAATATCCTCCCTGTGTGCTGCAGCTGGACTTCTCCGCCCCTGTGCCTGCAGGCTACGGACCAGGCTAAGGGGTGTCTGCGTAGGATTTGGAGAGCCTGAAATAATTACCCAAACGAAGGGACTTGCCTTTGACTGTTCCTCAGAGGCATCTGACACCTCCAGACTCCTCCTGGGGTGGGAAAAGTCATTGCAGGGTTGGGCTAATGGTCGTAACTGATCCATATAATTTCATGTTAGTTTATAATTTCATTGTGGTGTTTGCTGCTAAATGCATTCATGCTGAGTTCCAGGTGCGTTTTCCTTTCCCTTCTTTCTTTCTTTCTATTTTTTTTTTTCATTTCTTCTTTATTTTGCATCAATTCAGGAGCCTGCCTGCAGCCATGCTTGGGGGTATGCATGTCTCCACACTGAAATAACCTTTTGTTTCTCCAAACCTAGGATGGAAAGAGGATGTTTGGCACCTACTTCCGAGTTGGTTTTTATGGAACTAAATTTGGAGACCTGGATGAGCAAGAGTTTGTTTACAAGGAACCCGCGATAACAAAGTTAGCTGAAATTTCCCATAGGCTCGAGGTGAGATGATTGTGGCTGACCTCAAATTCTGTCTGTGAGTTGCAGTTTAACTATTTTGCATCAGTTCTTTAAGAGCTGCGTTGCCACATTACAGGAGGTGGCGGAAATGTTGGGCAAAAAGTTGGGCAAAACCAATGCTGTGCCTCTTGGAGCCTGGTGCAAGGCTGAGCTTAGAGAAACAGTCGCTTGGCAAAACATTTTGCAGCGCCCCGCGCAGTGACCCGGAGCTGGGCCTGATGTCTCCTGTCCTCTTGCTGGTGCCACCTCTGCAGGAGGCGGGAGGAATGCGGGGAGAGCAGTCCCACAGGTTTTCCCTGATCTTGCAGCCAGAGCTGCGGACCTGCTGTGATCATTCAGGAGTTCGTGGCATATCGTAGTGTGTTTGCATTTCTCTTCAGCTGCTTGGTGTGAATGGGATGACCTGGGCTTGAAAAAAGGCTGTGATGCCTTTCAGGAGCTGAGTTGCAGAAAGTATTGCATTTTGCTGTCATTTTGTTGCCTTCACACCATGTTCCTCTCTCCTAGAGATTGAACCGTCTTAAGGTGGCTGAATTTCAGAGCCCCTGAAGTGGGACATCACAGGTCTGAAGTTTGTTTCAGCCGTGAACAGGCAAAGGCAACTGATTAATCTAACTGGGGCTTGGGTGCAGCTCCAGGTAGTACCCAGTGATCATCTGTGCCGTGTAATGGTTAGTCTGGCCTGGTTTTGTGCCCGCTAACCTGTGTCTAGATAATGTCTTAGCACAGTTTGTGGGACGGCCTGGGTCAGAGACTGTTCCCAGTAAGCACTGTGGACAGATGAGGCCGTCCCCAGTGGGAGAGGAAGAGCGTTGAGCAGCATGGCTCTGGGCCGTGCCGTGCCGTGCTACTCATTCGTAGGGCCAGAGGGCAGACCTGGGCCTATTTTATTTGCTAGAATAGATTTGATGTCATGTTGTTGCTCATGAGAATTCAGCTGTTGTCACGTTGTGCTGAAAGCAGCAGCGTTGTCTGAGGTTTAAGCGCATGAAACTGAGTTCAGAATCCGGCCATTCACCCAGCCCAGCAAAGCCACGCTCTGATGCGGCACCTGATTTCCAGGCAGATCCCGTATTGACCCCGGTTTTCAGTTGAGCTCACAGACACACAGCGAGCTCAAATGGCTTGTTCAGAACCACGCAGCGTGTGTGCGTGCAGTTGGAAGGCTCCCGAGTTCTCCTGCCTTCCAGGGTGTTAGGCTTGTTTTTTTCCCGTCGCTCCTGCAATGCGACTGATTTAATTCTCCTAGGTTCAGCAGATCACATTCAGCCCCGGCACAGCTACTGTTGAAGGCATGTGGAGCTTCACCTCCCCTGAATACGCCTTTGTCTCTCCAACCCCCATCTCTGATGGCTGCATTTGATGGTTTCTTTCAATGCATTTGCTCTTGATTGTAGGGATTTTACGGAGAACGGTTTGGTGAAGATGTGCTTGAAGTGATTAAGGACTCAAACCCTGTGGACAAATGTAAACTAGATCCTAACAAGGTAAGAACACAAGTACAGGTTTAGAAGTAGAACTGGTCCTGAATGTATGCAAACGCAGTGAAACAAATCCTGCCCTGAATTTCACTAAGTAGGCAAGGAAATCCACGTACAGAGCAGTCGCTTGAGATGAGAGTAGGGGAAAATCATCCCAGCAAAGGAATGCAGAATTAACCATTTTGCTCCCTGCCCTTGTAGTAGCTGGTGGGAGGGGAGGAGACGAAAGGACAGCAGAGGCCCAGGCTGCATTTGCCTTTCTCTGTAGTCTCTGCGGAGTGCAAGGAAGGACGGGAGCTTGCTGTTCACTGGCCTCTGGCTTTTTTGCAGCTGCAGCATTTTGTCATTCTTGTGCCATGTCCTTTAAGCGTAGCAGAAATAACAGGAGCATGCCTAGGAAACAGGACCGTGGCTTAGGGCAGGGCATTATCTGCAAGGAAGGGAAGGAAACGCTTCATGTGAAGAGCGTGAGAGGAGAGGGGCAGTGACCTGTATTTTATCCAGTCCAGAGGCTGCTGAGCAGCTACCAGCACCTCTAGTTCCTGTCAATGTGAGTGTGATTTTTCTGAGTAAAAGCAAAAACCAGCCCTAGTTCTTCCAGAGGTGACTTCAAGAGGAAAGAAAGCAAACTGGGTTATTGCACTGCTAAAAAGCAGGGCGTAGGAGTCAGCTCTTCTCCTCTGGCACTGAACCTCACCGTGCACACCTGGGTTCCTTCCTGCAGGCCTACATTCAGATAACCTACGTGGAGCCGTACTTCGACACGTACGAGATGAAGGACAGGATAACTTACTTCGACAAAAACTACAACTTGCGGCGATTCATGTACTGCACGCCCTTCACGCTGGACGGCCGAGCTCACGGGGAGCTGCATGAGCAGTTCAAACGCAAAACAATCCTGACGACGTCCCACGCTTTCCCTTACATTAAAACCAGGATAAACGTCATCCACAAAGAGGAGGTGAGGCCTGTGCTCTCACGGGGCTTCCTGTGTTTGAAGGGAAATATTATACAAGACTAAGGGAAGTGGATGTTGCTGAAACTGATGCATAATGTATTATTGTATGTGTAGTTTGATAGCACGGCCGCGTCCCCTCGCACCATCACGTTAACACAGATGCACCCTCCTGGCCATCACTAGTCTACCGTTCCCCTCTCTGCTAAAGATGCAGAAATTCAGCAGAGAGCGAGAGCAGACAGCACCGTCGCAAGCTGCTCTGGCTGTTCACTGCAGGGACTGTGCATGACCCCCCTTTATTTTGATTTTAAGAATGCCTTGTTTCTACTGAACTTTTCCCTGTTCCTATTCAACCTAAACTAAAACCAGACCAATTTAGAAATGCGGTATGTCCTGCCACCTCTTTCACCAGTGTATCCAGCTCACAGAAGCTGGTAAATGCAAGGGCCCTCGGTGAGCTTTGCAGCAATGCAGGTTGCTCCCTTCCATTCTGCTTGAGCAACGTGTCCTGTTGCTCTGTGTTACAGCTCACTTGCGTGGCCTCAACGGACCCAGGCCAGTGGGCTCCTGAGGCCTTACAGGTTTATCCCAAAGCTCTGTTACTTTTTCAGGGGGAGGTGGGAACTGATGTGATGCCTGGGACACAATGAAAAAGGCATTTTCATGCAAGGCAGGGAACCTACGGGTCTTGAGGCACTGACATAGTGCTGTAACCATGGGTAGTTGGTTGCAGTGACCACAAAAGGACACGAGTCTGCCTCCTCCGAAGCAATCTCAGAAAGCTCTTGAGTACCCAGATGTAGAAACACATTTAAAAATCAAAATTCTTCTTGATCTTCTTAAACAAAGACGAAGAGGATGCATTTCTAAAGTGCTCCTGTCCAGACTGTCAGTCCTGTTGGTGTCCTCCACCACTTCGGTGTGCCACCCCAAATCGCTTTGGTGTTTCTGAAAGTATGTGTCTGGTTGACAGTCTCAGCCATAACAAGCGTCCTCTATTCTGTCTACTTGCTTAGATCATTTTGACGCCCATTGAAGTTGCCATAGAGGACATGCAGAAGAAAACACAGGAATTAGCTTTTGCAACCCACCAAGACCCTGCGGACCCAAAGATGCTGCAGATGGTGCTGCAGGGATCAGTAGGTACCACAGTAAATCAGGTGAGGATCGCTGTCCAAGTTGGAGACGCTGGGGTAGTGCCTGTCACTCAGTGCCATTGGATGCTCAGCGTTGGGCCTCATTTCTAAATTACCTTGGATTTTTTTCTTTGTTCAGTCTGTGGGATGTGTTTAAGGTCACTGGTGGGTCTAGACCAGCTGCTCTCAGCGACTGCCATTTGAGTAAGAGTCCTGAAAACACGGTTAGATCTGGAAAGTGGCTGAGAAGAGACAGCCCTTCTCCCCCAGTTACCTGCTCCTTCCTGGCATTCACAGTTGTTTCTGCCTGCTTTTCCTTCTCCCTTTAAAAAAAGAGAAAAAAAAGGTTTTACTACTTTCCCTTTGGTTAGCCAGGCTCTGGTGGGTGGAAGCAGGATTGTGTCCTGCAGTGGTTTTTGAACGAAATGGAAAGCAAAGCTAGTGAATGGAGAAAAATTGAGGAAAAACTGAGGGAATATAAGAAAAGCTCTACTAGTGCACAAGCTGGAAAAAAATCAGCCAGAGTTTCAAGTTCTGGGTTGAGTTTGCAGTGCTGGCAAACACTTCCCTGGTTCCATCTGCATTGTTTAAACTTTGTCTTAGTTGTGAGTTGAGCAGATTTTGTCAAGAGTCCTTATAAGAGAAAACAAATGTAGAATCTGTGCGTTTTCTGACACTGTTTTCCAAAAGCAGAGTTTTATTTAAAAAAAAAAAAAGACTAAAAGAGATTCAGTTGTCGTGATGTTTGGTGATTTATGCCAGATTTACCAGCTGCAATTCTTCAAGATGCATTCTGTAAGGAAATGTTGCATTTTACGAATGTTTCTGTGTGCAAGAAGTTTCTCCAGCGATTGGATATGACAGATGGTTCCAAGAAACTTACTTTTTCTCTTCTGCTCCTAAAGGGACCGTTAGAAGTTGCACAAGTTTTCTTGTCTGAAATACCCAATGATCCAAAGCTCTTCAGACATCATAACAAACTACGGCTCTGTTTCAAAGACTTCACGAAAAGGTATGGAGTATTGTCTTCAAACTGCCTGACAGATGCAGTTATTACAACCACACCAGACAGGAACGTACAATAACACAGGGGGTATCGGGAGAGCGGAGTATTCATGTTGTAACTCCATCTGTCCAGTTTCCATATGCAGCTGTATTCCTCAGCTGCCCAGCTGGTTCCCTGTTTCTCTGGTGCTGCTGGTCCATGACTTAAGGGGCTGAAGTCATTTGGCTTTGCTCTTTGTCAGGAATGAATTAGTGACCACTGTTCAGTTGTGAACAAGTGTTCCTGTTTCAGAAAACACAACTAGCCATGCTGGCAGCAATGAACTCACAGCTTGGCAGGGTCAGGAGAAAGTGCTGAATTGGCCAGGAGATTTAATTTCCTTCTGAAATGAATTTCTGCAAAGGGAGTGGAAGCATGCTGGCAGAATTCTCTCAAGAGATGTGCTGGCTGCTCTGCTTTCTTCTTGAGTAATGCAGACTGCGGTCCTAGTCCAGCATCTTTTGCAAGCACCAAGGAATTAAAAAAAATACATAATTGAAATAAAAATGTTCCAAGCAAATAGACCCAATGGCAATGTAGTTTTCCCGTATGTAATAAATGGCATTGATGATACAGTTCTTTTTATACCCTTTGTTTAAAATACATCTGTGCAAGTAGAGGAGTTCCTGATGAACACCTCATAGTCTGCTATTTATTAATCTTTCCTGGGGAGAGCTGTAGATCTATCCATCTTTAAATCCTCTTGGACTGGAAGTGGCTATGTGGAGATCAGCTTTTCATTTCTCTTCAGAGAGGATAAACATAACTGGAGAGTAAATTAAAATAAAAAAGGAGTTGTCACTCTGGAAGTGAAATGGAAATTGGAAATACAGCACCCTCTCCTTTCCCCATGGACACCAAGTGGTTTAGCTGAGACTTTATTACCCAAAAGACAAGATAGAGAAGGATATTATGTGTCATCCCAGAGGAACAGAATGAATTTTTTTGTACTACTAGATTAACAAGTCTCTAGCGAGCATGGGGTTTTTTTATGCCCAAGTTTCACAGGCTTTTGTTTTCTAGATGCGAAGATGCTCTACGCAAGAACAAGAGCCTGATCGGTCCAGACCAAAAGGAGTATCAGCGAGAACTTGAAAGGAATTATCACCGGTTAAAGGAAGCTCTCCAACCTTTGATAAATAGAAAGATCCCACAGCTGTATAAGGCAGTGCTGCCGGTCACTTGTCACAGGTGGATATTTGATTTTACTCTTTCAGCAGAGATAAGGAGGGTGTAAAACTGGGGTGTCTGATCTTCCTGGTGAACCTGTGACATCCGTTTGTTTTCAATTATGGCTCTCTTGGCGGAGTCCATCCCTTTCCCCTTCTGTCCTGACTGCAGAGCACGTCCCCTTCCCAGCAGTTATGGTAGGTGGTGTTTGCAATGGTCCCTTTTGTTCCTGATCTATGACATTTTTTTTTTTTTTTTTCATCCTGCATCCCATTCTTTTTCGATTCAAAACCGCCCTCAGTGTGGCAGGAGTTTGACACTTGTTTGTTCCCAGTGGAACTGGGATGAGGAGCTGCAGGGGCAGGCAGGGTGGAAAAACAGTTGGCGTCTTCCACGCTGGAAGACCAGTCAGCTGGAGCCTGGCCTTTTTGGTCGTCTGTAGTGAGACTGGACATAAAAGCCCCACTGGGAATGTATGAAGCAGGTCAGAGCCCTTAGCACTGTAATCTGCTGGCACCAGCTGCGGCTGAGCAGGGGGACTTTGGGTGCATAAAGTTTCTGAGAAGGCTCTGTCTCCCAGAATAGGGGCAGAAGTGTTTCCCAGCAGGTACCCTCCACGTAATCTTTGACTTGACAGCCCCTGTTGTGTCCCCTGTCAGCAAGGTAGGCTAACGCAATCCAGCAAGACTGCCCTGGTGTCGTGGTCTCACACCAGTGAGTGGGGTGGAGGGTGTTTTTTGGAAGGAGCATCATTGGCACTGAGCAGGACAGTGACGGTGCTTTCAGTGACAGACCCTTTAAGGAGATTTGTGTGAATGGGGACTTCAGCTCATGTCCACACCGTTGGTTTAGGAGAATACAGCCCTGGTTTTCACACACAGAATCACACACAAAATCACACACAGAATCACTGAGGTTGGAAAAGACCTGTCAGACCATCAAGTCCAACCACCAACCCAACCCCACCATGCCCACTAAACCATGTCCCGCAGTGCCACGTCCACACCTTCCTTGAACACCTCCTCATGTAAGTGTTGTTCAGAGGTAATGGGGGACATAAAAATGTTGTGAAAAGAGAAACTCGGCAAAATTACATTATAAAAAGGGTAAGACTTAGTGCTGGATGAAGAAGGAAGTGAGTGCTCCTAGCTCACACGGCAGTGCTTTCGGTAGCTGAATTTAGTACATTTTCCTGTCTGCTGAATACTGCAGAAAGGTGGCCTTTCCTCGTTCCCCGCGTTCATGACTTTTTAGGCTCTCCCCAGATCACGTACAGTGTCCTAGCTGTTCTCTGCTGGAGTCACTTTTCACGGGCTGGGGATGGGTGGGAGGAACAGTGCTTCCCTCCCCACCCGGCTGGGAAACCTCATAGCACTTTTGAGCTACGGTAATTATGGAAAATAATGGTAATTATTTTCTAATCTTGTGAAATTCAGCCTGTGCAGGGCGTGTAGTACAGGTGTTCCAGGCAAATTCCACTTGGAGATTTATTTGAAAGACTTAAGTAAGATTTCAGGTGGTTTGTGCTGCTTCTCTGTGTACACATGGATTAAACTTTCTGTCAGCTTTCATGTCAGTAAACCTCGGGCGGGTAAATGATCCCAGGTACAGACCCCAAACCAATTCATTTGAAAAGCAGTGAGTTAATGTCAGTGAACTTAATTTTTGTAGTAGCCAGCTGTAGAAGAGACTGGAAATCAAGTACAGAATCATTCATCTGACGAGGCTTCTTATTTCATCATGGAAAATATGAGCTCATCATTGTATTTTCTCTCCCTCAGAGACTCCTTCAGCAGGATGAGCCTTCGCAAAATGGATATCTAAACGAGTTAAAAACCAAAATAAAAAAGCACTTAAAATTAAGGTTTTGAAAAGAAAGAGCCTTGTTATCAGCGCTGGGAATCAAAGAAGTTTTATTGTGAAATAAAACTCGGACTTCATCCTGGACATCCCACACACCTCTTCCTCCATCAAAGTGTTCAGTGGCCAAAAATCATTCTGAATTGTCAAATGTAGACTTATTGATGTTTGAAAAAAAACCATGGCAGTGGTATCCAGAGTATTGGTGATAAGCTGTAAACTTACCTGTTTTTTAAGGCATTTTTATGACTCAAAGGTACACTAAACGCATTTACCTTTATTTATAGCATTACCTAATGTTAAATTTATTTACTTTTAGTTCATATATTTAATTTATATTAGGACCATATGCAAATGCATTTTTGAAGTTTTTAATGTAGTGACGATGGTTATTTTGATGGTACTATTAAATATGTGAATGTTTACACTTTAATTCCCTGTGCATTGGACTTCAGAGCTCGCCATCCTTGGGAAAAAAGTTCAGAGTCAGGTAAGTCTTACAGTAACGCTTCTTAACCAAGCGGTGATTTTTTTTTTTTACTATCCCTATCCTTTTTCCTTTGTAACTCTGAATACCAATTGCTGCAAAAAAAAAAAAACTCCATCAGACGCCTTCAGAAGCGTCGAGGCACATCTCGTTACCGGTTTACCTCCCTCAGTACCCGTGGAGGGGAGTTTCAGTATGACTGCTGTGTGTACACGGTCATTTCCACCAGCTAGGAAGTCCGAACAAGCGCAGTAATCTCATCATGACTTTAAATGTACAATTCAGCTCAACAGTGTACATGCAACTAGGCTGCTTTTTTTGTGTTCTTTTTTCAATTTAAAAACCTAATTCCATGGGGAAGAAGAACAAAAAATGGTATCACAGTTTAAGTTAAAAGCTTAGATAGAAAGCATTCTTTGCATTGTTATTTAGGTGAAGAAAAACGTCTGTTTTACAGCAGTTATTTGGGTGGCTAACACAGCACTTCAAGGAAACATCAGAATTGGAGCTTGAATACACAACTCCTAAATCTAGTCCTTTATAGTTTTCCTCTCTGTATTGAACAAGGTCCCTTGGAAGAGGTGGGATGAGATTAAACACAAGCTGCTTCTTTCTCTACAGCTACCTGAATATGCATACATGTACATATATACATGTATATATTTATAAAAAACCCCCACAAATTTGATAAACATACTTTTTTTATATATAAAAGCAGAAGAAAAAAAATCGGTTTTATACAGCAAGCAACTGTACATCATCACTTCCACTTTGTGAGCATTTGACTTTTGAAACCTAAATATTTTTTCCCTTCACTTCTAACATACACATTCCTGTATGCTAGAAGGTGCTGGGGGGTGTTTCTTTGGGGTTTTTTTCTGTTTTAGCACCTGTAGCTGCCGCAAGTGCCCGCCCTGCATCAGCAGGGAGGGGTTTGGGTGGAGAGGGTCTTTTTTATTCTCGATACTTGAATCAAGTTATTAGTGGCTGCCTGTCGGTGTGCTCGTAGGGGGATGATTGTGCTCGTAGGGGGATGATTGTGCTCGTGCTGCTGAGCAGGGCTGGAAAGACGCCGCATCTCGTAGCCACCACGGGCTGTAGGTGCACGACCTGCCGCTGCGGGATGGCGCAGGGCAAGGCTGCAGGGCACGCTGGCTGTGGCCAAGGGTTGTGTTGGGGACGGGAGGGCGGTACTGCCAATTTTCACTCCTTCTCCCATGCTCTTTTGTTCCAACAGCTTCCCGGCAGTGGTAGTTTTTGGTAGCACAACTAAGTGCGATGCTCCTCTCGGTGTGCCGGTCTCTGACTGTTTCCCTTGAACACAAGTAATCCTGAACTAGTTCTGTGTTATGGGTTATAACACAGGAAAGCCTGCACAGAGTTTCTTGTATGAAGAAAAACTACTCCTCTAACCTAAGCCTTTTTTTTTCCCCCTGCTCTGAGACATTTCAAAGGCCTATTGCAAAGCCCAGGGGTGCTGACAAGGCTTTGGAAGCTGTATGGGAGTCGGGGACTCTCATAATGGAAAATATTAAGGAAGGAGGGGGCAGCTTTGCAAGAGATTTATGTGAAGAGGCATGCAAAATATTTACAAAGTGAAAAAGGGGAAACAAACCCCAATAGCCATGAAAGAATGAAACCTTAATTTACAGTAGTCCTTGTATAGCGTTTCTTCAGCTAGGAAAGCATCTATTTTAATCCGACTCTTGTATAAATACCCTTTGATTTTACTGGATGGCCCCATGTCAGTGTAAATCTGCCTGGCTTTTCAGTACATCCAGCTCGACAATTGCGTAGAACTCAAGCGTAGCAGCTAACTAAGGTTGGGCAGCCACGCTTTGTCTTCCATTGCAGCAAACTACAGGCCACGGCCAATACAGGACGTGAGTTACTGTGGCAAGTGAGTAGTTCAGGAAGGGTGGCAAGTGCTTTACTTGAGTAAGTCTCAAAAAAAACCCTCACCCCATAGTATCTGTCCGTATGCCCGAGGAGCGTTCCTTCATTCAGCGTATTCCAGCCCATTGTGGTTTCTGTTCAGCTGCCTACAAAGCGTGTTTCTCTCAAGCTGTATAGCATGATGGAAGACAGCTGGGTCTTCCTTCGATTACACTGTGGCCAATATTTTGTTGAATACAACGGTATTTTGTTTCCTTGGAACACTTTCTGTTCCTGCAGCTGAATGAAAAAGATAAGTCTTGGGTCAAGTGTGGAAAAATAAACTTTCATTTGCAGGCTGAAATTCAGCAAACCCCGTACTGCAGGCAGTAAACAAATAGCATTCTGTAATGTGATTTGGCTCCCCTTGCAAGGTAAGATTACAGTTGTTTTTTTTTTTAATGTAGCTATTTCTGGGTTTAGACTATGAAATCATTTATTATGGTGACAGTGCTTTGGAAAAGGGAAAGGTCTTAGTGCATTTGTAATTCCAGATTTTCCTCCTCTGCAGAAGTTAATTACTACAGACATCTACTCAGCTTGAGTTTATAAGCAACTCTAAATTTAGTCCAGCCTTTCCTACACTGTTTTCTGTTGACAGTACAAGCTTTCTAGACTGAAACGTATTTTAGTAATACATCATCATCTACCATCTACTGCAAAATCAAGGCCTGTACAAAAATCAGAGGTCCACTGTAACATAGAAAATAATACACAAAAGGTATTTTTCATGAGTTACCTTGGTGTTTATGCTACACGATAATAAAAAATTGTAAAAAACTAAATATTGCAGAATAAACTAGGTAGAGGTTTCTAGGGCTTTTCCTGTAAATAAATTAAGTTGTATTTGAAGAAGTTTAAATATATCCAGAAAACTAGGGCATACTCACAGCTCGTGTACCTTTTCCTTGTCTCTCTGCAGCAGCACTTCCTGTCATTCCATCCGTCCTACGACAGCAGAAGTAAACACTCATCCTATTTTGTGTCATATTTTTAAGATTTCAATTGTCTGCAGTTTATGGGATTCACCTTAATGTTGCAGCATCTAACAGATGATTTGGGATTTTAATCTCTTATTTAGTGCGAAACACTTCACTTGTTTTTATAATAATCTGTTTCCCTTTCCCCTTGCCTCTGAACCTTACCTCTAGTCATCAAGTGCCTTCAAATTAGGATATGCTGTACAAGAATCAGTTAAAAAACTGAGAATGTTATTTTTTAAAGCACTTCCAATCTTCCATTTCTCTCAGATACAAAAAGGTTGGGAAACTAACACTGCCCCACCACTTTCACTTTCCGCTTTTCCCTCCCCAAACACAAAAGTCTGATCTAGTCATCTCAGATGTGTATCATAAATTTTTTATTTCATATATACATTCTTAACAAAGCATCAAAGCCAAATGCTTTCATTTTCCCACATTTCAGTGAGCTCCAAGTACAAATTGTTATAAGATCATCACCACTAAGTTCCAAATCCACCCAAACAGATATGCATATTAGAGGGCTTTACTCTTAAAAGTACAAAATTATTTTAATTACACTACACGCTCCCCCTGTTTTGAAGTATTAATCACACCTATTTACACTTTGCCCATTTAACACCTATGCAACAAGATGCAAATTAGACCATTCAAACATTTCTATTAAGTTCAGTTCCTTCCAATACACTAAACAAGGTTACAAGACCCTTTTCTTGTGCTTCGAGTTCCACTGAGCAGTATGGAACTGGATAAGGAGAATAAACCACGCCGATAACCCAAGACTAAATATGAAGTATTACTTCCCAAGTTACAAAAATACACAACTTCTGATGAAATTTGCTAGTTAATATACATTTACTCCAGAATATGAATACAAATAACTTTTATTTAAAAAAAAAGAGCTAATAATATAATAGGCATGTCTGAGACCTAGAGTTGTGTTAAAACCACTACTGTACTGTAGGCATCATTTAGGAACTATACAAATTGGTATTTCTAAAAGGCAATATCACTATTCTCCAGCATAAAAGTTATTATGTGAGTTAAGTTCTATGTCATGGTTTGTTAATTCAAGTTGAGCCACTTACACCAAACAAAAAGACCAGAAATAATATGATCCAGTAGCTTCAAAAACCAAACAGCTGTTTCTTCCAGGTAGTTTTGATGCAAATCAGACCAATGGGTGTATGCAAATCCCTAGTATTTACAGTCAAAATACAGTATCACTCTACAATTTTCTTATAAAACAGTAGGTAAGGAGTTGACGTAGATGACGATGTCGGAGAAAGAGAATTCAGAAAGTCCTTTTCTTCTGTAACCTTCACTTCGGAATCATCAAAAAGCAACCACTTGCCTTCATACTCTTTCAGGCTCTGCAATACGTACAGAGCTTTGTTTTCTAGTCCACTGGAGGCAACGCCGTTTTGCTCACCGGGTTCCGTGCTGCACTCTGCGCTTCCATTACTGCTGCTAGACTCGGGATTTCTGTTTTCAGTAACTACATTAAGAAACTTCTCGGGGTTAGCTGGTTTGTTGTTGTACAGGTCACAGTCAGACTTGCTCTTCTGCCCCCCAAGAAGTCCGACAGCTTCCATGTTCTTTTTGTTCAGAACTTTACCCGGCTGCGCGCTTCCATTGACTCGAAAAGAGACTTCACCATCGTCGTAGTCTTCAGTGACAGTTCTTGCCTCCTCCTCATTCAGTGGTTCTGGCTTAATCATCTCGTGCATTTGGTCAGTGATGAAATTTCCCTTATCTAACTCTAGGCTATTAAGATCTGTAATTTTGACTGAAGCTGTGTAGTGTCCACTGCTAATTGTAATGCCGCTGTGCATTACCACGGCAAATAATCCGTAGGTGTCATTGGTGGGCTTTGTGCTCCATTCTTCCAGTGACAGTTTGAGAGGCGTCAATAAGGGAGTGTTTATCTTGGATAGTCCACCATAGCAATCAAACCTTTAGAAGAAAGATGAAGTTAAGACCTCTTGCCACAACAGCTCACAATAAATACTGCTTTAAGTGCCTCGTATATTTTATCTACATTCTTTTCCTTCTATTAAAAAGACAGGGGTGATCTGAATGTGAGAAATTGCTCGCTTTTCAACTTGCTTATCATGAGCATCTGTCCCAGGCACCCCCGTTCAGTAAAGACATTTTTACGAGTATGTATAATGCTAAATCTTACAGCCTAGTAACTACGTATTTTAACTGTTTAAGAGATTCCCTTTTTCTCAAATATTGACTAAAGTTAATTTTTAAATAATGACGATAAAAGGAGTTAACCTAATTGTTCAGTTATCATTCGTGCTTCTATGCACGAATACTCGCACTTCTTCCCAGACACCACCCTGCTTTCCAGATTAAAAAAAAAACCAAACAAACAACAAAACACTCTTCAACATCCAAGGTTGAAGCAAGCAGGGTTGGGTGTTTCTTTTCCCCAAATCTTTGAAAGAGTCATTTACTAAATAAAGGAGTACAAATCTATTTTGCTTTCAAGTAGCCTTAATGTCACTCAGAAAAACTGAGTAATTTTTCTCAGATCATCTTAGTGCACTGGAGTGTACTGCCAACGGTAATGCAACGCTTCTCTAAGGATGAGTAAGTTACTAACACTTACTTACTGCTAGGAATTCTTCATTAACTGTCCTATGTTACTCAGTTTTTTTAAACAAGTACCTAGCTGATTTACTTTGGAAAAGCATCCAGTATGCCATAAATATTTAGCAGTTTGTTCATAGTGCACAAATTTACAATGTGGAAAGTTTAAGTCCTTTCATTACAACAAGGATCTTCTCAAGAGTTTGACAAGAAAATGTGTTGGGACTTTTATATTATTGTGTATTAGCCTCCTTGAATGATTCTGATCTTACATCATTTGCACATTGCATCAGCCCAATTTAATTACCCCCTTTATTTAATGATATGTTATGATGTCCTAATAGATTTCAGTGATGATTCAGTTTTGCTCAACTATTAGGGTGATGTAGGGAAAAATATAGGGGAATACAGACAAACCCTGTGAAACTTAGGTTCCAAAGGGCTAACTATTATCATTCAACTTGCATTTTACCAGAAGAAGGAATAACTATCTTTAATACAAAGAAATTGTAGATATGCGTAACGGTATAAGCATAATCGCCGTAACAGAATATTACTTTTGTTTTACTGGGTTTAGTTTTGATTCTGCTGTCCTTCTAAACATTTCGCTAATGTTCACAGCCATAAACCCTTACAAACATAAATACATTTACACACATGCAGATGTCCTCAGTCACTCAAGTCTAATTAATTGAAATAGCATTTTAGACCTAGGCTTACCATAAACGTTTAACTACACCAAAAGAAACACAAAAGAGCATATAATCAGAAATAATAAAACTTAAATCTTCTGAAAATCCCTATTATTAGTAGCCAGAAATAGAGATATTCAGAAGAGAGTCAAGAAACAGAGAAACTGCTTGCTGATACTCTAGATCAGAAATCCAGTTCCACTCAAGCACACTATGACAATCATATTAACATAAAACATTAAAAAACAGGCTCTACCTTTCTTCTGAATGAGATCCAGCATCAGAAAGATTTGGAGAGGAGGAAATAAGAGAGGAAATCTTTTCCTATTAGCTTTTTGTTCTTCTTAATGATAAGAATCTGAAGACAGAAAAATTGCATGCCAAGTACTCTGCCTCCTCTGACTGATGCACAGTAGTTCATACACAACAAACTCGATTTCTGCAACTACATCTTTTGAGGCCATAAATTAGTGGAACTTTACCCACTGTACTGAAATAATACCTCAAGTTATTATAGACCCTTAAAGACTTAAGCTATTTTACTGCAACACTTTCAACACATAAGGATGTTAAATACTCCAAATAAAGATTTCCAGTGGGATAAGCACTGCTGTCACTAATTAGCAAATGTGACTGTAACAAAACCTAAAGTAAGCCAAAAATCACCTGCTCTTACCTGATACCATTTCACAAGACAAAAATCTGATTTTCTTACCAATTGTTAAATTCATATAGTGGAAATGCTTAATGAGATACACATTTCTTCTTAATAGCTTCCCAGCCTGAGCACACATGGCCTAGCATTTTTGTCCCCACACACACACTTTGCCAAAGAGAATTACTCATCCCCAGGCAAGTAGGTTTTCACACTGGCTGCTTTATTTAAAAAAACCAAACACAATGCAAGCCAGCATCTAGAAAAGATGAAGCAAATCCCTACTAACTGCAAATATTTACACTACCATTCCCTTCTGCTTCATTTCTCTTCATTTATTTAAAACTCAGTCTTCAGACAACTCAGTAGAGCACAACTGAGAAGCAGACAAGATTTCAAAATTTTTACTGGAGCTAAGAGAAGTCGTGTGAAGATTCTTAAGTTTAAAAACTTCATTTAAGGCCAACGAAACAGTCTGTTAATACTTTTAGGGCAAACCATTGCTGTCTTATCTATGAAGAGAGTAGTAGTTTTACAATAAATATTACAAGTTTACGTAAGCCAATTGGGGGAAGTGCCATCAAAGCTCATTGTTCCAAAACCACCGTAAGAGCGACCCCGGATACTATGGAGTAAGCCAGTGCTTTGGTTTAGCTTCGGTTCCTCCCCATTTGATTTGCAGCTGTGCTTTATTACTCCAAATCAAGATGTTTGGAAAGAACATGGTTTTGTCCAAGATAAAATGTCCAAGCCAAAAACTGGGAAACAATCTTCTCAGCAGCTTCAGCTTCATCACTGACTCCAGTTCTGCATCTGATGTTTCCACTCTTACTTCCTTAATCTCTGGCTGCTAGCACTTGGCAGAAAATGTATGGCATGATTCAGAGGACACATGAGGAACACCACAAGAGATTGGATTCAGTCTGACCCAGATGTAGGTCTGAGTATTTTGGAGGAAGGACCAGAAGATTGCCAGGACAGAAGAAGAGGTAAGTGATTCAGGAGATGGCTGGTTAACCTGCAAGTACTTCCTCACAGAAACAAAAAAGTAGCAAACGTAGGAGCAAACTGAAGATAATATTCAGGTTTCCTTTCAGGTGGACATCTCAGGTTGTATTTTTTTGAATAGCCTATAATCCTACCAGGCTACCATCTCATATCAAGGGCTACTCAATAGTAGCATTACGATTTTTAAAGAGTGTGCAACTTTTTCTCTGCCTTGTTGTGACACTCAAATATTATGTAGAACAATGAAAAGACAATTTTGTATGTTGCGATCCTACACTTGTATGAAGAGATGTTAGCAGACATTAGAGACAAAGGAAGTTTCCTTTCTACTTTGTCAGAAACCGAGATACTCCTAAAAACAAATACTAAAAACGAGCAGAGTGAGAATTCTAGTTTTAACAATCTTAGCGAGCTACCTGCAAATCTATCTTAATAGAATCCTTGACGATAAGTTATTTTACAAATCTCACTTACACTGACCAGTTATCAGCACTTGCTTATAGAGCGTCTTCTGAGAAATCATCTGTCAACTTACATTTTGTATCTGTATAGTGCCAAAGCTCCTATTCACTTCAAGTTCTAAAATACACTGACGACACAAATATTATAAACTAAATTCCATGGAAGACTTCGTGTACTCGGTGTCCTGCTGGCAAGGTGGCTCTGAAGGTCTAAAGCCAATCAACAGGGAAAAGCAAACCACAGGGAGCCAAGCGGATAAAAGGCCAAACTAATTTGTGCCTAAGTAAGTAACTTGTTGCATATCACAAAGCTGCTGAGTGTTAAGTCTCAGGACTACACCTAGCCATCAGGTTACGAAACACAGGCTGCAGCAGAGAAGCGTGCTTGGCTCTCTGGAACAGATGCCAGCTTGGGGGATGCTGAAACCAACACAAGTTTATCTTCTGCTGCATCCAGCAAAGTTAATGCAGACAGCAAAAGTTATGTTAAACTGAATACTAGGAGAAGTTGAAAATACAGGCCAAGTCTGCAAATGTTACTAAAATTGTCTAGTCACTCAAAAACGCAATTAATGATGTAACAATTTGCTAAAGGATCTGGGGGAACAGTTCAGAGTTTTAAGAAGTCTTTCCTGATGAAGCCTTCTGTCATTTTTCATTATTTGAATCTCAGTGAAGAAACAGAGTTTACTGCAAAATGCTGTGCATAAAGTGTCATGGCATTATTGCGTTTGTGTACTGTAGGGACAGGCAGGGTTTTGTTGGTTGCTTTTTTTTCCTCCCTTCCCAAAGGAAATCCCTAAATTCCTAAGTATGAAAAAAGGTGAAGAACACTCTCATAAGAATAATCTTCAAAAAATAAGAATTTCTACAGTATATAACATCAAACTGATTGCTCAGCAGTTGAACATCAATGACATTGATATTACTGTATTTTTAAAGGAATTGATCAATTTTCCCGTACTGTGTGTTAGCTCTTTAAAATGTTTCCTGATTTTTTTTTTCTGATCTTTAGTACTCCCAATTCAGTTAGAGACCAAAGTGTACCACTAGTTGCGACCATAAAATTAATTTTTGTTCTCATTACTCGTTCTGCTAAAGTTCTTAAACCTGCCTCAACTCATACAGACAGGTGAGACTGAAAGTAAACAAAGTTTTAAGAAACATCAGGATATCGGGCTGTTGTAAGAATACAGATGAAACAATTTTTGTTAAGATGTCTCCTGAAAGTATATTTTCCTGGAGGTAATTTCTGCCACTACTTGTAACAACAGAAAGCCTTTAGGAAATTAGGGGCTGGGTCCCACTGATTTAAGTTAATTTCAGTCTAGAAATCTGCTTTTGGAAAAGTTACAAAACATTTTCATCTGTTCTGGTAAGATCTCCCTTCCAACAGCACACTGTTTCGTAATATAGTCAATCTGCATACTCACTCTAAGCCACTAGCAGCAAAGCACTTCAAATGAATTGTTATAACTTCAGGCATTTTATCGAATAAAAGGCTGCGTTCTGCTTCTGTGTAATGATGGCAGTTTTCGCAGAAATATTTATCCTCTCCCACAATCCTTTCCACTGACGCAAACTGTGAAATCGCCCATTTAAGAGTCTTCATTTCTGTTTTTGGCTCTGGAGAAACTACAAAAGAGAATCATTACGTTCACAGATCTGCTATTATTTACATTTCCAAGGCATCCCACCAGAATAACAACAAACCAAAATATGTCAAGTTAAGACATGTTCAAAAACTAGTATCAAGACTGGAAAGAACACTAAATATGTATGAAATAGAAAATGTATTCAAATCTTTGAATCGTTTCAGGAAGTGATGAAAGTATCACTTAATGGGTATTATTAAAAATCTACGGTCTTCCCAAAGCTTGTCTTCAGATCGCACGTGCTAATTCCGTTGCCATGTCTGGCAATTGGGGGCGTGTATTTGAGACCAAAATTTCACTCATTAAGGCAAGCTTCCAAAACAACCAGAAAGTTCCCTTTCACTTTTTACGCTTTGCCTCCCCTGACAGCTTCACGCTGCTGATGACAGGATCACCCACGCTGTGGGTAGCATTTTACATACGAACACCACCCCCCACACTTTACTCTGAAGTCCTTCAGCAAAACGGGGATGGCAAAAATAGTAAAAGCTGCTCCAAATTAAGTCCATGAGAACTAAAATTAATTTCTTTAAAATCCTGAATTTGAAAATGTATTGTTGACATGCTTACTTTTGAAAATAGCTAAAAACTAAGTACACACCACTAAGGACTAAGTACTCATACTATCTTTGTGAAAGATACCAGAGGACTAACATTTACAAATATAAAACAAACGCTGTTAAGGTAATGACAGTCTAAAATACTGAAAAAATAATTTTTTACAGTAAATTAACAAGAAGCTGGTTTCTCATTTCTTTTATTTTTGAGAAAAAATGTAGGCATTTCTTAGAAAATGAAGAAAAAGCAGAAGAATTTCTTATCCAGGAGGAAAGGGAAGACCCAAATCAAAGAAAATACCTATTTATAAGCAGGAAAACATGTACTTAAGTGAAGGACTGTAAGCAGTCTGTGTTATGTGTTAAGACCTGAAACAATTTTAGTACTGTCCGGATCTGTCTACATTATCAGCACTGTGTTTCCAAAGTCTAAAGTTAATCAGGACAAGAGATAACAGAACAGCCTCTAATTTTAACCAGCACAAACAGGAGCAGTGTTCCTTGATAACTACGGCACTGTCCTTCCTCACTGGCTGGCTGAAGCAGAAACAGATCCACAAGCCTTTTCAATAATTACTTACTTTCAGAACTCTCTTCAGTTTTAGAAAGTTCATCTTCTTGCACTGGAACACTGATGTCCTGAAAATCCTCTCGTCTTTCAGTAAAGCACTCGCACTCCAAGCATCTTGTTCTCAGTACCAACTGGCCCTGGAACAGCTTCTCCACTAGTTCAAGAACGGCCAGCTCTGTACCTAGAGAAAGGATATGCCAGATCACTTAACAAGATGCATTTTATTCAAAAGACACTTCAGAACCTGGCTATCCTTCTTGGAAAACCTGGCTATCCTTCTTGGAAAATCACCATGTTACAGGCATGGCTTTTTTGGGATTCCAGATAGGAATAGAAAAAAAAGAAAAAGCTGCTTATCGCATGCAATTTTCACAGTATTATCTACTTGTTACTGAACAGGGAGCCCCTTTCCCTTGGCCCTCAAACCTTAATTTCTGTTTTAAGATTAGGTTCTTGTTTTACACATCAAGTGTGACGACGTCATGTTCTGGAAAATTTGCATTTCTCATCAATGCGCTGCCTTCTTCATATGGAGTTTTAGCCTTCTCAGGGAAGATCACACTTGTATTTTTGCCTGATCTCTATTCTCAGTCCTCTCCTCCAATACTTTCTGAACTTGTTGGCCAATTTTAGTCAAATCTGCTGAAGAAACGGAGATCTCAAAAGATTCTGCATTCCTTCAAATTTTTATTAAAACTGGTGGTTGGATCAGAAAGAAAGTTCCAAATTACTAACTACTGAATTCATATCCAAGCCCTTCCCTCAGAGGTATCTTGTTTCATTGACGCGAACAAAATCCATACCTGCCTGCCAATTAGCATATATAATACATCTGGTGTCTTTCCTAGTTCCTGGGAAGCTTGAAAATATGGAAGGACTGAAGAAAAGGGAGGGAAGAAGAGGATATTATTTGTAAAGACTTGGGACACAAAGCCATAGCCAACGGGGTTTGATTCTGTTTGCTCCTGACAGTAATCCTCCTTTACATCTCAAATCCACTTGCTATTTCTACACATGACAAAAATTAGTGATAATATAAACCTGATAATATTCTGACATTTTTTTTATATTGTACACTGATTACATAATGTTAGAGAAATATCTCTTAAGATGTAAGCTGAACATGTCAAGTTATTAAAAGAGAAAAAAGAAAACTCACAACATGTATAAAAATAAATTCTTCTCTTTCATAAAGATCTTTTTCAATTCCTAAAAATGTAATTTTCTATTTTGAGAGCTCTGCTGGCTACACAGTCTGAAGGCTGACTTCCCACGCATAGCGATTTCTTAATCATACTAATTTTAAGCCCATACACTTGTTCACCAACCTTCCTTTTTTGGTTCTTTTTCAGTTCCTTTTTCATTATGGCTTTCCACAGGAGACGCTGGTTCACGATGCTCTTCTTTAATATTGTTACCATTTTCGCACTTTATGGTTGACTCTTCAAGCTCACAGTCATCATATTCTTTCCCTGGGTCTTTGGATCCTAAGTTTGTAGTCAACTTCCCTAGACTATAAAATTTAGACAGAATACTAGGCTGTTTGCATGAAGATTTTAACCAGTTTAATCTAAGCCGTGACTTCTTCTGTGTTGGCTTCGCACTCTCATTTTCACTGGAACACTTGGCAATGGCATCAGTTTGATTTTCTAGCTTTTCTCCTGTTGCTTTCCTCTTTGACCTGGTTTGTCTTTGATTTTCTTCTGCTGCAATTTGCTCTTTTGATACTTTGGATTTTTTCTTTGCGTTGCCACCCTCGGCATCGCTTTTTCTTTTCCCGTTTCCTTTGAGTAGCTTGTCTTCAGCTACCTCTCCAACGTGGCTACTTGGTGCATTATCCTCCTCCTCAGCAGGGTTGCCAGTTCCATTGCTCTCAGTGTTTTGATTACGTTTTTCCTCCAGTTTAGCTGCAGGCTCTTCCATGGGCAGTTTGTTTAATTCTTCCTTCTTCAGTAGCTGACACGTTTCTTGAATGTTACCCAGGATACACTGCAGAACTTCCTGGGCATCGTGCTGCAAGTAACCTTCATACATAGGGTTGAGCTCTCTATTAAAAGTAAAAGTAAATGAGCAAGGCAATGAAGACTAGTTATTCTTTACTAATTAGCTAACACGATTTGAGATTTAAATTAGGGAGTTTAGATATAGAAGCAGGGGAGGATCCTCTCCAGGCCGAGAGAGAACTCCTGTCTGTCACAGATAGCCGTGGGAAGGTAGCTACAGCCTTACGCATTTAAACACACATTCAGTTGCAACCCAGCAGCGGTCCTTCTCAGGTCAAGCAGAATACTTACATACCTAAGGCTAAATGCTGTTTTAAATTCGCTGCTGGATTTAAATTATATTATTACAAAATGAAAATTTACTTTCAAATTTATGATATCATAGGGGTAACAATAAACACGAAAAAGTTCCTGTAACGATGCCCCAAATTTAAGACCATCTACCTCCCGCAAGTCTCTAATGCTGTGCTGTACAATGACCTCAAAACTTCAGGTGAAAATTCTGACAATGTGTTTAAGACAATTTGTACCTAAGGGTATTCAGTAGCCTTCGTGGTTGAGTAGCAAGTTCATCTGTGTATTTTTCTGGATTTAAGAGAAAGCTGGCTTGAAGCTGCTCAACTGAAAGAATCAATGAGTGCAAACTGCAGATTAGTTCGTAACTTGCCAGTGGATCTTCTTTACAATTTCCCTGCAATAACAACATATAAAGAATAAAAATACTTGCAGTTTTGTCTGTCACAACAAGTTAAACTTCTTCTCTCCTGCCCTCAGTTTTCTAACAGACATTTGACAGATTTTTTTGCCTGCTATGGGAAGCAGGTGAGTTTCAGACGTTATATTGCTCTTTTGCCAGTAGAAAACAGATAGAAAGCCAGACTATCCATTATTTTAAAAACCCAACCCATCTTTGCCCACCAAACTCCAATTTCCATCCACTCAAAGTATTGTATCATCATTATCTTAATGTCAGAAGCACAGTGAGATTATCTTCTTGAATTTCTTCTGTTAAACTTAAAACTTGTGCTTACAAGTTTACAGACACTCTGAACACAAGTTCAAAGCAACTCAAATGTATCCTTACCTGAAATAGCGCTGTAGAAAAACAACACTGCAGAACTTCTTATAAACAGAAGAAATCAGTTAAATTTTCACTGCACTCATGGCATGCAGCCTCACTCGCACAATTACAAGTAAAGGAACGTGTCGTGAGATATATTACCTTTTCTGCTTTTTGCTCTCCTTCATCCTTCAAAGATTCTTTCTTCTTTGAAATAATATTATATAAATGTTTTACTCCAGTTTTAAAACCAGGACAAAAATATAATACCTGAAAGCAACAGTTTAAAACAAGAGAATAATTGGTTAAGTAAGAAGTTACTCAACACACATATCCACATTTACAATCAAACGAGCTTTGCATCTCCCAAGACTGCTGCATAGCACGCAAAGATGCAGGATTATTCATAGCAGGGAGGTGCCCAGAGTATGTAAACCGAAAAATTACCCGATCAAGGCAACCTACGGTGCGCACATTTCCTGCAGTATCATCTTTTTTCCCCCACTGTAATTAGATTCCCTTCACACTACATCCAGACATCTATGTAATATCAAACTACAAATCTCACTCACTTCTGCTGAACCGAAAGAAAGAAATCATCTTTTCGAGGCGCCCTGAACATGATCTTACCTGAAGTACGCTGTTAAGGTAACAAGTGTTACCCAGATTGTTCAAGCCCACAAAAGGCAACATGTTGTCTTTTTTCTCACAGCTAACAAGCGCGGGAGGCTGCGCTGCAGGAACAACCTGATCACTGTTCAATAGAGAAAAGTGTGCGTAAGAGACAATTTTTGAAAATTACTCCTTCTGGTACACATGCAAACCTCTCTCCGGGCCATCTACCATCTCAGAGCTAGCTTATAGAATTAATGGCTAATACATACAGATCAAAATCATGTCAAAGTGTTTCTGAGAGTGTCCGTACGGCTACTCTGGGCACTCAAACACAAACTGCTCAACTGTAACCCTTCTTCTCAGTAACCTACACAAAACCAGACAGGTTTACAAGAAGCAGGCAAATCTGCTGTTAGTTCCAATACATATTTTTCAAAAAACATCAGGAGACTGATTTAAGGAACCAACAAACTTTTCTTTAAAATACTTTTGTATGGTCTTTGTTCATTCCAAGGCAGCACTAATTAAAAAGTGTCTACCACGTGTTTTCTATTTCTCCCCTGCTCCAGATTCACAACACTTCATTTCTGGATGCAAACGACAATAAATACGGGCGGGGGGGAGAAAAAAGGAACCAGTGAACCTGGCACATTATGTGCAGTGATAATGCACCGTACTGACACAACAGAACAATGTTTTAAAGTCTCCAACGTGTTTTTGTAATTTACCATGATTAAGCAATTTTTCTTTTTCCCATGTAAATTTCCTCACTAGCTGCAATGAAATGAGTTGACAGATTTGCTCAGGGCTTGAAACACCCTCACGAATGACAGTAAACAGCATAATAAATTCTTTCACTTCCAGCAGAAGTCACCTTTAAAATCCAAAATTTTTTCTTTAAAACTCGTTTTGCAGACCCCTACATTTTAATATTCTTTAAATAATTCAACATCAGAATAACTACCTTATATTAACTTCAAATAAGCTAACTTCTTCCAAGTTATTAAAAAGCTTGCCAGCCAACTAAACATCCACAGTACAGCAAACTTGTTTTCTTAAAAGTAAATAGTTCCAGAAATTCATTATAGCGAGTAGTTAGTTCAGTTTGATTAACTTGGCTTAAGGGTTTATTTCGTACACGCTGAAGCACGTACTTATGCAAGAACATACAACGTAAAGAGTGGACGGAGCAGCGTTGTTTACCCATCGCATCGAACGCAGCTCTCGTTCAGCTGCCGGATTACTTTCACAGTACAACCAGAAAGGCTCATTCAGAGCGAAACTCCTACGTACATCTCGGAGCCTCTGAATTCTGCACTCTTTTGTTCATTTTCCTGGGACTCGGTGAAGTCCAGCGCTCTTTTCGCCTCCTTCTTTTGGAAGAGCTTCAGCGAAAGCCTGTTCTTCTTCGAGGGGCTCCCTCTCGCCGGCCCGGTGCTGTCACTCGGCAAGACCCCGGGCATCTTTCCTGGCGGGCAGGTGAGCGGGGGAGGCGGCCAGCCCGGCCGGGAAGCTGCGCTCGCCGCTCACACCTGGACACACACCACAGAGACGCGTCGCCATTTACTTTCCGTGCGGGAAGCGGCGGCGGGCGCTGGAGCGGAGCGCGGCCCCGGAGCCCCCCGCCCCGGGCTCCTGACAGCCGCCTGCCCTCCCCGGCGGCTGCCCGCCGCCCCGCCCGCGCCTCCCGCCTCCCGCCCGGCCCGCGGGACGCTGCCCCGCGCCGCCCGCCCTCACGGTCCCGTCCTCGCGGTGCCGCCCGCCCGGGAGGCCGCTCGCCCGCCGGCGGAGACGGCGCGGCGGGCCCGGCCCGGCCCCCGGGAGCGGCCCCGCGGGAGCGGATCGCGGCGGCGGCGGAGCCGCCTCTCCTCACCGCTACATGTTGGCACGGCGCGGGCCGCCGCCGCTGCCCGCCGGTTGCCATGGAGACCGCGGGGCGCCCCGGCGCCGCTCTCCCCACCACGGGAAACTTGGCGCGTTTTCCGCGCCGCCAGGACCCGCGCCCTCACCCCTCCTCGCGCCCAGGCGCTCGCGGCCGCCCCGCTCAAACGCCGGAGCGGAAGCCGCCGCCGGCGCCCGCCAGGACCGAAGGGCCATGGTGACCGCCGGCGGTCTGTCTCCCACCAGCTTGCGGCGACCGAGCGACACCCCTGCACGGGCCCGCCGACGGCGCCGGCGCCGCGCCTCGGCCGTCGCCGCCGTCAGGCAATGCGGCGGACAGCCCGCGGGGTCCTGCCTGGGCGCGCGCGGGCGCTGGTAACGGCCCGGCCAAAGGGCTCGGGCTCGCGAGGCGGGGGATGGGAGGCGGCTGGGCTGAACCATTCCGCCGAGACACCCCCCTCCAGCGGCGGTGGATTGGTCCCGCTCTAGCCCCGCCCTTCCCCGCCTCCGCCAATCACAGCGAGAGGCGCGCGGCCCACGGCGGCGCCGTTTGAGCGGGCCTGAGGGAACGGCCGGGGCGGGGCCTCGCCCCCCCCCTCCCCGCCCCGCCCCGCCCCGTCCCTCCCGCCGGCGGCGCCCGGTCCCTCCGCTCCCCAGCGCCGCCCCGAGCCGGCGGGCCTCGGCGGGCCGGCACAGCCAACCAGAGCCGGGCGCCTGGCGGCGAAAGGCGAGCGGCAAAGGGGGGCTGCCGCGCGCTGCGGGGCCGGAGGCGGAGCCGCGCCGTCCCTCAGGCCGCGGCCCCTTCCCCCGCCCCGCGGCCCTCGCCGGTTTCGGCGCCGCCCGTTCGCCGCCGGGGCCCGCGGGCGGGGGGTGCGAGCGCGTTTCTGGCTGCCCCTCGAAAGCCCGCTTGGTTTCGGCGCTCGGGCGCCCGCCTCGCGGTGCGTGTCGCTGCGGAGGGGACATCGCCGCCCCGCTCGGAGGGGCCGGGGGGAGGTGTGCCATTCCCGCCCCCCGCGCTCCCCGCGGCCTCGGGCAGTGTGCAGGGACCGCGGGCCGGCGGCCCCCGGGCCGTCCAGAGCTTGCCCAGCCGGCACGGCCTTGGATCAAGAGGCAGTGGGGTGATCCGTTCCAGGATTCAGCCCCATTCTCTAAACACATACCATAGCTGTATCACGCCTTTTCCGCTTCTGTTTTCTGCGGCCATAAACCAAGGATCACACTCGTACCTCCTGTGAGATCTGTGCTAAAAAGCTTTACTAGCACAGCTGGGAAGAACGCAGTAAATCCTGGTTTTCACCGAGGCTCTTAAGGCTGCAAAAAATCCTGGTACGGGCTTCAGTATACGCACAAACGATGGTGTGTGGGAAGAGACTGTAGATGACTCCATCCTGCTCTTTAAACTGGCCCCTACGGAGCGGGTTTGTTGGCAGGGCTGTACCAGAAGGTCTGCAGAAACCTTTACGTGTAAAAAATACCAGAATGACTAAGTCTGACAATGCTTGGGAGTAAATATGTTTGTCACATGTGTGGTAGCTATCGATTAATGACAGTTCACAAAGGCCCCTTTCTACAGAAAACCTAAGACTCTAAGACTTTCTTTTTCCCCCCAGGCTAACGATACGCTTTTGTTTTAAAGAAAAATTTTGCTTGAACTACTGAAAGGTTGCAAAAGACGTTTCATTATCCCTGGAAAGGTAGCAAAGTAAATTTTAGCCCCCGGTGACTCCATCAGCAGATGCTCTCTGAACAGAAACAGTTAACCTAAAGAGATGTACGCTTTCATTTTTTTAATAAAAAGAATGAAATGTTTTAAATCGAATGTCAGTCTTGCAACAAAGCGAACATTTGCAGAACACAGAATCGTTCTGTTTGTGATGAAAGGCCTCAATAATTCGTTTGTGGCTTCACTTGCTGTGAAGTACGAGGTCTTGTCTTTACATATACGATGGCTTCCATATTTCACAAATTCATCTGGCTCTGAAAATTGCTCTTTATTTACTCCATATAAGGTCTCAGATTTTTCACAGCTCTCCTCTGGCAGGACTTGGACAGTGTGAGATGGGAGAAACATAGTAGAGGCATTGCTGTAGTAAATATTTCTTATGAAACATGAAGCGGCTACATTAAGTCTATATATTGTGATGCTGTGTAGTTTAATACTGCCCCCAAAGGTCAGAAATCTTTTAAAGATTCACCTTTTATCTTGAGAACTAAGGAACTCTATGTGGCAGTCACAATTTTTGGCACTGGTGGTAACAGTTATATTAAAAGAAAAGCCTGTTAAGCTTGAAACACAGTTGTTTATTGCAGTTACATCTGTGACTCCACTGGAAAAACTTTTGTAAAAGTTTTCTAAGTTATTCAGTGAGATATTTGATAGGATTAGTTTCATAACTGCCTTTAAGCCATGCCCAGACCTAGGCCTTAGCATCCCTTCACCTTGGGCGGAGCTGCCCCCAAATTTGAGCACTCTTTAGCAGAGAGCCGAAGGACCCCGGGACAAACTCCTGCTGCTTTCCCCCAGTGTGCTGTCTGCTGAATCCTAAAGCAAAGCAGACAGCCGCCAAATCACGCATGGTTGCCACAGCTCCACACCATTTTTCAAAAGCTATTAGCACTGATGGTGTCCTGTCCTCCTTCGTGGGTATTTTACTCCCTTCCATTCAGGCAGTTCCCTCGTGACTCATGTACGCTTTTTTTTCGTATTTCCTGTACAGCAATGTGTAGCTTTGCAATTTGCTGAGTAAAATATGTTAGTGCTAGAACAAAATCGGAAGCCTAGCGCTTAGACTAAATAGAGTTTTTAAGGCAATTTTATTTTGAAATGTTCTTTGCAATCTTTTTGGATGTTTTTTACGTTGTTACATGAATTATTACTGCAGATCAATATCCCTAGATATACATTTGAATTATGGCAGAAATTGTATATACTCTGGCAGTCATATACATGCTTACTACACATATTTTTCTTTCTCTTACAGGGTAAAATATCCTTGTATGCCCGCACACAGACAGGCCCATCACCCAGGGAGCCAAGGTTCAGCTTCTCGAGGTATATAATGACCTAAAGATTTATTTACTTGGCTAGCGGGATTTACAAAGCTCCGGAGCTGGCTAGATACTGAGCTCCCATTGAAAGTCGCTGGATTTCCTGACCTGAGTTCTGCAGTGTGACATTTAGCTCCACTTAGCAAACGTTGCCTTCAGTTCACTGCAGTTAATAGCTACTCAGGACTACAGAGGATCTTTTGTGTGAGACAACAGGCGTGTGTAAGGAAGCCTTATCCAGGTGGGTGGTGCTCAAAAGTCATGTAACTGCTCGGTTGCTTAATAATGTGTTTCATTAAATCTGCTTTATGCTGCCGGTTTGAGTGGCCAACTGAGGAGTCGCGTCACCGAGAGCTGGAAGGTGCTGGGCAATCAAGACCGTGGTGGCAACAGAGCGGTGCAATGAGAAGGGTGAAGTGTTTGGACCTTGAATCAATAACAGACTGGAGTAAACTCCAAGGGCAGGAGTCCAGTTGCTCCAGGTAGGCTTGTGTTCGATATGGCAGCGCGTCCTAACAGATCTCAAGTCAAATGGCACAACTAAGGCCGTTTATTACTTATTGGTATTGCATTTCAATAAAAGACTACCCTGTCAAGTGCGTGGTTTGCAATCTGCTTTAACAAACGTGATAAAAGACTATTTATGTCCAAGGATTTTACAATCTGAGAATCTAATTCCACATGTACAAGTGTTAGGTAAGCTTCAGGTGTACTTGTGCCTCGGAACACCATCAGTGACTTCGGAAGGCCTAGCTTTGGGTTTAAAGTTAGGCTTGTGAACATTTACAGGCTCATGGTTTAACTTTCAGGTGCGGTAACTGAGCGTAAGAGGGAAGGGAGACATTAGCAGAGAGTATATTTGCAGAGACTGGAAGTGTACACAGCTTTTCACATGGTAGTTATGGGGCTTTGTTCTATGTATTACATTTTATTTGGCGAATTAAGTCATCAGCTCAGTTTTAATAGGTATAATGATTATTTTAAGCAACAGATGCATCTGCCACACAACCAATACATCAGGTAAGTACAAGACAGTAAAGTACCTCTCAGAATATTTAGTCAGCACACATTTGGAACAGACTTTACCTGCCCTTTTTTCCACTGCGTGGGGTCTGTTTCCAAATGCTTCCCGTCGAAGAGGCTTCTGTGTCATCCTGTGATGAGTCTGTTGTGCAGCCCAGTAGAACTCAGTGTTGGGTCTTCTTCCTGGATATGTTTTACTTTTTCTACTGGCAAGTTCATCTGGTTACGTATAACCCTTGTCCTGCTCTAAATAATGTCTCTTCCTTAACATACTCACGAATTGCTCCCTAATTCCCCATCATCATTATTTTGACCAAACCATACCTACTTCATTTTTTATCTTTACTTGTAAGTTAGTTCAATATAAGAGACATTCTGGTTGAGTGATCTTTGTTTGCTCTCTGTCATCTGTATGGAAAACTGTTCGCAATATACAGAGCATGATTTTTTTTAAGTAAATTTTGTATCCATTAAAGCATTAGTTGGTGTTGATTTTAGTGTACTTAATTTTAATCCTGTGCCATCACATGGTGATTTTGAGGTCAGTGCAGTTACAGCATTTTAGAATTTGGTCCTTTAATCTTGTCCTAATTTTTTTTTAACCATTGAAAAGGACAGGGGAATTTTCAGATGGTTCTTGAGTAGAAATCAGCAAGCCAAAGAGAGGTGAGGTCAAGGAGATGAGGTTGGGTGGGTGGAAAACCACAGGACAAGAAATCAAGGACAGGGCAGAGGTGGGCTGCCCACACCAAGTGATCAGACTGATTTTCTAATACGGGTGGCAGCAAGACTCAAACTGCCTTTGAAGTGTAAGGACTACAGTAGAAGGCAGGATTCGTTCACTGTATTCACTGTGCATTCCTCGAGGTGATTTCAAGTCAAATGGCACGAGGTAATGATGTTTGGAGCATGAAATGAGACCTGATAATTAGCTCATTTTAACAAACCTTCCTAGGAGACCGGTTTTGTTAATGGGTGGGGTGAAATCCTAGCTGCGATTCCATCAACTGATTGGTTCTTTAAATTTGGGAGTACAATCACACCCCTGCCTTCGCTTTCTTACATAGATATACATGCATACATCCACTGTAATTACAGTCCAGGTAATCATTGTGTCTGAAGGTTTACGGCACACAAAGCTCTCCAGGCAACGTCACCACTCGGCGCACGCAGGACAGCTTGGTTAACCGCTTCATAACTCAGCATTAAAAAATACCAGCGAAGCCATGATTGATTTTTAGACAGCAAATAGAGAAGCAGAAGCTCCCCTCATTGGGAAGCTGCTGCACCCACCAGCCCGACATGGTGCGGTGCTGCCCGAAAGGCACCCACATAGCTCCATTTCAAAACCAGCCATCCGACAGCCTCCCTTCCCACCTAGAGAGCTACAGGAGAGAACCCTCAGCTTAGTGAAATCTCCTCTTCACCAGCCTTTCACCCTCTCAAATTTTTATGCACCCTCTTAAAATACTGCTCCCTGTCACTATTTAATGCAGGAAAATTTTTCCAGCAGGAAAATGTTCTGTTTAAATGTAAGGAAATGGGATTTATTATTTTTCTGTATCTCTCCAAAAATAGAGCAACACCTAATTAAATATTTATGGCGGCTTAGCACGCTCAATAAAGGAACTGTTGTCTAGAAGCCTCTGAAGCTTCGGCTTCTTACAGGAAAGGCGCGTTTCAAATACAGGCCAAAGAGGGAGCAGGTGCAAGAGGCAGTAATTGCATACGTACGGTCCTGAGACACTCAAACATGCAAGATTAAATTATGTCTAATACTATAGACTTCACAGCCATATGTTATAAAAATAGCTGCACTGGGAAACTAGAAATCTCCACAGACATAGCCAAAAATAACCATATGAAACGCCTGGAAAGAGCAGATTCCCTAGAGGTGGGATTTCTGGACTCTTGGAGGAAGTCTCCAGTACAGAGCTCTGTCCCCTGCAGGAAAAAACCTCCACAACCTCTAGCTGTTTGCTGAATCACATAAATTATAGCAACTTCCAAACCCTGCGGCCACATCAGCAATAGGCCTATAAATCTGTCAGGGTTCCCTTATTGTGAGAATTATTCTGTGACTTTTGTGAACATTCTGCAAATTGTATGCAAGACAATGTGCTCTTTCAGCAGCCTTCCCGCCCCAGTCGCAGGGATCACCCGGGGAAGGTCGGTACCCTACGCTGGGCTCTCTGCCGTTCACGTTAGCAAAACCTATTTCGTTCTTGAGGAATACGATTCTCGGGTCAAACGCCCTACGGCAGGAAAGGTAAGAAACCATTCACAAAAATGAGGATACTGGCTATAAAATGTCAAGACAGGGCTGGCTTCGGGTGGAAGGAATAGAAATGAATGTTCAGGGCTCTTATTGTTTGGTGATCCACACTTCATGCAAGTCCTTTCACAACCAGAAACACAGGAACAAATTGTCCGATTCACTTTACTACACTGGAAAGGGAATCTGACTTTTCCCACAGCAAACAGACTGGGACCTTCACAACCCCTAAACGATTTGTACTTGACAAGCTACATCTGTTTTCAGAGGATCTCAAACCATTTCATAAGCCGTTATTTAACTTCGATACTGTTATGTCGGCGGTGGACGTGGGAACAGTTTGACCACTGTAGAAACACAGTCCCTTTGAGAGATCCCTCTCCAGGGCTTTGCACCTCAAGAGGATGCGTTTGTGCGATTTGACATCAGATCGAGGGGGTGAGGTGGGATCTTCTTCACCGGATCATGCTCACATGGATCGCAGAGCAACTTCATGGAAAAATCCAGGAGAAGGGCCCCTGGGAGGGAGTCAGGGAGTTACTCCAGCTCCAGTCTCTCCCATGTAAAACCTAGCCCAAAAGCTTGACCTGTATGGCTATTTTTTGTCTAAAAGGCTTTAGATAGGGCATCCTTAAAGACGCGGCCCTTAGGAAAAGCAGGAAATAATAAATCAGAAATTGCTACGGTTCTGTAAACTCCATGGTAAAGCCTGCAATGAGCTCCTTTTCATCTCAGCTTCCGAAAGACAAATGTCAGCTTGGAGCTCTGAGCCACAAACCACGAGCTTGTCAATGCACAAACCGTGATGTGCTCCTCCGTGCAGGAGAGTTTATCGGTTTTGAGATCGAGATGTATAGCTCCTGATACTGCAGGCAGCGTGCAACCTTAGCTCTCATTTATCTCGCTCTTAACTTAGGAGAAAACACAGTTGGCTGTGATCTATGAACTTCCAGAGCTACACATGCATCTAACATACCTAAGAAAATAACAATAATTACACCCATAATGTAGAGCTAAAGCAGATTAGTTCCTAACAATATAAACATGTGGTTCTGTACGCTGAAATTCTGCCAAAGGCAAGATGACTCAGGTCTGAAACAGAACGTTTCTCCTCAAATCTCTCTGAAAGCTGAGTTCTGTAGTGCAGAAAAAAGTGATGTTGTGTAAGTGGTCCCATTGCATCATTAGGGGGTTTGTCCCCATAATTTGTCTATCTGTGCGTATTTTCTTTCACAACTCACAGCCTGCTGCTCAGTTTAATATAACGTTCGGATCCACAGCTTCGCCGGTAGCAGACGCAGTGCAGTTTTGCATTATGGGCTGGAATTTAAATGACAAGCCAGGTGCTATATTGCAAGCCATAATTAAAATAACAGAAAAAGAAAATCCCGCCCCATCTCTGTTCTTCGGTGGGAATAACATCTCGCAGAGCTGTAACTCACTTCTGGCAGCAGAGGCAGGAGGAAACACAACCTGCGCATTCTTGCACCATCTGCCGGTAGCATCTCCGTCGACAGGCACACCTAGAACAGATTTTATAATTCCTCTCAAACCTGGCGGGATATGAACACATCTAGAGACATGAGCCCACCGATATAAAGAGTCACGATTCAGCTGAGGATTTTTTTTTTTTTTTTAAATCAAACCACAGTCGGTTCTCCATAGCAGAGCCATCTCTGCAAGGTTTTTAAGGAATTACGTAGCAAGGCCTCCATGACCCATAGCGTAGCCACATCAAGAAGGGAACCGCAGAGCCGTTTGCAGGACAGAGCAGCCTCCGCCAGCTGCTCCTGCAGTCAGCAGGAGCCAGAGCACCCGAAGAAGAGGTTTAGCCCCTCCTGCCCCACAGCCTGCTGCCTGCAGATGGTTGTGGTCAAGTGTCTCATTGCCTTCCGGGCAAAGCCTTTGGAGCAGACGGGTTCTGTGCCGGCCCCGTAGCCGCACTGTGCCGGGTCTTGGCCCCATCACAGAGCCATTCCCTCCGAAACTGCTGAATTCCCTGCTGGAGAAACTCTCAGCTGAAGAATGGGATCCAGTGATGCCTGTCAGGTTCCTTGCCCATCCCAGAAACTTAATATATATTACAAATAAACACAGCGCTTTGTTACTGTCAAAGACATCGTAATGTCAGTGAAATGAATTAATCACTCCAGTAAAAGTGAAACTTTATTAAAGGGTTAACGACGTTAAGGTATGTAGGAATAGATCGGTTGCTCCTTTCTGCCCCATCCCTTAGTACAAGAAGGGGCTGTAAGTGGGTCACAGGAGGGTGGTGTCAAAGAAAACGAATGCCTCCTCACGCGGGCTGCAGTCAGTCTGCCACAAGCCACAACATTAAATGCCCTTGCCTGGCTCTTGAAGAGGGTTGGCGGTTTTACAACAAGTAACATCTTTGTCCGTGAGAGCCCTGCGAAGCCGAGGGGTGACATTTCCCCCTTCAGCCTGGAGGCTGGACCCGCAGGAGTCTGGGGAAATGCTCTTCTCTAGCTGCAGCTCATCGGGAGTGTTATAGATAAGTTGTCCCCTGAGCCACCAGGCACTAAACCACTATTAAAGCACAGAAACCCCCAGCGTGGTGGGTCAGTGTGAATTAGTCAGACCATCGCTTGGACCGGAGTGACAAATGCCATATGACTAAAAATGCAGAAAACCAAAGCTAAAAATGCAGAAAACCAAAGGAACAGCTCAGCATCTCTCTGATACGTGTGTATGTGTCCTCTCTCCTGTGAAGAGCTTCGTCACAGTAAGCCCAGCGTCACGCACATGCACATGCCCACTCCCTGGGTACCTCTCACACTCTGCTGCCGTCACCGACACGAGCACGACAGGATGTGCACACAGAGCAGGTCTGGTCTGCGCCACGGTGCCAAACCCCGCCGGAGTTCATCACCTTTCAGTCCTTCATTGCTTTCCTCTAAAATCAAAATATTCCGTGTTCCTGGCATGCGGTAAAAGCCAGCGCCCTAGACACGGAGCTGGGGTGCTGAACGAAGGTGCTCGTCTTTATCGTGCCCTTGGGTTGCTTTCAGTAAGTATGGCAAGAAAACAGCTGCTCTTTAAGAGATACGTAAAGAGCAGCCAGTCGGCAATACGTACAGCACGCAGGGATATACAACCCGTGTGTCTTGCAAAGCAGTGCCGAACAGAGCTCTCGTCCTCTCCGAGTAACCCTCTCGTTTGGGCGACCTGTTGGTATGTGGGCATGGAGCTCCGTGCTGGCCAGTTTGCTCTTGTCTCTCACCAAGCTGCCCTGCAGACATACCCTTTGTCGTGACACGGTTCCCGCACAAGCCCCCTGCTAGCTAAGTCCGTGTTCTGCGCAGTGTATTTCTTCCACCCTCTTTTTAGTGCAGAGACATAGGAAATGCGATCACGCCCTAATAGATAAGCAGTAGTCGGAGACTGGGACGACTGATAGAAAACAGGAGCAGAAGATACAGCAATGAAAGTAGGTTTATGGAAAAAGGGTAATTGTACTTTACAAGACACATGTTTAACCAAAATAAGAATTTCCCTTTCTTTAAGTAGATTCAGGGTCTATAAACGGACGTCTGAATTCCAGCTATGGCTGCACCAGTGCCGACTGCTCTCTAAGCAATAGCAGCTCTTGTTTACGCTTGGCAAGACATAGCAATTTCTTTTAGGCAACACAACTGTAGCGAATTGATTTGACAGGCAAGCCCACATGGTTTGATGTGAACGTTGCAAGAGTGATCCATCGGTCATAAGCAAATGAAGCATTTTCCGAACCTATTTGGGGGTCACTGGATGTGCACAGCCCAGAACAGCACGGGGCTGGCAGCTTTTGAATGAGCACGAGGTTGGTTCCTGGAGGCTGTAGCTTCTCCTCCCGGACACAGAGGTCACATCTACCTTCCATAATTTTTCCTGCCTGCATCCAGCCGGTCGGGGTGCGTAGGGAAGCACAAATCCTTGGTTTGGCCTGTGAAGGGGGGTGCACAGTTAGGGAAACAGCTCAGGTGTTTTTAAGTATTATGATAATCATGGCATGGGCCCTAAAATCTTCCCAAAATGAGCGACTTTGTTAGGTTGGTATTTGTATTCCCATAGCACCCAGATACTTGCAGAAGCGTTTTGCCCCATTCACGCTACCGACCAAAAAGTGACTGACCAAAAAGCCATAGCCATGCCAGTCACGTGTGGGTGGATGGGGCAGGATTTTGGCATTCGTAGACCATACAAGGCAGCTCCTGTGAGCACAGCGAAGGGGGAGCGGTTTGCAGAGAGTCTACAAAAATGGATGTTGGCACAAGCGTAACATCCTATAGAACAATAGTGGATTTTGTACTGCGTTTCCAAAAGGACTCCGTCGCATCAGCGCCTGGCCCCGTCACTGCAGGCTCTGAACCCTGCCCCGACTTTGTCTTCCTCCCAGCACGGGGCAGGAGCCTCACCCCACTCCTGTCTCTCTGCTCCCGGGAGCTGCAGGGAGACACCCCACTGCAGAGCAGGCGAGGGCAGCGTCTCTGGGAGGAATTCATCCCATCACCAGCGGGAAACCCTGCTTCCCCAGGGAATCCCTTCACCATCCAAATCGCCGTCCACCCTCCGAGGGATTACAGCCAACTGAGAAGGTCCTGTCCCTGTCTCAGAAACCACACATAAGTAAAAGCTAAATCAGGTAGTCAAAGACTGTAGGAAACCACATTCTTCTTGTTGTTCTTTTCCCCTCTTACATCGACCTTTGAAAATGAGACCACTTTAAACCCGAACTGGTGGCAGCCCTTCCTTGGGATCCGACTCGCAGCGTTTCAGGCGGTGCGGCTGACCTCTTGCCGTGGAATTTCACCTAGTAATTTCTGCGGCAGAAAGAAATCCTCCGAGCGGGTTGTCTGGCTTCAGAAGTAAATTTAAGTGCCTGTGGCTCGACAAATAAACATTCTGAAAGTGCTTAATGACTCACAACCTCGCCTAAGAATAGCTGAACTTTGCAAGACCGAAATACATAGCGGAGAATACGGCCTCTGACACTGCCTGAGCGTGGAGCTGAAGGACGTGGTGGGAGAAGGGGAGGGAGAGGCTGTGGCTGCACCGTGGCTGCATTCCTGCCGTCCCCTCCCGGCTCCTGGCAAGCCGCATCTCGGAGGCTTCTTCAACCATCCTGTGCAATAGCCACCTCGGAGCTCTCCTCCACAAATTCATCTAATCTGTTTTTAAACAATTTATCATGTCTCATTTATACACACAGCAGAGTACTCCTCGTTTATCCTGGTTGTTTGAAAGTGCTGTTATGCTCTTGGATTAAAGAGGGGTCACGGAAGTTTTATTCATATACGTGTTACACTTCTGAGCACCTAACGTTTGATAGAAGAGAGTTTCTTTGTCTTCAAGTTATTGAGCAAGTAAAACCTCGGTGACTGAAAAGGGGAACTGATTTTTATTCCATTTGCTCAGAAGTGGGTTTTTTGGTAGTTGTTGCTTGCTTTTCTGGGGCACGCTTGCAGAAGCACGTGCTGTGAACTGCCACCGCTTTACTTCTTACCCCTGCCCCCCCGCACAGTTTTTAGTGCTTTAATCTAACCCCAGGGAAAACAGAACAACACACAAGTTCAGCTGAATGTCTGCGACCACAAGAGCTTCCTGTAGGTGCCTGAAGTTGCTTTTGCAAAAGCCTCGTTGTTGTCGTTAAGGCTCAGGGATCGTCATGGCTTTGGGGATGAGCCTAAGGGACGGGTGCACCATCCCAGGAGCAGCAGGAGAGGTGCTGCGCCTCGTGCACGCCAAAGTAGCTTTGTTGTTCAGAAACGGGAGAAGAAAATAACGTAGGAGTCATCTCCCACCTCAGCCAGCCAGCGATGCCAGAAAAAAATCTTTCTGATATCATGGTTCTGCTATTTTGGGCCCTGCCGAGATAACCTGAGCAGAGGGGCGAAGCCTGAAGGCGTCCCTAACACAGGCTTTTCCCTTGATTCTTTGATCCATTGTTAAAATCGGCAGGAAATGTCTTCCTCTCATCCGGCACCCAAGCGCCTCACATGGGAGTGAGGGCAGATCGAGCTGGCCGCCGACTTTGACCGCCCGGGTCACTGCCGAGCTGGGTAACGGGAGATTTTATCCCTCCCTGTTTTACCAGGAGCCTGGGCACCGCAAGGAGGGCTCCGGTGTCGCCTGGCAGCTGGGCAGCGGCCGGACCCCAACCCTCAGATACCCTCCATGACGGGGGATCCCCCGGGGCTGAGCCCAGGCGTGACCCCGCACCGAGCTGTGCCTCGGGGCGCCCGCCGTAGACCCGCACACCCCCACGGTGGGAGCTCCCTCGCCCCGGCCACCCACAGACCCAGCCCAGCTGGGCTCCGGCAACCGCGCTGCGCCGCTCACCGTCCCCCACGTTTCTCAGCCTGGAGGTGAAAACCCGAGAGGTGCACATTGCAGTGTCGGCGGGACCACGGGAGCCTGAAAACTCGGCTCTGATTTATAGCCTTTCCCACCCAGAGTTCGGGCTCCTCTCGAAGGAACGGGGAGTCACAGGGGACCTCATTCGTCCCCGGTGAATGCTGAGCTCACAGCCCATCCGGAGCACTGCCGGAGCCGCTGCTCTCCCACGCTCCAGAAGAGCCGGGAGCAGGGCTGGGCTTTGCCTCTGTGTCTCAAGACAACCGAAATCAAAAGCTTCACCTAAGTTGAAGGTATTATTGCAGGTCACTAAACTACTGATTCCTGCCTGTCCCCAGAGCCTAAAGAACTGTCATTACAGCGACTTGCTGCAACGGGGTAGGTGACGAGCATGGGGTAGGTGACGAGCATGTAAATCACGTTAAGGCACAGGAGGAGGCTCAAAACCTAAAGCTCAGATTGCGTTTTCTTTATGTTTTCCACGCGATGACATTAAAGTACGAGGGACGGATGTAAACCGGACTGTGTTGGATGACTGAGCCGGAGGAGAGCCGGCGCACGTAGAGTACAAGTTCTGCAGCCGCGGCCTGTCCCCGCAGGCTTCCCCTTTCCGCCCGCTCTTGACCCGCATCTGTGCGAACAGGATGAGCTGGAAAAGTATAAATAAAGCGTTAAAAAGAAGGACCGGGGCCCAGTACCGCCGCCATAAGAAAGGCCAAAAAACACCCAAAAAAGTGGATTTCTGGCCTCCCACGGCAGCCGCTCCTTTTGGCGGCCGCTCACCCTCCCGCTGCCCCGGGCCCCCGCCCGGCCCCGCTGCCCGGGGGGGGCACCGCGCCCCGCCCCGCCCCGCCCCGCCCCGCCCCGCCCCGCCCCGCCGCCGCGCGTCCCCGGGCGCCGCCCGCAGGAGGCAGCGGGACCGCCGCGCTGCGCCCGCCGCGCTCCGCCGCTGCCAGGTACGGCCGCGCCGCGCCGCGCCGGGGGGGAGCCGGGGCCCGGGCGGGGGCAGCCCCCGGGGGGGGCCCGGCCCGCGGCGGGGGCAGCGGATCCGGGGGGGGGAACCCGGGGGACCGCCGCCTCCCCCGCCCCGGGGGCTGCTCCGGAGGGGCGCTCCGGGGGTGCGTGGGGGGTGCTAGGAGGATGCGCTGGGGTGCGCGCCGGTGGGTGCTCGGGGGGTGCTTCAGAAGTGCTCGGAGGTGCTTGGGGGTGCTGCAGGGGTGCGCTGGAGGATGCGCTGGGGGTGCCCCAAAGGGTGCTCTGGGGGTGCATTTGAGGATGCTCTGGGGGTGCCTCAAGGGGTGCTCTGGGGGTGCACTGGAGGATGCTCTGGGGGTGCCCCAAAGGGTGCTCTGGGGGTGCATTTGAGGATGCTCTGGGGGTGCCTCAAGGGGTGCTCTGGGGGTGCCCCAAAGGGTGCTCCGGGGGTGCGCTGGAGGATGCTCTGGGGGTGCTCCAAAGGATGCTCTGGGGGTGCCCCAAAGGGTGCTCTGGGGATGCGCCGGAGGATGCTCTGGGGGTGCTCCAAAGGGTGCTCTGGGGGTGTGCTGCAGGATGCTCTGGGGTGATCCAAAGGGTGCTCTGGGGGTGTGCTGGAGGATGCTCTGGGGGTGCCCCAAAGGGTGCTCTGGGGATGCACTTGAGAATGCTCTGGGGGTGCTCCAAAGGGTGCTCCGGGGGTGTGCTGGAGGATGCTCTGGGGATGCACTTGAGGATGCTCTGGGGGTGCTCTAAAGGGTGCTCCGGGGGTGTGCTGGAGGATGCTCTGGGGGTGCTCCAAAGGGTGCTGTGCAGGATGCTCAGGGGGATGCTCTAAAAGTGCTCAGGGATGCTCCAGAGTGTGATCTGGGGGTGCTCAGGGGTGCCAGGCCCCTTGAGTGGCTGCCTGGGGACAGCAACAGCCCTGAACCACCCGGGACAGGAGCGTTTCCAGTTCACCCCTGGGTGCGGGACGGACACACAGAGAGTGACTGGGTAGCGGGGAGAAGGCAGGAAGGCTCCGAACCCTGACGGGACCCCCGGATGTCACCGTGTGAGGGCTGGGAAGGGCCCCCAGACAATGCGGTGAAGTCACCAGGATCCCAGAGCAGCCAGAGTTGCATTTAGCCTCAAAGCCCGACCGTACAACCCTCCCCAGCCCTGAAGATGTGGTTGAGACAAGCCCCAGCCCAGCCTCCACGGCTGAGCGTGGTCGCCGGCGCCAGCCTCCAGCCTCTCTCCATTTCCTTGCCGGCTTTCCAGCCGTCCGGACGCAGAAACTCTTGGCGCCGTAACTCATTTCTCTCTCTAACGAGGTTCGTGCTCTGGTTCCCTGAGCCGCGTGTCCCATGGGGCTCGGCCGCAGGTCTGGTCTGGCTGCGGAGCGGGGCCAGGGCTGAGCTCCGGATTTCTGCATCCCCGGCGGGTGGGGGGCCGAGAGAGGGGCCGCTCCAGCAACGCGTTTGGCAGCGAGCGGAGGGACGGGCAGTGCCTCTCTCTCACAGGCAGCATCGCCTTTCCTCGGCAGCGGCGGCTGCCAGGGCATTTCTGAGCAGCCCAACTCTGCCGGGACCAGGCGTGCCCCGTGCGAGCATTTTCGTCAGCTCCCGGCGTTCGGCTTGTGATTTCTCGCAGGCCGAAGTCAAAGATGTGCCGGGCTCTGACTCCGCTCCGGGAGAAATCGGTGAGTGTGAACAGGGAGCTGCTGCACCAGGGTAGAGCATCGCCTGAGATCTGTGTAGAAAAGGCTCAATAGTCCATGGGAAGATCAGTGATGGCAGAAAGTGGGTTAAATAATCTCAACTGTGAGTCCAACTAAGTTCACAATGGAGAAAATCGTGGTCTGGATGCTCTGGGTATGATGTTCACCTTCCAGAGATGGAAGCAGGACTGTGCTGTACAGGGTTATCTCATTTTCCTCCCAGCTAGGGGATGCGATCCGCCGGGAAGGGTTTCCTTTGTCCAGAAATTAACTATTGCAGCTGCATGGCCCAAATGAAGGCAGTGAGCACCCGAAAATGTGGCATGTGCAGGGTAAGGAGAGCAACTGCAGCGAAGGGCGTGGAGAAGGGGAGCGCGGTAAAAAATATCAGCATTTGCCTTCATACCCGTTTTGTAGTCTTCCCGGTGTTTTGTGTTTGATTTGGGATGGACTTAATGGAAAACCCTGATCTCTTAAATGATTCCCAATATGGTGAGAGGAGGGAGCCCATAACCTCAGGTTTGTGATTGATTATTTTTCGCTCCGACTGTAATATTTCAAAAATAAATAGATCTGCTGAAATGACAGCCAGCCTGATGACCAGCGACCTGGCCAGGGAACCTGTGTTTGAGGACGGATCCGTTCACGGATTCATTAAAATAATCCTGAAACTGGAAGATAAGATGGGGAGGAGCCTGTTGCTGCTGGGGGTACTGTCAGTCTCCCAGTGTGGTTTCCAAACCACTTCTGAATAGGAAAACCACTGCCACGTTTGGCTCCTTTCTGGAAAGTCTGGTTACGGAGAAGGTTTGTCTCCCAGGTGCAGAAATCATCCCCCTCGTGCAATGCTGGGGCTGTCCCGTTCCCGCAGGAGCCAACAAATTCGGTGTCACAGTCTCCCTTCGTCCTCAGCTAACCAAAATACGCTCCCCCCATATTTATTTGCCGCCGAGCAGGAGTGCGACGTTGCTTCCCGTCCTCTGCGTCCTTTGGCCTGGGCGCGTTTCGGGAGGGCGAGGTTTGGTCTCAAAACACCCTTCGCATCAGGAGCGGTTTTGGGATTCTGCGAGATGGCCGGCGTTAGAGGAATACAAGCTCATTCACAAGCTCGTTGCTGATTCGGGTCCCTCCCCCTGCGGTTTTACAGCTGCCAAATATTCTGAAAGTCGCATTTTCATCACCGAGTGTTACGCATTAAATCTTGGGTCTTTTCAAGGAAGCTTTGGGAGCAGCACCAGGGATGAACGTGGCTGTGCTTGTTAGAGAAAAAAGTAAATAGGGAAGTGACTGTATTTTCCGTTTGGTGGCCGGTATGATGGGGGTTATGCGACTCTGCCTTGCTCAAGAGCAGCGAGATGCAGATTTCGGTCAATAAAGCCCCGACCCCGTCTCGGGGGTGCGAAGGAGCCCGTGGTCCAGGGCAGAAATCCCCAGCCGTGCACATTCTCACGCTGCCGGCACTAGGGCAGAGCGGTGGGGAGGAACCGGCTGCAGTGAGCTCCTTCTTCAGTCTTATTTATTTTAGACCTCGGTGGAATTCACGTTTCCGGCACTGCGCCTCGGGAAGCCTTGAGTCCTGCACATCCCAGGGTTGAAACAGCACATGCAAAAGCAGTTATTGTCATTATTATGATAATTTACTGCCAAAGTGGACAAGTTGGTGGAGTGAGAAACGTGAAATACGGTGAAAAACCCACCCACGTGCGGTGGCTTCCGTCTTCCAAATGTGATTATCTTCAGTTCATCATTGCAGCCAGTTCCTCTGTCCGTCAGGGATGAACGTGAGTCTCACAGAATCACAGAATCACTAAGGTTGGAAAAGATCTGTCAGATCGTCAAGTCCAACCACCACCCCAACCCCACCATGCCCACTAAACCATGTCCCGCAGTGCCACGTCCACACTTTCCTTGAACACCTCCAGGGATGGTGACTCCACCACCTCCCTGGGCAGCCTCTTCCAGTGTCTCAGCACAAGGGAGAAAGCTGAAAATGAGCAGAGCAGCAATATGCAGTCTGAGCTTGGGCAAAAAAGTAGAGGAAAGCCTCCCATTTCCTAAACCTTCCCCATAACCCGGGCGCACGAAAATACGGCTGCAGGGCTCCCAGCATCCACGTGGAAATCACCGGCAGAGGAGAAAGGCACACATCCATCCCCTCTGTGGTCCCGATCAACGTGGAGAGTGGTTTCAGGTGGCCTGAAAAATAAATGTTCCTGTTTAAAGAGGTTTTTAAACCTGTCATGAGTGTGATCCATCTGAGTCTTGTTGGCCCAGGCCAGAAACCGGTATCAAATGGCCCTGTGTCTCCATGGGGACTGCGGTGGTTGCCCAGGGAAGAGGAGAAAAATAGGCAGGCAGAGAATAGGGCTTTCCTAAAAACACCTGGAAGTGCTGCTTTCAGTGGGAGAGGACCTGTGTTGATGATGGGACCTTTACCAGGGTGAGACAGGACAGACACTGGATCGCCAGTTGGCTTTCAAAACCGCAAATGCGCTTTTTGGTGATTTCTCAGGCTGGTGGGTTTAGGAAGCCCTGTTTGTGTGTTGGGGTGGGTTTCTCCAGTTCCACAAACTCCAGTGTTTCATCTCGGGATTGGACACGGCACAACACCCTTCCTTCCCTGCGCTGCCCCATCCATCTCATGTCTCAGCAAGCAGCTGAGCAAGACCAAGGTGGAAGAGCCTTTCCCAGCAAACAGGAGCACCTTGGTTTGATGGTTCCCCTCCACACCCAGCTTCCGAAAACACCCAGAGGATCCTGTTTTTCCTTAGGAAACGGAGACGTTTCCAGCCCAGCTTGGGCTCAGGCTCTTGAGAGGGATGAGCGCAGGAGCCCCAAGGATGCACCAAGCCCTGGCCAAGCCAAGGACAACCCCGTTGTCATAAAGTTGCTACCAGCTTCTTTGACCACATGGAAGTTATTCGGTATCATGGCAGCAAAGCTTGACCTGTCCCAAGGTCAAGGAGATGGAAAACAGCAGCTTGGAAGAGTCCAGAAGCCAGAAGAGGGTTTCATTGGTTCCCTGCCCCACCGAACTTGTGGGATTGAGGCAAAAAGAGTAAACATTAGAAATGAGGCACTTCAGATTTTTTTCTGCCTTCTGACTGTGGAGTGCTTTCGATTCATGGCTTCAGGTGGTTTCTCTGATCGCCTGGCTCCGGGAAAGGAGATTTTAGGGAAAACACCACAGTTTTCAAGGCGCAGGATAAAATAATGAGAATCGACCAAAGCTTTTATAAGACCATGGCTGGAATGAGCTGAAGGTCAATTGGAAAAGAGGTTATCAGAGGAGGGGATGAACATGATCGTTTTCCCCTCCTGGTGAGCCATAAAAGCGGGCGAGAGTTTGGATATCTGATACCTCCAGGTCTCGTCCTGACCTGTCTCTAATGGAAATGCTGGCAGGAAGCTCACGACATTTATTAATACAGCAATAAGCAGCTTTAATAAAATCAGTATCCGCACAACTTTATTACTGCCATTTGAAAAGAAGCCTGAAATGGCTGTTTAAGTACCGCCGGCCGCCAAGGGTTGCACACTTATGCTGAAAGCGATTGTCTTCTTTATTAAGTGGTGCCGGGTTAATTATTCAGATTTCTCGCGAGCCCGCTGCTCTCTCAAACACCAGTGAGGCTCCGCACGCCTCCAGGATGTTTTCCATGTGAGCAGCCCCCGGCTCCAGCCCTATCCAGCCCCCTCCGCTGCTTCGTGTACGTAATTTTGCAGAGAGGGTGATGGCTGGCGGGGGGTGGGAGGCCAGCCTGAACCTCTCCGTCGCTACAACCACGAGCTGATGGGTTGCAGAGGGAGCATGTCCCTCTCGAGCATTCACAAACTGCTTCCAGCTCCCAGCTCTCCTCTGGAGAAGCCCCAGGCAGGCAGCAGCCGAGGGAGCTTCAGCCCGGGGTGCGATGAAATGCCGGGGCCGGCGTGGCAGGGTACCCGTTGCCGTAAGCCACGTGCCGAAGCCGTCCGCTGGCCCAGGGTCGGAGGGTGAATTTTAAGCAGGCATCTGGACTATGTGGTGTTTCGCTTTCAGAGGGGTTTAGGGATTTACGTCCCTTTTCTCGTCGTCCCTTTTTACCTGCCGCCTCCGCCACCTCCGCTCTTCCCATACAGCGACTGCTTTTGCATCCCCAAATCTCGTCCTGCTCCTCTTTGGCACGTGCGGTCGGTTAACACCAGCGCAGAGGGAATCCTGCCCAGCGCGCGCAGCGCTGAGCCGTGCGTGGCTGTGGGGTGCACGCCGGGCTGGGACAGATCCAGCTTGCCAGCTCACCTTTCTGGGTGCTGATGGGTTTATAGCAGCGGGCTTCCTGGGGCTCAGGCGTCATCTGGTCTCCCCACTTTAATTTTGGGTCTGCTCAGCTGTCGTCTGCCCCCCGGCAGGCAGTACGGACCAGCCCGGCGTGTGTCCCCACCGGCTCCGCTCCCAGCTGCCACTTCCGAGGGGTGCCGTGGGGCGCGGGGCCGCTGGCAGCGGCGGTTGCATGATGCCAAATGCACCCAGGAAGGCGGCCGATGGGCTCCCGGGATGCAGATCTCTTACAGGGGAAACCCTGTTTGCTCTCCCTTTGGAAAACCTCGTGACAACTTCTTGCAATGCAAACCAGGACTTTAAACTGCTTTTATTTACTTATTTATTTATTTAGCCCCACAAAGTTTTCAAACTTCTTTTTTCCTCCTGGAAGGAAACTCCTTCCCGTGCCCGTGCCAGCCGGTCGCAGCCCACCGCCGCACGATGGAGATCCCACCCCTGTGGATGTCCCCAGCGGACTGGAAATGGGTTATTTTTCTTCCTTTGCAGTGAAAACAGAATTGAAAAATCCGTACAACAAATATTCCCCGAGAGGCTATATTTATTCCTGGTATGTCCACTTGCAATAATAGCTCGGCTGCTTGTTGTGCAATCCAGCAGACCGCCGGGATGGAGCAGGTTTGGGTGTAACCCTTTGGGTTCCGAGGGTGAGCTCCGTCCGTGGGTCCGTGCGGGTCCGTGCGGTGGAGGGGAGCGGGGGGCGGCGGGTGAAGCCCGAACCTGCCCTCCTGCAGCGATTCTGCTCGGGGAAAGGAAGGAAGGCAGCAGCTTTGCCCGTCGGCCCTGCGAGCATCCCAGAAGGCAGCGGTGGCCGTGGCGGGGCCGGGCAGGGACCCACGGGATGGCTTTTGAGCTGTTTCGAGGCCGTCTGTTTCCTATCATCCATGGGAGCAGCCTGCGAAGCAAAATCCCCCCTGACAGCTGTGGTGCGTAACGTAAAGCAGCAGCAATTTGAGGCTGTGACCTCAGTCCTCACGCTTGCCGGGCGATCTCGGGCCGTGCCCAGGTGGAACCCTTCCCCATTTCCCACCCCGTGCCGGCCCCGCTGGGTGAAGCTATCAGAAGCCGGTCGTAGCTCCATCAAGCACCGGCCCATATGCAATTAATTTGCATGTTTTGACTCCATCCATTCCTAGCTCCTCACGAAAAGCTTATTTAGGGGGACGCAGACTTGAAGACCTTCTTCAGGCCCACGGGGATTACATCTGGGAAAAACTGTAGGTCTTATGCGTATAATTGCAATAAGGAAATGCTCCCAATAAAAGCTTCCTGCCAGGTCTTCCCAGTGAGAAATCGAAATAATTCTTTTAAGCTTACTTTAAAATCAGCGCCATATAGAAATATGTATATTTTTCCATCGTGCTGCTTTGTCTGGAGAACGTAAGCAACAGAATACGCTCAGAAAAGATGCGGAAGCGTAACTAAACCAGAAGAATTTGACAGAAAATAAGCCAACGTGCTCTTAAGTTCGTTTTGAACCCCGAGCGCGGTAATTGCCTGTGAAAGCAGAAAGCTGTCAACATGGAGTCACAGCCCCGCGCGGTGTGGGACGCTGGAGCCGTGTGGGAAAGGCGGCATTTAATGGGAAAGGCGGCATTTAACCGGCTGCTGAAAATGTGTGGGGTATTTTTAATTCCTCGGTAAGAAGTTAACCCGTCCGTGCCTTGGGGAGCACTAGCAAGGACGAACCGCTGCCCTTTCTCTACACGTCCAGGCTACTTCGCTTCCCGCAAAGGCAAAACTTCTCTGCTTTTCTTCAGACTTAACCTGTTGAAGTTGCATTTAGTCGTTGCAGGCGCGCAGTGAGCTGGCAGGAGTGCCGGCAGCTCTCTTCTAGTGACAAAAAGTGTTTTTCCCTGCTAACGTGAGCGTTCCGGTTGCGCTGCCTGTTGAGCGGTGGGAAAGGTGCTGGTGCCGCCCCGTGATGCGAGTCCCTGGTGAAAGCCCCCGACGGAGCCCCCGGGTCCCGGTGGGACCTCTCCGCGTCTCAGGATTTTCTTTCCTGGCCCTAGGAGAGGTTGACAGCCCGGCTGCGGGGAGCCGGGCGGTGTCTGAACCCCTCAGCCTTTGCAAGCGTGAAGTTGTTGCAAGTTCCGTGCGGAGGCTGAGGGTTTTTTCCCTGTTGCCAGCCTGGGGGTGCCGTGATCTGGGATGCCCGGCAGCAGCCCCAGCGCGGGGGCTTGGGACGGGCTCTCTGCCCATCACCAAGCCGCACAAAAGCACGCTGTGTCTGCTCTGCAAGCTGCCCCCATGCCTCGAATTTGAAGTTTGCATTGATAACCCTGCTGCAAAAGGCTGGAGAGGTTTATTTGGAGAGTCCCACAGGAGCCCAGGGGCTGCCTGTCCCTCCTCACAGCAGCCAGGGCACGGCACGGCACGGCACGGCACGGCACGGCACGGTGGGCCAGGCGTCCTCTGCCTGTACCGCGGCTACGTGCGGCTGCGTTCCCGCCGTCACCCCATCCCGTTCAGCGTCTCCTGGGGACGGCGGATGGATGGGAGCGACGTGAGGGGCCGGAGCTGCGGGGAGAAGGGCAAAGGGCCGAGGGGCTGTTTCTGCTCCGCGCGTGGGAACGGGGCTTCGGCAGGATTGATTACGGACGTTGAGACCTTCTGCGGCTTCTACTAAAGATGCCGCCTTTTAATCGCGGCAGCCGTTTGCATTTCCTTGGGAGAGGCGCTCAGCAGAATAACTAATGCATTCAGCCTGGGAGGTGCAGCATGCGGAGGGCGAGCTCCGGCTGCAGCCTGCAGCATCAGGTATGGTACGAACCGTATCGTTAATAAGTGACTGTCTTTTCAATAGTCTGTCCTGATAAGGGAGGCAGCCCGCTGGCAGCCCAAGCAGCGCTTAGCGTTTTGTGGTTTACGGAAAAGTTATCGATGCTATGGAAAGTAACTCATTTTATACAGCGGGCTTCAGCTGTCCTCGGAAAGGTCATATGAGATCCACGGGCTGCTTTATTAGAAAATTAATCCCTCTTTTGTGCTTCTTGCTTTAAACTTGTATTTGCTTTCCGAGCAAGGTCACTGCTCAGCTGACCAACTTTTTAACAACTGGAAAAGGCACATTTGCTGCTCTGGACCCTCCACTGCCGGCTCTCGGCACGGGAAAAGATGCCTCGGAGGGTGGCAAGCGCCTCTGCTCCCTGATGGGTTTGTAGGTGGGAGCATGAGAAGGTAACGCGACAAGATGCTTTTCTAACGATAATTTTTCCTTTCACCATGAAGTGCTAAAGCCATTGCTGCAGTGCAGGAGAACATGACAGGCAGACCTCAAAAAAATGTGGTGTTACAGCTAATGAGACTGTGCTAACACGCCGCTCAGCAGGGACAAATTGTCTTCTTATTTATAGGCACAGGGTTAAATGTTTCCAATTTAAACCTACTAGCAAGATGCTGTCGGAGAATGAAATTCATGTATATTTGTCTTTATGGTTCAGTTAATTTGTTCTTTAAATCTTCTGGGGTGTAATGCTGCTCGCCTTTCTGCTGGCTGGGATGGATGGGGGAGCGGTGGGCGCTTACATTGCCTGGCAAGTGGGGCAGAGTAAGAGAGGGGTTAAACGTGACTGTAAAGAGGCAGTGGTTGAGACAGGGCTAGGTAAAAAGGCAGTACGTTGTCCCTGCAAATGGGCTGCCCCAGGGAATAAACCCACTTCATTCGTTGCTGTTGCCTTCTCATATATTTGCCTTCTTGATTTCCATTTCTGTACGTATTTATTCCTGCCTTGAGAAAAGCGATGTAATTTCATTCAAGGTAAAAATCAGCGATGCTGCGCACGTGGCGATGTCGCCTGCCTGGAGAGAAAAATAAGTGTTTTTCAATCTTATGCCATAGGGGAAAACCCAACAAATACCAAACCCGACAGAGGGTCAGCCTAACAGGTATTAGCAGGATGGAGACCCACCTAAAAGCACTGGCCTGCCCCAAACCATGGGCTGGACCCTGGGCGTACGGGTATGCTTCTTCCAGCTGATTACTTCGTCTTTTTATCTCGTTTTTATTAGGGACAGGCATTGGAGAGCAGCTGTGGGGTCCAGGGAGCCACAGTTTTGGCTCAAAGCCATCCACCCCGCACCTGAGCTGCCCCGGGGGGAACGGGAAAACACGAGCAAGCTGGCAGGGTACTTTCACCATCCTTTTACGAGGCGATTTTGAGGTAGATTGGTCAAAAGAGAAAAGTTGTAGTATCAATTTGGGCTGCAGAGTTGGGACCCAGCCAGCTCATAAATGAACCAATTAGGTGTAATTATCTAGATATTAAAAAGCATCCTATTCACTGGCTTTCCCCCTCCTGCAAATAAACGACCTAGAAGAGTGAAGTGTAGCTGGTCAGACTAGCTGGGATCCGTAAGTGGTCCGTAATTGACTGTAATCAGAAAATTTAAAAAAAAAAAAACATTTGAGAAAGAGGTTAGCGTTCGTTTTGGCACATGCTGTTTATTGGCAGGAGGAGATAGAAGAAATTGCCCTTTATTGAAGAAGTGCAGTTAATTGGAGAGCACGTCAGGAGGCCGCTGGTCAAGGTGTTTCAGAGGCTCGCATGGTGTTGGGCGGGCATCAGCGTTGCCGTCCAGCAACATAGGCATTGAGGAGGTACCAACCCTGGAGGCACTTTGGAGAGTTTTGATATTCTCCTTGGGTTGGGAGCCTCCAAACTTTCCCTCAGGGCTCTAAATTGACAATAAACTTGTCTACCTGAATGACAGAACTAATCGTTTCTTTAAAAGGTTTTGATCTTTCAAAGTATCCATCCTATGATAACAATACAGCAGGATTTGGCTTCGTTTTCCCACTGGGCTTTGTTGCATTTCAGTGCTTCTAGAAGAAAATCACAGCAGCACCTCTATAGCAGCACTGTATATCCTTATCTGTACTGCATATCCAGTTATATGCCATTGCCACAAGAAGAAAGATGAGTTACACAATGCAAAAATAATTACATGGGAAAAAGCAAATATAGACGCTGCAGAGTGGAGAAGACCAACAAGACAGAGCTTCTCCTGAGACGGTGAATGAGCTAGAGGTCTCAAGAAACAGTTCTGCTGGTGGATGCTGCAGAAGAGAAAAGAGAAAGGTGAACAAGACCAGTGCTGGATAAGTACGGTGTCAGGCGAAGCGAGGGGTAAAGGTTGGCTGGAGCCCCTTCACAGGGGGCTCTGGAAGCGTGGTCCAGTGCTAAAGTCCTCACTTAGACAAAATACTATAAAAGGAATTCAGACTCTGACGGTTTGATCGATGAGATGAATGTGAGCTGGATTCTGGAATAAATAGTCCCGGCGACGTCCCCAGCTGCCTGGGGTTGGCTTGACATAGGCTTTGTGCTCCTTGGTCCTACCCTAAAAATTCTGCATAGCTCAGGGATGCACTGGAGAAGCAGGGATGGACTTCCAAGCTGCTGTGGGACCATCTCTGGCCAGGAACCAAGTTAGATACTTGAAGGAAAATCCTAAACAAGCAACCTGCCTGCCAAGAAACCCCCACTTTTTCCCCTGTAGCAGGAATTAAAAGACAGACCTTCTCACTCTGAGCAACGTTGTCCTTCTCATGCAAGTCAGGAAGCCTCCTACAGTGATGTCCAACCACCTCAACCTCCTTCACCCTTGCCAGCCTCCTCCCTGTGTCTTTCTGAAGGGCATGGAGGAGACAAGCTTCACCCAGGACTTTTCTTGGTTGTTCCCAGCCTTAATCTCCTCTCACGCTCCAGGAGGATCTCACCCGTGTCCACATGATGGGAAAGAGCTGGAGGGCAGTACAGACCAGGGTGGATATGAAGTTCACCATGTAGGCTGTGGTAGATCTCCACCTGAAGATCTTCCCTGATATGAAAGTGATTTGTCTGTATTTTAGTGCAATTTGGTGAAGGTTCTTTGTAACAGTATGGATGTGCTCTGAAATAATGGATTTCATTTGAACAAGATTTAGCATAAATTTTGAATCGTTGGTTATTATGCATTAAAAAAAAAAGGTGACAAACTAGTAATTTCTGTGTGTAGTTTATATCCCTTGCTGTTTTCAGAGATGTTGTATTACGTTGGATATACCCAGCCTACGGGAGTCAATGAAGAGTCCCTGGGCCATCTATCTCAAGCCCGGTAGAAATTATCCTCAATGTCTTTCCTCATTTGCAGTCAAAACCATCTGTAATGCAGGGGATGTTTTATAACAACCAACTACCTGGGATGTGCCTGTGAAGCACGAGTTGTTGCCACTGGAAAAGGAGCTATTGATTTAAGCAGCTTGAAAGTGCTTAGCAGACACAGTCGGGCTGCAGAATACGGGAAAGAAGAGGGGGGGTGGCCTGTGAAGAGGCGTAGGGCTTTAAGGAGAGATTAAGTTCAGATGATTGAGCTTTTCTTTAAATTAAAAGTATCTGTTTCTTTTTTCCAAGGGTGAAGCGACTCAGCTGCCCTAGCTTGTCAGAGGATGTTTAACTGACAGCCCGATTAGACCACACCATGGAGAAGACAGATGGTATGGAGGCTACGGGATGTTTGTTTGCTCATTTGTTTCTTGAAAAAAAACCCCAACCCAGCCCTGAAGTAATTTCCTTACCAGAAATACTGTAAATAACCCGTTTTCTGTAGATACGCGCTAGGGCCAGGAGGTGAAAAATGCATCGTTCATGTATTATGCAGACTTCCTAAACCGCAGCAAAAACATGGTCACGGCTCTCAGTTCAGCACCTATTTGTCCTCCTGTCCTCTGCGGTGCATAGGCAGGACAGATCTCCTCTGCCTTTGCTCTTGTGCCGTATTACCCCGCGTGAGGTTTTCCCTCTATCGTTCCTCTCACTTTCACGTGCTGCTCCCCATCAGAAAGGCGGCTTCATCTCGGTCGCGCTCTGTGATGAGCGGCACCGAAAGCCATGCCAAATTCTGCCGGTCCCTGCGGAGCTGCTGCCCCAGGACGGGGACAGAGGGAGCGGCCACGAAACCTGGTTTCTCCTGGTCGAGCTGCTCCTCCTCATCCTCACCGAGCACAGCTTGTTTGCTCGGAGGTGCAAAGCAGCCCAAAGCACGGTGATTTCAGGGACTTGCCGCATCAAGAAAAACAAGCGATGATGCAGGGCTTTAACTATTTAGATCCTCAGGGCCGAAATTCGGCGGGTGTGAATTTTTGCAGGCTGGAACTGGCTGTATTAAGTTGTATTAAACCAGGAGCCTCGGACTGCGCTGCTGGAGCCGTGCCGTTTGCCTGCGACGGCTGGGTGGGCAAACGCTGTCACGTATTGCGCGGTGATTTTCCGCAATTAAAAGCCGTGCGCGGTGCCGCGCAGCCGGTCACCTTGGGAGGCACGTGTTTCGCATGGATGTGGCTGCGTAAAGCAGCCCCGGCTGGCGCTGTCTGGGTCCGGCCCCTGCCCAGTGCTGTATTCATCATTTTCAAGGAAAAATTTGTGACCTGGTGTTTGCTGATGAGACGACGCAATGATTTTCCTGCTTGGCGTGCACGGCACTGCTTATGCCGCTGAAAAGTTAAAACCAAACCAAAAGCCTTGAAAAATGTAACTGTCACAGATTGGTTCCACCTTTTTGTTTTTTGAGCTGGATTTATTATACGTCAGGCAGCTTTTTATACTTACACAGGCACGTAGCTCTGCCTGCAAAACCTGCTGTTTGCTTAATTGCCAATTAGAGCCATGATTTCAGCAAATTTTCAGCTTCCTCGGTGTAACAATTACCTGATTCACCTCCAGAAAACTGGATCGGACCTTTGAACGTGTTGCTGCGTCTCTGCGCGGCTTCCCCACGAGCCTCTGCAATGATGAACTGCACCCCCCGCCTGCCTGAAACTGAGATGAAGAAGGCAGTAACATTTATCCCCTGCTCTAAACATATTTTTTGTTAATTTTTTTTGTTGTCTTCAAAATTCAATCAATCACCTCTTTCCTTTGGGTTGTTTCAGCAAAGGGCCAGCCACCCAAACCCAATGGGGAGAGGGAGCAGCCCCGCGGCCTCCCCTACACCGTGGAGACGCCCTACGGCTTTCACTTGGACCTGGACTTCCTGAAGTACGTGGACGACATCGAGAAAGGGAACACCATCAGAAGGGTTCACATCCACCGGAAAGCCAAGCAGCCGAAATTCAGCACCCTGCCCCGAAACTTCAGCCTGCCGGAGAACGGCTCCCGTGGATGCACGTCTGCTCCCAGCAAGAGCTGGACGGCAGCCTGCTCCTTCCCCCCGCGAAAGGCATCCCTGGGGGCGGAGGAGACCCCCCGGCCCCTCCTGCCCAACGAGCTGACCCTTCCCGTGGCCGACGAGCCGAGTTACCGGAGGAGAGCGCTGTTGGCGGAGACGCGGCGGCAGGCGGAGCTGGGGTGGCAGGAGGGCGAGCTCCGGGGACGGCCGCAGCTGCTGCGAGCCTCCAGCCTGCCCGCCGCGCTGCTGCCCGGCCAGCCCCCGCCGGGGGACGGACGGGTGCCCTCGCCCCTCCGGCCACCTCCCCAGCACTGCCATGACCAGAGCGGCTCCGAAAGCACGTTCCGCCCCGCGCCGCGTTCGCCCGGCTCCGACGGCGTCGTGTTAAATCTCCCCCGGGAGATGAGCTTGGAGCAAGATGTGTCCTTGGGGCAGAAGGAGCATCCGGGTGGAGGCAGCCCGCGGCTGGTGCAGGTGCAGCCCCCGTGGCAGAGCCAGCATCCCGCGGCACCGCAGCTGCAGGTGGTGATGGAGAGCGGAGGCGAGGAGGGCGATGCCACCGACGCCAGCGGTCGCTCCGCCTTGGCCGGGGGTGAACCAGCATCGCTGGCTGCCCTCCAGCTCGCAGAGGAGAACACGAACCCTGGGGAGAGGGAGTTAAGTGTGAGTGAAATCGCTCCGAATGTGCTGAAGAAAGCTGAGGAGGGGAGTGTCCGGGCTGGAGAGAACACGGAGAGCTGTGGTCCTCAGCCTCGTGATGCCGGAGAGGCCGGCGGGGTTGCTGCGCTGAAGCAGCAGATTGCTGCTCTGGAGGAGCAGCTGAGCAAGAAGAAAGAAGAGCTCGAGCAGATCAGGGCAGTGCTGGAGCAGCAGGATCATGAGATCAAGGAGAAGGAGAAAAGCATTAAGTTACTGGCCAGCTCCAAAGCTCAGCTGGAAGAGGAGCTGTGCCGGGAAAACGCCACAGAGGCCAAGCCACTGTCCAGGCGGAGCGGCGGGGCTTTGCAGTGCTACGACGCTGCGGTGAACACCGACCTCTCGCAGGTAACCGGGGCCAAGCAAGCCCATGATAAAGGCATCAACGTAAATATCCCGCTCTCCACCAAATCCATAGGATGCAGCGTCCACAGAACAGACAACGTGAATGTGCAGGTGATGGAGCTGGGCGCTCGGAGAGATCAGGGACTGGCAGATGCTTGCACCGGACCCGGACACTTTGGTGAAGCCGACGTTGGGGCTGGCCTTCATGCACCGTGCTTCACCCAGCTGAAGTTTGATGAGCACCTCAGCGATGACAATCAAAATCACAGGAATAACTACGACACGCAGAGTCTCGCTGCTCACGCAGTGACTGCAGAAAGCTATCGAGGAACAAGAATTGGCTCAAACGCAGGAGAAAACGAGGCAGGCTTTGGCGACGATAAACCTCGAGATGGGCTGGAAGAGGAAGGTCCCCCTGACCACGAGGATCTCCCCGCTGTTGCCCCCATCGGCCAATACGTAAAAAAAATCCAGGAGCTTTTGCAGGAGCAGTGGCTGTGTTTGGAGCACGGCTACCCTGAGTTAGCAAGCGCTATTAAACAGCCGGCCTCCAAGCTCAGCTCTATTCAGAACCAATTAGTTAATTCCTTAAACTCGTTGCTGTCTGCCTACTCTTCGCAAGGGCCCGCAGATAAGGAGAATTCGAACACACACTATCAACAGTTGGGTAAATAATATTGGCATAGGTTTCAATGTGTCCGGGCCAGATCTCTTCCCATTTATTCAAGTGTTGAGCAGCGGTGATGCAGTGGAGCTTGGTGGAATAATTAGTGTGTCAGTCAGATCAGAAATAGCCCCTTCTAAACACGTATGAGAAAGGCTAATCTCTGCACATCACAAGCTATGTGATCTTAAAAAAAGCAAGCAAAACCATGTAGGAGCTGATAAAGCTGTGCCTCGGTTATATGCAGGTTCAGCTTCCAAAAGTGGCCGTACTTGTGGCTATTCCATCAAATAACCATTTTTCTTAATTGGATTGGACATCTCAGTTTGCAAGGATATGGGACTCATGCTCATCTGGGGTAGATCAGCATGAAGTTCACCAGAACCAAAACCAATTCAAGGTAACTGAGCAACTAAGCTGGGAAAAGACCTGTCCCCACCCACAGACGTTCATCTAAAATAAGTTTAGCTTATATGAAGATTAAGAATCCAAAACCGAAGGCTGCCTGTTCACTGTCGGGGGGGCTTAGATAGATAAATGACTTCTCTTAAATAGACGAGTGACCTATTAGTTATAAGCAATACACGGGAGACTATTCAAACTCCGATGGAAAGACTCATCCATGTAGTATTATAGGAGATTTATATAGGAGATTTCCAATACGTTAGTATAGAAAAAAAAAAGAAAGAAAACATTATTACGAAAGTAAAACCTACTTATATACATAGGACCCGTATATAATTCCCAGTCACGTCCTTTATATTCCCAGTCACTTGGAGATGTTTGAGACCTGTATTTTAAAGGTGGCAGGGCAGGTTCAGGTTGTGGCCAGGTGCATCAGTAGTTTTGCGAGACATAAAAAGCATCTCCTAAGATGAACTAAGATGCTTAGGGTTATGATTTGTAGTTTGCTGCTAGAAGTTGGGAATAATCATTGATAATTATGGCACATCTGCTTAATTAATCTATTATTTTGTATTTTGCTAGAAATCTCTCCAACCACAAGTCTTAAATCTATCATGAAAAAGAAAGGTTATGGTTTCCATGCAGGAGGCAATGGGACCAAAAAGAATCTTCAGTTTGTTGGGGTAAACGGTGGGTAAGCATCCGTTCAGAAGATAAAACTGCCTTTTAACATGTGATGTCCTCTGTATTGCTGAAGAAGTCATTCTTTTTTTCCCCTCTTTTCCCCTCCAAACCTCTTGATTAAAAGGCCATTTGAAATGGAGCCTCTTTTCTCCCTTCTTTAATCCAGCACTGATAACCTGTAAGTAACCCTGTGTAGAAAAGATGTCGGTGTTTTCAGCGCAGTGAGGGACACCCTGGGGACTGACACTCTCTGCACACCCATCTTCTGGGGCTTCATCCAAAACCCAGCTGGGTCCATGGGAAGATTCCCACTAACTTTGGTGGGTTTTGGAGGAGGTCAGCACTGCCTGGGTGGGCATGCTGCCACTAACCTGCCTCCACGCTCCAACGACAGCCAACAAAAGTTGGTTCAGGGACTGAGAAAAGACTATTTCAGTAAATAAGGAATTACCTCGGGGTGAAGGAGACCCGTAGTTTAGGTTGTGCTCCAACACCCAGTTCCTTGTGTATGCAATATCTAACACTCTTTGGCCTTTGAGCTAACTAGGTACAACAACGGGTGCTGTAGATGCATCTCTAAGAGCAGCACTGACACATCTTCTACCGAGGAGTACGTGTGCTGGCCTGGGGAGGGCAGGACGCATTTCACTGTCCCTTTGCTGTGCAAACAGCTATGTGTGCAAATTTGGATGCTGGTTTCCGCTGACATACGCTTCTCCGACTTCCCAGCTCGATGGCTGCTGCTGTTGGGTTCATCAGGGGTTACTCACTCTTGTTGTGTAGAGCTGCCTCTGCCAACAGTCGCTGAAATGGGTACAACTTGCAGTGAGTAGAGCAATTTTGACTAGTTTGAGAAAAGTTTTGGGATCCCTCAGAGTTCAGTGTTCTGTCTCACGGAAGATGTTATTGTTATTAATACTTTTGGACAACCAGAAGAGAGGTCTCTCTAGCGGGGCTGCTTGAGTGGTGGACTCAGGTCCATGCTGGAGCTACGAACACATTTTTTGTCTAGTGGTCCTCAAGGTTGCCGACATGCTGCCTGTCTCACCTTGCCACAGGGCCCGTGTTTCTCGTGGCTCCCTGTCAGCGTGCTGGCGGCTCCCGGCAGGGATGTGGCACGTAGCCCTGGCCTGGCCACGCTGGGGCTTGTGTGATGGACGTCCCTCCAAACCAACCAAGTAGTCCCTGAAGTAACCTTGCCTGCTGCTAATTAACTGCTTCTATCACGCTCCTGCTGGCTTAAGAAGCCAAAAAAAAAAAAGACTAACCCCAAATTTGGCTGTGGCTCTAACCTTTTAACTTGCGTGTCACTCCGGGCTTCATCCAAGACCCATTGGAGTCAGTGGGTGTCTTCAATGAGTCTTGGTCAGGCCCTGCGGTTGCCGATGGGGAAGGAGTGAATAACATGTGGTGTCCTCAAATAGCTACGAAACGACTTCAAGCGAAGACACAAGTTGCGAAGACAGCCCATCGGATGGGGATGTGGAGAGCGAGATGGAAAGGAGAGCTGATGATTTGGAGCCCACGCAGGCAAAAGCTGGTGGTGAAAGTGAGGGGGCTTCATCGGGGACCTACTCGCGGGAGAGATGTGAAGACGACGCCCCACAGGAGCCAGCGGCAGAAGCAGCACCTTGCACTCAGCACAAGGCTGACAGGTAACCAGAAAAACCAGACAGCGCTCACACTTTCTGTCATGTTTCTGCAGCCGCAGTGCGCACGGCGCTGCATTTGGTCGCTCCTACAGGGCTGGGGTCGGTGCTTCATCTGCTCGGTGGAAAGGCAGCCGCTGACCTCTGTAGCCATGGGAAAAGGCTTTAGAGAGCTAAATATTTTTTGAGTTAGTACAAAATCTAATGGGGATTGATTCAGGCCCTACTCTGGAAAAGACGGAGTCATATTTGGTGAGAATTAGCTCATTTCTCCCCTCTCATGTGAAGTTTCTCAGTAAAGTTCTTTGCAGATTCAGGAATAAGATTTTTTTTTTTTTTCCACTTTAAGGATTCTTGTAACAGATGAAGTTGACCATACAGATCTGGGACTCTGGACTTAAACACTTATTAAGTGCTTAACTTTGTACCTAAAATCTTTGTCAAGTCCGTTGGACAACTTGTGTCCATAAATTTAAGCACTTAAATAAGTGTTGAATATATTCTGACCTAAATTGCGTGGTGTCCTTCCTGCTTCAAATACCTCCAGCAAGTTCTGCATGATGGATTTACGAAAGTATTTTCCCTTTAGATGCAAACCCTCTGAAGATTTCCTTGCCGACTGCCAGCTACTCAGCAAGCACCTCTCAGAAATTAGGACCACAAGCGACAAGCATCTGGTACAGATAATTTTCAATCCCATTTCAGACATGGTTCCCACTCTCTGTTACGTTTAATGGATAAGATTATCCTGACGGCACATTGCAGGCTGTGCCCTACCATGTCATGGACAGCTTTGTGAGGAGAGAGGGATGACATGACCTCTGAGTCAGTTTTAGAATAGCTAAAAAGAAAGGAAAAGGGAAAAAAAAAGAAGATGAAGGCTTTCTCTGCTTACTCATTCAAGTTACCACAGGAAATTCCTTTCCTCCTTAAGTTATAGCAGTAATCCCAAAACCACAAGCTAAATACCAGCTGGGTGATGCCAGAGCACAGGACAAAGTGGTGTGGGGTGAGGAGCCGGGGCAGCGACCGGTTTGCAGGATGACTACCCCAGAATTAACGGTGAGACCTCGATGTTTTCAGCGGCATGTCCTGAGCACCGTCTGCCAGGAGTGGTTCCAGGTGTCGAGCCGCAAGTCTTCCAGCCCGGAGGTGGTTGCAGCGTATCTCAAGGCGCTGGGGGCCATCCAGCCCCAGCTCCTGGCAATGGTGGTGAACCTGGCTGACAGGAATGGCAACACAGCTCTTCACTACAGCGTTTCCCACTCCAACTTCCCGATTGCAAAGCTCCTGCTAGACACAGGTAGGAACAGCCACTCTGCTCATCCATGGCTTTTGTTGGGTGTAGGTGTGGAAGTTACTTTATGTCGCTCTTGCCAATGGGGCATGGTCCCACAGGGGATGACCATGGAGGGAGGAGCCAGGTAACGGGGATCCATCAACAGTCTCAGACATGGCAAACAACGAATGAGATCCAGGGTCCTCCCAGGGACTTCAGTCAGGAGCAAAAGGAGATGGGACAGAGGTGAGGCTGGGGACCAACTACAGCAGGGGAGCCATCCTGTAGACAAGCATGGGGCCAAGGTCCACCCAGGAGACAAACGTGGGGCTATGACCCATCCAAGGGACAAGTGTAGGGCCAAGGTCCATCCAAGATACAAGCATGGGGCCAAGGTCCACCCAGGAGACAAACATGGGGCTACGACCCATCCAAGGGGCAAGTGTAGGGCCAAGGTCCATCCAAGATACAAGCATGGGGCCAAGGTCCACCCAGGAGACAAATGTGGGGCTAAGGCCCATCCAAGAGACAAGTGTAGGGCCAAGGTCCATCCAAGATACAAGCATGGGGCCAAGGTCCACCCAGGAGACATGGTTGATCTGAATACCAGCATCCTCCCCCATAGCTTGGCCCTGGTCCCATGGGTGTGGGCAGGGGTCCCAGCTGAGGCTCCCTGGGGACATTAAGGCCCATTAGTGCCCTCAGACCCTTGAGGGCTTTGCAGTCTGACTTTGGAGAGGGCTCAGGGTCCCCGTGGCCAAGCGGTGTCTCTCATGGCCCTGGTCCCGGTGGGATGGGGTGGCTCTCCCAGCTTCTTGTAGCAGCAAATGCCACATCATGGCTTGGAGCTGGAGGATCAGACCCCTGAGAGCGTAACAAACCTCATAGCGCTGCAGAAAAACTCCGTTTTAAACTATTGAACTTTCAGCTCACATTAGAAAGAAAGAAAAATCTCAGCTGAGCTTATACGGGGGAAAAATGCACACGCGCTCAGCAAGAATAAAGGCACTTTGGCCTTTTCTCATGGGCCAGACAATCTGTTAAATGTTAGGGAAATGGCAGATTATCATACACATCTATAACTCGATTGTTGCCGCAGACGCACAGGGAACCGTGGCGGTTTGTCCCCTCCTGCCACTGAGTGCCCAAGGCGGCCGGGTCCCCGGGGCAAGGCTGGACCTGAGCCCCAGCCCGTCAGACATGGCTCGTTCCTCGTGCTGGAGTTGGAAATAGTCTCTTGGAGGTGAAAAGTGAGTGAAACGGGGCTGGGATGGATTTACACCACCCGCTGGGTTGTCTTTCTGCTGCTCCCTTGCTGCAGGAGTCGAAGCAAACAGCCCACAGCTCCACAACTGGCGTGTGCCCAAGGCATTAATTATCCCCCCCTTTCTTTTTTCGTTATGGTCTTCAAAGTTAATTGAGTTGACCTCAGCAATTGTAATTAACTGTAGCAATGCGTAGCACCAAATATCCTTTAATGCTGTGCTCACAGGACTAGATATTTAACGCAGATAAGTCTCAATCCTGTATAATTATGGAAACTCCTGTTTCTGGGAGCATAAGATGCCGCGTGTTTTATAATTCCCTCTTTGCTTCCCATTTGCTTGTCTCTCTCCATCTGATTCATCACGGGGCTGAATCTTTCCCCTGCGCGGTGCATCGCCTCCCAGGCATGTGCCACCTGGACCTGCAGAACCGCGCCGGCTACACGGCGGTGATGCTCACCCCGCTGGCAGCCGCCGAGACGGGAGAGGACATGGAGGTGGTGATGAAGCTGCTGAAGGAGGGGGATGTCAACCTGCGAGCCGCCCAGGTGCGTTCCCGTAGTTCTGCTGTTTCTTTGAAAACCAAGCGTGGCCCCGCGTGGGATCACGGCACGGCCGCGGGCGGAGGGCAACCAGCCTGCAGTGGGTATTTATTTGGCAAAGGCATCTGCTGAGCTCGTAGCCTCCTATTTATGGCCATCGCTGTGCGATGCCAATTCAGGCTGTGGCATCATCATGTCCCCATAGAGATCTCGGGTTGTGGGGGGGGATATAATTTGGGTTTCTTACACTGCATGTGCAGCGCCAGGCTGAGACTCAGCAGTAGACATTGGGTTGGAACTGCTGTTGCCCAAGAGTTACAAAAGCAACCTCAGCTAAATTGCAGCGTGGCCACCCACCAGCTCCCTGTGGAGGGATACGAAAGCTGGGTAAAATGAAAAGGCAAAAGGAAAGCCGAAAATTTTGCAAAACAATTTTTTCTGAGCTCAAAATTTAGAAGTGATAGCAGGGAGGAGCGTTGCGGGGTGGACCCTGGGGTACAGGATCCCCAGGTTTGCTGTTGAGCGGTCGTTTCATCAGAGTCACACATTTTGGTCGCAGAGATGGCAGTGCCCTCATCCAGGTCTTCTTCCAAACAGCTGTAAAAGTTAGTCTAGACCTAAGTTAAACAGCCCAGGAGGGTTGGGGGACCTGTCTTTGGGGGCGGCCGGGAGCCGGGCGGTTTGGCCAAGCTGCTGCAAAGACCCTCCACGTGGCCGTAGTGCAAGTGAGCATGTATCTCTTGCAATACCTGCTGAAGAGCCCCTGTATTATTTAATAATAATAAGCAATATGCAATAATAATATGAATTATTATGATATATGTACTATGCAATAATAATATGCAATCTTACGGTGTATATGCAATGATAACATTCATGATGATGATGATGATGATGATGATGATGATGATGATGATGATGATGACGACGACGACGACGATGTATAAAAGTCCGAACGAGCAGGACTGTAGCAGGCTGGTGGGTAAGGGGTGTTCAGCCTTTCCCCGTGCGGTTGCAGGGAGGCCAGACCGCCCTGATGCTGGGGGTCAGCCATGAGCGGGACGACATGGTGCGAGCCCTCCTCTCCTGCCAGGCCGACGTCAACCTGCAGGACGAGGAGGGGACGACGGCCCTGATGGTGGCCTGCCGGCTGGGCAACGCCGACATCGTCAGGCTCCTCTTGGCCCAGCCCGGCTGCCAGGTCGCGCTGACGGACAAGGTGAGGCTCCGGCACCGCGCTCGGTCCCGTACACAACCTCATGTCCACCGGGCAGGGAAAGTTCGCACGGGATGGTGCTTTACAGGCAGCAATCCCCGAGTGGTGGTTTTTAAGTGAAGAAGTACAATTCTGGTCCACTTTCTAATCAGGGGACCGCTTTTACGAGAGAACCCTGGTTTTGATGCTTGCTGTGCAGTGGATGGGGTGGCTGTGGGAGCATCCTGCATCCCAGCTGCAGCCCGGGCAGGAGCACTGCGGGGAAGAGCCCAACCCGGTGTCAACCTAAAAAAAAAAGATTAAACCCTGGTCATGTGGAATCAGCAGAGCTTCAGCTCCAAGAAATTAGCAGCAATTAACTCTCCCCTGGGAACGGACGCCTCTCCGGAGGGGACGCGTGGGACAGGGATGGGTTGGGAGCAGCACAGCCGGTTGAAATCCCCTCCTGTGTGGGCTTGCGGCAATGGGCCACGTAGTTGCGTTTATAGTTCTGCAAGTATTTTCTAATTAAACTGCAATTTTGTCTAAGACATGTGGGACGGCACTGGGGCCAAGGGAACGCATGGCCGGGATGTGTTTTGTGCAGTTGAGGTTAAGCCCCAAAACACCACGGGGAGGTGTGCAGGACAGTGACCCATTTTCAACGAGGGAGGAATGCAGGGAAGGAGGTTTTGGGGGTAAATAGCTGGGTGCGAAGCTGCCCTGGCCAACCGCTTGTTGGAAAGCGGAGGAAAACTCATCAGCAGGCAGATTGCAAAGAGCCTCTCTCGGCAGTGACGGGGCCAAGAAGTGAAGGCGGTTGAGGATGGAGCTGGTTGGATCACGGGGGTGGCCGGGGCGAGATGCAGGGATTCGGGCCGTAACGTCTTCGTCTCCTCCCTCCCCGCAGGGCGGTAACTCGGCCCTGTCGCTGGCCCAGGGCGCTGCCCGGGGGGACATCGCAGCGCTCCTGCGAGCCCACGCCGAGCACAGCCCGTCCCTCTCTGCGTGACCAAGTGGGGAGAAGAAACCAGGACGGGGAATTAACAACTCCTTCTTGTAAGGGCCCCCCTGCCCGCCTTGGCGGCCGGGGCCAATATCGCGGGGTTCCATACGTACAAGGGGATGAACCCTGTCAGTTATCTGTATACGTTCCCTGTGCCTAATTCTCCTCATTAAGCCTGCTTACACCCCCCTGATCCATGCACATTGCCACAAATGACTCCAAGCTCTCCTATACGCTCCTCCCAGTATAGATTTGGCAGGTGAGCGACTGAAAGGAAGGAGAAAAGCACATTAGAAAAGCAATACTTAGTCTTTTGTAACCTTTGATTATGGTTGTCCTTTTAATCGACTACTTAACTGTATCTCATTTAACTTGTAAGTTTGTGTCCTAATATTTATTATTAGCTCTTCTGTATGTAGTGGCAGGCAGTGATTATTCAGTGTATGTAACAACAAACACAAGCTGGATGGATTATGTAAAATATAAAATCCTATTTATGTTTGCTTATGTGGGTCTGATGTAAGAATTAAAAATTAATGCTCTAGGAAAATATTTGAGTATACCAGCCCCAGATACACAGACATCGTTTTGCCTCTATTTGGAATTACCATATGGCTCTTATTTTTTCTAACTACGTTTGCGCTAACGGGGAAGCCATTGCCATGCACCGTGCACCAGCGCGTGCGCTGCTCAGGCACAGCAGGGCGGATCAGATTATCCCGAGCACGGCACGAGAAGATCAACAGATTCCCATCCCAGGATGCGTTAACATTGTCCAGGAGTTCCATGGAGCGACTTTGCTGACGGATGCCTTTTGGGCAAGCATCTGCTCTCCGCTTTCCCTTGTGCTCAACTTTCAGATGCCCAAACTACGCCCATGTAAAGTCATGCCATGATTTAGCTGCCGGAGTTGGCCGGTGCCAGGGCCGCCTCCGCCACGGGGCACCGACAGGGTCGGTCCAACATCACCTCAAATCATACGTAGGGCAGGGTTATTTTCTTAAATCCCTCTGCCACTGAGAAAGAGAGAGGGAGGGCTCAGCCCCCACCTTTCCAAACATCTTTACATTGTCATTAAGTCACGATGTACTGGGAAGTGCCGTTTCATGAGGCTGTGCTGCATCAGGACCCGGTGGATGGTCTCTGTAGGCTTTGGTGGACGTAGGTGCCGTCACCAGTTGAGCTGGTGCACAGTATACCCTAAACCCAGATCTACTTGCCATCACTAAAAGCAAATCTCCCTCGTTAGCTAATTACTTTTCTTTTTCTGTTACTAAGCAGAAGCTAATCCTGGACTACTTTGGTTGCTCGTAAGTCAATTCACATCATGACGAAGTCTCTCTTGAGCTGCCCTTTCACCTTCCCTCATATTTGCAATACGCGGCAAAGCCATTGCCGAGTCCCTGTCCTCACACCGGTAACGCTCCCACTGCCTTGCAGGGAGGGGAGGACAGACCCTGCCCTCTGTTTTCCGCTGAAATTTGCCGTCTGCTCCGTTTCTTTCCTTTCTTCATGTTTTCAGTCAGAAGCATTCATCATCTCAATTGTCTATCTGCCTTTTTTTAAATGCAAAATGCAGTTACCTCCTTTATGTATAAATAAACTCAAGTAAAACCTTGACCTGCGTTTGCTCCTGTGCCTGTCCCCATCGCCGGCAGCAGGGATGCTCTGACGGACAGACCGACCCCTAAAAGCAACGGAACGGGGAAGGACAGCCCGTGGTGACTGCACATACATGCATGTCATTAAATCCGTCATTTTTGAGGTGTTTCTTCAGATCAGTGACCCCCCCGAGGTCCCGGGCCCCAGCTCACCGCATGGCAGGGTGGGTGTTTTTGCGAGAATCACCCCGATTTGCGTTCCTGGGTTCAGAGCCAGCGTGAGCACCCGTGGCATCGCTGCCAGGCCCCGGCTGCAAACAGAAAGAGCCATAATACCATTTTGTGACAATTTTCACTGGTTTTTTTTTCCGCCAGCTCTGGAGCCGCGATTGCGGAGAGGAATTTCACTCCGACTCCCGCTGCTTCCCGGAGGGAGGTGAACTTTCTGGCTTCAACATAATAAACGTGGGAGATTTTCTGCTAAGGATCAGGGTGGCTTTGGGAAGCGCCTGTCTGCGGGATCCCTCGGGATATCCAGCTCACCGTAGTGCGATTCGGGGTCAGGGCACGTTATTTTGGGGCCGTGCTGCAGCTCTGCAGCGAGGAAGCATGGACTTTCCTGCCTTCCCCCTGCCTCCCTCCGCGTCCCCTTTTTCCCTCACGTTCCCGTCCCTGCAGCCCAGGCTGGTTAACGCGTACAACCCCGGAATGTTTATTTTCATTCCTTTGCCTCGTATTTCCTCTTTTCCCCTCAAACCGTCTTCCCAGGGAGCAGCGGCTCCCATGGGGTGACCCCCCCAGAGCAGTTCCTCCGCTCACGTGGACCCTGAGGGACTGTAGAGGGTTCGACGCTGCCCTCGGCATCTCCCAGTGCCCAGCAGCACGCTGTCAAAGTACCAGACGGCACAAAACTGATGGAAAATCATCTGCGGGATCTCGGTGCCACGAAGTGCCCAAGAGCCAGCCTTAATTTATATATTTCGCTGTCATGGTAGGGATCAAACTAAATATAGGCAAGCGAAAATACATACCCAGTGCGAGCGCTGTACAATACAAATGGAGACAATTAAGTCACAGCAAGGAAAGAAATTAATCTAATGATTATTACGGGCTCACCATCTAGGAGCTGCTTGGCTGTGAAGGGAAAGAATGACGAGAAACTCAGCTGAACATGATTTTTCCACTCTCCTTATGGCCATTTCTAGTGTGCCCCTTTCTTTTGCTGCAAAGAGGGGAGCAGGGACTCAACAGTCTCATCCAAAGCACGTCCATGGTCATGGAGAACCACGTCACTCTGCGTAGCCCTTAGCATCCATACTGGGACTGAAAACGGGATGACTTTCAGTGATCCTTTGTTTTTCCCTCTAGTTTGCTGATAACCAGAGAAAGCCCTCTGGCACCCAGACGTCGTGCCCCGACCCACATGCACGTGAGCCCATCGGGTGTCCCTGGGGATGCCGGGGTTGCCTGAGCACCATGCTGGACAACCAGTGCTTTGGTGGCAGAACAGGGGTGAGAAGGGAGGATGGTGGTGCCAAAGGGGAGATGGCAGAGGAACAACAGCCAGCTCCACCCAAGGTCCATCCTGGGGAGAAGGGGACTCTGAACGCCTGGAAACGTTCAAGGTCAGGTTGGACGGGGCTCTGAGCAACCTGACCTAGTTGAAGATGTCCCTGTTGATTGCAGAGGGGTTGGACTAGATGACCTTTAAGGGTCCCTTCCAACCCAAAACATCCTATGATTCTATGCCCCACGCTTGGAGACCTCATCCATGGCCGGCAGGCTCAGCTCTACGGCAGATGCTGGTTTTGAAGCAACCGTACAACCACTTGGCACGTGACCGTGCAGGGGCTGCGCTGGGGCACCGACCCCCGGGGGAGCAGAGCCCCTGACCCCACTGGGGCTGTGTCTGTCCCCGCTTTGCCCCCTGCTTTCCTCCGTGCCCCGGCCGACCTCGCTGGTGCTGGACCTGGCCAGAGCCACGTCAGACCCTCTCACCCCAGCCAGCCGCCTTCCGGGCGTGATTCGGTGTCGATAACCGCCCCACGCAAAAGAAACAGCCGGTGGCTTCCCCCCTCCTTGCCAAAAACCAGATGATCCCAAATTGTTCCTCCCACCGCTTGCGAGCTGCCAAGGCGCGGGAGAGATGCCTCCCTGGGGGCACCAGGGTTGGAAGGCAATATCCAGAAATTTTGGGGTGGGGACGCATGGAGACGCGGCCGCGCTGTGCCCCCCACCCCGGAGCAGGAGGGCCCCCGCGGTCGCCCCCTCGCCATCCTGACATCAGCTGCAAGATATGCGAGGAATGAAAACGCCGGGTCCGTGGCGAAATGCGCGGTCCCTGTGATCAGACCCAGACAAAAGGCTGCCTTGTGCTCAGCGCCTGCGTCTGCGGGGTGGTAAAAACATCACGGGTCTCGTGTGAGGGGCGGTGGGCCTCCGGCTGGGAAAAGAAACGGCAAAGCGGGCTCTGCTCCCGCTGCGGGGATGCAGACGGTTCCTTGGCGTCAGCTTCAGACCATATAAAGCAGAAAAGGGGATGAAATAATTGCAGTAATTTGTTAACGTTGTCCAGGCTACTTCAAATGTTGCAGTTAGCTTTCCTTAAAGGTTAACTCCTATCTTGCACTGTAAATATCAGTATCCTCAGTCTCCGGCGCAGGGAAGGACCCTGCTCCCTCTGACGGGGCAGGAGCGGGGCCGGAGCCATGGGGGGACATGGGCATGGGGAGAAAGGAGTGAGGAACGGCCATTGGCCTCCAAAATGGGGCCATGACGGCGTTCAAAGCACAAGGAGAGCGCAGACCAGCTCGAGCCCGACGCACACGCAGGGCCCCATGCAACTGGTGAACACAACCTCCGTGGTTAATTAAATGAGCGGGCCGTTCCCAGGCGGTGGAGACGTGCCTTGGCTCGGCTCCCTGGACATCTGCGGGCAGCTCCTGCCCGCTGCCTCCCCACGGCGGGTGAGGACGGGGTGCTGGGGTGAGCCTCTTCAGGCTTAGCACTGGGGGAGAGGCAAAACCGGGGGCCGGCAGCTTTCTTGGGTCTGAGCTGAAGCACAGGGTATGAAACACAATGAATTCTGCTTTCTCTTTCCTTCCCCAGTCTGGGTGGCAGAGAAAATCAGCACCTCTTGGTTTATCACCCAGAAACTGCCCCGTCAGCGGCTTGGATGGTGTCAGCTCAGTGACTCTCAGCAGAATTTAATATTCTCAGAAGAGACGAACGTCTCAGCAGCAAAGGCAGATTTATTTGCTGCAGGGGAACGAGCTGCCGCAGGGGCAGCGTGTCGGGCACATCGACAGCATCTCCGCTTTGGGGTCTGCGGGGCTGAGCTGCTCCCCATCCCATCCCCACAGCCCCGCTTTCCCCAGGGAGGAGGGCAGTTATCAGCAAGGGTGAGACGGACTGTGATTTCATTTCCTAAAAATCTCTCATCGTGGTACCCAGGTGTCTCCTTTTTGCAGCACGTACCTATTTGCAGGGGAAAAAGGCAGCTCAGAGGTTTGGGAGTTTGCCTTCCCTGTTGGGGTTGAGAGGATGGAGCATCCTCGGAGCAGCCCCTCCGGCAGAGCCACCAGACTCCTGGCTGAAGGCAGCAGAAATACAATATTTTGTCAATTGCTCCATCTAGTGCCATTTCAGCAGAAAAAGCTGCCGGAGCGCAATGCCCGGAGTCTGCGCAGCTTTCCCCAGCTGGTGGCTGTAGTCGTTCGGTGGGGATGCACCAGGTCCCTGCCGCGGTCAAGTGCTGGTGACATCCCCTGGTCCAGCGCTGGTGACAGCCATCAGCCGATGGCAGCCACACACAAGGGGCTCGGCAACGCGCTGCTGGGTGGGGTGACAAGAAGGGTAACAAAAGTATTAGGTGATTTCTTAGTCTTTGAAAACGCTTATAGGGAATATTGTGTTTTCAGGGGCAGATATTTCCCTGTAAGGGTTTATAGACCCATTTTGAGAAAGACGAGAGAAATACGGTAAATGAAGGCTCTTGGCTCTGGGTCTGCAAGGTAAGTCTGATGAGGGGCAGCTGAGGGAACTGGGGTTGTTCGGTCTGGAGAAGAGGAGGCTGAGGGGAGACCTCATCGCTCTCTACAACTCCCTGAAAGGGGGTTGTGGGGAGGTGGGTGTTGGTCTCTTCTCCCAGGTGACAAGTGACAGGACAAGAGGAGATGGCCTCAAGTTGCGCCAGGGGAGGTTCAGGCTGGATATTAGGAGAAATTTCTTTCCTGAGAGAGCGGTGAAGCATTGGAAGAGGCTGCCCAGGGAGGTGGTGGAGTCCCCATCGCTGGAGGTGTTCAAGGAAGGTGTGGACGTGGCACTGCAGGACATGGTTTAGTGGGCATGGTGGGGTTGGGGTGGTGGTTGGACTTGGTGATCTGACAGGTCTTTTCCAACCTTAGTGATTCTGTGATGCTGTGCAAGTGCAGATTTCAAAACGCTGGCAGGGTGGGCTCCAGCCATGGAGGAGATGAGGACCAGCTGCCAACGCACCGCCGAGACCCAGGCGTCACCCAAAGACCAGGGACCATGTACCCCCAGCACGTGCGATCTGCGAGGGGAAAATCTGGCACAGAGGGGGTTAAACAACCCATGGCAGCAACAGCTCAGGCTTCATCCTGCCCAGGGTAACACCAACACAGACAGCAACTGCCCCTGTTTGCTACCCTGTTCCGCGGTTTGGAAAACAGCAATATGATAAAACATTTGCCCACATAATAATAATTTGCCCAGTTTTAGCTGCTCCCCCCCACCCAATGGAGCAAGTTAACAGGTTTTTGTGAGCATCAGGAGTTGTGCGCTGATTCCGGCTTCTCTGCCAGGAGCAGTAAAACACCCGACTAAGAAATAAACCCGGCTCTGACGGGCACGATCCCACGGGCACTTTTCACTGGCCAAAGCTGCTTTCCAGCGAGCGGCTGCAGACACTGGGCCGGTATCTCCTCAAGCAGAGATCCTGCAGAGAAACTGGGGCAAGGACTGCTGGCAACGCCAGCAAGGGGGTCACCCATAAAGGGGGCTTCTTCAAGCCCAAAGGCAGCTTGGAGCAAACAACGTCCCTGTTAAGAAGTGATTTTTGGCATGACCATGCTGCAAAACACCATCTCCAGTGCACAAATCCTCCCCATCCCATAAGGTGAGCACTAACGAGGGCCTTTGCTGAGCAGCATCGCTGCTGGGGGATGCATGAGCCCCCCAAACCCCGCGGACGGGCCGCGCAAGGAGGCATCGGGCTCTTGCGCAGGATTTAGCCTCGTGAGGAGCGATGGGAGGCCGGGGGGTACCGCTGGGGTCCAGCTCGGCCCCGGGGTGTCTGCACACAGCTTTCAGCAAGCACATCAGGCTGTCGGTCCTCGCCGTTGTCCCACAGGAGTTCCCCGGTGCAGCGTTACGCTCTCGCTGTCTTCCACCCGCAGTGAGATTTGCGCTGAGTTTGCATTTTAGGAGCACCATTGCACACAAGCAGCATCCAGAGTGTCCTTTTTGCTTGAGTGGAAACAAGGCTGTAGAAAAGCCCACGTGGCAGAGAGGGGAAGGGAAGGAAGGATAGCGTGCTGCTTTTTAGGGGAATTGATTTGCAGTCCTTTTATGCCACACCCAAATAAAGCAGAACCTGCAGCAAACGAGCTCCCGGAGTGCCAGGAGAAACCCATCTCCCATACTTATTTTCAACAGATGTCCCATCATCCCTGCACATCAAAGTGTTATAAAAGAAGAAAAGAAAAAAAAAAAAGCCAAGAAACAGCTTTATGAGACAGAAGAGACTGTTCCTATTCAAAATGCAAACAAGTAACCCACCCCAAAAGTACATTCTTTTCAGGAAAAAGGAGACCTTCACGGACCTCTTCTTTTTTGGTTTACCTCCTCCTTGTGGCAGCTCGCTGGTGAGTTCGTAAAAGTGACTGCAGCGTCGTGTCATTTCTGGAAAGGAAAACCTGTTTCCTAGGATGTGATGGGAAGGAAAAGCTGCGCTCAGCAGGTCTGCATCCTGCCCAGGGCATCCCGGATGGGAAGCACAGCAGAATAACCCCGTTTCAATGCGGTTTTAATGGGGACAATTACTTTGATTAGGGTGTGATTTTAAATTTTAATCGTGCGGTTAGAGAGGCACAGCACCTACAGCGGGGCTGCGCTGTCAGGAGTGAAGAGTTTTAATGGTGCCATTGCGTATTTTCCTTTTTGTGCAAGAGTTGGGAATAAACTCTGCTTCAAGCCCACCAGCCTTGCGAAAGCAGCAGAGACCTCAGAGCCTGCCTGGCCAAGGCTGGGGGCAAAGTCAAGGTGATCCTCGTTCCTTTTCCATTCGGGATGCTGCAGAACATGGATCTCTGATTTGTTACCATCCTAAAAGGTCCAGCTATCACAGGGTTGTGCGTGTTAGAGAACAAAATGTCCATTGCTGCTAAGAGGAAAAACAATGACCGTGACAGCATTTATCCAGAATGTAAATACAGCTAAATTATGGACATAGATGTGTGAAACCGTGGAGAAAGATGATAATGGAATTATATATCAATGCTCAGCACAACTGTAAAAACTAATGTTTTATACATGTGTAACGTTAAATTAATTCATTCCAGTTCTTTCAGGCAAAGGTACATTAACTGCTCCATCTCAGCATAATCATATTACCTCAACAGGCTTTATATATGTCATACCTGCAGGGTGGTAATCGCCATTTGATTAATTACAGGGAATTTAGAGGCATTACAGTGACTCCTGATGCAGCAGTGCACTGCGACAGGGTCCCCTCACCCCTCCAGGCTGACCTGCTGTCCGCACCGGCCCACCCTCCACCGCCATGGTTCACGTCGCTGCCCGAGCACCGAGGCTGCAGCCGGCGGGTGCTTCCAAAGCTCAGTGCTTGGCAGCGGGGATCGTGCCTGGACAGACTTTGCTCCCTGGCAAGCTCGCACGGCGGGGATGACACAACAACGTACAGCACCTCAATTCCAGCCTTTGGAAGAAGCGTAAACATTGGCGCCACTGGCCCTCTTCTTTGCAGAGTTAGCCAAGAAATGCAAACAGTCCTAAGATAGCTCCTGGTGATGTCAAGGATGTCCTTGACCGTGTCACTGCAAACTGCAGGTTATTCCAGGTCTCTCCAGGTGAGGAAGCTGATGGAGGGATTGTGAACAGCACGTGGCCCTTCAAAAAGAAAAGGCTCTGGCAGCCGAGTCCTCAAACCAAGGCAGGAGAACCCTTCCCACCGGTACATACAAGTTGAAATGGTGGCGAGTGGCACCTCCGAAGGGTTGCGAGATGCCTACGGCATAGATGCTCCTCCTGCAAGCATGCTTTGTGTTGACATTGATTACTCCTGGTACAATACCAGTTGCTTGGTGCCTTCGTCTTCATCCCCTTTTTTCTCTCCCCTGGTTTTGCTGCCTGCGCACCAGATCCTTGGTTTCTCAACTGAGCTGGTTTTGTTGGCATTCCCCTGATTAAAATCTACTTACCGGGCTAGAGACACCTAGATGGGCAGCTATAGCTTTCTGATGGAGGGCGGATGTGAACGGGACGGGTCCCCGAGACCACCTCACTCGGGAGCAATCCTGCTACGTGGGTGCAGAGTCTCGGCTGGCTGTCACCACAGCCGACTGTCACCGCAGCCTTCCACCGCTCCTACTGCGACCGCTGCTCCTGCTCCACAAGAAGGGCAATCATGAGCCCCACTTGGAACAGCAAACATGGAATAAATTTTAACAGTGACTTAAAAAAAAAATAAATGCACAACTACTTAGGTAACCGAGCTTTATTTAGAATCTTTGAAGTCATAAAATGTCTCATTTTGCTGATACACATAAACATACAATCAGGAGGTTTAATTGCTTTTTCCCTTGCACAGAAATAAAGTTTTAAACAAACCAGAACACCTCAACCCAGACAAGCGTAATGCAAATTGAATTATCTAACTTGGTCCTGTACATACAGCACACGCTTCTCCGCATGGTCACTGGTTTATCAATTAGTTGCAATATAATTTTTGGCAGTAATATATTCAACACACAAAGTGCAAATTACAAGAAGCAGAAAATGTTCTCTCTCATTCTGAGCAATGAGAAGTGCAAAATATCTCAGCCCATAAATCCTATTCTTTATGTATACGAACAGTATGTGCATAATAGGCTAATAAATAGCCGTGTAAAACTTCATAGATTAAATGTGGCAACATCTTAAAGTAGGAATGCAATGGTTATAAAAATGTAATCAGACAGAGGAATAATTTACATTTTGTTCATAAATTCCATACAATATTTCGGAAGGTACCTCGTCACATTTCACCTACCTGCCTTTAACTTCTGCATACCTTGGATACTTTTGCAACTGAAAGGCAGTTTGTTAAAAATTCTCAGATTTGCTACATCTGGACAAATTTCTCTGCGTCTACGATCAAGGTTCCACTAACACTTTACTTGGCAAATCAAATACTACAGTGGGAATCCATTGAAAATGTGAAGTCTCTTCCAGGCACTATTAACGGCATACCCACTAATTGTTCCAGCAGGCTAAATGCACTTTGTGATTACCTAAACTTAAAGAAAATTTTTCAATGAAATAAGGAAAACTGTTCCAATGAGAGCTAGTCACAGCTTGTTTGTTTCAGTGTAGTTCATCTCGCTTCAGTACCTGTTCTTTTACGTAGAATGGGGGAATACCCACTCTAGCTAAAACATACTGAACGCAGTACTTTTAACACAAACCCAGCTATTATATTACAGATTTTGAGTCTTCTTTCCATTGCATTCCAGGGACTTCTCACATAAAGTAAGCAGCCAATTTTGACACCACCACCCCTCCCTCCCTTTCATTTCTCCCAGCTACACTATCATTATAAATTATACCAAATAGTCCAAATCAGACTGGGCTGCTTTCTCTAAAACCCTACTGCTCCTCTGGATAGGAAGATTAAACCACAACGACTTGCATTGCCATTAATCTGCCTGCCAAATTCATTTGCTAAATCACTAAGGCCACGGTCATATAATCACTGCAGAAATGGCTGTGACACGTAACGAAGTTGCTAACTTTTGGCTGAACGTTCCTGCCATCCCACCTCCACCATGAAGAGCGGGACAGGCCTTGGGAGGGCTCCTCGTGGGCTTCAGCATGCTCTCACCTGGCTTAGCTTAAACCAAAAAAAATAGCCAGTTGCTTCGACTGAGCCACCCGACTCGCTGGAGGGGGCTAAGGAAGCCGCTTCTGCATGCTTTGCCCTGGGGAGGACGGGCACGACAGCCAGCCCCGGGAGGACATCATCTTAAATTGCTGCCGCAGTCTTCTGTGGCGATCATCTCACCACTGCCCCGAGAGAGAAGCATCCTCTGTGATCCGTGAAAGCCTCTTCTTGCACTATCTGATCCTGGGGAGACTCTTGGAAATGTAAAACGGTTTGCTGGTTTGGATTAACTTCATCTATCCTTAAAGACAACGTGCAGAGGGACTGCTCACCATCATTACTAGAATTATAGGATCACATTGCCGAAGCAAACTTTTGTCTTCATTAAAGTTTCAGGATGAACAATTATGCTGCAACTTGGCACAACAACAACAACTGCCTTTGTATGCAACACGCCTGGCATATATCAGCACATTTCTTCTTCTTTAAAAATATAATTAGAATAGAACGAGATAGGTTGTTGTTGTTCATGCTGCCTAAATATCTGAAAAGGCTCAAACATTTTAAAAGCCTAAAAAAAAAATTTCCCTCTCCCTCAGTTTATTTTTCATGCTAAAGGCTGCAAATTGACACATCACAGTAATTACCTCTGACTAACTTCCATAGACCTACCCAAAGAGATAAACATGAGAAGTTCACATTTGACTATCAGACTTACTGTGCTGAGCACAAATAATTTCCCAGAGGAGAATTTGATATTTCATCATTTGGAACAGTGGTAATTTAATTACATTGCTAATGTTTTCTGGCATACTTGAAAGGACAATTAGCATAAGTAAATCATGAGTGAGATGACAAGTCACTCGGCATTTATTTCTGCTCATCAGATGAGATCAGTTGACGATCTAAATTCTCTTTTGTGTGCGAATTGATTCCAAGTTCAGCAGTTGTAACTGGGGTTCAGACTAGTGGGGATAAACCGATGTATAAATAAAGCAAAATGGATATTGTTCTTTGAAGTTTCTTAATTAAACTTGTCCAGAGAAACCTCAAAAGCCAGCAGAAGCAGGGGAGGGTGGGGAGAAAGGCTGATAAATGTGGAAGGCTAAATGAAGCTCGAGATGCACACGACCCTTGCTGGCAATGGGGTGAATACTGATTCATTTTTACCAGGGTTTGCATTACATCCTGCTCAGGGCTGAACAGTATTATTATAGCTCTACTGATGTTCTAAAATAATTGTATTTATCTCCGCAAGCGCAATGACATTCATGATAACACCGTTAATGTTACAGTTCCTTTCTGGCGCTTGAGAATAGCTACAGCTTGCTCATGAGTAACACCTTCCAAAGCTTCCCCATTAACTGCTAAAATCTGATCGCCACGCTTCAGTCTGCCATCGTCCGCAGCTGCTCCCTGCAAACGGCAAAGCGATTCGTTAGCGGCTGGTAGCACGGAGCCCTCCCGTCCCTCATAATGCTGATGGATGAAATGAGGAGGGATGCAGCACTGGAAATCCCACCGTAGCTGGGTGGGCAACATGGGAAATGACAGTGCTGAAGTCTCCCTGAGTGCTTCAACAATTGCCCATCGCTCACCCCGCTTACCCAACCCTGTAAGGTCTGGGGCAGCGCGGGCAGGTGATGATACACCTCCAGGAAGAGGAGAATGGGCTCATCCCTGAAAAACTGCAGTGTGAAGACTAGTTCTGGCTTTTATGATTATGGAGAGGCTTGTTAAAGCAGCACTTAAATGTACTCTGCACCCAGTGCTGAGAAACGGGTTAAAGTGTGGGGAGGGAGAGGGACGCAGAGCTCATGCAGCAGAACAGCCTGGGCACTGCCCCAAGCTCCAGATGGAGCTGGGCTCCATTGAAGGTCCTAAGAAGCTCCCACAGAGCTTTAGAAATGGCTGTTCTCCTCCAGAGGCCTCAGTGCAGCTCTTTTATCTAAATCCTGAGCCCTGCCCTGCCCAGAGGTCGGCTCATGGTGTCCATTTCTGCTCCATGGCCCCACCAGTGACTGCAGTGTATTCTAGCTTCGATTTAGGGTTTCTCAGCTGTGCTCACATCTAGAAACTTGTAAATCTAAGCATCGGTTTAAAGACACAATATCTTCCTGTGTTAGTAATTGAAAATTGTAAAAAGACCACATATTTGTGATTTGAGCCCCACAATCGCAGAAGCAGAGGAGACACGACTTCTCCACCTTTAGATGCAGTTTTCTTAATTATGTCATCTGCCCTGCCAGAAGTGCTGACACGAGTGACAGCAAGTAGGCACAGGACAAAAAAACTGTGTGTGACTGACTTCAAGGTTACTTATGTAAAGTATTCCTAGTTCCCACTGTTTTACTTTACCCCCCATTTCCAGAACTCCCTTCATGTGGCCATGCCTGATGTATCTTGCTGGCCCGTGCTGAGTACCTTGCCTGCAAGGGGATGGGTGGGACAAGGGGCACTTCTCCCTCTGCACCAGTGGCCATTCTGGGGCTGTCTGCCTGGAGGCTGGGCTCTACTATGTTTCTTCCTCAGCCTGTGTGGCCAGAGGCACTGTTGTACCTGGCTGGGACCCCCAAGTCCCCCCTGACACTCAGGGTTGGGGTCAGAGATGGGCTGAGACAGTCGCACCATGAGCGGCTCCAGCACATGGGAGTGGAGTACTCACGAAGAGGCATGAAAGAGAAGCTGGAAGTAAGGGAGAATAACTAAAGCCAGGACTGATCTCTAAGCAAATTCATTATGAAGCCACAAGGTATGGCGTTTTTGTTTTTCGGTGTTTTTCCTCATTGGGAGTGACTATCTGAGCCCAGGAGCTTATTGCTGGTTTTGCAGCTGAAGCTCGGCCCCAAAGATACAGCATCTCTGCAACTGCCTCCTCTCCTGTACAGTGGGAAAAGTGATGCCTCCATACCTCTTGGAAAGCACTTTGAGATTTACAGATATAAAACTGCCTTATAAATATTTTAATGTATAAAACCAAGTTTCCCAAGTACACAGAGCAATTTTGCTGAGATAAAGTATCTTGTTTCAGCCATCAGTAATGTGAAATATAAACTGAGAAGCTGGCTGTGAGTTCTGGGTCCACTTACTCACATCAATGTACTTAGTACATTTTGCTTTCTACTACATAATATATTATCCAAGCCAAATCTTAGGTTTATTTTTAAAGATAATACAGAAGAAGGGAGAAAACAACAAAAAAAAAGATACCTTGGCAAATATAGTCTTGACATAAATGGGCAGGTCTCCATGGGGACTTCCATACCCCCCTACAATACTAAATCCCAGTCCATCAGAGCCTTTCTCCAAAGTAATAATCTTAGGCTGAGGTGCTCTGAAAACACAATAAATACCACTTAGAATAGCAGTGTCTGTCTCTGGGGACTTTATGCAGAAAGAACACTTACAGAGATATTTATCTGTCAAGAAGTTTTTCATACAGTCACAAACGATGACTCTTGTCCTTGTGCTGAAATACTCTCCTGTGCAGCCTGGAGTTCAAATGCTGTTCCATGTACTTCAGCTCCTCACTTTGAAAATACTTATTTTTAATAAGAGCTCAACAAGAGCACTTATCTCTGATGCAGAAGTGAGACTCCCCTCATCTGCAGTCGCTGCACGTACGTAAAGGAGAGTTTGCTTTCTTACCGGCCAAGCTGTCGTCTTTAGTCTGCGTAAGTGGCAACTGCAACAATTTCCTTACAGCATAATTTTATTTTATGACTTCAGGGGAATGAGTCTAATAGACAGGATGCAGCCAGGAACATTTGTGTTTATAGTCTCAGCCCTACTGCAGGCTATTTGGGCTGTTTTCTACAACCTATATTTGACCTACATCCCAGTGCCTCGTAACCCCAGAGGTTGACTCCCAAGAGCCCCTCACTTAGCGCACTGCTTAGACCCTGAACTGCTCTTCAGGGTCTTTTACTGTCCGCATTGAGTGGAGGAAGATTTTTGGTGGAATTTAGACCACTCATAGCTATATATCCATCTCAAATTCGAAAAAGTCATTTCTACATATTTAGAAAGAATTATCGTGGGCAAAAGCTGTTTGGCATCTTCCACCTATACAAAGGTGCAGCCTACAATGACGAATATCTCGCCATTTCTTTAGGACAGAACAAATGCATAGGCCTACCTAATTCTGCTTCACATTTTCACATTCAGATTTCCTTACTATTTTGATATGAAAAGAGAATACCAATCCTTTTGTGAAGTAAGCAATTCTCCTTTGAGAGCAGCAATAAAAACAGTATCTCATATTGTAAGACTAGAGAATGCAGCACAAATAGCTTAACTTTTATACTCAGAAACCCCTAAGGAAGGGGAGCAACTTGCATCTCAGCTTCTTAAAATAAATATAATGAATCAAAGAATGAAAATGAAGAACATAATGAAGCTAACGAAACAAAATGAAAATCAAATGAATTTCAAAATGATAACTGGAATGCTATAAGCTGCCCTAAAAAGCACACGATGGAGAATGATGCATGGCCATGGGAGGGCTAGATCTCTAACTTCCATCACCATACTGAAGTGCTGTAAGTAGTAAATTTTTTAATCAAATTTTTTCGAATTGTACAGCAAAAAAGATTCAAAAGACAAAGTAAGTTCTGGGACATGTTTTGAAGCATTTCTCTCTGATACCGGGCTTTTTAACACCTCTCGCCTTAGTCTGCCAATGAAAAATTATTTCAAAGTGCTACGGTCATAACTCCTTTGAGGCAAGGAAGCCAACAGACAAGGGCAGAACTATCATGTCAGTATAACACATTAGAAAAGAAAGGAGATAATTTTTTTTAAAATATGTCCAGAACTAGTGCTTGGAAATGCATTTTGTGCTTATTTACTCAAGCAATTTCTGCCACCAGGTGAAGATGGACACCAGTCTGTAATCAGCTTGGAGAAGGTCACAGTTACCATTTTAAAGATGATGGAAAATTGGAGAGAAAAGCAAATGGGAGAGACCTCCTTCACCAGCCTAGGCTTTTCCCTTGCATGAGGCATAGAAATCCACCTCAGTTATGCAGACTAAGTACAAACTTACTCGGGATCTTCAGAAGGATGCTCAGAAGAGTTCAGGTTGCATCCCGCAGACATGCTCTCCAGCTGGGTAGCAATGGCACTGATGTTGGTATCAGCCACAACCTAAACAGAAGGATGCAATGAATGTGTGTTCACTTAATAGCAAAGACATCTTGGCATGCAGAAAATAGCTGATACATTAGGAAAATCAATCGTTGATTTTTTTCCAAGCAAATTTCAAATCCCAAGTCCTACTCTCTTAAATTTCCTACTAATTTAATACTTTCAAATAACAGAGTTAATAGTAGCCACCTTTCTGGAGGTTAAATGCAAACTTTGCTCTGAAGCTTTCTCTTGCCTTTACATGACTATCGCTCAGACGCTGAGCAGAGGGGAACAGTTTTTCTGAATAATCCAGAGAAAGAGGTTACTTTGTCAAGGAAATAGGTACGTCTCACAGTCAACACAAGGTGTCCAGGATGGAGTTTGAAAGTAAAGGTCTCCCACAGAGAGCACCTTAGTCTTTAACAAAATACAGCAATCCAAGGGTCTATTGGGCTATGGGGCAAAGGCCCTGAAATACCTCAGATTGGTTGGTTTGCTGAGTGGGGAAGAAATGAGTCCTTGGTTTCATCTTGTCTGCAATTTCCAGCATGAATCCAACAAACTGGATGCTTAAACTTCCCAATGCTGGCTCCTGTGTTATTCTGAAACCATCGTGAATTACCACCACGCACAGTAATTAATAGTTAATGACATTTTGACAGGTTGTGGGGCAGCAAACTTGCTCAGGCTTTTTAAAGCAACCATATCAAAGTTGTATAGGTTAATTACAAATATGGCTATGGCCGTATTGAGAAAACAGTTACTTGCACGCTGAGGTCTGGGGTTTGCCATTCACAGGGGTTTAGCCTCATAAGGATAAAAGCTTGTAGCTTGCAGGACCAGAGGGATTTATTAAACACAAACTGCCCACTCTAGCTTTTTTTTTTTTTTAAACCTTTCATTGCATGCTAATTTTCTATTCTTTGCTTTTTTCTGGAAAAAATTTGAGGAAACCACTATGAAGTGTTTTGGATTTTAAGTATTCACAGCTGAAAGGGCATCAATTTCCTAACAACTACATGCCATAGTTATCCCCTAACTCCATCTCCTTCTGATGAGATATTCTTCTCTGCTTGACGCTTACTGTACAGCGCAGGAGTTTGGCTCAGAGACAGTGAGAAATATGTAGTAAGTATATTTTCAATATTTCCTCTATCTATCTATCTATGGCCTTCTTTTATCAAAATTAAACAGCTACTTTTTCCACTCCTTGCTGTGAACATGGCTTTAAGGGAAACGTACCTTTTCAAAATAAAAAATCCATTCTATAAATCCCCCGTTTTAAATGAATGCTCACAACTCTTCCACAACAACATTTCTCTCTTTCTAATCACTTGGAGCCAAGAGGGTGGCAGCATTTTCTAGGAAGGAAGATTAGTACTCATGCAGATTTTGCATCCCAGGACTCAGGTTCTCGGATGCCCTAAATGAAGGGGTCCAGCAGACAAGATAGCTGCACCTGGCTCAGCCAGCAAAGACGCTGTTAAGTTTTCCTTCCCATTGCAGTAGCGGAAAGAGTGCCAGCCGGTATTTGTCTTATTTTGTAGTTAAATAAAAATGAGGGCAAAATAAATCTATATTCAAAAATCTTCGCTTGGCAGTATCAGAGTTCAACAACCTTGTAAAAAAGCTTCCCCTTATCTCATTACTACACCTGCAGAAAAGAAATTAAATTAAACCAAAGCATCAAAACAGCCGAAAGGGATGATTGTTCCCCTGAGACCCTAATCTCCCATTTGCAAACAGCATTTGCAAACTCCTTTACCATCCTTCCCAGGACGTACTGATAATAAGCCTTTCCACACCACTGAACACAATTATCTGACCTTTCAAAGCAGTTTGCCATGAAGTGGTCTAACCTGATAATAAATAGAATTACTTAATGACACATCAGTCATGATTATCACAGTGATAGGATTATTCCATTTAGATTGTTTTAATAAAAAAAAGCAATCCGGTGATTGAGAAGTACCTGCAGTTAGCATGTAAGGTAACTTTATCGCCACGCTTACGGCAGGGCTTCGACACTACTCCCTGCCGAGATTAAAATATAACATCCCACCTTCACGTAATGGATCTTTAATAGAAGGAAATGGACTCTATTCTATCAGAATAAACCTGTATCATCTGTAAAAAGTATTAATCCCATTTTAACCTAGAGAGCAAAAATGCGGAAGAAAACCCATCAACTGACAAACCCAAAGACATTTCTAGAAGAACCTCTTTGTTTATGTGAGCGACCAGCTGACAGCGTGCTTCGTCAGGAATATTTTTAAATACGTGATGAGGTGGAATACACTGTACTACAGCTTTCAAGATTAGCAATTTTGGGCTCTGCAGCAAGCTTTCATTTTCTATTCAGGGAGTACTGTTGACATGAAAAGTGAAATTACTCAACGTTAGTAACAATATGATAACTATAATTTAACAGAAAATCCTCAGCTGGTGGATATCTGTGTATTTCCTTTGACTTCAATGGAACTACACAAATACACCATCTGCTCTGGAACTGGCTCATCACTTACCAGGTCAGCAGTTCATGGACAGACAAAACAAAGAATAAGCAAGTATAAACCTAACTTTATTATAATTTAATTTCCTTTTCCTTTTTCCCGCCCCCCCCCCCCCCCCCATTTTTTATAGTCACATTTGTGTTGTAATGCAAGCAAGAAGCTTAAAAAAAAATCTCTCAAGATGCGTTCCAATCCAATATGCTGTGATGATAAAGAAAATTAGAGTAGATTTTAGTGGTACGTCTTAAGCTTGTTTTCCAATTGTTACAGTAACTCTGCAAATGAGTAGTACTTTGAATTCTCGCTGGCAGGTATTTTCCCCATTTCTTTGTGTAAACATAAAAATAAACTGGAGATGAATATACTGGCAAGCAGCGATTAGAACCAAAGTGGCAGAACGTGTCTTCCTTTTAGCTAGCGTATAAACGTGGCGGTGATAACACTGTTTTCTCTCTCGAGTGTTATTATTCATTACCTGTAGAATAATCAATTCTAGGCAGCGCTGTCTTAATGATGATGCTATCAGTTTTAGTAAATGCTGTTAGTATTTCTTTCTTCTCCCCCTTTCAAGAACAAGGAAATTAACACTGTGGGCAGTTTGGTCACAGTCTAGTTACGTGCACGCACACATACACACACACGTAATTTCTTGTTCCTAGTTAACTTCAAATTAAAAAAAAAAAAACTTGGAAGCTTGTTGATTTATCATGTGTAGCAACAAGTTATTTTGTTCTCTTTGTTACGCTTCTATATAATCATGCTCACAGCCTGTATGAGTGGCAATAAAGAATTTTTGAATGAAAATTATTTCTTGCTTTCATTCTGTGTAATTCCCATCAGCAAGCACCCTGCAATTCTGTGATGCCTTGTGCCAGTGATGCTTAGGGTTTTTTTTTTCCTGAACGCCATTTATCTACCCTCATGCAGCTGCATGTTCAATTTATCACCATACCTGCAGGATTATGCTCCCATAAGCATTCTTTAGTAGATTAACCGCATCTGCATGAGACAGCCCATCCAAAGGTTGCCCATTAATACTGACAATCCGATCTCCAACCTAAAAGTACAACAGTAATGGAAAATTACTAGCATTAGGGAAAATTAAAATTAAGAATGCTTAAAATTCCTTGTGAACTTGGCACTGCACAGTCATGCTTCTCTTTTGCAGGATCCCTTTTGTGAGAATTCTGCATTGCTAGTGATCATTTACCATTCTTCAGAGCAAGTACAATATGGATTTTTTAAAAATAACAATGCGATCAGAGAAACAAAGATGGGTTGTATTTTGCTATTTCCATTTGCAAGCAGAGAGAGTGAGATTTTCGCTGCTGTCCTCCCATCCAGAAAGGATTCATTAGCGTCTATATGTGCAGACAAGTTCACGTTCTTAACAGAATACGTAGGCACATGCTGAATGCAGTATAGGAAAGCAGGCACTTCTGGTATTAATCTAATTAACCTAGATGATTTCTTCTTCTTATACATAAAAATGATCTTGACCCTGGACATAGTGCTATTGTGTAATTCTATCAGAGACATGGCATGAATGTAGCCGCATGTACTAATGAATCTCATGGGCCAAAGCAATCCTATGTATCTGCATAATAAGTTCTTTTCAACACTAATGATTCTTTGAAACTCTCTCCAAAACTGCAAGTGCTCACCACGGTCATTCCTGGAAACCCACATATCCTGTGGGTCTGATATAAGTGCCTTATTTTGGCATTTCTTTACAAGGGCCTTAAGACCAAACAATTAACTTCAGATCTGGTTTCTACCCAGTTTGAGCTCTAAATGATGCCCAGTCTGCAGTCCCCAAAACACCTCTGGTTTCCAGAGAGCCTGTTGCTGCCCTCCCTGGGTCTGGATGAACATATACATTCAAAGACCACTGCAAATGCATTTATGTTCTTTCTCTTAACGTCACTTTTCCAATGTGGGCAACAATTGCCATTATCCCAAGATGCAATATAATTAAAAAGGGAAGAGAAGGGCAGATTGTTTTTTTGTTTGTTTGTTTTGTTTTTATATAAAAAGAGGCAGAGTAGTCTATGAGACATTATCAAAGTGATGGCATATACAGAAGTGCTTGAGGCTCCTCTGTGGTACACACGGCAGATGAAATACGAAATATTGGGAAGACCCCTCTACTCACTCTGAGTCTTTGGGTACGTGCAGCCACACCACTGGCTTGAATCATAGCAATGAAGATGGGAATATCTCCTAATGGACTTCCTTTCCCTCCTGCTATACTGATACCAAGTGCATCATTTGGTCCCTAAAACAAAGCCAAGCAAAACAACATTGGCAACTGAGGCAACTTGTAGAGGTCAATGTTCAGGGTATAGCAAAACTGACTCATTTGATTTATGGAACAGGGAGAAAACAGATAGGGTTGACAGACACACGCATCCTCACACATGCAGGTCCCATTACACAGGCGTACATCCAACAACCTATTGCAAACATAAATAATGCAATTTTACTTCTGAGAAATGCTACAAAAATTAACAACTTCAGTTAAAGGTGTCAGCTTTTTGAATTGACAGAAAATAACTCACTGACCCTTGTTATCTCCACAGTCCTTGGGCCCATATCTGCTCCTACTAATAAAGAAACAAACAATTAGCTTCTGTAATTAAGAGATAATATAATTAAGAGATAACACTGTCAGGTGACAATGGTCCCTTGCTGCCTAGTCAGAGTTATCACCAAGCAGAAGCGAAGCCTTCCTGTGCCAAACCAGGCAGTGCTGCTCACGTGAGGAGGACGGGATTTCTGTTTCACCCAGAGATGAATACGGATGTAATCACTCCAGCTGACGGATGCCACTGTGACGCCCATTGTAGCACAGCCACTGCTCACCGCAATCTATTGAATAGCAGCACTCTGCCGGCCTGAAGAAAAGCCCTATTGTGCATTTCACTCAATTAAAGATTGGCTTATTATTCATAAATCACAGTGTCCCTACCACAAAGGGTAGGGCACACGGCTGGTCTGAGACTATTGAGGTTCCATTGATTTCCTCTTCTAATTTGTGCTGTATTAGTGAATAATAGACAGCCAGGAAGTCTGGCTGGCATGTATCTAGCCATAGGACATTTAAAAGTACTCAAAACAGTAAAAAAAAACAAAAAAGAAAAAAAGGGGGACACTTCAAAGGCGTCATTCAAACTGGGACTAAACAGCCTAAAAGCTGATGGTGTAGTCAGGTCCTGGGCTCTGCTATACCAACACCTATTTCTACCAGCTTTAATTAAACTATTTTAAGAACCTTTTAGAAAGCAGGCAGAATTAGTCTCTTTCAAAAGTTAACAATGCTTAATAACACATATCAGTATTTCTCACTGCCACGCACATGTGCTTGTGCAGGTATCTTCTATGAGTTACGAAGGCAAGATCGCTGAGGTGCAGCAAGGTCTGCGGCAGTGGGAAACCCAGCCCCGGGGACGCCGAATCAGGGTGTGCAGACATGTATTCTCAGTGCTGCAGGGCCCTCCAAAATGGCACAAGAAAGGCTGCCCAAAAAACCACACACCTCCTCCAGTGCATGCAAACTGGCAGAAGAAACGTCTTCTACTTCTGCCCACAGTCAGACATGAGCAAAGGTTACCAACTTCTGCCATAGGTCAGAGCACACACATGTGCAGGCTCTCCACAAGCTACCGCAGGTTGTAGATTTAGCACTTGCTAAATCTGCAAATTGCAAACTGAGCATTGTGACTTTCTCATTACAAAACACCCCTTTATACACTCAAGAGCAACAAAGATATAAATGAAGTGGTGGCAGCTTTATTCCCTGAGAAAACTATTTCTAATGCGAGAACCTTGCCTGTGCTAAGCCTCCGACAAGGGCGTCGGGGAATAGCAGGGCGCAGGAATTCTGCACTTAAAATAGAGGAGCCATTACTCTACTAGTAGACATAAAAATCATGTCATCTGCTGGAAAGTGTTCGGGTCTTAAAATATCAGTGGTATGTCTTCTGGGAGGCTGAATAGGAAAACCAGATTCACGTATTCAGTTTTGCTTTTAAACCAGCACAAATAGAAAGCAAATAACACACAGCTATTCTGACAGCTGCCCAGATTATACCTGAGTTCCTCTGAGACACATCTGCTGAAGATCTTTTCGTGCTGACAAAATTCTGTATGGTAGAGAGGACTGGAGCAAGCGCAGGGTGGAAGTGGCTGTGGACACTCTGTTGGCTCTGTTGTTAAAAATAAATCAAAACCAGTGAGTCAAACCCAAACGTTAACTTTAAACCAGTTCCTGCAACATACGGGTGCAGCTGTGCTCTGTGCCAACCAGACTGGAAATACCACATCGGCCATGCAAGTGCAAACCCCTCCAACTTCATTTCCAAAGGGGGAACCTACCAAAATCCATCCCTGAGTTGTAGGCACACCTGTAGTGCTGCTCACAGTACTACACAACTGCACTTTGCTCCGTTACATGCACGCCTAATGTGTACATTGTTCAGGTCTGCTCTAGAGGTTATAAGGAAGCAGGATAAACCTCCTCCTCTGCTTATTCCCAGTGTGCCTCTGAACTTGAGGAGAAGGGAAGATGATGGTTGCTGCTATAGCTTGTGGGTGTCTTTGCCACGATGTACCCCACGGGTACCTCACCCTACGGCGAGCGTGCATGAAGCACCCAGCAGGACATGTAACAGCTCCTCTTTCACAAGGTGGGGATAACACCTACACCCATCTTGTCACGTGGCAGTAATCTACACGCTTTGTCATTTTAGCTGAATACATTGTCTGATTACAAGTTCCTGTAATTGACCCTGCTCCTTTCATGTGACCAAGAACCTACTCTTATTTCCAGAATAACATGCCAGGTGACAAAAGGGAGAGCCTCTGAAGGTAGCTGCTTGTGCATGTTACCAATTCTTGGCCGTCCATTTCCAGCCCTCCTTTTCCCTCTCTCCATATCTGGCTTTATCTTCAGACTCTGCCCCTCGAGGAAACGTCGTTATCAATTTAGGAAATGTGTCTGAACAACAGGTTTCACCGAGGGCCAGACCTTTTCAACTAAGCTGCCTTATACAAAACAAAGATCTGGTATCTACTTCTCCGTCCACAGCAGAGCTTTCTCCCTCTAAATGCATTAGGCGGTGAATCAAAAGCTCTGGCAGCATTTATCCTAACTGACCAGTGTGCAGCTGTCAGTGACGAACAACAGGCAGAGCACAATTTCCACCTCTAGTTGCCAATTCATGGGTCAGTTCACATAATTTGCAATGCGCGTGAAAGAAATCACTGTCCTGCACCGCAAGGCTTATATTTCTACCGTTAAAGGTATGCAACGGACCAAGAAAAAAGCCAAGTGAGGACAAAAGTTCTGGATGCTCTTGGCCAGCAGCTTCTAAAACATCACTCACAGTTGTGCAAATCATTCAAGCTGATTTACTGTATTATCTGCCAAGATTTTTGTAACTCTTGGAACGGTTTTGCTGAGAAACATTTATTCAGTTTTCAAAATCACCAAGTCACTTAGGAGCAGTGAGATGAAGGCTCTCAAATCACTCTGCATTAAGAACAGCAATTAAGATTTCTTGTATTAAAAGAAACAGAAGTTACCAGGTTCCTGCAAAAGCCTCTTATGCTACAAAGAAAGGGGGATGACACTGTTTGATCTGATTTTTTACCTAGGCTCACGTTAGATGCTATAGCATTTTGCTTCCCTTTCAGCTATGAGTTTTACATAGTAAAACTGGGTGGATAATTTTTAACCATCACTTTTTGATTACATTGCTCCTGCTTATGCTAGCTGTTGATACAATGACCAAAAAGAAGTAATAGTCAAGATTGCTGTCTTTACTTAATGCAATCAGTATAATTTTCCTCTGTTATTTCATTTCTCCTTGCCTGCTGCATGCAGTGCAGATGTTTCTCCAATGATATTTAGTCATTATTTTTAAAGCTGGGCTTAGCCCAGCTGTTCCTGCGTGGCTTTAGCCCTTCCTGACACCTCACCCACCCAGACAGCAGGCTGGATCACTGCTGGCCTTTAGAAAGTTAAGAAATCACGCCACATGACTATGATTTTGGCACCCTTTTTGGGTTGTTCATGCACAACATCAAGGACAAGCCTCCCCTCTTACTGACCTCCTTAAAAGCATTCCTGCTTTAACTTACATCCCCCTTAAGCCTCCTACAGCTCTCCTCCTCTCCATTTCCAAAACCAAGCCCTTCTTTTAGCATTTGTGGCGGCTGGGCTGGATCCCACCGGCGTGCAGTCTCTCCTGCCTGCTTGCACATCAGTGTGAGAGGGAGATGTGCAGGCAATGTCCCCCGGGTCCCTGACAGCTGCCTCTGGGCACAGAGCAGTCAAAATACTCCAGAGCAATAGCAGTGCTGTGAACCACAGCTTGTCTTTCTCAGGGACATTGGCAACTTCACTATCATGGCAAAGCAGTTAGTCTTCGTAAGGAAAAATCCATTAAAAAAAGTTTTCTAAGTCATCTTGCCTTGTTTCTCTCCCTTGCAGTACTCGACTTTAATACTAATGGTATCAGTGTCTGAGCTGATTGGGGGGCGCGGGGAGAGGGGAAAAGCCCTGCACTGATTGAAAAATGAATTGTTGTCCTCGCTTCAGGTAAAAAGCAAGTGAAGCAGGAAATTGCTCTGTGTTTTCTTTGAGAGCAAAGCAGCTCTCATGTGGTTCTGCCGTAAGATAGGCAAAGATACAGTTCAGTTTCATTAACTCATTTTGATTGACAAAACAGCTGCAGAAAATACATACAGCATTTTTTGCAGGTCTAAAAAAATTTCTGGGCATCATCATTTGAGAAAGATATTACATATTTTTGGTAAACTCCTTAAACAAATAATACCTTAAATAGCTCTTCTACTTAATCAGCATTTCAGCACGACACTTACTTTGCACTTCAGCACAGAAAATTATTGCGATAAAATATTTTGTTCCTTATCCTCAGCGGTAAGTGTCTGTGGAAGGACTGAGCCTCACGTCCACGCCTGCGCGCTGTCCCCATGCCTTGCCCTTCACAGCTCCATTTTATACATACAAATTTGTCACTAACCTGACTGTTTTCAGATGTTTTCCGTGATGATAGCCATGATCCAGCTCGCAATCTCCCAAGCTGAAGATGCACTAGGCCTTGGGCACACTTGGAGAAAAACCACAATGTACAGCATTTAAGTAGACATTTAAGAGAGTGTTTCATGCTCTCCTGGAGAGAATTATGCTTATATTCAGCACCACAACTCCAGAAAGAAAACCACAAGGAATGCTCAAAACATTAACATTTGTATTTAGACAATACAAAAAGTACCCATCCCTGGATTTAGGTTTATCCTGAAGATTTATCCTGGTCACTGAAGTCAGTATGACTCTTCCTACCAACAAACTGTAAATGGCCAATTACTCAGTAAAAATAAATAAAAAGCCCTCAAATCTTTAACAGACATTTGCCACAAACAATACTCATGAAAAACACTTCAGAGGAAAAACGCTGCAGAAAAGGGTGAATTTAATACATATGGATTCAACTTAATAATATACCCTCATATCACCGATGTCCAATTTTTAAATAGGTAAACTTTTGGCCACCTGAATGGAAAAAGCAAGGAAATAATTAGCCTTTCCCTTCAAGATTGAAGGAAATCGTATGCAGAAACACTAGTGGTGATGGCAGGGAAAAAGCCCTTGTCTCCAGATGCAGTTTTGAATAGAAATGGGTCTGCAGCATCACTCCCACCCATCCTTTCATCCTTGGTACAAGCTGTCGGGGCTGGGAGCCGTTCGGAGGAGCTAACATCGGGCACTCGCAGCCAGGCCATCCCCTGCTCTCTCCTCCAACTCAAGCAGCCATGCGCTTTTTAATGGAAAAAGGCAACTTCTCCCAGACTGTACAACTTCAGAGTATAAAATCGCTCCTGTAAGATGGAAAACTATGCAGAAACCGATTTAAGCTGCCATTTTGTAGCTGCAGGTTAGTACAGCAAAGCCAAAGGCATTTTATTTCAGTTCTGATTTGTATGACTCTCAGGTTTCAAAATATTTTTCTAATGTATGAAATACACAGCTGCATTTTCATATAAATGTCTAAATAATACATGTGTCTGTTTTCCCACTTCACATCATCCCACTTCTAAATATACATGGAGAATTGATTTTAAATGAATCTCCCAAAGTTATTTCAGATGACATTCCTGTCTCAGTAATCAGTTTGAGCTGTCCTGCGTATGTGTAAACAGCACTTCAGGATAATTACCTTGCATAGTGTCAGTAACTGCAATTCAGTATCTTAAAATGTCTTATGTACTCACCTTAAGTATAGTGGCAACAGTCTCTTGTGAGGCATTTCTCATATCCTCTCCATTTACAGACAAAATCTGATCCCCTTGAATTAATCTTCCATCTAGGTCTGCAGCTCCTCCTTTAACAATGTCAGAGATAAACACTCCACTTCCATTTCTAACAATGCAAGAAGCATATGGCTAATTACACAATCCAATATTCTTTGGGAGACCAATTTAGTTTACTTGCATTTAAAAAACATTAAAAGAAACCTGTGAGCAGAGGAAGAACTAGTTTTACACCCCATTCAACCATTTGAGCGTAAAAAAATCTATGAGTTTTAAAACCAAGGCATGTTTTGCTATATTTAATGCTCTTTCCCTTTGAACTGTTAGTTCTAACTGTATGATCCACAAAGTTTCATGAAAAATACCACTTGCAGGAATAAAAAGCCAAGGATCGGTCTAAGATGGAGTTAAACTATCTCCTGATGTGCCTGATATGAATTATACAGCCTCAGATTTTTTTTCTGTATTCCCCCTAAAGGTTCAGCTCAGTTTCTTTTCTAGAAGCCTGGAGGCCCCCAACAGAAGAGCAGGGAGAAGTCTGCAGAAAAGACTTTTATAGTTTGCACATGAGTTATGCAGCAGAAAATCCAGCTTTGTGGCTGTCTGCCTGCAGTGGGCAGTGAGGCTTGTGAAAGCAGCAGGCCATGCAGCCGGGGGGGAACGTATTTATTTATCAGCTCCAGCCTCCTCGCAGGGGAGTCCCCTCCCAGAGGCCGCAGGACCCCTCTGTGCTGGCCCCAGCTCCTGGGGCTTGCTATGGTGCGAGCTGGTGCCAGCTGCAATGCCAAGATTTGCCTTTTGGTATCCTTCATCCTGGAGGACGCAACACTTCATGACCTGAATTATACCTGGGTATCATTTAATCGATTTCAGAAATTGGGCTACTTCTAAGATGGAAATCCCCACAAGCGAAGCACTTAGCAATAGTACAGAAAGTTTTGCAGAGAAGCAAATGCGGGAGGGCTGGAGACTGCGATTACCATCTGTAGGGTAATTTACATAAGCTAAATTAATTACCCAACCCACAATCTGCTCACAACACCTGGGTTAAACATCGCCACTCTTGTAAAAAACTGCTGCAGAAAGTTTACTGACCATACGCAGTCAGGATAATGACATGATGATTTGTAATTGAGAAAGTGAATTTTTTTTGGCAATACAGAAGAGCCACCATATGACTCTTACACACCAACACTGAACGAGTGCTCGCCAGTGTCATGCTGTAAATTTCTCCTAGCAATGAAAGATTAAATCTATCAGTGCCCTGTTTTGAATGATCTAATAGCAATGGTTTAGAAATACATCAGTAAAAAGTCACATTTTATTAAGCAGCTGTTAGCTACCCCTGTAGCTCAGCTTCTGCTCTGTACTCACAGAACTGCTGTCTGTAGTGTTGTACAGTCACTTTGACATCGTTCAGGATTTGAGTCTAACTCAGACTCTTATCTTCCACTGACATTGGTCCCTTTGAACCCGAGTAGGAGCTAGATTTAACTCACAAATCCATTTTCAAAGGCATATCCTGGTATTTGGAAATAGGAAGGTTTCTCTCCCCATTTTGAAATCAGAAAAGCCATGGTTAGGGCTTCCAAGCCCTGAGACACAGCTACGCTGAGGCCACCAGAACAGTGAGCTCCCGGTTCTGCACGCGCCCACCTGGCCCCACTCACTCGAAGCGGGACACCTGCTCTGTGCTGGGAGCCCTCCCGGGCAGCAGCAGCCTTTCCTATACAGGTGTGTCATGGTTCTGATCGAGAAGCACAACGCCATGGCATCCTTGAAGATATTTAGATCGAAAATTTTGTTCCTTACAGAGTTTTACCTTTATTTCATATTCCATTTAATGGCTACAGCTGTTCATATGGCAAAAAGCAAAGTATTTCTCATTTGAAGGGCAGTCCAATCAGAGAGATGGTCTTACCGTTTTCCAGCTATGCTGAGCCCTAATCCTCGGCCTGTTTTCTTTTGTATATCTACATAGAAAATCTCTAAGTTTTCTTCATCTTTGTAATGCGCTTCATCTCTGTAAACAACCAACTGCACCTTCTGGGGCGTCTGTCTCAGCGCAGTGATAGCTTCTTCATGGCTGGCATTCCGCAGATCGATCCCGTTCACCTGAAATAATCAGTGTTTTCTTTCCAAATGACATGTATAAATGATCTTTTCATCACACCCTACCCTTGTGTGACAGGACAAATTTGTCAAATCGACACCCCTTGGCACTCTAATTTAGTGCTCCCATTTCCACAGGGCTGAGCTCTCGGATCTCCCACCGAGTGCGAGTTCGGTGCTTTGTGCCACTGCCTGGAGTAAATCACAATAATGAAAACATTTTGGCTTGTAAGTTTTGTGGGTGTTCTTCCCTGCTTTTTCAATGCTGGGACCTCAAACAATGCTTCTTTCTTACAACTAGACGTGCTCCTTCGAGCTTCCTGCATCTCTTACTGCTCAGATTCCTTCTCCCCCGGCTTCGCAACACTGCCAAGCCGAAGACAGAAGGAATCAGAAACATCAGCAAGTAGCAATGGCGAAGCCCAGGCAGGACATATTAAATGGTTATTTTGCTTTGTTCCAATAGATGGCACACCAGACCGCTCCTGGAGCACTCAATTACATTTCTCTTATGATAACCTGAAAATGTTTTAGCATTTTAGCAATATCAGATAGAACAAGAAGTTCTGATTGAATGCTGAAGTATCAAAAAAGCCTATTGCAACTTGAAACTTAATCTCCTAGTTTTGCCAAGCCTGATCCACGATGCCCTCTAAGGTGTTTGCCAATATTCTGTTGACAAAATAATCTTTTATTTGTCAATATAAAAAAATATCAATGCTTAAATATTTTTGAACTCTCTTTAGGAAGTAGCATGACCTGTAACTGAATAACAACACAATGTTAAGCCACTTACATAACATAGTAAGTTTTAAGGCAATAAAAATACTTCTCAGTATTTCTAGATATGCAAAGGTATAGTCATACTTAATTTTACATTAAGATAATTAAGCCTAATCTATAGTAATTATATTCTTTTGTACTAATTCTGCACACATTTATTTATATACTGCACTGGTATTCTTTTCTCAACACAGGCATCTACGTGTGCTTTATCATACTAATCTGAAACTAATTCAGAGTAATCTTTTTGATTCATTGGTATGGCTTTTAAAAGCTGAAGTAATAACAATATTATGGCACACAAACATTAGCACTTTCCTGTTTGGACGGAGAAGAATTAATTAACCTTCCCCAGTTTTATCCCCTAATTATTGTGCTGTGTTAATACACAGTTATTTATAAAACGAAAACAACATTCAGCCTTGACGCTAAAAAAATATTTTCAGTGCAAGAGCTGTAAAGACAACTCCCCAAGTACCCCTCGCTATTTTTCTAACCCTACACACCAAAGCCTTAATGGCCATGCTGGGAATTTGTCCTGATCTGACAGCGAGAGGCTGCAAGCAGCTGCGCTGAACCCCTGCCTGACGGAGAGTTTCATTTGCAGACCAACACTTCTTTCTTAACCCTTTCCCTCCTCGATTTCCATGCTTGCCAGCGGCAAACCCACTACATTTATCCACAGAAATAATTGCGTGTGTTCACCAGTTTTACAAACTGTGGCCTGAGGGAGCCGGTCGCTCCCCCAGCAACGCCGCAGGCGGGCACTGGAAGTTTTTCAGCAGGGATGCTCGCAGCGATGCTGTGGCCACCCTCGCTGTCTCGCCCCGCGTTCGCCCAGCTCAGCACTTCGTTTGCGGGCAGCGCAGAGATACTGGAGCAGTGGCGGTAGCGCAGGCCTCCGAATGAAAGATTAAACAGATGAATAATACTGAGCTATTGGACATGACAGCTGAACTGTGTAATTTGAGAACTGCCTTGCTCAATTAAATTTAATATATTCTCAATTTGTACCTTCAGTTTATATGAATATATAAGGAAATATGAATTTGTCAGGATGTTCTTAGTGACAGAAAAGAAGCTTCAAGTACCGATCCTACTCAATGATCTCTCTTTCCCCTACAAGAAACCTACGCTGCATTGAATACAAGCACACATGACAAAGATACAAGCAAGTACATACGTGGAGAGACTCATTTACCTCCAGAATTTGATCGCCGGCCCAAAGCCTGCCATCGCGGGCTGCTGCCCCTTCTTCATAAACTTCATGGATCACTATGGCGTCCTGCGGGAAGAAAGGGGTAGCGTGAATCCTCCCTCCCAAACACCCTGCAAACTGGCAGCCACAACCCACCCCATACAGCCCACTGCTCCACAGTAAAAAGGCACACCACTCCGTGTCAGGATAAGCAAGACTGCAACACAGATTTATATATTTTTTAATATTTTGGGATAAGAAAATTACTGCCATAATCAAAATACAGACAGCTAGTAAAAAGGTAAAAAGGATTTTGTTCACCACTTCAGGGTAGTCTTGTCTAGAGCTTTTTAGGCTTCCATCACTTTTATACATTGGCATCAGCAGTATGTGAACTCAGTGTGAACCGTTGTATTAATATCGTCTACTTTTTATGATATTATTTAAAACCAGATTCTATGGAGCTATGAATATTTTTAGGGACTTGGCATAGTTCTCAGCTTTAAGCAAGAACTGAATGCCTTGTGGTAAATAGCGTGGTTAAATCTGTAAGAAATGAAATCCAGAAGAAACGAACAATGGCAAATGTTAGTTTATTACTGAGGTTGGAAAATGTAGGCAGTGGCAGATGTAGCTTCAGGGAAGGTTTCAGTGATTTAATCTTATTGCCAGCAATAGATGTCCCCAAAGAAAAAGCATTACAAAGAACATACTGTTCTCTTGCTGGTACTTTCCCTTTGCATTGTTCTGGTTTGTTGTTTTTTTCCCCCCCCCCCGAAACAAATAGGTGAACATCCTGCTGCAGCACTTCAGCTGCGGTCCTGACAGCTAGCAGGATGGGACGCTTCACTGTGCAAAATGTGCTCCTCTCTCCAATGTCACCAGCAAACACCCAGCCTCGGAGCAGAACGGGCTTCACTACGAACTCTAAAACAGCTCTGGATAAATACGCGGTGATTTTCAATTAGATACGAAGGTATCGGATAACCCGTTGTCAGACAAATATACCCTCCAAAAATGCTACGGTTGTGAAGTTCCTTCACCAGTTTGATGTAGAAGTCAAAGAGGAGACTTTCCCCAGCGTTTGCAACAAAAGGCGGCGAGGTTAGCAGCGTGCGAGCCCCGCTGTGCGCCGCCTTCCTGGAGCAGGAGCAGGAAATAGCTGCTGGGGTAGAACAAAGTACCTTCGTGTTTTGAAAACACTGTTAGATACTACATCTCTCATCACCAAGTTAACTCCCCCCCGTGTTGCCTTGCGATCCTTTCCCAGCACACATGGTGCACGTTGAACAGAAAGAAAACTCAAATGCCCTTAAGCTAACGCTCTGATCAAGACAACATTGAGAGCATTATTCTCTTTCATTCCCACTACACTTTATTTAATGATGTGGACTTGTACCTACAGCCGCTCTGCTGCTGCTGGAGCGCAGCACCACTGTCACAAGCCTCCTCTTTGATACATATACACCAGTCACTGAAAAAAGCCTGAAGGATTTTAATCACAAATGGATTACAGCTGATACAAGCATCCCAGATGGGGGTAAAAAATATTTCAATCTACACAAATGAAGGCAAAATACTATGAGCTGTGTACCAAGGTAATTAAGAAAATCAAAGGAATGGTTTGATTAAAAATTTTTTTTATATATATATATGTGTGTGTGTGTCTCATTGGCAACTGCAGGGTTTTCTTGAAATAACTGAAACAGCTATTAGCAGCACAACAGAGTAACGTGCACGTCCACCTCAGCAGCACTGCCGAAATCCTCTGCTACATGTCTTAGATCTTCTCTCAGTTGTGGGGTTTCAGTTGTTGTGGGTTTTTATTTGGTTGGTTTTGGGGTTCTTTGGGTTACCTTTGTTTTAAAAATGATCATGTAACTCTAAGTCAACACAAGAGACTTTTGCCTGGGTGGAAGCCAGGAGGGTGACAGTGATGTATATTTTTTCACCTGAGGCTGATAACGGGTAACTTTGAGAAAAAGCTGAGTCTGTGGTTTAGAACTTCCATAGCACACTTCACTTTTAGTTTTTAAACACTTTACAAAGGAAGGCATTTAGAAGTGGCCAACGAGATAACACAAAATATCGACCAGCTTGTTAAGACAGCATCATTCAACTAGGACGCACTAGGGCAGTGGATGAACATGGGGTTCGGTAGAAAAATGGCAATGTGACCACGTAACAGCAGACTGGGCACGTACACAGGATGGTCAAATCAAACACTTTCAGACTGTATTTAATCTGGTATTTCCTAACCTCTGAGCAAGGAGCTGTCAATCACATTTCTTTACGTTTGTTTTCCATCTGCGCTTGCTTTAAAAATGGTCAACAAACTGAAGTTACCAGCTTTTCCCAGTGCTGCATCATTAAACGTAAAACTGCACATACCTAAGCTCAGATTCAGGAACCACCAAATGTTATCAGTTTGAATAATCTGCATCATCTATTTGAAAAGGCAACAATTCAGTATTACACTGCGGTTCCTGCATGTGTTAGAAGCCAGACCTAGAACTAAAAATACATATGGCATGAAAAGGTACATTCCTGTTTGGTCTGTGCCTACCCCAAAGAAGGAAACATCTCACTGATCTGCCAAAGCACTGTTTTTCTTAACTAGTTTTTTTTTAAAGTAGTGTAGTTGCATCAGGCTTATCGAATCGATTAAAAACAGAATGAAGCAACGTGTCCACGATGTACTGTAAAGATTTTTAAATAGTCCATAAGCATAAATATGAAAGTCTTGCCTTCCTTAGCTTATAAGCTATGATAAACAGACATCTAGAACAAGAGGAGATGGCCTCAAGTTGCGCCAGGGGAGGTTCAGGCTGGATATTAGGAGAAATGTCTTTCCGGAGAGAGTGGTGAAGCATTGGAAGAGGCTGCCCAGGGAGGTGGTAGAGTCACCATCCCCATGTGGATGTAGCATTGTGGGACATGGTTTAGTGGGCATGGTGGGGTTGGGTTGATGGTTGGACTGGATAACATCACAGGTCTTTTCCAACCTTAATGATTCTGTGACCCTTCCTCTGATACTTCTGGGATCAGCTCAAAGTACATTTAACCCAGAAGTAATCTCTTCCCATTGGATCTAGTGGGATCTGGATAAGACTGTTAGTTTTGATCATCCATGACAAATCACTAAAAACAAACTACTGATGTCATTGAACATTTTTAATTGTATCAGTATTTTAAAAAAGTTTACACAGTAATGAGATGTAATGCCACACTCCAACCATCTACGCAAGCCCTAATCCATAATGACTCTATTGACATGCTATGGATTTAAGCTGTAACACTCCTCTCAGTGCCTCAGAAAAAAACTCATGATCTATCTTGACTAAAACAACATGAAGCATTTATTTAAAGGATGGGATTTGGTTACTGAAAGTCTGCAGCTCCTGCTCACTAGCTTCAAATTCAGTTGCGTGCTTGATATCTCTAGAAGTCAAGGTCTAAATAGTTCAAAATCAATCAATCAGTAGTGAGGGAGAAAGGGAAAGCGGCAACAATGTTCAACTAGAGGTTGTGAATTCATGGTGGCTCTGGACAGATTCTCACTCCCATCCCTCTCCATCTCCTTTCACTACCAGTTTCACATAGATTATGGCACTCCATGATGTAGCTTGGCAGAGTCACAAAAACTGTTCATGCAGAAGGGGGAAATAAAAACACCCTCATATCAAGAATACAGTTGTTTCAAGGAAGATATCCAGCTGCTGAAAGCACATACTTCATAAGGTTTACAAATCCATTCAACAAACTAGAGCTTTAATCTTTGTATATTTTGACAAAGAATAGTCTGGGACCTTTATACAAACCAGGAATTAATGCAAAGTTGAACATGTCTTGTATGGAATGGAAGGATGCAGAATACAAGCCAGGGCATACAAACAGCTTTTTTCTATGCTAAACGAAGTCCACGCTCACAGGTGTAAACTTAAGACTATCTGACCATGAAAACATTGAAAGACAAAGTAAAAGGGAATTTGTCTGCTACTGCTCAGGTTGCCATCCTGGGCTGAATAATGCTTATATTGAAGACTATTGAAGGGCCTGCAGTCCAATGAAATGAAGCTGAATGCACTGATACTATCTATACTGCATGGCTAAAAAAAAACATCACCTGCAAGTCAGAATAGTTCCCAAACATGACAAGAGCATACCTGGTTCGTATACAATATGCACCAAATCTGTTAACAAGTGGTAATACTTACTAAACCTGCCACGCAGTATATTAGACTGTATTTTGTAGGGTTCAGATTTGAGCTGTGGGACAGCTACACCCCTCACTCTCGCTGTGATTGCACAGTCTTCTTGAGCAAAGGGAAGGCACACAAGTGACAATTCTCACACTGACTCTGACAAAAAAGGCTTTGGCTGTGGAAGAAAAGGCAGACAAGCAGAAGACCTCACGGAGTTTCTTGGTCAACACCTTGAAGAACAATGTTGGCGCAGAGTGAACAGCGAGTGCAAGACAACCTTACAGAAATTAGCGCCCAATCTGAAACCCACTTATGGAAAAACACAACTTGTAAAATGTGTCCAGTGTGATCTGCATTGCATTTCCTTCTATCTAAGGGAGGGTAATAGCCCTGAACTCTCGGGGAATTGGACCTCAACTCTCCCCCCAGCTGTGGATATTTTTTCTGCTTGACTTATAACAACTTCAGAGACCCGGTAAGGGAAGGATATCAACTCACCCGTCAGCAGAGAGCACAAATAGAAATGCTCACGTTAAGAATTAAATTCAGTAAGAGTGACAGCTTAATCTTTGTATCTTAAATGTCAAGAACTGGTATGGCAGATACCCCAGGCAACGATCACATAGCACCGTCTTGATTGAGCCTTTGGGAGAAAGGTGGTAAAGTCAGCTTCCTATTCAGGAAAATCACTGACCAAGCGAAACTTAAAAGCCTGCAGGACCATAAACAGTGGTGAGAAAGTCTCACAAGCTGTCTGGCTTTAGGCTTGGACTGCTCACACGCTTTCTGCAAGTTTATAGCTTCTGAGCCAGAGTCTCTCTAGTGTTTCTTTTCTTCTGTGCAGCTGTTCTTCAGAAGGACAAGCAGCAGCTTTCAACACAGGTGCCTTTTGCCACTGAAAATCAGCCCCCAGATTGTTATTTGCAAATGCTGGGAGTAGAGGGCAGGGGAGTGAAAGGATACAAGACATGAAGGAGGCTCAAACATTAACTACCACAGGTATTTTGATGAAGTTCTATTGTGTGATAAAAGGTGGATCGATGTGCAAGAGGGGAGATTTCAACAGAACTGGAGCAAAGAAATCCCCACATAGCCAGTGCTGGCTGGATTTGACAAGGAAAAAGGTCTGAATTTTGGTAGAGGCTTCTTGAATAGTACTGAAGAGTCCTTAACTACTGCAGATCATTCACAACAAGCTATTTCTTTAACTGAGCTAATAGTAACTTTGCTTTGAGTTTATCTTTGCTGTGCTATTTCAGTCTACGAGGTCCCACCATTATTTTGATAGGACCAAAGGTGCTTCACAGAAGTGAGGTAAACCACTACACTTTGAGGACTGCAATAATTGTCAGCACAGAATGACACCGGGTAAGGTATTGCATAAGAAATGAGTTGTTTGAAAATCCCAGACCATGTTTTCCAAGATGTGCATTTTAAGGTGGTAATCATTAGACAAAAAAAAAAAAATTAAAAAAAAAAAAAAAATCAAATCCCCCAAACAGTCCGAAGAGTAGAAACTAGACCCATAGCTCTTGCCTCTAGCTACAAGGCTATCTCTACCACCAGAGCATTGCCAGCCATTTGTCTCGGACCAAGGGAGCGTTATATGGGGAAAAGCTGCCTGTCTCCCAGAACAGACACTTCTGAGCACACACAGACAACGATGCTGAGAGTCCAGGTCAAACCAGAGACACCAGATTTTTGGGAACCTACGTGGTTGGGCAGTGGTAGAAAGCAGGCAGGGGAAACTGTTGGAATTACATGATTTTACGTGCCTGTATCTCAGTTTGATCTGTAGTTAGGTGAACGAATCTCACCACTAATCATAATTATGTATTTGATGTAAGAAACGAAGCTTTCTGCATGGATTTGAGTATTTTCCTGAGGAAGCAAAAAAGTAGCCTACATATAAAACAACATTCAAGGAAAGATGTTTTCTGATTTAGTTGACAAGTTGTGTTTTCCTACGCTAATATTACACATTTCCAACAAATTTCCTACATAGCTACAAATGTTATACTAAATTAGCATTTATTAAAGATAATAAAGCTACAAGGGCTTTTGCTGACTGCGGGATTACAAATTTGTCTCTTTCCCAGGGCAAGTACAATATCGTTAGTTATTTCCTTTTCAACTTTCATAATACTTTGTTGAGAGTAGTAAAATTGTCATTTCATTTTTACAGGCCGGTTCACAGATAAAGTCAAAATCAACTAGTTGCAGAGTGTGTTTTGCTGAAGAATTAGCCCCATATAAGAATCTCTCAGTAGTTAAAATAAATCCAGCTGCTGGTTACTTGTAGGCAAAGGAAATGACAACAGTTATGTTATGATCTATGATCTTCCATTTGCAGATCTAAATGGAATCTAAAAGATAACGGTTCAGCAACAAAAGCTGAAGGTCAACTCCAAGCAAATCACTTGACTTCTTAAAGGGGTCTATCTAATGCATCGTGCTGCATATACCTCCTTCTAACACTCAAATATTTTGCAGTTGCTAGCATTCACAAACCATTAACAGGCACCCAAAATCCTAAGCCAAACACTACTGTAATAAAACAGGCTATATAATGTAAAAATGTATTACCGTGTTAATGTAAAAATGCTTTACATTGCATGATACTGAAAAACTCCTCTACTCAAGGTCAAAACAAAAGGTCTGTTTCCCATTTAAGAACAAGCCCTTGCAAGAGATGGTGTTCACTTGCCAACTTTCATAAAAAAGATTAATCCACAACATCAATATGAATATAATTTTTCATACTAAAATACAGATTTATTTTAAGGAAGTGGATAATATTTGTATTACATTTTATAGGCCCCTATAGTTACATCTGGTCCTTATTTATTTAAATTTTATTCAGCTTGCATAATATTTTTGCTTACAGTTATATTCTCTAAGATCAGAAAAGCTAAAACCTGAAAATTCAATGGCACTATTCATTAACATTCCTTCGGTCTGCAGTCATAGACATTTGCAAGCTCTCCTTTGATTCTGAAATAATAAAACTAAGGTAATAAGATGTTTAGTGTAAAAATATATGACTTAAGTCAGAATGATAGAAAGAGCTATGTTTCTATGAATCACATGCCAAAGCAAACCAAAGTTTTTCAGAAAGTATACATGCTCATTTTAGAGGGAATAATAAAACACAGAACTACATATTAAAATGTTAACTCTCTCACTCTCATTATTTTATTAAATAAAAAAATATGAAAATTTACAGTGTACAGTGCATAACACAGGTTATAAAGAATGCATGAGATCCTGAATGCACATGACACAGGAAGCCAAAAGCCAGTGCTTTCAACCAGCAGCAAGACACTCCTGACGTCCATTCTGACAAGTCCTACTGCTTTTGTATATTGTTAGCTTAAATTTTATGGTTGATTTACACTCCTGGAAGACACCAACTTCTTCAAGCAAGACACTGCTACTCAAGCTAGCCATACAGTCAGCTAAACCCTTGCCAAAGATCCATCAAATACATGATTTGCAAAACTTACTACTCTAATTCCCATTTGTGATAACTCATGTACAAAGCAGTTTGGGTTTTTTCCATGCTGTTGTAAGCTAACATCGTTCTGGAATTATGATGAATCCACCAATTTCATTTTAACATTATCCAACCAAGAGTCAAAGCAATTCCTCACAATTTCAAGCTAACTGCATTTACTACTCCGTCATTAAATTGCTTTCTGTTTTATAAATGTGGGTGATGGTTAAGAAGTGATTGCTTTTTTTTCCCTCCCAACCGCAAACTTTTCCCCTACAATACTCAAGCCACAATTAAAACTTAGGACTTCTATTACCATTTTTTCTTCTATTGTTCCATTCATTGTGCAACAGACTTAACAGCAGCAGTACCTATAGCCAATGTATTGCTGAAACCCTCCTGAGGCCAGTATCTTGCTTTTCATTTGTAGTTACAAGGTAAGCATATTCCACTAAAACAGCTTCATTCTTAGCTGCACTTGATGACTGTCTACAAAGTCGCTCAGACCTCGGCTGTCTGTAACTGATGAAGTTATTTTTGCCTGAATCTAAATATAACTGAGGTGGGAAGGAGGGAAGAAAGCTCAACCAAGGGAGAACCTGTTTGTTTAGTAACACAGAAGTCACATCAGTCCTCATGTTTAGGTAGGTTCCCACTGCTGACTGCAGCACGGCACAAAACAGAGATATCAGACTTGGCTTCGGTATTAGTAACAGCCTGCTCTTGGCAGCGTGGAGATATTAGCAGGGTAATTAGCCCTCACAGCTCCAGGGGCAAACATCAGGTCTTGAACAGCTGCAATTTAAAGTCACAGCTTTCTTGATTATTCCCTTGCCCTTCCTTAACAAGATGGGGTTTATGCAAGGTATGACTCACCTGGACTGACAGAATGAATCTAAATATTCTTCTGTCAAACTGCATCCCCATCATCACGAAGCTCCCCCTGCTCCGCCGCAAGCAAGAAAGCCTTCTGGGCTAACTGAGGTGATTAGAAAAGCTTTGTCCTCTCCGACTCCGGCGTTACCAGCTCTCACACCAACTAGTGTTAGCTGAGCGCAGGCATATTCTGTTACTTTTTGGAGCATTGCTAAAGTGTTCCAGTTCCCTGGCTTTGTGGATCACTTTATTTTACAGAGGGAGTACCTTAAAGTTTGTTAATTGCCTTAGAAATGCCTTTTATTAAAGCCAGCTGAAAGCAAAAGTAAAAAAAATAAAATTATTTACCAAATTCAAAGTAGACAACCCAGTATGAGGATTCTGCAATAAGAGGTTTGTTGTTATTTTCAATAGAAAAGACACAGGATAAAGTACGCTTCTTGTCTTCCATTCCATGTAAGGTTCAGATAATACACTTGCCTGCCTCCCAGCTACTCCACCTCCAAAGAGCCCCTAGGTTACTGCTCCTGCAATCTTTTTTTTCTATCATAGGTGCCTCTTCACTACTTAACTGTGATTTCAAGCCCCAGCTGAGCCTCTGCGCTCTCCTCCACTCCCAGGGTTTTCTAACTCTGCCTGGAGGGAATGTCCCTGTACCAGCCTCCACTGGCCTTGAACTGCTGAATTCCCTCCGGCATGTCTGAGTGTCTTAATCACCCGGGCAGCAAATACAGAGTCAATAACTACGAGTAATCAACTCAACCATTACTAAATTATTCAGCTGGAAGTAAAACAGTGCTCCCACCTACTAAAAAAATGTTTGTATCTTAGAGCGATGCTTTTTCCATGCGCTGCCAAGAATAAAATCCCTGTAAATTGACAATCCTGTTTTAAAGAGAATGGCTCATTGCAAGTTGCTGACTGGACAAGACATCGCAGCATTCACCCACTCTGGGGTGACAATGGGGTTCAGATGATTTAACCCCACATGCCATCTGGAGGAGTACCGGGACACCTTTTTTTAAACAATTCCTTGATGCCCTGTTCTCAGACGATTTAAGAAAAAAACCTCACAGAAACTTTCTAACAAAACAGTTTTGGAGGAAAAAGCCCATTACTTGAAACTAAATTATTTGCCTTAAAACAACTTACGTAGAATGAAATGAATCAAAAGCAGAATAACTGAGGAACATTTCCTAAATTTATGGTGAACTACTGGACTATCTGGAGCTGCCAGTCCTGTATCCTGCAGGGCTGGTTATTCGTCCCGGACCCGCACGGTCCCAGCCTGTGCAGCCTTGAGCAGCTGGTCGTGCCAACGCTGGCTCGCTGCCGTGAAAGCCCAAGTCTGAAAGCTGAACTCCACATCTAACTAAGAGTCACAGCTTGTCCAGGCTCGGAGCCGGCAGCCCAAGCACGAGCATCCTGCCCAGCACGCTGGGGTTTGCAGTGCCTGCGGCTCTCAGAGCTGCACCGCAGGCGTTGCCCAAACAGGTCTGCCGCATTCATGAATCCCGGGCGTCCTGCGGCTGGAGCGGTTCAGGCGCCCTGGGAGCACTGGCAGCTGCCGAGTGACAATGACACCCCTGTCAGGTTTATGGCTGCTATTAGCAGTGGTGGAGCTGACAAGCATTTATACACAATTCAGCAACTGGGGGGACGAGAGGGCAGGACAGTGTCCTGGGGAGCAGAGTTAGAGCCTCAAACCTTGTTTTGGGATGTTTCTGAAAACACTTTTTTTTTTTTTTTTAACTCCCACTCTGAGGTTACTTTTACAAGTTTGATTGGACTACAACCAAAAAAAAAAAATCTTCTCACAAATTGAAAGCCCTGTACTTCAGCCAGCTCCACTCTGCAGTTTAATTGCTTTAAAGCAAAGGCCATGTGTTGTGTTCTCTCAGGGGTACATGGGAAGGTGAAATGAAAGACAGCGAAGAAAAAAAAAAAAAAATCAACCCTTAGAATAAAATGAAATAGGACTGCTTAAGGGCTATAGCAGTCTAAAGATCAATGACATGAAGACAAGTCTCAAGGACAATCCTTCCTTCCCCGTGCCTTTTCTACAAGCATGTCTTTCCAGCTGATGCTCTCCTGCTCCCCTAAGCACACAGCCACGGTCCTTGCTTATAATACACTCAATTTGAAAGGTTTTGCAAGTCTAATAGGATGGTCATCTTCTCAACAAAAAACATTTCACAGGGGTTAAGACATCACTTTCCAACCTCCTGAACAAATTAACCTCCCTGCTCACAGGCTGTATTTTTCAGATCTCTACTCGGTGATTTCTGATGAGATTCCTAAGGTTATGACTTAAAAGTTGCACTCTGTATTTCATTTTGAAGCACTGCGTCCCTTTACCAGGCTGCCAGATTTATTATTCCAAAAGCTGGGACTGTACATCATGTGTTTAAGAAAGATCCAAAATATTCCAAAGTGAGCTTTTCCCATCACACGTGAGCTGCTGTTGTGCACCAGCGTTGACTACTAGCACTCAGTTAAACATTTTGAGGTCAAGTGCATTTTAATAGCACATAGATGAGGCCTTTACACTCTTGCCATAGCCCCCTTAGATTTGACAAGTTCTATCAAGGCACAGCCTCCCTCTGTTCCCTGTACCAATAAATTACTTCTGAGATCCTAGGAACTGGGTTGATATCCCTCATCGTTTCGTAGGCACTTACACACCTGCGCAGGTATGAAATAAAGATACACCAGTAGAAAAGGGAGGAAGAAACGGGTGTTCATGTCTTGCTTTCTCAGAGGACAAAAAGGTAAAAGAAAAAGTCTCTGCAGCTGTTTGTGGCACACGCAGGCACCGCTCCCACAGATTCACCCCTATTCTGCCATGACTTTTCTCATCCCCGATGAAGCACATTTCCATGGTCCCGTCAGGGCATCTCACCTCTGTTGTCTGTGTGCGCCATCTGAACTACAAGAGTACAAAAGACAGCATCCCTACTTCGTGCCTGCAGAGGTGTCTACGAATGGTGCTATCCCCATTCTTTCTGACTTTGATCTGACAACTCCCGTTTCAAAAATAGCTAAAAATACTGAACTTGAACTGCTGAAGCCAATTATAGCTTCATTTTAATTTCTCTACACTGCAGAAAACAGTGGGTCTTGGATACACAATTTCTGCCACATGGGATCTTCAGAAGTGATGAACTTCTATGGCACATAAGCATAACACATACATAAGCAGTGAAGCTCTAAGTCACTTTATTTTCCCTTTTTTAAAATACAAAAGATGTCCATCTATATCCCCAAGTTAAAAACAAATGATGGCAAGCAAGACAAGATACATCACTCCATGTACCTAATTTTGTTATTCTTCCCCTCCAGTCCACAAAACCCAGAAAGACAGAAACTTTCCTGTGTTCCTGAGTAGTATTTTCTTTTACCCCTCCTCATTTTGTTATGTGAAATTCATTTCAACTCTTTAACAAAAGTTTTTTTGCCCTCATGGCAAAAAAGGAAGGCATTAAAATAATTTAGGGGAGATCAGTAGTATAAAGTAGACGGAGCGATGATGATCCCACCAGTTAAAGACACAGCCCTGGGTATCTACTTTGAGGAGAGGGGTTTGCACGCACCGTTTTGGATAAGCAAGTTATGCAGAATCCCAGAGAGGGTCTCTGCACATGGTAAACGATCAGATTAGACTGTGGTCTCACAAAAGCAACTTGTTTCCTATGAAACAACGTTGCTTGTCTCTGAATGAGCAGATTCAGAAATATGAAAAGAAACAGGGACTCATTTTGGTAAGTCCTGTAATGCGAGGATCAGAAATGAGGGAAGTTGGACCTCCCTCCCTTCATGAATTTCAGTTACTGCAATCAAGTGCACAGATTTTTAAAATAAATTCCTAGGAGGACACTTTAATGAATAAACTAATGAAAGTATAATACTTAACCAAAACCATTTACTCAATTCAAAGAATAAAATCCTTTGCATTTTTCTCATCTGCTCTGTAAAGCAGATATTTATAATTTTCATTTATTTATATTAAAATCTCATGAAAGACATGTACCAGATTGCGTCTGACAGACTCCTATGTATTATTTCCAAATTCCAGTTAAATGAAAAAGCAGAGAGATGACTAATGCTGAACTTCTTATTTGAATTTACTCAACACTGAGGAGCTTGACAAAAAAGGGACTGGGTACAAAACGGTGCATGGCTGGACAGAGTGAAAACCATATAGGCTGATTTAAGCCTTCAACATAACTCAGATCTATCTCCATGTGAAACAGAGCAATTCATCCAAACTCTAGATAATCGGAGACTTGGATAAATGGGACTAAAAGCTGAACCTTTTCCAATTTCAGCTTTAATATTGTAAAAGATACAGCCTACACTTTGCAAAACAAAACTTTCTTTTTCCTTTCAACTTCATCGGGTTTTTTTCCTTCTTTTTTCTTGGTCTGGAAAAGGATTACTACATTGCAACTGTCTGTAGCTGCTGACACTAACAGCACTTCATTGCTTAATAATGCACCACCATGATATTTTTGGGAACAACTGCATATAACAGAGCAGCTCTCTTGCCTTAAGTGTCTCTGCGGCAGGGGATTCAGGAGAACCCCGTAAAGATACCTCTGCAGCAGACTTGTTTACTGAAAGAACTGAATTTGACATTTAAAAAACCCAATCTGACATTCTGTAATACTGTAACATAGCATCTCTTAAATGGAAAGTGGAGTGGAAACAGCAACAGTAGAGGCAGAGGAGGGTTTAGCATAACTAACTTGCTGAGTTTACACTTGAACTGATATATTTTAATTTAGCTGAAGATAATTTTTTTACAAACAGCATAGCCAAGAGCAAGATTAAGCAAAAAGACACAGGAAACAATAAAAGATTACCTTTGGTTTACCTCTGTTCAGCAAGGGCTTTTGTTGGCAGGGAGATAAATCACCGTTTGTTTAAACAGCTACTAAGCATGGAGGTGTTATCCTTGCTGAAGTAGCTCTACCTCTGTGACATTAATTTCTAGTCCAACCATTCTGGTAACTTACCTGTTTGAAACTTTTAATTCACAATGGTTAAAAAAGAACGCATATTTGTAAACTCTGACCATAGCAGAAAGCACTACCGAAACACAAACCTTTCAATGTGAACAGGAACAGAAAACAACTGATCTGATACAAGGCAAAATTGTCAATGTGTTATTGGAGATGGTAATTGCTGGTTTCTCCTCCCTGTACTGAGCAATTCATTAGAGCAATTACAGATTAATGGCATCATTAGTTTCTATGTTTTCTTTGCCTTCCTATCCTTTAACAGAGACAGTAAATATTGGTTTAACAGAAACTCACCAGCGGAGTGTCTTTACCGCCGACAATGCTGAGTCCTAGGCCTGACCGACCCTTAGATATCTCTATAGTCATCTCCTGCCCTGGAACTATGGGACACGTTGCTGGATCCACAGGCAACGGGGGTGTAAAGACACCTAAAGAACATGAAAAAGTAAAGAAATAAGTCACACTATTCAATGAGACAATAAGAACAATCAAAGGAATTGTATGAGAGCAACTAATGAAGCTCTCATATTTTGCTCTTCAAGTTTACAAATCGAAATCGAACTAGAAGACGTCTCTGAGTCACTTCTGAAGTCTCTAAATCAGAATGAGTCCAGAGTTCTGGGATTAAATATTCAGAGTAAATGTCTGTGAAGACATTTAATTCAGTTATAACCTATACAATTCAGATCACAATGACAAGGTATATTCCATTCAGGACAGATAAGGCCATGTTCCAGCACTATGAAACGGACAGGATGTCCCAGATTGCCTTTCCTTCTATTATAGTTAAAAAGAGGAGCAATGCCTTTGTACATAAAAGTCAAGTAAAACAAAGACATCTTCATGCTCTCAAAAATTATAAAATGAGAGAAAAATACAAACACTTTATAAAATAAAATAGGTCATTGAACGCTCAAAGAAAAAATCTCAGCAAAAGTTATCTGGAAAAAAAAAGAAAAAATACATCCTGGGTTAGGGTACTAAATGCACACTATATTTCTGGAAAAAATAACTGGTTCATACTACGGCTGGTGACTTCTGCCTCTGGAGAAAGGTAAGTAGGTGCTGGCACCAGGGGTATCTCCTGTAAGTTGACTGGTACTTTTGTTGAAGATTTAGATTGTTTGATCTGGTTGAGGACCTAAAAGCAAAGCAAAGCAGAAGCAAAAGAGATCAGTTATCAATCACAGAAAGGCATGTTAGGCAGACATCATCATTAGTTGTTGATTGTCATACCTTCCTAAATCCACTAAGTCAATAGAAGGGAAAAAAAGCAATAACCATAGATGAACTGAAAACATTCTCTTCATAAAAAAAATGGAAAATCAGGATGACTGGGTAACTGTGCTTCTCAGAAATGCTCATGTAGGAAGCAGGGACAGGACTTCACCTTTCTCAGCTGTGCCTCTCATACCAAATAACACAGGTTCTTTGGTTTTTTGTTTGGTTTTGGTGTTTTTTGGCTTTTTTTAAACTTTTAAACAGCAAAGAACATCCTTGACATTATCCTGTGTGACTATTTCCACATACTTCCAGAGAAGCAAGTAATTTTTTAAGTTTCTCTGCAAGAAAATGATTTTAATGTCTCCCCAGTTAACCCCTTCCCCCCATAAATCACTCAGTCTTCAACTAGATCAAGCCCCCAGAACCCCACCTTATTGGTTAACATAAACACACATACATTTTCTGGGAGCTGCTCCTCCACTTCCTGCTGATCCGCCACCACTGGTTTGTCAGCTTTACATTTCCCATCCTAAAAAGTCAAAAAAGAAAGTGAGGTGTATTGAAAATGTCTCATTAGCTTAAATAAAATATCCCCCAAAACTCAAAATAATGATTCTAGGCAAACACAGTGATATTTCTTCATGTAAGTACATTTGTAGCACAGCGCAAAGCTAAACCCCAGAACTTAAAAGAGGAAAAGCTAGTATGAATACAGGGAATATCAGGAATTTTTTAAAACACACCCAACAGTTTTGAAGGCGTGCAATATAAGGAAAAGATTTTTTGGGAAGAGATGATCACGCATGGTCTGTATTGTTCCTGAGCAATAAGAAGCTCTAAAGAAGAAGGAAGCACGTCCTCTGGGGTGACTGGGACAGCAATTCCCATGCCGTGTGGAAACATGCAGGTACCTGTGTGCCGAACCTCTAGCACACAGGTAGCTGTACAGACCCTTTGGTGCCTACAGCAGGAAGGGGTTCCAAGTCATCTGTTCTTTCCTTCCCCTTCCCCTTTTTCGGTAGTCCTCAGCAGCACCGAGCATGCTGCCAGCACTTAAATAAAGTAACTGCTTAATATGCATCATCCAGCCTCATTATAAGTATCTCAAACAATGGCACTTCTATCACAGGCTCCACTTGTATCCTAATTTCTTTCCATATCCTTGCAATACACTAAAGAATATTTTTCCTCTTCTACTTCTACAACTGCTTCCAGACAGTTACAGTGTCCTCCCTTTGTTAGCTCTTAGCCAAACTTAGGCCACTTTGATCACAGTATTAGTTAGTTATCTTACCCCATGTTAAAAAAACCTGATAAACAGCCTAGTTTTCGGAAAAGCTGAGTACCAACTTCAAAAGACAACAGAGATATTCTGCATCTCAAAAGAATTTCTAATTAAGATGACATTTCATATATTTAAAAAGAAATACATAAATCAAATTTTAGGTAACCAAGCTTGAAAATACTGGCCTTGTTTCCTGAAGTTTTATTATGTTAAATTATGCCAAGCCCCACAGGCTTTTATTTTCCGCATTTCTTTTCCCTGCATTTTTCTCCAAGCTTGCTGTAACTATGCAACTGTAAGTATTATCCAAATGGATAAAAAAAAAAAAGAAAGTGGTGATCTCATTTTATTATCAGAGGTGTCAGGGACAAATGGGAAGACTGCTTTGTCATTTTACGAGAGATTGTTTTAATGAGCAATGAAAAAATATTTCATACTTCCCTTTTTCATTCTGATATGTGACTAAATTCTGAAACTTCATCTTGCATGTCAAGTAAGCACCAAGCATCACCTTTAAATCTCTCTAATCTTCTCCATTTAACTCAGACTATGCTAGAGATGCCTGGACAAAATAAAAAGATTTCCAGCCCCTTGAGCACTGAATTGTATTGTACACTCAGAATTTGTCATAAACGTGCGACCCAACTGGTTTAATCTAAGTCAATTCCCTCAAATGCATCCAAAAGCATTTTTACAAAGCCTCTCCTCTTTGCCAATGTTTCAAGGACATGTTTTCTCTGTGTGTTAAAGACAGATTATTGTTCCAAGTTCAAATCTTCTGAGGAAAATGAATCCATTCTCACACAGCAAACAACAGTTTAATTATACAACCTACAGGACACTGAATTACGTACACACTCTGCCAGGACACTAATGATGCGAGGTGCTTCAGAGCACACACAACGACTGCTCAAGCCATTTTCACCTTTGTAAAGTTAAAAGTTTTGTGAGCATCTCAAAGCCCCATATATCAATTCTTTTCCAAAGACACCTTAAGGAAAGCTACAGTCCTCAGAAAACCACCGCCTTCTATCAGGCCACCTCAAACCTCAGCTAATAAGCTTGCAGAGTTTGCCTAACACTTCCATTGGCTCCAGTTCAGAATTAAAGTTGTTTTCTTTCTCCCGCTCTTATCATCCAAGTCTACAATGATGTCCATTATATAACTTTATACTTTTCAAAGTGATGAAGTGACAACAAAAAGTATTTTGGGAGAGACTGACAAATTTATCAGCAACAAATGAATAGAGAATGATTTGAATTTTTAATTTTTTTTTTATTACAGCTGTCACTTGGTAAGACGTCCTGCCCGTGCTTTGAGCTGTACATACTTGTGGAAGATCTCTGCTGATAAGCACATACTTTTTATTTACTCAGTGAACTTGATCTTACATGTTGACTTTTACATTCCTGATTTCTCCTGACATACGACTGAGAAATTCAATAACAATGGTGAAGTAGCATTAGGCTCTAGTAGCAACCGTCATGCTATGAAAAACAAGGCACTGGGGTTTTTTGCCTCAACAGTCACTAAAAGACTGCAAGAGAAATCTCTTTTCCTCAAAATAAGGAGCTGTCTTGTGCTGCACTGCAGTGTCAAAGTCTTAATGCCAATATGACTACAAACCCATTTCCTTCTGGTCAGAAGGGACTGATCACAACCATCAGCGTTTATAAAAATAAGATACACTTAGAAATGTTTGCCACATAATTGTAAAATCCCGATTGAAAGAAAACGCTGAAGTTACGAAACTGGCTTTTGCCACCATTTTTCATCCATTTATGCCTCTAAACGAAGGGTTGGCCCATCTGAAGGCATTATGGAATGAGCAGTTGGATCTGTACACATTTGAGTACTTTGCTATGGATCTATAGGCATTTGAATACTTTTCTAAATCCACTTCCTAGCCGTTAACTTTTCAGTATCTATTTATCTAATGGAAAAATCATTGAGTCCGCTCTAAGCAAATATCCATTGAATGAAGGCAGGGCTACGCAGCAGCCAGAAGAGTGGCACATTCACTGCCTCCTGGTCTTGCCAGTAACCCAGGACAGGTCGCTTCCCCTCTGTGTCACAGCGGGGATAACAACATTGGCCTGCTGGATAAAGCATTAGAATCATAGAATGATTTAGGTTGGAAATGACCTTTAAGATCATCGAGTCCAACCGTAAACTTAACCCTGCTAAGTCCACCACTAAACCATGTCCCTAAGCGCCTCATCCACACGTCTTTTGAATACCTCCAGGGATGGTGACTCAACCACCTCCCTGGGCAGCCCGTTCCAGTGTCTGACAACCCTTTCAGTGCAGAAGTTTTTCCTAATATCCAGTCTAATTGTAGCAGCCAGTTGCGGTTACGTGAACAATTTAAGTAGGAAGATGAGATGGTATGGACAGTGGGAAAGAAAAACTAAGTTAAGTACTACACTCCTGTTCTCCTCACCTAGAGGCTCTCAACAAATCCATGCCTTTGTCTTCTCTTACCTTTCTAACATTGCCCTGCTCTGGACAACTCTTACCACCAATGCTTTATCTTTTTCTTTGTTTTACCTTTCAGTCTAAAATACTGTAACTTTGGCTCCACAGTTGCCTTCTTTCTTTCCTCCAGTTCGAAAAGAAGCTGCCCATATATTCTGCATTCCTTGTTGTTCCAGCAGCATCTTCCCTCCACACCTATCTTGGCTTGCTGCAATTTTTTTTTTTCATTAAATTCATGCTTCCTCTAATACCTTTCAAAAAGCTGCACAGCACAATATCCTACACCAAGAGTTCATTTTTGTACAATATATTTTATATATTTTTATCCACGTCAGTCTTTGAGCGATTTTTCATATTACGTCGTAATTCCTCAAAAGTTTCTTGCCAAGTTGAGCAAGAACAGCAATAAAACCAGGTGAATTACACCTGTAAATACATACAATAAAACTCTGATTAATTTATATTCCAGTGCATCAAAGGAGGATTCTGCACAAGGCTACCAAATACAAATAATTCAACTTTTGTGTAATCCATTAGGAACACAAACCAATCCATTTTATATGGGTGGTTAATCGTGATGCTTGAATAGCACATAACACTTCCTAACTCTCAGAGATCACAGACTTGTTAATTAAATACTTACTAGCTATAGAATATTATGTATATTCAATTCATATTTCCAGAACCCAGGACATTCTTTGCAAAAGACATTACGGAGCAAGAAGACGACATCTAAGACAAAATAATCCAGAAATGTCATGTTTCCTTAGCTGAGGACAGCACACACAAACTGTGTATGCACAGCAAGTCTCAGGCAATGTACTCCTTGAAAAAGGAGTAGGCTGTTGGACAAAAAGACTGTCTTAGCAAATTTTATGTACCTCTAGGTTAGTCACTCTTCAGCATGTTTAGTAGTTTTCCATTTTAAACTTTTAACATAGAGTCCAAAAAAAAGAGATTAGAGCTGCACCCTGAAGGACTTTCAGATTTCTGATAATGCACAATCCTGACATACTAAACAACAAAAAACCCCATCTGTATCAATGAGAAGTTCAGTATTTATTACAGTGCACACTGACAGTACCACATTAAACCAAAAGTTATGGGCTTGATGTAGAAATTACTGAGGGTAACTCTATAGCTATGTTATTCAGAAGGCAAGACTAGATTATGATAATGGACATTTTGGCCTTAGAATTTATGAAGCTATGAATATAAATAAGAACATGATTTATAGACCATGTTTTTTTCTGAAGTTTGTTACACATGGATGGCAAGAGTGGAAACTCAATCCCCTCACTGAGAAAGAACTCAAGAAAAGGCCAAAATGCTACATAAAACCCTCTTATCTCAATATTTTAACAAATTATACTGACTGCTTAGTTCATGAAAACAGTCCATGTATGTAAAGCTAAAAGCTTGATTCTGCTCTTACATGTAATGGATATTATTTGACAAAAGTACACTGTAGTACTTCAACACAGAGGCAGATGGAAAACAAATCAAGGCAATAAGCCTGTATTTTCTAAGCTCTGATCATCATTAAATATTGCTTTAAGTCACTTACAGCTTTGTTGGATTCCTCATCGGTCAAGCTTTTCATGACAACTTCCAAACTTGGGTCTTCTTCGCTGCTTGCAGGTTCAGTGCCACCATGATCCTGGTAGGAAGGATTGGTAACAGATTTTAAACAGAGCTATGATCCCCCATAATAGCTAAATAAAAAAATGAGACAATTTTACCTTTTCTTTTGTTTTTCTAAACAAGTAGCAGCATGAAAAAGTAAAAAGATCCAGAATTAAAGCATCCTAATGTCAGGAGACAAATAAGCAATACAAGTTTTGAAAGACAGACCTTGGTCTCTACTTGGCTGGCCCGAAGTACCATGAGGTACTCCAATACGAGCACTTCGGTGCAGATCTGGGTCAACTTTCAAGGCCAGACTAATCCCTATAAACTGTGAAAACTGTTGAGTTTGTATTAAGAGGCCTCCTCCAGACTTCTGTCAGGAGGGAGAGTCTCATGAATGCTCAGCACGTTAAAGGAAGCCCAGTTTCCTTCATGCAGTCTGAACGGGTTGGTAGCAGCAGGACTGAGTGCTCCACCCTGGAGAAATCAGTAAAGCCGAACTTCTGGTTAGAGCACGTGGCCACCAAGCTCGGCAGGCTTAAGCCAGCACTGGAGCACAATCCTCAACTTGAAGTGCAAATGCAGCCTCAGGATTCAGGTACTTCTGCGCATTACAATGAGAATACTGCAAATGACATTCAATGACAACTACTGGAGAACCAGCAAATGAAGAGTATGGCCCTCAAGACATCAGTATTTTCATGAAGATGTGCTCCAGAACTTTCTCCTGCATGAAGTTTTTCTCTTTCTGTAGAGGATTCCCAACAAAAATGGCCCTTGAAACATAAAATAGCACCATACTAAGCAGAAAAGCTTGCCTGACCAGGATTTTCTGGTATTTTCTGTAGATAATAACTAGCATGTATTTAAGAAGCATACGCTTGCAAGAAAAATTATTTCCTTTCCATACTGACAATTAAAGTTAAAATAGACAGGAAATGGCATATTTTCAGGAAAAAAATGTTAAATTAGAATTTAAAGTTTAGATTATGACTAATGGGGTTACATGTAAAATTTAACATATTAATTCTTCTTCCCTTTCTTAAACCAACCAGGTCCTGACTCTGAAAAGATTTTTGATCTATTATTTTGATATACCTTATTTTAAAATAGTTTCAATACACTTAAGCCTTTGATCTAAATTTGGAGTTGTTCTCTCTTGCAAAGCAAAATGGACTATATGCAACAAATCAAATTTCAAGATCTTCAGTCCTAGAAGCAAAAATATTTTTGAATTTTCATTAGACCTTTTACATTTAAGTGCACGATAAGAGTTACGCAAATCTCTTGTTGACCGCCAGTTGAGCAGGTAAAGTTCCTCCGTATTCATACAAAGGCTCACTCTGTTCAGTATTGCAACAAAATATCTCATTCTGTGGCTTTCTGATGAATGAAACGTTTTTAAAACAGGTTTTTTATAGTAATGAATATATAATATACTTCGCTTCTGGTGGCTTGCCCACAGTATTACACCACAACGTAGTCTTATCCTGACCTGCAACTCCATGCAATGAAGCAAGACCCTGTTTTAAGGCATATTTACTGTTTATCACTTTCCATATTAAAATACCTTAATGAAGATGAAGAGATAAGATGAAGAAAATCAACACAATAGTACACGGTAACTATGGCACCCTGATGTTCTGTTACACTAGCCAGGCTGTTCAATGTGATCTGACAAGTTTCATGTACAGTGTATGTAACATACAATGTTAAATATTTGTTTGGTATTTCAAGATATAAAGCACAGTCCATTTTGTTTTGCTTTATTTAAAGACAGGAACAGCTGACAAAGGTAAGCAGTGCAAAGTTCTATACAACAACAGTATCTTGTGATTACATTTATTTTATGGAATAAAAAGATACTAGCTAGAAGTAAAAACCTGCATTTACTTATAAAACAGACACAATGTAAATAGTAAGAGCTTGCCACTAATGCATGAAACTCAACCCACAAGCATCTACCTCTAAAGGCAAACATCACACATGAGGCTGAGCACTTTGGTTTCCACATACTGGTAAGGGTCTAATTACAGTCATTTGACGGCAGCACAGAATGTGCCTAAATAAAGCTTCCTGATTCATCCTGAAGACACAAATATTAAAAAAAGCTGGGAACAAATGCAGGTATTAAAGAGTCAACAAAACCAAAATGAACTTGGGCTCTGTAAATTGTCGAGTAATTTGCAATCCACCAGCTGCACCTGGGACACACTGCTTTTATGGAGGAGAGAACGAAAAGCCAAAGCACTGTCCAACAATGACTTGGATGCAAACAAAAACTAAGCAGCTCTTGCACTGTGCAGCACTACGCCTGTATGGAAGTAGCCAGTGGTAATATAATCTGGAAAGCAATAGCAAGCGTGCGAACAGGAGATTCATCCAGCGTTACCTAGCGTGGACCAGTGTTGTGGGATCACAGTAATGCTTATTGAAACACCAGGAGTTCAATGCACATGAATTTATCAATTCAAGGCAAGACCAAACCCCAATTGAATTATAAAACATCTTTTGCTTTATTAGCTCAAATAGAAATAGAATTAAAAAGCAACAGCAAGGCTAACCATGTACTTTATCTAGAAAATTTAGTTACGCCATATCGAGATGTCAAAATGATAACAATGTGGTGACACTGCAGGGATTCATGGTGCACAAGAGAGCAATCACTCTATGCTGGGGCTGAGATAGCAACTATAATGAAGAAAAACATCGGTAAGATTACCACACGAAGGAAGTTTTTGCATTGGAAGTTTGTATGCTACAACACTGCGTACTAGAGCTCGCTGCTTAAACAGCTCTCGTCTGCTCCTCCAGGAAGAAAATCAGCAGGAATGAGAGTCCGATGCTGGGGCACACAGGACAAAGTGGTGGACCAGGGCTCTCAATTAGGCTGGGGATTGTCTCAAGGGGCTCTTGTAATCCAAATCATGTACAAAGTGACCTCTTTTACCGTAGCTACTTGCTGATCATCCCTTCTTCATTTTTAGAGATGCTGATGGGAGGGTATTCTGGGGGAAAAGAAACTTCAAAAGTGGGAGCTTTCCCCTGAAAAATGCTCATTTCTCTTCTGTGGAAGGATATCCACGTTCCAGGCAAAAGATCCTCACCATGACTACTCTAACCAGCTGAACAAGGAGCAGGATAGAAGATGGCAAGGTTTTCATTTGGAGACTTTTCTTCCTCCTGTACAGCAATAACCTATTTAATACCTGTTGTTAATGCCATGCCAGCCCTTTCAGTAACAATGAGATCAATAAAAAAGAGACAGGGGAAAATATGCCTATTAGGTAAAGTTCCTACCCAATGCATTTTATGATTCAGGTTTAATTAGACAAGGTGCTTGAATTTATAATGAACTGCTAATTATGATTAATCTATCTAATTTAGCAATCCCTAATTAAAAACAACAACCCACAAACCTTACCTCAATAGAAGAGTGGGAGCTGGCAGGTAGTGGGAAAGGAGTAACAGCCATCTGATTGACTGCATCTTCACTGCTGTAAAACAAAACAACAACATATTACAAACTAAGCCATTAACTTTTCTTTTGCGTTGGTTTTGCCCATTGAGAAAATACTCTTACCAGCATAAAAAGGAACTGTTTCTTATCAGGAGTTAGAGGTTACAAAAGCACTTCATCTTTGCTCATGTTCTTTGGTAGCAAACAGATTACATCCCTTCTTGGGACCACAGTAGTTTCATTTGGGAAATACTGACATCACATTTTTTGGAAATCTAATTTTGTGTGGATTATCAGAGGACGCAGTTGGAGTTTATGGTCCCTCCAAATCAACAGATGTGCTAATACTTTGTTAGCCCCTTCTAATAGTGCCCACATTTGTAAACTGCTTGTTTATAGTCTAACGTTCACATTACTGAAATACAATACCTGTTTTACTCCTATAGATCACTTTTTCTTTTTTGTTCATATTTGCTGTGGCCTTTTCTAAAAGATTCAATGTAAAAACTTGGAAGAATTTTTATAAAACGCAGGGAGAACAAAACAGATGAATATTGATTCCCCCTACATATAAAGTGCATTATTTTTCAGAGATGCTTATTATGTATGGCATCTTTTCCTCTATCCTCTTTAAAATGCATTCCTAAGTTGACATCTGATTACTTTGTAACTTTCAAAAGCTTTTTTTTTTTTTTATTAAATAGCATTCTGCCTTGCTAATGTTTTTCCTCAACTGCCATTTAAAATTATTTGGCTTGTGGAATTAGCTCTGTGGTTTTTTGGCCTCTGTAAAACCAAACCAAGTAAAATAAGATTTCAGTTATATTGTTCAAGGCAAATCTGAGGAGTATGAAAAAAGGACTCCAAATTTTGCTTCAAAAACTGTACTGATGCACATCTTTATTTTCAGAGTGAACAACTCTTGCAGAACACAGAAACCAGGAACATGATGCAAACCCCATTTTGCTAAAGATTCAGTACTACCAGACAGCCTCCACTCGCCAAGACAAGAGAGAGAAGGAATCAGTAACACTGCTACTTTGCAGATATGGAACTTGAGATGAAAGGAAATTACTTCTCATGCGGTTGGTCTTCTGGGTTTGATTTCTGGTCCTATCTACCTTCCAGGTCACCACAACACAAGCACTTTTTTTCCTCTTTAATTTCTGGAATAAAGTATTAAATTGTTCTGATCACTGAAAGACAACACTGTAAACCAATAGCTCTCAGCAGAGCAGTGTACGGGAAATTCATTCATAGGCATTTGAAATGATAAATCCTGCAGACAAGGGTTGGTGAATTCATTTACTTATCTTCAACCAAACAGCCATACAATTCAAAGGAATTGGTTCTGTGCTGCTCATTATTGTACTTCCTCCCAGCCTCTCCTCTTGGCCCTGCTCAAAGCCTTGCAAGAGTCAGAAACCATGCTAAGATCAGAACCAGAGTGGCCCCTGATGCAGAAACACACGTGCATAGGGCCAAGACAGAAATCTGAGGAATGCACAGTATCAAGCCCATGAATTTCATAAACGTTTCACAATTTCCAAGTGCATTTTACCCCGTAAGGCATATTAGGCAAGGACATTTTTCCTCCTCTTATCTTCATGAGACATCGATATAATTATGTTGCTTTTCTAACCTGTAAGAATAAATCAGCAAATGTAAGGTGCCTAAAAGACCTAGCAATTTTTACTTGACTGTAGAGATTTTTCTGACAATAGTTTATACAAAGCACAAACAGCATGAAAACTAACATTTCTGTAGCTTACAATGCATGCTGCATACCTTGTAATTAGGAGCAAACTTGAAAATAACAAGGTACGTATAAACATTTGTAAGAAATATCTTTCTAAAAATTGCTAGACAGAAGCTTCATGAGCTGCATGATAAAGTGGGGTGTAATTAATTATACAAACTAATTTCTACTTCATATATACACACATAATTTTTTCTTTTCCAGTCACTGGGCAAACATTTTTATGCAGTTTTAAATGGACGGCCATTTTCATTCCAAGCAATAAAAAGAACACATACAGTAATTCCCTGGAAAAAAAAATGCAAAAAGTAAGAAAACCAAGGTTACGAAGTGTCACAACTTGTAATCTCCCCCTGCTAGGACTCGTACATATTTAAATACTTTAATGTTGCTTCAAAGGAGAATGCTTCAAAGCAGAATCAAAGTGGGAACATATTTTAAAATGACAGATCTAATAATAAATTGCTCTTCCTGCTCTCCACTTCCATAAGTGTCCTCAACTAAAACATGAATTTATTTACAACTAAAAGGAGCAAATATTTTCTTTTGATGCAGGAGCAGACAGCTTAGAAGTCTGAACATCATATTCAAATTACAGTGACTGCAAATGAGCATTCAATGTATTTGCCAATAGTTGCTACATAACCACCTCTGAGAAAGCTGTTCTCAGTTACCAGTGCTCAATATTGCTTGAGGTTAAGATGTCTAAACCCTTCACAGTCAAGACACAGCTTGACACTTGCAGGGTCAAAGCAACGTACAATGCAATTTATACAGCAGGGAGGCTCAGATGCTCCCCCTCCATTATCTGCAAAAATGATAAACATCCACTGCTCTCGTTTCAGCTCTCATACTGGTTTGTATAAGACGCTGGGATGACAGCCCACCTCCTTGCTGAGCTCGTGCACCAGAGAGCTGTTTATATTTCATCAGTTACATATAAACTGAATAGGGAAGCAATTCATCACTCCTCCTACGAGTACTTATATTGCTTCTAACCTCTCAGGATGAGTTTCTGAGTGAAAATAGGAATTAGACCTGCTTGGAGGTTAGAGCGCCTATTGCTTGTACCAACATCACTAACTATAGCTCAATACTGAAGAAACAAGAAGCTTTCCTCACTGCAAAGGGTCACAGAAAGCAAGATCAAAGCAATACGTAAGTGTCAAAGACTCTTTAAACTTTAGAAAAGCTCATACCCTTTCAGATTTATTTGATTAGATTGCCATACTTTACTATACTTTACTTCCTTTCTAGTCTAAATAGGACCTCTGGACATTCCCCATCCTTTCTCGCTGACCAAACGGAAGAACTTCTGATGTTTTGCTCCATCTAAACAACTGCACCTCCGATGAAGGGGGAGATGTGCAGCTTAAGCAAAGACTAATACAGTTATTATTGACTAATAATTAACTACCATAAACACTTGGCACAAAAGAAGCCTAAAGAGAGCACTATGCAAATATAAATCTAAAGGGATTACTCATTCCACACTGCAGAAAGTAAGCCTGAAGGGAAGTTAGAGTTGCGTGCTGTAAGGCTTCAGCTAAGCTGCCCTGCAATGCTGTGCTGCACTTATCAGAAAGCTGTCTCTGGCACTTTGGAGGAATGTCACACACAGCTGGAATGGTCTATGAAGCATTCAGAAAGTTATCTTTCTAAAGATGATAACCAGAAGTCACAGCCTCAGCCAAATTCAGGTTGGTTTTTTTTTTTTTTTTTTTTTTCCAATTTGCTCATCAACCTCAGACTTGTAATTCCTGAATTCAGGTTCCCTGCCTTCCTTTGAGAACATTTTCTGTTTTCCATTTTACTTACTCTTGCGTCTCTCAGGTTTGCAATGGTATGAGTTCACTGTCATGTAATGCTAAGAAAAAACCTTGTTGAGCATGCTGAATGTGATTCATTACCTGTCTAAAGCGGAGCATCTTGTCTAAGAAAGTGTCCAAACTTCTTCTATGGTCAGTGCAAAATCAAGACAAATCCCAAACCAGATCCACTCAGAAGGGCAATTCAACCCAGCACTTAAATGGCCTAATTTAAGACAGGATGAACTGAATTGCTCCTTGGAGGACAACTGTTCTGTTGTTGCTCTTTGGAGGACAACTGACAACTGTTCACTAATCACAGAAGTCCGGATGACCTGTAGATGTCTAAATTAAGGGAGATGAACCTCCTGCCAAACTATCTGCAACTACACACATCATCAACACTACAAGATCATTTGACACAGCTTTGTAAGGGGTTGTGGATGCTTTTGGGGAATACAACGTACAACAAGAATCAGGAGAAAAACCCAATAGCTTTTATGCAGTTGCCTAATGTCTTAGTTGGAACAGATCTGTTTGCCCAGTAACCCTTAGGACTCCCACTGGTTGTGACACCAGGGCATAAAGTCCTGCAGATTACTGAAAACTTATATTGTCCACATCCTGATTGTTAAAAAAAAGAAAAATCAGGTCAGGATTTTGTATTTTCTCATCTTTGTTTTCCTCTAGAAGTTCCTTTGGAAAAGAGGCGCTGCAGGGAAGTTGCACACTGAAGAGGCATGCTGGATTTTTCCTTCAGCTGGGTCAAGGCAAGATCTTTGTATTGTGTATCATCTTGAAAAATCTCTCCTACTAACAGCAAGAACAGTCTTGTTCTCCCTTTCCCCTCCATCCACTCCTAACTATGTGAGAGCCAAATGCATACAGATATTTTAAATGAACACCTAATGTTCTTATAAACTGCAGCTTAGGTCATCAAAGGTTTGAAAGAGCCCAAATTACTTAACTTCCTCAACCGTGCACTTGTTCCCACATGCGTGTGACAGCAAGGAGGAAACAGCTCTGAAGAAAACAGGAAAAGTTCAAACTTGCACACACAGTGTCTGGCAAGAGCTTATTTTTAAAGCTTTCCCACATGAAAGAACCTAAACAATCAAAGCAAGTAAAAACAGTTTATACTATTAAAATATGAGCAATTATGTAACCTAGAACAAACTTAAAGCAAAATTAATTTCTAAAGCATGACAATATTCGAGACTCTAGCATATAACATACAACATTACTTATAGCAGCTCTAAAAGAGCAGCAAAGACTCAGTGACAAAGTCACAGCAATGGAGAGTGTTAAACAGCACCAAGAACCGGCCAACCCAGCCACTGCCCTCGCTTCACCAGTCCTCAGAGTATAAGGATGTCTCTCCTTTGCATGTCACCATAAATAACAAGAGATTAGTCTTTACAATTACACCTAGAAACGGAAGGAGGGGTTAGGTGACAGAGATTTGTGGGCTTCCCTGAGAAGCTACAATCCCATCACCAGAAAGCAATGATAACAGAACGAATGACTGCAGTGTGGGAGGATGACTCTGGACAGCTAACAGATGGTATTTAAATAAGCAAAATCCTACCGTACTTTATTCTTAAAGCATTTCTCATGTTTCATCACAGCACAAGACAATTTTCTTTTAAGGAATAAAGGTATACCAAAGAAGGAATCACAGAACTGAACACAATGGGATGATGGTTTGAAATCAGTGGCATTCACTTTGAATCAAGCATTCAAACTATATTTGATTTGCTTATTATACCAACACCGAAGCACCAAAATAGATTAAAGGCAGTTAATTGAGCATGGAAAAAACATTGAATTTGCTGAATCATAAAACTCTCACTGTAAAAGAGCATTCTGATATAAACTGTATTTTCTACTACAGATGTAAAATCTAATTATATTGTTTTATTACGCGTCTTAAAAGGATGGACTTACAATGCATGAACAAAAGCCACAGCAGATACAAAACCCATTCTATTTTGGGAATTAGGGCACAGAGACTCCTACAAGAAACAAGCCCCTTTCTCAGATTACTACCTGTCTAATTCCTGTTGTCAGAGACTCAGATCAAGAATTTCAAAAGGCAACTAAGACCTTTACATGCCCTATTGCCACTGACTTCCACTAGTGCTTCTGTAGCAAGACCTTCATACGCCTTGGAAAGCTGCAGTCAAATTATTATTTATTTCTGATATTCAGAAATCAAAAAGACAACCTGTATTTGCTACAGTAGCTTGGAATTTAATGCAGCAGCTGTAAGACTTTGAGGTCAGATAAAACGCGACTGAACACTAATCAAAGGAAGCACTCGGACCGAGCCATTTCATCTCAGGAAAATCTTGCCGTGCTTGGGCAATTAGTTTGTTTGTTAAACTGGGTGAGCAGGTTAAATGCCTTCAAATTTGTTACTGTTGAAGGCTACCAAGCACAAGATGCACTGAATCTGAAAAAAAAAAAAAAGTAAAGTGACACTGTAACTGCAAATCTTTTAGATGCTATTACAAGCTCATGTAATTAATGAGACCACTGGGAAACAGCGCTGTGTTAAGACCTATATTTTGGAATCTCGCCAAAATCAACTGTTTTAAATAATCATCGTCAACTTAATTGAGGAAAAGATGCTTATAAACCAGAGTGAGAAGCCTTCACATATAAGGGGACGTCTGTGATTCTCACAACACTTACTGCACTATGTCTCATCAGCAAAAATTTCAGGAAAGGGTGGGAATGCAATTGTAACACTACCTGGGTATAAAAAAAGTGTGAACAGATTTTTATAGTGTGGACGGTTAGTCAGGGTTTTACTAAAAAGTCAGAAAGGCTAAGGACACCTTCTATTCTTTATTTTTCCCTAGAAAAAATAAACGTGGGTGCAACAAAATCCAAGTTATTTAATGCTAGTTATTACAGTTCTCACAGAAAGGCTTTTCTGTGCCCAGGAATTTCTGGGCTTCTTTCGTAACTGATTAAAGAGTTTATGGAAACATCCCCCTGCCCTGCACATGAACCAAAACACCAGAAATAGGAAAACCTTGATGCTGTTTCCTGCTTCAAAGTGAAAAGCAGCATGCTTATCGCTAAGCATCCTTCATCTGAGAAAAATAAGGCCTCAGGATATCAAAGAGGGTACTTTTTAGTAATAGTCCAAGAGTCCTACCAGTTTTGCTTTTATGTCCCAGGTCAGCTCAGTCAGGCATGCAGGAACTTTTTAGCCTGCAGATGACGTGTTTCTGGAAAACTATAACCCAACTCCAGCCTTTCACTGGTGAAATTAGACTATTATCTTCATGCACATAAAGACCAAATCCATTTCTCTCACAACTTCTGCAGTACACGTTATTTTACTACGGTGAGCTGTGGCCTCTTCTTACTGTGTACTCCAGTATGTGTTTTGGCTACGTTATGCTATGGGCCTTCTACCTTTAAAAAAGAAGTTGCATGGGTAACAGCACTCAGGAGGAGGAAAGTAGTATTTCTGGTGCAATTGGCTCCTCCTCATTTTCAAAGCATAACAAATGTAATGGTATCCTGCTCTTTCCACATCATTGGAGTCCAGAGGAACACATCTGAAATCAGCCAAGCAGCAAACCTACCAGGAGAGCTGAGTCTGCTACACTCAGCGCTTTGTTCTCAGCTGGAAAAGCTATTGCACATGCACATACGAGAGATGGATGAAGATTCAAGATGCCTGTTGCTGCTCTTATTTACTACAGCTGGCACCACAACGCATTAAGTAGTGGCATTTCAATACCTCCATTTTATATTATAATTTTGAAATAAGTTGATAAAGCAAGCAAAAACTTTTCCTACCAAACTGCACCACAGACAAGACTTCTGTGCCAGCAGTCTTTCGGTTTGTGTTTTCAGTCAATCACATCCATGGGTTTTGTGGTCTAAGGTATAGGAACTGGAAGCACCAAGGCAGAATGGGCTCATGGAATATTTTTTGCATGAGAAAAGAAAATTATTCTTGTTTCTTCTTAAAATTTACCTTTAAGAGAGTCAGCCTGATTTGGCTTTCTAAAATTTTGAAACATCCCTCTTACTATGAGAAGTTGACCATACATCAAAAAAAAGGGCAACATTAGTTTTCTCTCTGCATTAGAGCCAGTGCTCTAGTTACTAACGACATTCTCTCAGTGGGAGAATTTCTTTTCATTGCTGTTCGAACGGCTGCTCAGGTCAAGTGAACAGACCCATCAGTTGTCAGCGTACGCTAATGCAAGGCCGAGAGCAGTGACAGGATGTGTGCTCTTGGGAAGTGTGAAGACATAAGCTTACAACCTCAGCAGCAGCATTTAAAACTGGAAACTTTTTTTTTTTAAAGCTCTAGAGACAAGATTTATCCAACGGTATTTCCAATATCTACTAATTATGATCATTAAGACAATTTTTTGCCTTGAAATCCACTTCTACACAGACAATCTGAAAAGGGGAATTATGGCTAAGAACTTACACGGCCTTTATGTCTTAAACACGATACAAAATACGCACCAAGGATTTCCAATCTGTGAGCGACTTGAGCTAACACACACCCTTTGTTGCAGCTCTGTGGAGTGAAGTGCTCTGCAGCCAGCCGCAGTGCTCGGTGCTGCAGGGCAGGCTGCAAGAAGCCCATGCTCTCCGTGCTGCCTGACAGCACTAAACCCAACCCCAGGTTTTGGTTTCATAAGTTGTGGTTCTGCCTCTGGAGCTTCCAACCAGACACATTTTCCACATGCAATTAAGTAATGGTGAGTGAGTTGTTGTACATGACGTTTGATTTTCAATAGCTGGGGAAAGTAACACGGGAGCTGCAGGCAAGACCATTAATCTCCTCCAGTTCCTCTGTGCTGCCAAGCATAGCAACTTATTCTTCACTGCACTAATGCTGCTCTTCCATCATTTCTGTGTATGCTGTACCAGACAGAGCCATGCGAGTAAACGCACACATTTATATGCATTCACCCACAGATTATTACATTGTTCACAGGTAAACTGTGTATGAGCGAAGAATATAAAACAATATCAAGTATGATGTATATGTTGGTGGGAAGACCACATTATAAAATGGCATGGGGATAAGTGTCCAATGAAAGTCATAGCTGGAATAGATGCATCTATGAAATTCCAATATATTAAAGCATATATGTGTTCTGGAAAGAGGCAGCTTCTTTTCCCCAGACCTCCCACCCAGGGTCACAAGAGCAACACTTCCTGAACTACAGAGCAAACGCATGGAGGTGTCCTTAATTCACACACAAAGAGTAAAAATTTTCATGCTTGGAGTGAAAGAAAAGATGCCCGCATGTAATTCTTACGCAGATGAAAGGTCGTTTTAGCATATTCCCTCCTGCAGAAGCCATCCCAGTGCTCCTTGTCAAAGTCAGGTTCCCCGCCTGTACAAATCAGCCCTAGCGCACCGTTTAAATCCTCTTTTGATGCCCATACAAAGCCATCCTTCACACACCCACTCAGCCCGTGCTCCGGGTACTCCGTCCACACTTGCCTGCTCCCCTCACAGCAGCTCCCTCTCCAGCCCCAAGCCTCTGCACCATTTTCACTCCCTTCTGGCAGTCTACGTGAAGCAAGCTGCCCACCCTATCTTTGTGCTGGCAGAACCAACCTAAAGCACTTTAACAAGTTCTAGGGGAAGAAGCTCTTATCAGGGTGCTCTCAAATCCAAGAGGGACAGCTCAAGTCTTCAGCAGACACTCCTAAAATAGGCATTCAATTACATTAGATCTTTTTTTTTTTTTACATTATTAAGGAGAACTCTTCAACAGTCCTGAGATAAATAGTCAAGGAAAAGGTCTATTTCACTTCAAAGAGAACTAAGCGAGCTCAGCATTTTCAAAACAGGCTAAATATGTAAGTATGTAATGTAATAGCCTAAAGTGCAAACAAATGTTTTGATGAGAACTGTTCTTACCGTATGAAAACTAGCTTGACCTTTGATGGGGCAGTCTTAATGATTGCAGAAGCATTCTGATGACTTCTTCCATACAATATCTGATTGTTTATCTGTTAAAAGAAAATGAAGATTTTCATGTAAGTGGAGAAAAATGCATTGTTTTAATTTGCACCACCAAGACTTCCTAATTTACTGTGGGATAAAGAGATAAGACTCAAAGAAAACACAGTCTGCAAAATATAAATCGTGTACCTTTTGAGGTTCTTATAGATGGGAATACCAACGTTGCACTGATAGATATACCTGTCTGTACAGTGTTGTAGAGACAGAAAAAACAGAGTTGAGGCACTAAGACCCTCCTTCAGGCACAGTTGTGCTGCAGAAAGACTTCATAAGATAAGCACATAAGAGGAGATGGGCACTGCTCAGCTTGGCCTTGGACTGCCCAAGGCTGTTGCCCCTTCCCTCAGCCAACTACTAAAGGAGGACAGGGTATAGTCTGCAACTCAGCAGCAATGCTTTAAGAATTTCTCATCAGCTTTCTTATAATTCCTTTCGAAAGGATAAAGCCTAATTTGATTTTAAGAACATCCTGCTTCTCATACTGATTCCATAATGGACCACAGAATTGCAGCCTTAGAAGGGATCTTAACATACTACATTTTCAACATCTTAGATTCCAATTTATCAAAGAAAAATTGCTGTATTAATAGCAAAATATTGCAAGTTTTATTCTAGACCAATATAAATCAGGAACCAGAGCTAATTTAGGCATATTAGTGAGCCACAAATGAGAGAAATCTTGTACTCTTTTTCACAGATCCATAGAATGGATTTTAAGTATTGTTCCCACATTTTTGGAAAACAAATTGATCCGAGAAGAATCATATAGATACAACAACAGAACAGATTTTGAGACAGACACTCCTATACCTTACCTGCAGTCACCTGACAGTTTAGGAAAACTTGCTGTTAGGATTGTGCTGACTCCTCAGTTCCACAGAAGGAAGGAGAACAGATAGCCATAGGACAGAAAGGACAATTTAAGGACATGCCACATTACTTTTGCTGTGACGGATCAAACACCTAAGCACAGCAACAGACACCAAGTACTATTTTGGACACTTTTGCTGCATGCAAGCAAATGCTGCAGTTTTCAGAGGGAAATAGCTTGGCTTTAATGAAGTATGTGCTTCAGGACTTTTCTTTTTGTAGGAGCTAGAAGTCTTTTCCCAGTTTGAGGAAAATAAGATGCCTACTGTCTCCCAGTGCCATGCTCAGCAAGTGGGACTTCAACAAGGACAACAGCATCTCTGAGATGAATATAGTAGTTACTTCCAAGCCAAGCAAAAGCATATTCAGTATCATACCACAAAAATAACCTGCAGTGTAAAAATGGAATATTTAAAGCATTTAAGTCATTTCACAGGCAGAGCTTGTGTTTAACACCTTGCTCCACCTCAGCCTGCCCACAATGCCCTGAGTTTCTTGGGCTTCAGCTCCCCTTCGTTAATGCCTCCCACCTCAGAGGTATCCTAAGAGGATGCTCACCTTTCAGCTCAGGCATTGCACGAACTACAATCATGAAGATCATATGCAGAACATAAGGTAGATATGAATACCACAATAAATGTAAAGGAAGTAAAAGCTGAGTTGAGTATTATGGGCAAAAAAAGACGACTATGTCAAGGAGATTAACAAAACCCTTGAGCAGTCTCTGAGTTGTACCCTGCTGATTTTCAGATTTAAAACTAAGCTGAAGCAAACACTCAGCAAGGTAGTGAAGGAAAGCATCCTCCCCTGACAGCAGGGAGCAGGGCTACCAGAGCTGTCTGCCTTCAACTTTGACAATTCAGACTGGAATAAGCATCAAGATAACAAGATTCTGTGGAAGAACAATTATTTACCTACACCTGAATACCCGTGAACATGAACACGGAAACTAATTCAAAAGCTACATTTAACATCTTTTATTTTGTCCAAAAAAGAAGGCAAAACTTTAAAGATGAAGTAAAAGAAATTGAAATGAATAGTATTTGAAGTCATAATGTTAGTTCAGGTTCATGGTTCAGCTCATCCCGTGTCTTGCTGTCTAAGCAAGCACGAGAAGCTTCCAAGCGTGCAGAATAATCTGCTATTTAACTCTGTCAAAATTCCCACTCCAAGCCATCTTGATTAGATTAATGCACCTCTCTGGAGCTGGAGTGTTCATACACCCTTCCAAAGTGAGCAGCCAGCTTCGTTTCAATACTGCAATTTTTTCCTTCCACTCTTCATTTACAACATAATATTTACATTCATATTTGATATCCCAATGCTGTTTAAAACCATAATGATAATGGAGCCCAGGAACAATTTACTAGTGATTATAGAAGGACTTTTTGTTACTGAAAATGTTTGTTTTGGATGTTGGTTTTGTGTTATTAGAAGATTTTTTCATTCAAACAAGAAATAACTAGCCAGGTCTTACAGCCTTGTGTCATACAGGCTATTTGGTCATATTGGCAACTTCACAATATTCCCACCTTATTTTTAATGGGTTAAAACAACATGCAAGTTCATCAGTTAAATAAGGACAATGCAAGGACAAGAATAAAACCCCTAACACTTGATTATTCATGAAGACTGAAGTGCAAACCATTTAGCTATCAAGTTGCTTACTGCACAAAGAGAGAACCAAGAAAGGTCTACGAGAGTCTAGGCTGGCATGAAACGATCAGCACAGAGGAAATAGCATCACGCCAACATTCGTAAGGCTTTAATATGGTGCTGTCTGCAACTGCCATGGTCGCAAAGATAGGGCGAGAAGCAGTATCTAGGCCATGCTTTGTTAATCAAAGATAAATGGAAAAATCCGGTGGCAAAAATGCATGCTCAGTTGCATTCTGGCTTCAAGCTGGACTTGAAACTTTCAGCGAGTTTGTTGACTTAATTTCTCTAAGTTCAAAAGTAAGTTATTCACTGGGAATACTGTAGGCTTTACAAATTGTTTGGATTTAGTTAAATTACCATCAATTTTTCTAAACAGCAGACTTCTTAGATTAAAATTTATCGTCTTTACTCTGGCTAAATTAATCCTATTCAGTAGATGTATCAAATAATTCAAAATTTAATTAGCTGTGAGCTGGGTCTGTAAGTTATAATTATTTAATTACACCAAAATGAAAGGATAATCAAAGTAATATATCTCCACAAGGTTTTGAACTGTCCCACACAGTTATTACAGCCAGTATTAATTTTTCTTTTTTAAAAAAAAAGTCACTTTCTTTTGCAAAGTAAATTCATGTTAGCTTCAGATACCACAGTGATGAACAAACCACAAAAGCCTACTTAAATAAAACAAAAAAGAGAACATCTAGGATTTCATAAGGAACACCATTTTAAATCTTTCAAATTAAATAAAGTAACACGTCAGCTTAACCCAATAGTACTCTGGGAGTCAAAACCTATAAATCTGTGCTTTACTTTTTTCATTAGAGATTAGAAAAGAAAAACAAAGCTTTGACTAAGCAAAAGAAATAAACTGTTCTAAATCAACCTCAACTCTTCTTTAAATGTCTCTTTACATAACTTCTTGGAAAGACAGGAGAGAACAGAGAAAGATAAAAACATGCTACAGGTATGAGGTCAGGTCAGCACACTTTAGTTTGGTCTTTAATATAACCCTACACTGCTTTATGGAAGATTTTATCACATATCCCAAATGTACTATTGCCTTCACCTACAAAAGTTTTGGTTTACAGTTTCATACACTAAAGTAGCAGAAAGTACAAACTCACTGAAATCTGAACTCTTAAATTAAGAGAAAAAAATTTAAAGGATTGTTTGCTTCTCAAACTTTAATTTACAGAAGAGAAACATTAGATATGGATATTAAAAAAAAACTGCACTGTTTTTACTATGTGGCTGTAATGGAAATCCATAAAATTAGTATCATCTGATTTTTATGAAAATCAAGTTAAATGATACCCCAAAGCTCGTAAAAGAACTGGCATAGCTTTCTATAATAATTATTTCTTTGTACCAATGCATTAGGTTCCTTCTAACCACAGGATTTTAGCATTTCGAGATAGAGCCAGACTCTCTGAAACAATGGGAAAAGTTTCAAAAACTATTTGATCAGTCAAATTATATAGACTGAAACCCCATAAAAAAAATTAAATCCCCAAATATTAAAGCAAGAGGAAAACACTGGAAAGAAAAAATAATTAATTAGAATGTGAATTCTTCTTTCCTCACCAAATTTCTTGCCCAGCACACATTCAAACATGTACATCATCTAACATGATCAACAGGCCATAAACTCCATAAAGACAGAGTATCTCCTGCCCTGCGCTGCAACTCGGCTTTGCCGTTGGCTTGGCAGGCAGTTGACCCCTGCGGTTCCCCACCTAGGGAATGTGGAAAGAGAGACGGGATGACAGAAAACTTCAGATCACCTGTGTCCTCATGAACAACCGGCTTTCTGATTACAGCTTTACCTTATTTGCAGCTCTACAAATCACCACCCAACACTAACCTTAATTGGTAACCTGTATATGAAGTACATGAAAAAAGTATTTGTATCCTCCTGTGAAAAGACCAAAAGGACACTATCCCTCAACATTACCTTCAGTAAATGAATTTGAGAGCAAGAACAGAAGTGATGACTATTGTGTTTAAATAGGAATTAAAAAAAAAGTCACCACTGAAGTTAATAATTCAAGATGACTCTTGGAAACCCCAATCTGTTTTAATGTGAAAACCCCACTATCTCTCTACGTTCAAGTTACTGTCCCTCTTGAAGGATAGTGCCACTTGCCTAATCCAAAGTAACTGTCTTGAAACAGGAAGAAAAAAAAATAACATTCCCCCAACAAATAAGCTGAAAATAAAACACCAGTCCTCCACATTCTAAACCAGAAGTGGCATTGTGAATTTGGCTGGGTAGTTCATTTACTTGGGTAAAATGATGTTGTATCTATTGTATTATTACAGCATAACTTACATTTATCTAACAATCTTAAAATAAAATAGCAATAAAAATACATTTAGCACAAAAGCCCTCTGGCTTTGAGATATGACTAAAACGGCATGAGAAAAAAATTGCCTCTCATACAGCAGTCCAGAATGGACAACAGGCAAACTTGTACAGCGGTTCTCGACAACGAAGACTAGCTTTCGCTCTTTCAAGAAGTGCTGTGGCCTCCTAGAGCAAAACATCCAAACAAGCAGTTTCCTTCCACCTCCTGCCCCATTTTCAGCGAGCTAAGCGGGGACAGGAAGACGGCAGAAAATCCCAACATCAGTAATTTAGCATAACAGGGCTCCGAACAGCTTGGTTTATTAATAGAATGCAGTTGACTCTCTTATGGAGAGAGGATGATGATAATAATAATAATAATAGGGTGGATTATTCAGTGTGAATGAAACCTACCAAAAGGACGGACCCATGCAGAGCTCATGAGCAGCAGGGCTTAACAGCATAGGTACAGCACCACGTGAATGCACTGCGGGCCATGCTGGGCACAATCAGCCACAGGACTAAGCCCAAACTAATAAGATACGAAGCAGTGCAGACACCTGCACTAAAACAGCAAGACTGCAAGGCGGGAGCACCACAGATGGTTTCTTTGCTTGGAAAAAGAACGGAAAAGCAGAATTTGTGTCATGTTAAAAATACTTTCTTTTGCACAGGGACTAAATCCTGACGCAAGTAATTTTCCTCCGTGTATGAAAGTAGAATGAAAGGACCATGTCCCTCGAAAAGCTGTTTTTGTCCAGCAACATACCCATCCAAAATACATCACAGAAGAAGTATTAAAAAAATAATGATTACATACAATTTTTTTGTGTGACCTGCATTTCACTCAACGTATAGGCTGGACTGACTTTAAAAACAAGCCAGGATCATATCCCCAAAAGACTACTGTTGTTTGCAGAAGCTAAAAGTGAGATGCTATTTCGTTAATTCAGTGACAAAAGATTTTATGAATAAGGAGCTGAGGCAGCCTGGCAGCATCCCACATCCTTCAATTGAATCCAATCAAACTCCAGTTCAAAAGAAAAATGAAGAGGTAATATCTATCCATCTATAGCTATCTATATATCTCCATCCCATTAACCTTACCTTCATCAACAGCCACAGGGAATCATCTGTACATACTCCAATGACACTAACCAACAGGATTCACTGGGGCACCCCAGGACAGCGCAGAAATGCTAGAGGCTTCCTAAGACGTGAATCCCTTCTCTTGCTGATACGCTCTAGTATTCAATACTGATGTGTAATCAAAGATGCAGATGCAAATATACTTAAAACATGCACTTAGATGAGGGTTGAGGGTGGTCTATTTGCTGATGAACTGATAAGAATACTGGGGGAAATGACCTGAAATGCTTATGAATGAAGTGGTTGCAAAGTCCAGTTGCTTTTTTTCTACACAATAACTAAATATTTGACCAGTGGGCAATGGCCAGCAGCTCAGTCTGCAGGTAGAGCAATTTAATACCTATATGCAGTGAAGCACTACCCAAAGCAAGAGAAGTTAAGTTGCTTCATCAGTAAAGATTGTCCATCCAGGTCTCTGAATGAGGGAAGGATACCATGGGAGAGATAAAATGCTTCTGTGACCTACCAACCATACTCACAGTCTTTAATTTTATGTCTTTAACTGGAGAAAACCAAACAATCTGGATTCTGTCATTGCCTCACTTCTGAACACTTGAGTTTGCCATTAATGCTCTTTTAATGTATTTTGTTGTAAAACACACCGCAGGTAAAGCCAGTTGACCACCTTGACCTCTGTATCGCTGGCATGGAAGTAGCATGAAATCATATTGGAGATACTCAAAAGCCATCTGGACAACTGGCTTGAGGTGGCCTTGCTTGAGCAAGGAGGGTTGGATCAGATGACCTGCAGAGGTCCTCTCCAGGCCCAACCATTCTGTGATATTCCTACCTCGGTGACCCATATACTAGTTGGGTATGAGGATTCCTAATGGTTACTGAAATCGTTATTGAACCTAATGGTTATTGAAAAAAACCTGCCAGTGTAAATGCCCATTAGTTCCATTCCAATGCTATTCACATAACACTGAAATGCTTTTAAAAGACAAAAAACAGAGCTGTGAATAATTGACCACTGGCATGAACGTGAGACGTCTGTACATGACTAATGCACAACCCATTCCTTTGTAACACAGGATGTTTTGACACTGGATACACACTCACTGGGGACCAGAATGAGATCACCACATCCTTTCATAGAAGTAACCGCACTTCTGCCCACTAGTGACACACCTTTAATTTGATAGCAAAGGTAAACAAGAGAGAGTTACTAAAGTCTCTTTGAACTTCAGTTTATTTGAAATTTGGCATTTTTGAGATGGTGAACATCACATTTATTTCACTGTAGAAAAAACCCATTTTATCTCTAACTTGACAGGGAGAGGAATTAGGGCAACACCACCACTTTGGAAAATGCTACTTATAACATGGCTCCTGTGTGTAAATCCTGAGCCTTGAGATATGTGATTAATCACAGATGGTGCATCTTTCAAGTACTGCTAGCAACACTTAACATTAGATCAAACAAACACTGGAAGGCATAACTCATGAGATAAGAAAACTTCAGTGGATCCTTCTTTGTGGGAAAGTATTGATCCAAAAGGCTCTACCTTTCCTCTACCAGGAACTACCTGGTCTATGATATGCACAGAGGAAAACAGTACTGCGAGTCCTTTCAACTGGTATACACCCAAAATTCAAGAATTCTAATTTTTTTTACCATTAGAATTTGGTGCTAGGGATAGAAAGAACATAAATGTGAAGGAGAAAGTAATTTTCCTACCCTACTCCAGTATGGTATAGGCCTTCATACCATTTATCACACTTAAAAAGGAAATTATAAACTTCAGATGGTGTTATTATTATAGCAAAACAAGTCTTTCTTGTACTATGTGTATTGAAAACCCATAATTACAGAACTGTTAGACAATGACAAATGTACTGAGTACTCCCAAGGTATCCCCAGGCAGTCAAATTGCTCTTTCTCAAGTCAAGAAACCTGAGAAAATAGGTGGTTCTTTGGTGGCACAGACAGTTGCTGAAAGATCAAAAAATCACCACCCATGGAGAGCAGTAGGTCAGCATATACCTGCTCTTCAGTGAAAGCTTCTCTCTAAAGGAAAGATCCCCAGGGATGGCTGATTTTTTTAAACTGCTGAAGCAATCATGACGTGGGGAACCACTGCAGGTACTGCAGCAAAGTGTCATTTTGCAACAGCCAAAAGTCAGATGAAGTGTAGGAAATCCGTGTTTTCAATCTGAAGGTGAAGCAAGGAGATAGGAGAAAAAGTGAAGACAAAATACTCTGCTTGCTAACAAGCTCTCTTGCCTTGTGAGTGAACTTGTGCCAGACATGACTAAAGAAAATAAGTATTTTAAGTTACAACAGATCAAACCAGATTACAGCATGAAATTTTATTTTCAGGATGGGGGATATCCCTGTCATCTGTAAAAACGCATATGGTAACTTTGAGGGGGTTTTGTTTTGTTTAATGTAAGGTGTGAATTTCCCTGTGAAACCACATATGCACTACAAGGATAGATTTACTATCTTCTTCCTGCCTTTCAACAGTCCCTCCCTAAGCATAGCTTGTGAACATGCTGAGAGCACAGACTTCACTGACAAGACATTAGTTTTCACAGGCCAATGATTTTTGTTTCACTGAAAACACATTTACCTGCCAAAGGCCAAGTTCTCAGTTGGCATAAATCAGTGCAGCTCCTTGCCTCAGCCACCTAATTCCATTTGCAGCCTTTATTTAAGGTTCAAAGGATAGCTTCACATATGCCTCTCCCTCTCTCCATATGAGCCCTGCTTAGTAGTTAAGGGAAACACTTACCTCTAGAAGTTCATCACCAATATGCATCCTTCCATCTCGTCCCGCAGGTCCATCTGGATTGATACCAACTACAAAGATGCTCATACGAGAGCGGTCCTTGTTGCCAGCAAGACTCAGTCCAAGCCCATTTTTGTCTTTCTCAAGCTCAATAATGTGCAGCTCTCCCGGTAGATCTGCATATCTTTGCCTGATTTTTTCTAGAAGGATCAAGAAACATAAAATGAGTTATAGCATAAAATAACTTGCATGCAAATGTTCAAGAACATATAAAAACATGCTAGAAGTTGATGGCTTCTCAGCATTTACTCTTTGTTAACAGAGGTCTTTCCAGCACAGATTCTAAAATACCATTTGCGGTGCCTGTATTACGCACACTGCAAAATGCAGCATCAGCTGCAAATACTATTCACATTAAAACTGCACTGTTTTAATTATTTGTACAACAGCCTGGTTCTAAACCACAAATTTTTTGAAAGGAGGGTAAACAAGGAATTCTAGAGGCACCTCAATCTTACCTTACAAAAACTATCAATTTCAGGAAACTCTCATAAAGTTAGAGCTGGTTAATTAACCACTGTGGGAAACTGAAATGCTTATGTTGCAAACATACTGCAAACTTACATCTCAAGGTAGAATCTTTTACTTTTGTTTCTGGTGACTCAGGAATATGCTTACCATGCTCTGCTTAACATCATGTGCTACTGTGCAGATGATTACTCAAAGCAGATGTCAGTGACAATGTATATGAATGATTACATTTTTAAATGCAGCCTCACTTGGTATTAAGGTTGTTATTTGTCTTTCATCTACATTTCAACCATTTCTGTGACAGAGCGCAATATACTCACAAAGTTATTTGGAGCACATTGCATGTCTGTGGATGCTGACAGTTTAATCTGAATGTCTCTTCACCACTGGCATACAAACATCTATAACTATTGCTTTCGAGGGTCAATCACAGCAAAGGTAATTTTTCTCCTGATTGTCCTTTGCAGATTTTAAAGCCAGCCTCATAACACCACCTGCATCCAATGCTTCAGCTGGGCCATGCATTAAAAAAAGCAAGTCAAAGTATTTTGCTGTGGCTGGATGTCACCTTTAGCACAGAGCCCAAGGTGAAAGAAACTGCTGCATTATGCACTAAGAACAGAAATAAGAGATATTATATGTTCAACCATATCCCTGAGTCAGCAGCAGTAGCTAGATCAATATTAGCTATTACCATTCTACCGGGGAAGCGTATTTGAATAGTATGATTTAACCACTGTAGTTGATGTTTCCATGACAACAAGGAAGAGGGGAAAGAGCTTGGGAAGGTGAGAGGGAAGCAAGTAAAAGTGAATAAAAACTGCTGAGAAGAAAGATGATGAAGTAGAGGTGTTCTTTCCATAGCCCCTGTGCAGGCTGCCAGGGTGATTTAGCCAAACTTTGGTCCACCTTGGTGGCTCTCCTCTCTGAGGGTCCTCGAGCAATTGTTCCAGCTGCAGCAGCCCCTCGTGCTTTGGCAGAGACTGCTGGGATGGGGGAAGCTGTCTCCCGTCTCCAACCCCAGATGCACCCAAGAGCATTACCTACGCTCAGAGCAACATTGACAAGAAACAGCACTCCCGTCACTGTATTTACAGGCTGGCATTTTTCTGCTGCGCTCAAAATCCTTGGTGGCCTGGAGCCTGAGCCTAAAATCCTGGGGGCATATATTAAGGGTGAGATGTTATCCCTGGAAAGCTGTAAAGCCCTACAGAGGTCTGCACAAAATCAGAATATCATAAAAAATTAGAAAACTCATACATTACTATCAATTATATGCCAAAAATTCTTATAACTGCATTAAATGGTAATCCATGTAGCTGCATAGTTCTTTAATACATTTCTTAATTAATGGAGTCAAAATGTAATTAGAGGTGTGATTTGCTACTTGAATTTGGAAAGTGTTTTTTTTTCTGCTTAGCACGCAGGATACCTCCTGTGGAAAAACAGCAAGTGAGGAAAGGTCTTGAAAACGATGCTTCTGAAAGTGCATCAGATACAAGCACTTACGCAGCCACATGTGTTTTATTCACACCGCAGAGGTTTAACGTTCTTTTCCCATTAAGCAAAGTCCAGACTTGAAGAGCACTAGGACATTTTCTGCCCACCACAATTAGACAAACAACTCATTGCAGCGCAGCAAGTAGCTGCAGTGTATCCCAGCTGTAAGAATATTAAGAACAGGTCATCAGCAGAAAAGGGATTTCTTAGTGACTGCACTTTTGTGGATAAAGCAAAGAATCAGTACTCTGGAGGGATGCTGTTGACTGATCGTTGCCCTGCCACAGTTCCTTCCATTGCTTGTTTTACATGGATGACACATCCCACTTTCATTTGCCAGGAGCAAAGCGCACATCTAAAGCATGTTTTTAGCAACTCGTAGTTGGACACACAGAAAAGAGGTGAAGGGGCAAGGAGAACACACACGCTTAAACGCCATACAGATGAAGCTGCACATCTTCAGACTGCTTCAAAATTCATTCCTTACTTGTCAGTAAAGCTCCTTGAAATTCCCCAACACGAGCCTGATGCAGCAGCACCTCCTGATGCACACGGACACATTGCTCCAGCCTCTATCTGCAGACAAGTGCCTTCTGAGACTACCAGTGTCAGTAAGTCTGTAAACTTTGCAGTGTTTCCTCCTGCTGCAGCAGCCCAAAATGTGTTTTCTCCCATGGGAAATATATTAGCTGTTCAGAAATACACGTACATTCCTGTTCCATGCTGGGCTGACACTTAAAAGTAAGTTTTAGTACTTCAAAAATTAGTAGTTAGGGCAATTGCCTGGGATGAGAAAAAGCCCCACTAAAGTTTCTTGTCTGCCTGCATTGGGCTAGGACTGGAAACCTGGTGAGCCGATGCCCAGCTCAGCACGCCAGCTGCACCAGTAATCCCCCACTGTGGGAACAATTCTTTGGGTAAAGAAAAATTTACCTAGGCAAAAGCCAGAGACCAACTCCAGGGGTCATCAAGTTGCTTTATTTGTTAAAAGTTTTGTGGGGTTTTTGTTTGTTTGTTTTAAAACGGGGTTTCCTTACTGCATGTTTTTGTTTGAAAAAAATCCATACTTACAACAAAAGGAAACCTCTGTGTGGACTAAGCCCTTCCCTAAATTATCTCATTCATTTACAAAGCAACTATTTGAAATGGCTGAGACGACTGGAGTGGTAAAATAGTGGGAGACTATGGAGGAAACAACGAAGATGCTACATGCCAAGCGCTTTCCAGCCTGGCAGGAGAGCATCGTTATCGAGTGCTGCCGGAGAAGACGCAAGCATGTGTGTACATGTTCACGGACATAGGGACAAGCAGAAATACCCCTGCTTTTAAAAATCAAGCCTCCCTTAGCAGGGCATGCTGTCTCCTCCCTGAACAACAGAAGGTTCTGGCTCTCGCAAGCCCCACCTCCTGCAATTAAACACTTCCAAGGGCTGTCCTCACCAGCCAGCCTTGCAGTGTAAATGATAACGCGCTATTCCCAGCGGTGTCGTTGCGTTCCTCATCCAATCTGCATACAAATATCCTTTGGGCATCCAGCTGACTTCCTATAACATTGCAATCGTATTCTCAGTTTGCCTCTTAATAAGAATCTCGTAAGATTATTTTAAACAAGTATTTACTGCTTAAACAAACGTGCATCTAAGGCATGTTCTTTTTAATGCCTTTTTCAGCTGTTTTTTCTCCCCTCCAGCTGGTATCACTTTTCAGTTCTCTGCCTAGCATTGGGGAGCCAGTTAGCATCTGCTTTTGCAAAGAATTCCATTATCTGCCTTCATTACCAGATACTTTACACAAGGCAATTGTAATTCTGTTGTTGCTGCATTACACATGGGACACGGCGTTTCTTGTTTTGGCACTGCATGGAGTTGTTTCCACATTTGGTGACAATATGCGTATCACAACTTCTGCAAACATACCTCACCAATGATATTTAACTAGCTTAGGTTGCGTCCAGTTTCTTTTAAAAATACTATACAGATGTAGTATCAACTAAAAGCACAAGTATATGCTTTAGTGATCCCTCCTGCAATAATATTTCCCAGTTATATTAGCAGACAATTACATTTCAAAGAGAAACCCTGGAAATGGAAGACAACTGCTTTCAAACAATATGCTATTATGCTGCTGCATATGTTTCCCTGCTTCAGCCACTATTCCTATTATATTAAACAGAGAGATAAAAGAAATAAATGGGGACAATATGGTCAGGATATTGGAGTTTGCATGATCTAGTATTGCAACAAATACACAATTTATCTGCACGGAAAAAACAGACACCACTTCTCAGGAAGGCAAAAGGCTCTTTAAATTACAAAGATATATAAAGCACTTGCAAAGGGCTGAGAAGCCTGCTTCCCAAACCTGCTGAAATCTCCAGTTAAATGAGCTGAAAGGGAAGACGAGGTTCTTTTGAAAATGGTGTCTCTGCGTGATGCAAATTAGAGTCCATCTAGAAAGGTAAAAAGAGGAAAGAAAAAGCTCTGGATGACTCAGCTACGTGATTGGTTTTAGTACCAAATGCTCAATATTAAAACTGTCAAAGCAAAATACAGATAAAAGAAAGGGGGGAAAAAACATCACAAAAAGAGATGACAGATGATATTTGTATATAGAAGGTGATACTGAGGATTTTACATCCCTCTTGCGTTACCTCAGATAACTATTGGCAACATATGCTGGCTTTTGGAGACTTTACAATGGTCTCATTTATCAGCCTGTGTTCATTTTAATGGTGTTAGCTACCATTTTTATCACATAGCACATAACATGGTCACAGTCTTAGCCTTTTCTGAGATTACTCTGCTCAGACAGCAGTGCTGCAGCATCACAACTGCTGTTTTTCATTTAGTAGTGATAGATATCAGAATGCAGCCAGCATCCACTACACAGAGCCAACCTTGCATATCAAACAACTAATTCCCTTCTTGATTTCACTATAAACATTAAAACAAAATAATGTAGGAAGTCCCTTGAAAGCTAACCCTAGAGCTGTGAGGGCAGCACGTCTAATTTACTGATTACAATTTACAAGAATCTAAATAAGCATATTGAAGGGACCATAATTGAACAAATGGGGTTTAGAATTCTCCCACTACTAATAATATAATAAGCTTATTGTTTTAATCTTCCCACTAGCCCCCTATTCAGCTCCAAGGAGGCTGACAGTTCTTTAAACCTTATCTCAAAAGCGATGCACTCATCTGTTTTCATAAGCTTTAAACTGATAAATAGAGAGAAGAGAATTTCTGTAATGCTTTCTTAAATTCCATAAAATCATTCCTATTCTTCTCTCAGCAATCAGCATGCATGAGAAAAATAGGGCAGCTGTATCCAAAACTGGCAAATCTAAATGGAAGAACCAGAGATCGTGTTATGACCAGTCCCCCTCCCTCGGGTGGTGAGGGGAGAGGACAGTCTGCTGGGGCTCACATCTTTGTAAAGGCTGTTATCTCCAAACCTGTGGAGAGGGAGCATCCCTGCAGTGGGGTGGGGTGGGGCAGTTATGGGTTCCCCATCTGATCCAGAAACTCAGCATCTCCTACAATCGCCCTTTGACAGCCGCACCATCCCTTTGGTAACGCTTTGCTTTACGAACACCATTTGGAAGTCCATTTACCAAAACTGAAGTGATGATTTTTCAGAGAAAAATAAAACCCAGCGTTTCTATTATTCTTTGGCACACTTCAATTAATGCTTCCACCCCAAGCCCAAGTTTGTCATATACAGGGAAGGTGGGGGGGGGGGGGGGGGGAAGAGAAAAAAAAAAAGAGTTCTATGGCTGTATCTCTCCCCTTCCTCCCCAAAATAACATGAGCCAAAATATAACATTATTTTTAAGTACATGAGGGAGAAAGCATGCACAAAGTGCCACACAGGCAAAGCCTTCTCTAAATGAGCAGTTAAGTGTAGGCTTTCATACTCTCACAAATGTAACTCGTCCAAGCTCAAGTCAAAACCAAACGTGTGTTAAACTCTCCTGAGACAATATTCTTACCCTAACTTGAAGACTGTCTCTTTCTTCTTTTTTTGTGTGTGAAGGATTCAGGCTATTATTTGGGATCTCCGAGTTTCTTCTCTTCTAACGGCTCCCTTCAGCTCAGGCTCCCATTCCATTTTGCTCCTCTCATGTCATGCAAACGCTTGCAGCAGCTTCTCAGCTCATACAAGAAAACTTTCTTTCTTCTCCAATGCTTTCCTTAAATCCCACTTGTCCCTCAGATCACCCTTTCTACAGCGGAAGGTAAAAATTTCTGCTAGTGGTTTTTAACTAATCCAGGAAGAAGGGTATAATGAGAGTCTCCGCAATCCACTTCAAGTACCATTTCATTTTGTTCCTGTGAGCAGGTGACATTTAGAAACAGCTATCATTAATTTTTTCTTCCTACAATCAAGGAATTGTCACACCCAAAGACAACAGCAGAGAGAAAAGTGACATTTAGCCCCAGCTGAAAACCAGGGTAACTGCAGCCCCTAACATCAGGGAGAATCTCCAATGCTTGCACCATCTCACGTCAACGTTTTGAACAAATGGAGTTCTTGCCAACAATTTGTTCCTTATTTCAGGCCCAAAGCTTATTCTAAATCTGCAGTTTCATTACACAATATTTAAGTTCTCTGAGGAAGGGATATTGTATGTTTTTCTTTTTTACTTAGACAACGACATGATGAGTCTATTCATACCGATGTTTATCTGAGGTCTTTAACACTTCTTTTAAAAGGAGATTTAGTGAAAATGTGGTAAGCAGAGTATCCTGATGCTAATAATTGCTGATTATAAGGGAATCTGCCCTCCCCTGCACACAATACTTCCACTCATTTGCCTTTCAAATGATGCATTAACCCTCATCAAAGCACTTGGGTTTCCTCAGAAGTGACCTCCTCTGGGTGCTGTGATCTTGCAATCAGTCACTCGGGTGGAGCACTGACGCTGAGCTCAGAGTGCCTCCACACCAGCTGACAATCCCACAACTTTCCAGGACTGGCAAAAGCTTCCCATGTGTTTCTTGCCTGCTGCCCCAGGACTGATAAACTGGTTGTTTCCTCTAGATAGGAGACACACAAAACAGGCTAGCTGTTGGAGCATCATACTGCCACTAGTTGATTAATTACCGTCAAATAGTAACAAGGACATTTTTCTTTTGATAAAATCCTCTATGAGGATACAAATAGTTATATGCAAAAATGTATCACATTATGGTTGATGTTTGGGCCCACAAAAGGCCCAACTGAAGGCATTTTGAACTAATTACATCCTTAAAATATGGGATAGCCTCAAAAGACAGCTGCTGTAGATCCCATTTTTAAGCTGTTGAAAAGATAACTGAGAAAAATCCCATTAAAAATACTCTACTGTATTACATTGTACCATACAGTATAAGTCATCTAAGGCCAAAATACTGCAGTCTTCAGAGCTTCCCAGCCTACTCGCTGGTGGTGGCACCGAGCAGCCTGGAGATAAGGCTTCAGTTATCACAGCTGCCAGGCTCACGCACGGTGCACCTCCCGAGAGGAAAGCAGCCTTGCTCCTGCTCTGCTGAGGCTTGCCTAACATAGTTCTCCGGGAAGCTAGGACATGTTAACGGTATAAGAACATTAGAAAATACTGATTTCCATCTGCAAAGTCTCAAGGAAATTTCAAATAACTCTAAAAGCACATTGCGTGCACTTCTGGCCTGCTGCACTGTGGCTATCACCCGGCATCGATGTGCCCACCACGTGCCAGTGTTCTGTAAGGATGCACGATGTGCACACACAAAACCTGATTCCCAGATGCTGTGACAGATGATGTTTTAATGACCCATTTTACAACGCAGTTTTGGAAAAATCTCACAACTGGGATAGAAATTTCTTTTCTAAGCTACCCTTCCTGGTAGGATCAGGTTTTCTGGTTTGCTCGGCTAGGATCTGTAATCCATTCCCTACACCTGCATTTGAAAGCTGCTTGTTCATTTGATGGAAGAGCAAGTATGTCTGAAACCAAACAAAGAAAATTGGGGAACTCTAATCCATTGCTTTTCTGCTTGGTCTCAACACGAACAAATGAATACTGTGAACATTTAAATTGTTCCTCCCTTGACAATAATACAGTGTAACTTGATCTGACAGTGTTTCATCTTTAAATAATGATGTTCCCACAAAGCGACTGGCACAGTCATTATCTTGGAATCTTTCTGCACTGAGTCTAATTAAAGAGAACTGCATCAGACTATTGTCAGAAACTGAAAGTTTCCTACCTAACGAAGGCTTTTAGGGGCCTGAGCACCAACTTTCTCAGTGATAAGTAATTGTAAGAGGCAGCACAGAGGACACCTCTCAGAAGCCAAGGTGATGAGGCATTTCTCGCATAGCGATTCGTTCTTAATTTAAGAACCTGCAATGAGAGCCTGAACCTTCTCCATCTAGAGGAGGACGCGATGAGAGAATGGGGAGAGTTTTGGACTTAATAATAAAGACTTTTTGACCAGCAAACATAACCTGTACTGATGATACCAAAGATCTACAGAAAATTCTTAAAGGAAGGTCTCCAAGGGAATTGCCACCATTTGCGAAACGTAGAAAAAACCCACCAAAAACATAAAGCTTCAAATAAAAGCAAAACAGTTGCACTTAACAAGCCATAAAAATAAAAAAGACTAAGGACCTGGCTGTGGAAGAGCAGGTGAAGAGGAGGAAATGATAGTGTGCAGCTGGGATAAGAGATGGTGGAGAGGAGATGACAGGAAGAGTGTTCCAACCTAATGTGATTGCTTGCTCTGCCATGGCAGCACAGCCTCGCAACACAACAAAGCTACGGAACATCAGTGTGACTTGACAATGACTAAATTAAATTTTTTGGATTAAAAATCCCCCACAGTAGTTTAAGTTGACTTGTATGGTAATTTTTAAATATGCTGTGACAGTGATTAAAAGATTAAAGTTGGATGAGTCATCTGGGACTGTAAAACCCAAGAAAATGCCCACAGAGCTCTGTTAGAAAATACAGTGCAAGTCTTAACAGTGAGAAGACCCAGGGAAGATAGATCATGATCAGCTACTTTAGTTATTATTTAATTCAATGGTGATCTTAACAATAAATTGTAATCCTCTTTAATATTTTTAGGTTTTAGTTATTTTGCTAAAGATTGATTGTAACTAGTTAGTTTCTACAAAAATACATTTATCTGTGACAAAAGATTGTATTTACATTGTATGTTCCTTCTTTAGGCCAGTTATGGGGACAAAATGCTATATAAGTATTTAAGGAAATATAAAATTTACTATGCACCTGTTGAAATGCTCAAGATTTATCACATATGTCAGATATTGCAAACATTTCTTCTATGCTATATGTTTTTCCTAACAATATATACTGTTTGTATTATTACAGAAATTAGAATGCAATGAAAATACAAGCAACAGCTTTGTAATAAAAATATTGCATACAAATATGCCAATCGTGATTAATACAAGAAAAATGTTTTTATTGAAATGTTTTCATTTAAAACTGGAATATTAAACAACAGCATTGTTATTCTCACAGTAGATAATGGAGGTTCTATGGTGATCAAAAACATTTTTAAACGGTCTAATTTCCACTTTGTCAAAGATTTCCTTTTGTCTGTCTTGGGGCCTTCATGAACACCTAGTTAACGATAAACGCTGTGCAGTGACCTCAGAGGAGGTTCTGCCATCACACTATGGCCACAAACACTTCCATAATTTTCCACCTGACAACTCTCAACTTCACACTCCTAGTTTTTATTCACAGACCAGAAAAGAAAAATATCCTTTTTCAGCTCCTAACAAGTTGTTCAAGTTTGATAAGCTATTTTCATTCCCACTGAATTAGTTGAATGAGCTATAGAGAGAATAGGTCTTTGTTTCAGGCAGCTGAAGAAAAAGTCAAAAGTTGGCTTTTTACTACAGTCAGTTCCAGGTCCAGATTTCTCTTAGTTCTCTGGGTGCACACATACTTTTCCTGAATAGTTTTTTCATTTAAATTATGCTAATAGGTCAGATCTTTATGTAGATTGCCATTTCAAACTTACAATGAATGTTAAAAGCAGAGAACGCTTGATTTAAAATAAGTGCAAATCCAATTTAAATAAAAAAGCAGCTTAACATTAAAAAAGATGCATGTCCAGCTTTTAGAGGACATAAGGTGATAGAGCATACTCCACTTATAGAAGAGACCTGACCCGCCCCACAATACTGTTTAGTATTGATTACCTCCTTACTTTTTTAAATTTAGGCAGCTATACAGAATCAGTATTTTGCTAGGTTCATACCTGGTTAGTCTTTCATCAAACTGATTACAGCTCCTCAAACACTTACAAATTATCTGACGACTCTCAGGATCCTCTGTGCTTTTGCACAAGACACTGAAACCATGCTCTGTAATCCCCCCACAGCTGTTGAGGGGTCCGGCAGCTACTTGAAGACCATCCCTGCACTGTGTTTTGGTGTGCTACATGGCCACCTCATCACTGCACACTTCTGGATGTGAAGCCAAGAAACAAAATATTAGATAGGAAGAACAGGCTCAGCCTTCCCCATACCTCCCCGCATCATGCAATGCTCCTACAGAGCCAAGAAATTTCAAAAGAGTACATCTAGGTCAGTTCTAGGTCCTGGTTTTCTGAGCTATCAAATTGCACTTCAGTCACATTTTCAAGCTTTTTACAACATCAAGCAATGCTTAGAGGTTTTGTTTGTTTGTTTAAGTATAAACCTGAGTTTTCCAATGTCACGGCTTGCATTTGATTGCTGAGGTAAAATGAAAAATGAAAATGAAAAATGACTGCAACACCTGCAATGCTGCCGACTACTGATTTCTGCGCCTTAGAACAAAAAAAAAACATACCTATAATTTCACCTTAAATCCTCTTAACAAAAGAACACTAATGATTTTTCTACCATATCTTCCCATATCTTCATCTATGATGTCTGTATTCCATTTATGATGACTAATATATTAATCGTAATATTATACATCAAACAGATACACAAGGTAATGATAGAGCCACCACTGGGCAACTGCTGGCTTCAAGTCCAAAAGAGACCTGCAACTCAAAGACAGACCTACTCCCACATCTCGGATTGAGGTTTCTGATACACAGCTCTGCTCTCTCATGATTAAGAGAGTACTACTGGCAACCTCTGGTAACATTAATCCACAGGATCCCTTTCCCAAGCCAGCCACCAAGCTACAAGACTCAGCCGAGACCAAGTGCCATTGCGTCGCTGCACTCCTGTCTTTAACATGGCCCCACGTTCCCCTCCTGCTTCAGGGCAAGCAAACTGCAGCTCCCCTTTACATGCTTTGGTTTCTCATGAGCCTGGTCCAGCTGGCACAGTGTTGTGCAGAGCAGTATTTGCACAGCCCACGCCTTCTCATCACTTGCTTCGCACTCAGCCTGTACACTTCATTGCTGAGGTGATGCCTCAGATCAAGCTGTATGCCAAAGTGAAGACTTTTTCCAGCCTTATGGAGGAGAGGATGAAAGAAAGGGACTCACAGCACAGCACTCTAATTTTACATCATAGGTTTAGCGCATGAGAAGTTCCCTGCGAAGCGTAACTGAAGGAGAACTTCCTCCCTCTGTTCAAGCCAGCTCTCGTGCTCCTCAGACTCCTCTCTGTGAGCCTGCGCAGGTCACCAACCCACCAGAAAACCACTCCTCTTTAATGGTGGAGCAGTTTTCTGCTGAGCGAGTGGATTGAACAGGCTAAGGAAGGGAAGAGCAACAAGCACCCAAGTACCATAAACAACTGGGGAAGGTGGGAGTGGGGACAGGCAAATGGTGCTCCCTCTTTGGGCTCGCAGTTAGATGGTCTCATGTTGTGGACCTTCAGCCTGAGAAATAGCAGAACATTAGAGGAGGATGACAAAGTAAACGCTTCTCATATAGCTGAACAACTAAAATGCAAACTTCCAGGCTGAAAACATACCGTTCATCAGTTAATGCTGTTATTCCGAAAGAAAGGCACCAACCAAATAAAGAATTAACTTGAATGTCTCTTCTTAAAATGAGGAAGCAAGGGTTTATTACTTGGAATAATTTTAAATTGTCCTATGTGACATAAACTGAAAATAAGTATGTACACTGTGCTAATAAGAACACAGATTTTTCTACCACTGAAAGTATCAGTCAGACAGCAACTCTTGCATTCACACAGCCAACTGCCATTTTCCTTTTCCATCAGGTGAGGTGGGGGATCTGGACAGATGAATGGATAACAATTCCTCCCCACACAAAAATCCCCATTTAATATCACTATGAAATCATAAACCAGTTGTATACTCTCCCTAAACAAGCCATACATCTTATTTAATCAGCTGTCTTGAGACTCTATTCAAGAAGTTAGTCAGGTTTATGCTGCACTCATGACATCATAAAACTTGACAGATTTGACTAAACATGACAATATTTTGTATCAGAAATTCTATTCTAATTGTTTCTAATCTCTCCAAAGGTCAGAGTCTGGCAGACCTGTTTTCTCCTCCATAAAGAGTAAAATAAAAGGATTAGAGTCAGACACCTTTGCTTATACCACATTTCAAATAAGAGGTGATAAGGAAGGCATTCATTTCTCTGCAGAAAAAAATAAAATCACAAACAAGTGAACAGAGTATTTTAAACAGATTTTTTTTTTTTTTTTAGTATCAAAATACGTTATTAGGTAACAAATAGCTTCTCTTTAATGTATTTAATGAAATACAGATCTTAATGCATTAAGCTTTGGGCATTTTTTAAATGAACACAATTATAATCAGGAAATTGATGATGTATGTGAACAGAGACTTGCAATATGTCAAGCACTCTCTCTTTTCCTTCTGGCAAAAGAAATCCATCTCCAAGGATTTATCCAAGAGGAAGAGGTAAATGGATAAATTTCACTATATTAAATAGACTTACTTTTTCCACTCTGGAGGAGGAAATCAACTAAGAGAAAGTTAAAAAAAAAATGCTTGAGGGAAAAATAAGAGTGGGGTATGGTAGTTTTTACTGTAATTATTTTGGGTTGATATCCAACTGCCTTTTTTTCTCTTGTGGAATTTAGAAAGGGACGATTCAGATGCATCCATAACTTACTCCTCAGGAATAAACACTGTCTTTTGGGTAAGCTGATACTCCATGGATCCTGGCTTTTATTTTATTTTATTTTTAAATTTAAATGGCCATCTAACCTCTAGAAACTGTGGCATGGTGCTCCAGAAGGCTCAAGATGCTTCGTGTATCTTACAACAGATGGCTAACCAAGACATCCAACAGACGGTAACCAAGCCAGAAGAGACGCCAGGTCTTCCCAGCTGCAGTCCGGGGGTTATGCTCCAGTGTTTATTAATTATATTTTAGTATCTTAATTTATATTAAGTTTCATTCTAATATGGTAAATAATTTTATTCTGTTTTCCTATAGGAACAAAGCTTACGCAATCATACCCTGTGCAATCCAAGCTTCTGCCCCCAAACCTTTGAACCTGCTGGCCAATTTGAAGCAAATCTGATGGTGGACTAGGGCTCTCAAAGGTACTATAAAAGGTTCATGAAAATAGGCAGCCATGCAAAGGAGAGAAACCTGACAAATACCCTGACTGGGGGAAAGGCTTCAGTGTGAGATCACACTTTATTAAAGCGTCAAAGAATTCGCATGAGAGAAAGCCCTTAGAAATGCTCCAGCCACAGGAAAAGCTTAAATCAGAGCTCACACCTTCCTTGACACCCAAGTCAGTCAAACGGGAGACACAAATCTGTAGGAATCCAACTTCATTAGCTGCAGTACTCACAGAAGTACTCGTTAAACTCTTCACAACTCTGCACTCAAGTCCTGGCTGGAGGCAGCACAGAGCACCCAAACAGTACCTTTGCCCTCCCCTCAAAACATCTCTTCTGCATCTCTCCGAGCAGAGTACAGAAATCAGCCAAAAAGGAAAAGGGGAAGGTCTGCCAACACACAGCTATCAAGGGACGGGGAGGACTGGCCAGAGCAGATGTACCAACTGGCTCTATACAGACCCGTCCAGAGACGCCGAAAGGGTTAGCCCATTGATTTGCTCCGATGCCAAAAGCCATCCGCTCGCGCTGCCAGCAGCTGCCACGGGTCCTGCTTGCTCTGCCCTTCCGAGCCAGCACTCTTCCTGACACGTGTCACTGTGCAAGTCCTACTCATTTACAGAGCCACAATATGGCTCCTGCACATACAAAAGAATGACCACATCATTCTGTCCCTGAAAGGCTTCACTGAACTCCCCATTCCTCACAGAATCCCTTTTAACCTCTTTCTTGGCCCTCACTCATAAGCAGCCTGTGCTCATCCTTGCATACAGCTCTACTTACTCCCTCGTCCATCATATCCCAGTCTCATCTCATTTTTTCCCCTTCCACTCTTCTCCCAGCCCTTCAGTGATACCTCACTACATACCACGCTGTCAGGCTGTTCACTTAATGGCTTTCTTCCCTTGAAAAACAGTATTTTTAAAAAAATCACATCTTCTATACTTCTAACAACTCAATCCTGGAATGAGCTCTTGCTGTAAAATCACTGCATTGTCTATTTAAATACATTAATGATACACAACAAAATGATACGGTGTTAATCCTCAAATAACCCGTCATATCCATAAGAGAATAACAGATTACAAAATGGAGGAAAGTACAGCCAAACCTTATGGGGTTTAAACAGATTTGCTTTGCCAAACACTTGAAAGAAATACAGTTTCTGTTTCAGAACCCAGTTTGCATCAAGGTTTACAATTCAGTGCAGAAAAATGTCCAGATTTGAAGGTCCAAGTCGCAGATGAGTCTCGCACAGGGAGGAGGAGGGTCCAGCACCAAGGGAATCTCATCCCTCCTCCTTCAAGGGCATCCAACCAAACTGCTGCGGCTGAGCGGCCCCAATGACTGCATTACAGAACAGTCATGGCTCTACCAGACCAGACAATTTCAGGACCATTACATACTGTAGTAGTATAGGATACACTTTGCTGTTGTTTTAAGGTACAGCCAATACTGCTGCTTGCTGTTTACTCCCAGAGCACCTGGAGGGACGGAAACTTAGTAGCATAATATCTTTAAGAACCATTTAGATGGTGTAATCCCTCTCTGCTCTCACAAGCACAGCGTAAAGAGCCATAATTTAGCTCCACATGCACGTGCCCACACAAACAAATCCCTTGTACCTACATATTCTCTGGCATTGTCCTCCAAATTCCCCCCAGTTTAGGTACGTGGTTCAACTCTAAGTAACAGCACATTATAGATACAAGAACTTATGTTCAGTATCTTGTAATATTCCCAGGACCATCACACCATGGAAATGACGACTTCCCACCTCACTTTATAGAGGACCTGGTTGAGTATACTACATAAGTTTAACATTCGCAGGTCAAAAAATGCTACTTAAGCTTACAGTTCTGAAATTGCAGATAAAACACGTAAGTATTTATATGCAAGTGCACAAGTTAAGGGATACAAAAAAACTTCTGAAACTATCTAAAGCATTTAAAAAAAACCCCCAAACAACTGTTAAAAGCATTTGGTATCTACAGAACAGCCACAAAATGATATGACAAAGTCAAGGTTTACCACTCCTGGCTTTGGACAATGTACACATTCCACCTGTAGCTCTGTCACCTGGCAGTAATACACTCATCACCTGAACAGGAATTCCCAAATTTAGCTCGCTCAGCAACTTCTGTTGAGACAGCAGTGGCTCCTGGCTCTGTGCTGGCCTGTCTACATACATAAAGACATGCAGAAGAGTAGGGTCTTCCTTCACACTTAAGCCTTGTCCTTCCCCCAGATCAAGACCCCAAACAGTGCCCTTACCTGTCCTATTCTCCTGCTGCACATTCTAACTCACAAACCCCATTACTCCACTTTGTTTCCCCCTTCTCCCTTGCCTTCTCAAAACAACCCCAGAATATGATGCCAACATCAACTCTGCTTCTGGATCTTGAATTACAGCTGTGGATCCTGACAGCGGCTGGTTTCCCCAGCACTGGCGGTAGGCAGGACAAGGAGAGAGCGGGGAGCACACAGCACCAAGATGCCACCAGTCAGTGGTGCCTGTCACAACACCTGCCTGTTGGGAACACTTTCCCATTCACGGAGGTAATCTGGATTAATGGGTGTCTCAGCGGCGGTGCTCACCCCTCAGCTCTGGGGAGCACACGGAAGGCCCATGCAGAATGGGTGCAATGGCTACGGACTCTGCCCATGCACACAGCTCTCTACAGAGGGATGCCAGCACAGCCCAGGGTCCTCAGTCTTGGAGGGCTATGCTCCTCAGACCTCCACTCCATCTCTGGACAGCACACATGCACACACACATGCACTTTTCACATTCACAGCAGCAGGAATTTGCTGTTTCCTTGATGATCCCCAAAAGCTCAATGCTTTAACATTTCCTCTAATAACTTTTTTGTGAAGCAGAGACAGGAAAGCACAAGCCGTGATCTCTAAGCACTGATGAAGCAAACAGACATGTCCATCATTACAGTAATAATAAAAGGCTCATTATTACTTCTGGGGTAGCAGAAGGTACTACCTGCCCTTTAGCCAATTGCCACAACATCTCTTCTCATTTCAATATGGAAAAAAGGATTTTGAATTTGCTGATAAAATAGAGATATTAATCGGAGGCAGATATCAGTCTTTTACACACACATATACATGTATATAGATCTCCTTCTTAATGTCATTAGCTTGCAAGTAGTTTTCGATACACATGTGGTCACTACAAGGCATAAAGCAAATTCTTAATAGTCTGTCACAGTGTATTATAGCTAGCATACCTACAGATAAATATTCTGGATTGCTCTTTAAATGCCATCTATCCTGATAAAGAGCAATTACATACCTGCTTAAAGCAGAAGGTAAATTGATGACTAGCCCCTAAGCCACGACATTGAGTAAGGGAGAATCAAGTCTTAAGATTGAGGAGCAAAAGATAACTTCAACTTTCTCAAACAGTTAAAGAAGTTATTCTGGACAGCTGTCTCATTTACTGTAATACTGGGGAAAACTAGGTAACAGCTGTAAAGAATAAAATTATTGTAATTTAACATTTTTACTTTCCCTTCTGTTAGAGGCTTAACTTCCACTACATATTTGGAGCAGCTACTGTTTAAACCAAGCAGACCATTTTGGAACAGAGCTATTATGCAAATAATCTTTTCTGTATTCTCACTAAAAGCAATGCTGTGCTAGTCTGGACAAGAAATGATGCACAGTAGAGTTTTTTTTTTTTGTGCAGTGGAGCAATATAATTTATGATGGTAATGATGAAAGGTATCTTCCTATCTAAAAATCAGACATTCAAGAATATAAACACATAACCGCCTTTTATGGGCTAGTGTTTGTCTTTAATTTATTATTTAAATATTTACATCCTTTTCACATATTCTTAGGTGCAAGTCATTGCAGGGATATTAAGTGTTCTTCAATGAGAGCAATATGAAGATCTACTTGTAATATCCTCTCTTAGCAAGTTTGTACAGTGATACCTGTGTATGCAGATTTATACCACAGACATTATCTTCTATCTGTAAGTTATGTGAAATTACTTATCTGTAACACCTGAGTAAGATCAAAGATCCCAAACAACATAAGCCACCTGCACCATGCTTTAGACAATGTAATAACCTTAAAACATCAAATCAGTATATTTCATGCCTAGCATTTTAATGCTATTCTCTGGATACCTGGCTTGTGTTGGAAGAAAAGATCATACCTAAGAACAAATGCAATCTAAGGCAATATTTAAAGATTAGATTATCCTTCATTGCAAATAGCTCATTTGTTTACTCTCACATTGCTTTATTCTTGTTTTGCCTCCTTATACCATGAAAATGCTGAATATTCAGTTTAGATTCCCCAGCAGCTTTTTATTTTAGTCTAAAAACATTTACCTAACACATTCTTAACAAGCAAAGTGAAGGAAATTCAGCCATCTGTCTCTACATTACAATAACAGTTATGGAAGAGTAGATTATTCTATACAGCAAGAAATTTAATGCTAGGAATTCTTATACTTCAAGCACTGCGTGCTCACATCAGTTTTGTATATAAGAATGTTGAACACCAACATACACAGAAACAAAGATTTATAAGCAAACACAAGACAAAATATTTTAAAGATATTAAATGCATTCAATATTCCAATCATGCTATATGTCCATGCTTCAAACTGAGAAAAAAAAAAATAAATCTGTGCTATTATTTTCTTATCTCCAGCACTTCACTAGTTCTAAATTATCACTAAAAATACTTAAAATGACTTGCTGGAAACAAACACAATATAGAGATAGATCTGAATCCTTACCTGGGAAACCCCCTTGTACCATTGCTGTACCAGCATGTGCTTCAAGATATCTGCATTCCTGACAAACATTCAATGCTGTAAGCAGCTCAAATCCTCATCATACACAGACTCAGTGCTTGTCTTTCTTCTGACGACCTTGGGCCTATTTTTCTGAGATTCTTCTCTCCTTAAGGGCAAACCGTCTGTCTGTTTCTATTATGAGATGCCATCAATTATATTAATTTCAAGCTACCCACAAGCTAACAGTTACATCTGCCAGCAGATGAAAGCAGCCTATGAAAGTATGCAGGGAGAAGCAGATCTGTGGTTTCCCACATCTGACCCACTGATGCTCTACGGCTGCTGTTTGTGCACCGGCTTACTCTGCTAGCATTCGAATGACATCTCTATCCCCAAACACAAGTCACCTCAAACGTTTGTTTATATTGCTGTTAGCTGCAGGTACTATCACGCTTAATGACCCACTGCATGGCAAAATAGCAGTTAATAGAGGTTATTTATCGAAGCATCCTTTTCATGCAAGCTACAGGGGTTAAAAAGGAATTTCTCTTAGTCAAATGGCTTCATTAAACGTGTTGTTTTCCAGTGCTGCAAATCTCGCAGTTTCCCAACACTGATATGTGTTCATGGCATAGAGTTTGGCTGGGTTTTTTTAATGTCAGAAAACAAAACCAATCTGTCGTTATAAGCATAAGAAAGATTCAAACTTCATCATAACTCATATTTTGCTGAAACCCTAAACAAGCAATGTTAGTTTTACTGCAATGAGTGCTGAACTAGAACACTGAAGAGACTTAAAATCCCTCATTTAGTAATTAAAAAAAGCAAAGATAAAAATCTCTCTCTAAATGTATAAACATACTTAGTTATTCTGGGAAGTCCTTACTAATTCTCTATTCCAAATACTGCATTTAAACCAACTCAAAATACTCAGTTATTTTGTTAATACCATTAATTTGTTCATTTTTAAAGTTCATTGTCCTTTCTTTAGAATTTGTATCACAGCACACACAAAGCCATCTGTTCAGTGCATTATGTACAAGCTCACAGTAAAAAATATAAGGAGTCCCAGCTGCAATTTTTCTATTAATTCATCAAAAATGTAATTTCCATTTGCAGTACTTCATCAGATGATGAGAACTGTGCATGTGATTCACAAATAGAGTAAAAAAAAAACCCCAGCCCAATAACAAAAACCCAAACTAACCCACAACCTCAAACTACGACGACACCAACATCGTACTCTATCCTCATGTGGCACAACAGCTTGTGAGTCTGCCCAGCATGCACAGCCCTTCTGCATCTGATATTAGGGCCGGTTACAAAACTTACATATTTTAGCTAATTATGGGTCAGAACAAGAATGGGAAAAGAAGATTAGCAGTACAGACTCATATTAAATAGAGATTAACACAGAGCTGAAAAATGAAAGTTACTGCTCTATTCGTCTAATCCTGGCTCTTGCATGATCTTTGGAAATCCACTGTACTAACTACACTTGTTACTATATTTAAGAAAATTAAATATTGCCATTATTATTTTTCAATATTTTATTTTCATAAAGCTTGAAGCGTTTTTCCCAGCTACATCTTACTCTTTGAACATCATCTCTGTTTGCTGTTGATTGCAGTGACATCTATTGGAGAGGCAGTGTTTGGCTACGCGAGCTGCCTCACCTGAAGATCACTGTTTTGGGTATCCCCCCTCCCCAAAAAATTTAAAATAAAATTAAGAATTGCCTTTCCTTTGTTTTAGCACAGCTTTGCATAAAACAGACTCTAAACAGTCAGATCCTCAAGAACTATATTGATTTACCAGTGGTTTTGTTTTTATTTAGACACTGTTAATAATTCTGGCATTTTTCCAAAGTGCCAATGATTGTTTTCCCATCTTTGCCCAAAGCAGTACATAGACACTTCCTGAGCTCATATTTTTGCACACCCCATATACTTGACCATACCTTCCACAAAGTCTCAATGGAGCTCTATTCCTGTTTTTCATCTTTTGTTTTTAATGAAAGCCACCATCCTCTCACATGCGTTCCGCTATCATTGACACTATGGAAGCTGCTGAAAACCTTAGGTATGATGAGGGCACTCTGCTTACCCGCCCAAGCGCTTTCTAACCCCAGCCCAACCCTACCTAGACAACAGGCTGTGTGTCTTTGTCTGAACCAACCTACACACACATGCATGCTCACACACTCACCCCTCTTGCACCCTACGCAGCCACAGATTTATCACAATGGGGAATGCAGAGTCAAAACACTAAAGAAGTTTAAAAATCTCTTGCTTTGGTAGAGAAACCACCATTCCTCAAAAAGCATTTTAGGAAGATAAATCATTATGCTTTCTTACAGCTTCATTGATTTCTACATTATCTAGAGACAAAATAAAAGGAAGGGGGCATTATTATCTCCTTATTAGATACAGTTAAATATCCTTGCAGACAGGAAGTCTGAGCACAGCAGTATCTAGTCCATTATCTTAGCCACCTTTCACAAATTTTTTATTATTATCTATTTTTACTATTCTAAACTTATTTGAAACCAACTAGATCAATCTAACTAGACAAAAGATTTTGCTAAAAAATATAATATCAATTGAAATGAAGGATTCCAAGTTCTTTCAACAGTGGTCTTTTTAGCTTTCTTACAATGTTTTTTAAGGTCTTTCCTATCTAACTTATGATTGCTTCAACTCAATCACAAAAGTATATCTAAATTGTACAGTTATGAATGCCCCAAGGAAAACCTTACAAAACATTCCATTACAAACTACTCTGCCCATCCATTTCCTCTGCTTCTTTTCACTACTAACCTCTCATTATGGCAATAAGCCGCAACAGGGTGCGCATTAGTCTATTAGCAGATTCTTAGTGCACACCTACAGCCATCCGCCACTAAAGGAAAACACACCAATGCCTATTGACGCAGTCTGTAGCACAGCTGCTTGCAAGTACAAATAGGTCCTTTGTATGCTCTCCCCTCCTTTTACTTGTTTTGATTAAAAAAAAAAAAAAAATCCTATTCAAAACCTAATGTTATTAAGGTTTGGGAAGCCTAAAAAGCCTCTTGATGGAGAGTGACCTTCTCCAAAATAACCTCTGCCATGGAGGAGGCGTTTCCAGCATGGAGAGGAAAAACTCCAAACCCATGTTGTAACAGTTTCAGGTCTATAAGATGAAGCATTTTGAAGACTCCTTTTGCAGCCGGATGCATATGCTGCAAGTTTTACAAAACTATTTTAAGGCGTAAACTGAAAGCCTTAAAACAGCAAAGTCAAAGCAAAGAGTAAACAAACCCCACATCACACCGGGTAAGAGTTGAATATTGATAAAGATTTGACAGTATCACTAGAAGAAGAAATAAAACAAGAGGAAATGCTATTTTCAACTTGCCTTCAAAGTCTAGCAAAAAGCTATGTAAGAACTTAGAAAATAAAACCGGAAGTAATGGTGGTTCAAATGAAACTGAAATATAAAGGAGAAGCATGTCTGAAACGAAGAGTCTCGGGTGCAAGAAGACACATTTGAAAAAAACACCTGGAACATCTTTAAATTTCGTAAACCACAGAAACATGGAAGACGTCTGGAGTTTCTCTAAACCAAGAGCTACCTTGTAGTTCTACCCCCAATAAGGATTCACTCTATTTGGATCAAAAACAACCTTTGAAAAGAAAGGGCAGAACATCTACAAGAAATGACTGTTTGTTACAACAACTCAGCAATGAAAGCTACAGTTTCAGTGGTGGAAAAGCAGAAATAAAATGGAGCATTGCCAAAAAGCAAGTGGACTTAGATCCCACAGGGGAAATTAAATCAATACCAAAAGGTTATTCAGCCACTTTAAGGGGAAAACAGACAAAACGCGGAGACTGTGAGGCAGTATGGATGGGACAAAGGAAAGAAAAATTTTCTAAATATGGTAGGGAGACTAACAGTGCTTTGCTTTCATTTTCAGTATGGGGAATGATGAAGGACATGGAGACAAAAGATGAAAGCATGGGTTGAAAGAGGTGACAAGTAAGAAGAAAAAACGTCAAGTGGAGCAAGTAAAGTATTTCTGGAGTATGAAAGAAATTGATGAGCAGGTTCATGACACTGCAGTTGTACTAATAAGAATGATAAAAAATAAAATAAAAACCATCAACAACACAACCGGAAGACAGATTTAACAGCTGTCCTACCTCAAAATGCCTGCTAAGATCTTCCACGCTGTTGGCACACATTGAGAACTACAGGAAGTAAATGAAAGAAGGAGAGACTATGACATGAATTTACCTGGGCTGACACCACTTCTTCCTTTTAAAATACCTGATCTTCTAAATAAGGAAAACAATATATCTAGTTCACCTGTTCACTGAAGCTCAAAAAATTACTAGATAAGGTTACAAAACCAGTAGAATTAGTAGGATAAGTGGGTAAGGAATAGACCAATGTGAACACGCAAATAGACAGTGTTAAAAAGGCAAGTACTGGCCTGGACTGAGATTTCTGGGAAATGTGCTCAAGAATCAGGACAGAAGTTATGAACAGCAAGCAGTTCCCAAAAACAATACTGTACCAGAATTTACAGAGAAAACTTTGTTTTTCAAGTGATCACAGGAAAGAGACTCTGTAAAAGCTCATTCCACAGCTGCCAAGATGCTTAATATCATTAAGTACAGTTAGATCATTTCTAACATGCTTTTTACTTCAAGGGTTGAGGTACAAGGGTTGAGGTACAAGCTTAGTTTAAGCTTCCTTAGCCTGTTCTTTATTTTGAAGAAACAGAATGAGGTGGGGAAGAATAAAATGGAAAATGCGTACGTTGGTTTTCCAAGATTCATGGGAAAGATGGCTATTGCAAAACATTCAACTTCAGTCAGTAAAAAGGGTAGAGAGAAGGAGATAGAACAGAACAGACTATTTCAGTTGGAACGGACCTACAACGGTCATCTAGTCCAACTGCCTGACCAATTCAGCACTGATCAAAAGTTAGAGCATGTTGTTAAGGGCATTGTCCAAAAGCCTCTTAAACACTGACAAGCTTGGGGCATCGACCGCCTTTCTAGGCAGCCTGTTCCAGTGTTTGACCAGCCTCTCGGTAAAGAAATGCTTCCTAACGTCCAGTCTAAACCTCCCCTTGCACCGCTTTGAACCTTTCCCACACGTCCTATAACTGGATACAGAAAGAAGAGATCAGCACCTCCCTCTCCACGTCCCCTCCTCAGGAAGCTGTACAGAGCAATGAGGTCGTCCCTCAGCTTCCTTTTCTCCAAACTACACAAGCTCAAAGTCCTCAGCCGCACCTCACAGGACATTCCTTCCAGCCCTTTCTCCAGCTTTGTTGCCCTCCTCTGGACACATTCAAGGACCTTCACATCCTTCTTAAGTTGTGGGGCCCAGAACTGCACACAGTACTTAAGGTGAGGCTGCACCAGTGCTGAATACAGTGGGATAATCACCTCTCTTGATCGGCTGGTTATGCTGGGTTTGATGCACCCCAGGACGCGGTTTGCCCTCTCGGCTGGCAGGGCACACTGCTGACTCCTGTTGAGCCTGCTGCTGACCAGCACCCCCAGATCCCTTTCTGGCAAGGCTGCTCTCCAGCCACTCCTCTCCCAGTTTATACTTGTGCCTGGCATTACTCCTTTCTAGGTGCAGAATCTGGCATTTCAACTTGTTAAATTTCATCCCATTCATCATAGCCCAATGCTCCAATGCTACATCCCATTCATCATAGCCCAATGCTAGATCCCTCTGCAAGGCCTCCTGTCCCTCAAGAGAGTCAACAGCACCTCCCAGTTTGGTATCACCAGCAAACTTGCTGATGTTGCATTCAACTCCTGCATCCAGATCGTTGACAAATATATTGAACAGAACTGGCCCTAGAATTGAACCCTGAGGAACAGCACTGGTGACCGGTCGCCAGCGAGGTGTAGCCCCATTCACTACAACCCTTTGAGCTCTGCCCTTTGGCCAGTTCTTCACCCAGTGCACCGTTAAGCTGTTCATCTCACAGTTGGACAACTTGTCCAGAAGCATGCTGTGAGGGAGAGATTAATCTGAATAGATCTGCTTGCTGCTGCCAAATCTGGTAGGATTGATAAATTTAATATCAGAAGTAGCTTTACCTTTTCAGCTATTAGAATCAGCTGGCAATATCATTAGGGATGGCAGAACAGCTAAAAAATTACCAAGCCCATCAATAAGAAATTATTTCTGTGCAAAGTATTAACTTAGGTCTAGCAAGCACTCCGATTGAGGCATATCCTAATTAGATAACTCAGGTGTCAGGCTACTTATCAAATATATCCTTTAACTGGGAATTATAACTTTAATAACAAGCTGAAATCAGTTTGCTACAATTGGAGGTTTACAGAGTTGGTTTGAAAGCACAAGATATCTTCAATCCAACATCCACAGAGTCTGCAGTCAAATGCTCCTCCTGACTACCACTCCCCACAAAAATACTGAAAACCCTTCTTGAGGTAACTATGTGGCATGCTTCAAACAGATAAGATGACAAACTCAGTAAGGGGGAGTGCTGGAAAAATCTCAGCTGATTCAAGAACTCACAGCTTTCCCTTAAAGCAACAGAGGCAGAGCTGAACACCCTGCTTCTGTGCCCCCATCACTGTTTCCATGAGAATAACCTTCTAAAATCCTTCTTGTTTCCACCAAAGCAGCCCTAAAAGTGACAAACCAACTAAACTCATTAGTTATCTCAGCTTCAATGGCACGCCATTGCCAAGGAAATCAGCAAGAGCAGCTGGAAGAGCTTTCCCACCAGCAGGCCCCAAGTTAGGAGCTTCCACTCTGAATGGGAGCCATGGTCGCTGCAAGGTCAAAAGCTACAAAGGCACCTCTCTGCTTTGGCTTATCCATAACTAAGGCAAACAAAAACCTCTCCAAGACAGAAGATGATGAGAAAAATCGCTGTAGCAAAAAAACCCAAACCAAACCCCCACATGTATGCTGATTTGGTACAAGAGAGTGTAAAGAGTAAAAAGTAAAAGTAAGGTAATGAATTTTAGAAAATAATTTAGGATTCCTAACTGCAATTTTGGTATTCTTAAATATTTTATTGGAAGACGAGCTATGGATAATAATATTCCATTTATCCAAAGCTGGAATTAACAAAGCAGTACACTGCTGGAAAGTCATGCTGCCGAAAGCTCTCAAGTTGCACTGCATCCTACTCTTTAGGTCCCTACTCTTCTGTGGAGTGCAGATCGTCATAATTATTGCAAAACCCAGAACCGGACAATTGCAGAACCTTTCCCATAAAAGGTGTTACAAAAAAGGGGGATTCTTTGTTTCTGTAGAGTACTGAGACAATAAATTAGAACATTTTTCTTTTTAAAGGAAAATTTTTTGCTTGAAAAGCATTGTCTGAAATGAGTTGCAGGCTTTTCTGGACAAGGACATGCACCAGTGGTTCTCAACCCACGCCTGCTCAACTACCACTGCAATGACAACAGTAAAACGCAGCATCTGCCTTTCACTGCTGACATCACTGCCAAAGCAAGTCCTTCAGACGTTGCTTAGACATTTTTAGGCTGAAAATAAACAGAGCCCTTCCTATACCTCTACAGAAGAGCTGAGCTATAGCAGCCTGGCTGGGAAGAGAAGACTATCTGAGTTACAAATCAGTAGCCCTTGGTAAGAACAAGTTTGAGGATTAAATGCTATTGCCCCACTGAGCACTACATCCCAGAATACAAGCAATAAATGGCAGATACGTTTATCACAATCTGACTGTGTTCCATAAATGTAATCTGATGTAATGATTGCGGCACGACTCACTCTCTGCACAAGCATCCTCATCCTCCTCTTCATCCACGTTAGCTTCCTCTGCATGCAGTCTTTCAAGTGCTCTATAAGGAGGTGGCAATTTCATTGGAGGTGGAGCCCCATATTTTCTCTAATGGATTCAAAGAAAAATAGTTACATGTTTTGTAACCTCCACACACAAGAAAAAAAAATCCTGTTGTCTACTGCACTGTATGTGTACATACACAGCACTTAACTGCATTGCTAAATTCTGCAGCATAGGCTTTTTATGCAAGAAATCAGAACAAGAAGTAACACTGAACATCAAAAAAGAAAATACAATTGTGCATGTACATTTACTTGTTGAAAAATACTTGTGTATCATCATAAACAGGAAAGTGTGAACATTAATCAAGGGTTAAAAATAAACATGAAATTATACCCCATTTCTCATTAGTGACTCAACAACAAAATTGTCTGGTACTGATAAAAGTCAAACTTTTAAATACGAAATAAGAACTCAGTCTTCTTAGTGCATCTATGAATATTTAAACATAACAGTTTATCTATATTTTGACTTAAATTTAAAAAAGAATGTGAATTATAACTTACGATAAAATTCTATTACCTCACATAAATACAGGCAGCTCCTATAATGATGCATATAGCGGCGCATAGCAGGCATGAAGAACAGGCTCTGAATCTAATGAAAACAAGCGCTTGTTCATCTGAGCAACTGTTTTTATAGCTCCGAGTAACTGGATCGTGCCTTAGTTTGCTACGTGATTTCACTAAATTATGTTCAACTGTATCCCATGCAACCCCACTACTAATAGCAGGATGCACTTTAGAAAGGGAACACTGAGTATGATATGCCATTAGAGCAACCAGAATGCCCATAATTAATTTCTTCTACAGCTGGGAATTACGACTCAACACCCAAACAGCAAACCCAGAATAAAATTTTTCACTGTGTACAATGAAAGCTAAACCTGCATATGGATTTCTAAAATCTTGAGCCTAAATCTGTATAGAATAGTCTAACTAGCAAACTGCAATGCAAGCTACACAGAAAATTTTGTGAGATAAGATATACATCATCCCATCCATTTAAAAAACATTACAGGAAAGTGCTGCACTGAAGACAGCATAACAATAATAAATGAAATTAATTCAATCCAACAGTAGTAAGAGTGTGTAATAAGAGCACTTGGAAACACAACAGCCATTTCCCCAAAGTATACAACACAGTAAATACGCCTCCCACTTTTTGCTTGATGCCAACACAGGTAGAACCGTGCAAAATCCAGTAGATACAGGAAGTGCAAGAGGATTCACATTCTACATTACCAAGCAGGTAAAGATGGAAAACCTGCAGCCCCACTTTCAGCTGCCTATGACAAATGAGTAGAACCACTTTAATTTAGTAATAACTCATAGTCTAAATGTTGACCCTTGGGCTTTTTTAAGACCTTAAATATTTGTTAGAAAGTCTGTGTGAAATTACACGAGACACCTAAGCTTATCCAGCAGTTTGCTATGGCTCAGAAGGACAAGCTTCTCTCATCCCTCCTGACCTGCTGAAGAGTCAGATGAATAAATTGTGCCAGAGTACTCCATTACACCATGTTTTTGTATTAACACAGGTCTTTCCATCACAGAGGCAAAAGCGCAGTGTACATTGCCAGCCAGCAAAATAATGTTAATATCTGGTTTGTCCACAAGAAGCTCAATTGTTTTAAGTGGTTTTATATAAATTACTTCAAGTGATCATTTTTAAACAAACAGATCAATAGAAGAGGATAAACACCAACAGATCAGAGAAAACCTTCAGTATTGAAAAGATAATTCATCATACAGGAACAGGCAGATTTTCCAGCTGGATGTGGCTCCTTTCAAACCAAACTCTTTTGTGACACTTTGAAGACTGGACTAGAAATATCATTGATTCCCCATAGGGACACGGACTAGTAATCCACTAATAGCAACTCCTTCCAACTCAGAGATGCCCCTACTGTAGCACAGTATGACTGCTTTGTGAATCAATGTTCAAAGCTAAAATGGAGCTACATATTTATGCACTGAAGCTCTTCTGTATTCCACCCACCAGTTTACAGCACCAATGGATGAAAAAGGTTTGAAAAAGATTAGGCTACCTCTTTAACCTCTGAACGCTATAGAATGCAACACGCTGGAGTCCTAGAGATTAAAAGGCAGCATGTTGCAAGAGGATGAGCGCTTTTGAGATTAGAAATATAGATAACAAAACCAAGAAAAGGGGATTGTAACGGCATCATTATAAGTATTATCCACTGGCATGAAAGCACGACTTCAACACCTTTCTTGATTTTTTTGAATGACTGAGCCTCATAGCTTCTGTGTCTAACAGGATCTGAATGGAGTCTTACAAAAACTTTTGGAGGCAAGAGGGCCTTCTCAGTTATCCACCACACACCAGACTACTGAGTAGGATCAAATGAAAAGTTCATCGTATTCGTAGTTGGCATGCTAAACTGCACCGGGCAAAAGTTATCATCTGCACTAATTCTGTCTCTGCTCCTCCAGTTCTGACACACTCAAAGCACCTGACTTACACTCATCAGTCAGCACAGTTCCCACAGGAAAATACCTAGGCCATTAGAGCAATCTGGCTGGGAATGAGAAATTAAATTTTTCCCTTATTGCAGGAATTAAAACAAATCCACTGGTTGAGACCAGACAGATTTTTTTCTCTTTTAAATCTGCTGTGAAGTTGCTTGAAAGTTACTGTACAGTAATTGCTTCACAATTAGCTGGCCAGCTACAGATCACTTGGTCATTTCCTCGTTTTACACAGCAATGGGAAATGTAGGGGACGTAGCGGATTTAATTATCCTATAACATGATTTTACTGAATTTCAGCCAGCTACACATTAAAGATATCATTTGTGTACATGTTGTTATTTCTCTGTTTCTACTGAACGAGAAAAACTAATTTGCCTCCACGTGGAGCAATGCAGGTACTTCCAGAAAGATGCCAGTGAAGAGCTGCAGTAAGTACAGGGTTTCAGCACCCAGGGGAGACCCACAAAACATTTGTCAGAAACCTGCCTCGTATTTGGCAGAAATTTGGCAAAAATTACTTGAATCAAAGATATTTCAACAAAATACTTCAAATTTCATTTCAGACTGCAGAGGGGGCTTACCATAGAGTTATAATGTATGCTATTGTACCATTTGATTTAGTAAAACTTGGGTATAGCATTGAATGGAATAAATACCTTTTCACTCTTATTTTCTTTGTCTGCATCCTGATCTTTGCTGACTTTGATTCCCTTAGGCTGTATGGCAGGGACCACCTGAAAAACAATGCATATATTATGCACATTAGAAAGAGCATTATAGCCACAAAACAAACATCCAAAAGTTAGGTAATGACAACAATAAAGCTACCCAGTGCACTCTTCATTTAGCCCCATATAGAAGGGCATTGCAGTGCAGTCTTTAAATTACATTATTTTACTGAATTTACAAGCGTTCTCTACTTTTTTTAGTGCTCATTGTTTGATATCTAGCCCCATCTCTTCATTCAATTAAACATTACTCTGAAGTCAACAATATAGATGTATAGCCTTGATACAGAGCTCAGTATGGACTGCTGAAGTGTCAGTTCTTAATTATTCAGATAGACACCAGTGTCCATGCACACAGACACCTTATAAAAGAGAGCGTATTTAGACTCCACGTAATATTCCTCCTTGCTGTCCTTTATTCTTTCAAAATGTAATATATTCCCACTCCTCTGGGCAGCACCTTATTTTGGTGAATGGGAGTGGGGACTGCGCAGCACTGCTGGAAGTCTGTCAGTGTCCAGTTTCCTATAGCCTGCAGTTCAAAACAAAGCAACTCAAATTTCAAGTTATCCGGCTTTCCCCTGATCTCTCTAGATTGACTAGGAAAGTAAGTTTCAGAGATGCAGCTGAACACTCGAATGTCCTGACAGGTTTTTTTGGATCTTTTCTGCGAAAAAGCCAATACAGAAAGGGAGCCAGCTCAGTTACTATCACTGTGATTTTTACCATCACTGCTCAAGTACCTTCCCAGCATAGGTGGTGAAAGTCTTAATAGATTTTGAAAGACTCCCTGCAGCACTGGAAAAATAATGGACAGAATTGTGTCGGATTTGTCTACAGTTGTCAAAAAGATCTCCTCAGGTCTACTAATCCACCAAATCTTCCACTTAACTTCTCAGATTATACCAAAAGTACATAGAAGTCTTGAGTTTTTTGTGTGTACTCCAAGGCAGGCAGAATTGTATGCCTTTTCCTACTAAGGCATTAAAAGGTTTCTTGCCTTGGTCTTGAAGATGGGGAGATGCCTAAAATCTCTTGAAAGTCAACCTGCTCCCAAATAACTACTTCAGGTCCCTTTGGTGACACATTTTACATGGAGTTGCTAGTGTGAATCTGACTAATTTTAATTACACTTTTGTTCATTTGGATAACAGAGTATATTTTTAGATTATGAAATATGAACAAATTAAAATACACAGGGACAGACTCAATTACACAGGTGGGAGAACTGAATTAACACCTAGTCAACAGATTTACATCTACTTGATTTACATCAGAGAAATGAGGTTTCAAATCAGGCCAGACAAGTAATCAATCAATCATGTAGTCTATAAGCCGAAACTCTGACAGAAAGGATGGACACAAAGATTTATGGAACTTGCTGAAAGGAATTTAGCCAAGTTTAAAATAAGATGCATATTACACATTTATTAAGTTTTGGAATAAAAATAGAAATAAACTTACTTTTGGTATGTTAGACAAACCCTGAACTACAAACACGACAGGATTTCCCGCGTTCTTGATAGCTTCTACTGCTTCCTCGTGTGTGGCATTTTGTAGGTCTATCCCAGAAACCTAACAAACAATGTTTATTTTTATTAGGCAGCTTGTCTTTGGCACAGAGTCATTACAAGAGATCACAGACATTTGCAGATTAGTGTGTCTGAGGAAGGTACCAAAAGCAGTCAAGAGAAATTATTTGTAAAGTATGTTTCCATGATGGTTTAAGGAAAAGTATATTACTTAGTATTCATAATTAAAAGATGGCCATACATTTCCCAAAGCAATTCTTCTAGATAAAAAACATAAGGAATAAGATTGTCAGAGAGTGCTAGATATAATGCTAGGTATAATACAACTCTCTCAGATTTTACCTGTTGTGAACTAAACCTGTTTTGAAACAGTTTTTCAAAACATCACACACAAACCTAAAGCACATACAAGAACAGCACTATCAGCTTGGGAATCCAGATTTAGAAGTATTCATCTGGAGAAAAACGAGTAAAAAAAATCAACACAGAGTCAGAGATGAGAGCCAGGAATGGTGTTCTCCCCTATGGCCAGAATCAAGGATTTCCCCCAAATAGCAGTTAGACTGTTAACTACTCCAAATTCACACACGCAAAATAACAGTATAATACATAATTTCAGTATGAACAGTCTATGTTCTTCTATATAATATAACTTATGCTTATAAAGCTATGCTATAACTTATTACTCATTTATATGGGAAGAGGACACTCATTTTTTTCATTTCCCCATCAGATACTAGGACCGATCTTTTCTTAAATATAGAGGAGAATGTTAAAAGAGCTCCATAGTCAGACCTAAAAAAGAAAAGACAACACCAGGGGTTTCTTTTGGTTTTCAAAACAGTGTCATCAATACTTCATGAAGTGGTGGCAGTCTCCCCCCAGGGCTGTTTGACTCAATCTTTATTTCTTAGAATGAAAAGGTAGGTTTATCTGCATTTACCTCAAGTATTTTATCTCCAGTTTTTAAAGCCCTTGTTCTTCCTGCTGGGCTGTCTTCCAAAACTTGTTTGATAAAGATCCCTTTAAGTTCTTCTCCATTCTTCAGGCGCTTTATGACAGTTTGTCCACCAACAATACTGATTCCGAGAGACACGTGAGGATCTCTAAAGATCTCAACACTGAAAAAATACATGCAGTAGTTTAACAGCTTGAAACAGTTTTTTTAAACTATAAATGCAAAGCCTTAAACAAATGTAAGCTTCTTGTCTTTCAAGAAGATTTAATAGAGTAAAGGGCTGAGAGCATTCTTAAGCTTCTAACTTTAACAGAGGCGGCTTTTTACCCTCAGTAGACCTCATCCGACAAAAAGAACAAAATCCTGCTGCCAACCCATGCCCACTGCTCTTCCAAATAGGCTTTTATTTCAGAGGAAGTCAGGGTAAAACAGGCAGGTCTTCAAGTAAACACTCATCGTTTTCAGTTTGAGCAAATTGTCTGGAAATGGCAAATACTGCAAGTGGCATGCCAGACAAATAATAAAACAAAGCGTTTCATACAACTTTCTGAACACTGACTTCAGTGTATCAGATGCATATTAATCAGCTTAAGCAGAAATTTTCTGATCATATTTTACTTAGGACCATAAAAAAAATTCACCTAAAAAAAGTTTACAATACAACAAGGATGTGGCTAAAATTTGGCTTGGCAATTTGGAATTCTGCCATTAAGTTTAGCAGAGAAGCCATGGAAAAGGAGACAGCAGCACTATGTGCATTGTTCACACCTAATAGTTATTAAATGAGCAAGAACTTGTAGGTCATCCACAACGTAAACCCGCCAAGCTTTCCCAAGTCAGCTGTATAAATAGAAGGCATAATTCTGTTGAACATCTGTTAAAAATTCGCTGTTTCTAAGAAAGCCCAAGGTACACAAGTACCTTAAAGTTATTGGCAGAGGAGGGGAGAAAAAAACCCACAAGAACTAATCGGGCTCACAGAAAAAAAGACATAAGGTAAATGGGAAGAAATAATGTAATCATATGAACATACGTCCGTGGTGGTCCCCAGTGGCTGAAGTTCGGAGTTTCTTCTCCTTCTCCTTCTTCTCTCTCAGGTAATTCACTAATTGGGGGCAGAGGGAGGGAAGGAAGAAAAAAAATAAAAAAAGGCATCACCCGTGCCAGGTCTCAATTCCTTGCATATTTTGTATCTGGCAGTGAGACTGCAACGCCTTCTCACACTGTCCAGTTTAAACCAAATGTGCAGAGTCAACAGACTAGACAGGAATTTTTGTATTTAGTTTTAAATGTACTGAAAGAATGCTCCAGAAATAAACATGATGGGCAGACCAAATTTATAAGCTGCTCTGTGATATACAAATCTGCGCTGCATTTACTCATTCAGAATGACTGTTTAAGCAATTAACGTTTACTTTCTGAAAAATATGCTGTGATTCTTATAGAGGGATATAAACATGATAAAACCAGTCTAGCTGACCAGAAAGCAGATCATGATGCAGCTGGGAGAACAGATCCGGTGTGTTCCATTAAACACCCCAGAACAGGGTGTTAATTAAACTTTTATACTATATGTGACTCACCTATTCACAGAATAGGAAAGGAAGTATGGAACTGCATGCCCTCACAGAAAGGTTGAAACAATACATCCTTGCGCACATTTTCTGTAGATCCTGAGAGCTGTAAATGCTACTCTTAAATTGCAAAAAGGAAGTAGGATGCTGGAGAAATAATCCCCTCACTTTACTGTTGAGCTGCTTTCCCTCTGAGCGAAGGTTACAGATGAATTAGGGAAGTACTGAGGATTTGAATCAACAGGCCCCAAAAGCAGATCCACTACCCACCCACTCAGAACTGGTGGGGGAAGTATGGGGCACTTGACAGATGTGGCAAATACGTACGATCAGTGCCAGCTCAAGGCTTCCCAGCAGCACTGGCAAGACTAAGATTTCCTGCACAGGCTTGAGAGCCATGGCTGAACTGCTCTTCCCAAAAGGAAGAACAAAGGAAAGGGAATACCAAGAGGACAGAGCTGTGATAAGGAGCTGCTAAGGGGAGAGCTCCTTAAGCAGTAATGAGCAATGCTGCCAGTAAAGGCTACGTCCCTCTCCTCCAGGCCACATCCATACTCCCCTCACTGTGGAGTAAGTGAAGCAGAAGGCAGAGCCATTTGCACTTTTCCATCACAGTACTCAGGAGAGGAAATGTAGGAAGTAAAGATTCCATAAGGTTGTAAGGCAAAATTCAGCTCCTTGGGCAAAAGTCATAGAACTGGCCATCTACGTACATCTTACTGTTTCACACAGAGTTTAATGATTAGTCAGCTAAGTTAAGCAAGAAGACAGTTAAGATCATTAGTTGAAAATCTTCCAAAAATTTAATTCTTTCTCCATACCTGCACAATGTTGCTCTAGGCTGAGCTAGGGTGGTTACTCTCCCAGATACCATGTTCTTGGAAAAAACATAATCCTCCCCTTTTATTCCTTCCTTTTCAATAGCTTCCAGATCAACAACAAGCCCAGGTCCTTCAGAGTCAATCTGAAGCTTTGTACCTGAAGAAGAAAAGGTGTAGATGTGAACTTCTGCTTCCTCTGCACCTACCAGTTATCACCCTTGGAAATAAACCCCTTAGCTCACCATGCTCCAAACGTGGATGTTGTGTGATGGTCAAGAGGCTTAGAGATACCGAACATTCACTTGTGAAGGAAATTTAAACCACACTAAACACTTTCTTATAGCACCTTGCCTCTGATGTACATGCAGTCAAGTAGTAACGCTGAATCTTTGTGGAACTGAGACATGCTTAGGTACCACTTAGATGACAGACGCTCCTCACAAAACCACGTGATTAGAAATAGTGAATCCATCCTTTATGTAGGGAGAGCGGTGCAAAGCCTTGCTCCAGCATGGAACCCCATCACACTGGGGAAGACTGATGTAATTTTGGTGACTTAAGTATCAACATTAATTAAACTACCAGAGCTCCTTGAAAGAATCGTCAGTCTGCCACTGTAGCTTACACAGTGTCTGCTGAACAAGATGCAGGGGACAAAGAAAGGAAACAACCCAGCCTCCTTTCTCCCAACCAGTGAGTGTTATCTCAGGCAGGTTGATAAATTTATTTCCCCGATGATCTACCAAATTCTAAGCATCCATCTCTGGCCACCTGACAAGGAGAAAGTTTGCTCACGAGCACCGATTACAAAACCAAGATATGAGGCCATTACCTACCATAGAGTTCACTTGCAAATTTTGGTTGTGGTAAAGTTATCTCCACAGCCTGCCACTTTTTTTTTTTTTTTTTTAAGTGCAAATATCTATAAAATCAGCAATCAAAAGTGACTGAGACAAGTCCCTGACAGAAATTACAGGTGTGAGCTATTGTACTTTTATGCATGGAGTCCTACTGTGGACACAGCGACACAGAAGAAAGTGATTGTCCACAGGCAGGACAAAGCTGCAACCACTTTCAATATCACTTGCAACAACTGCAAGTAAAGATTTGGAGGAGGAAGCACGATCATGACGCTGAAACCTCTTCAAAGCCAGACTGTCTTGAGCCTGCAGAAGTCTTCATTTGAATATTGTATCATTTGAAAGAATTTGTGTTTTGGTATAAAATTTAAATTTGTAAATATAAAATTATAAAATAAAGAAAAAACTTCTTACAAACCTAAATCCATCTTGTTTTTTGCTCCTGACTCAGTAGTTTCAGTATCAAATATGTCTTTTTGGTAGCCACTGTGTGCTGTGGTTCCAGAAGATAGCGAACTTATACTAGCATTTTCTTCACACTTCAGAGGAGGAAAAAAGTAATTAAAGTTAGAAAGCAACGGTATCAACTTATACAGGGGTATTTGACATGAACATTGATTTTTGCAGCAAATGTTCATGTTTTCTCAACTACATTCATATTTATTCAGATAACCATGAAACACTAACTGCTCATTTATGCACTATATTAAGAAAAGGCATGAAAAATGTTATGTGCAATTGCAATATAAAGCAACTGTATCTTTCTACGTGCCTGTAATCCAGACAAGGAATTCTTTACTCTTGCTCATTTGTTGTTTTTAAGTGACAAATGTATGAATTTAATATTGTGCACTCTGCTATACAACTGTCACTAGAAGCTGCATTTTAGCCTGTTTACGTACACAATGCGTAAGGGGACAAGCCAAACAAAACCTAAAATTCTCTATGGCTGTGATCTTAAATCCTTTTCCACTTCAGTTTTTTCATATGAAAGCATATATCTCAGAAGCTGGTGCATGGAAGGCTGATATCACTTTTTTCTTTGGCAAGTGAATGAACAAAGACTCAGAAGGAAAAAAAATTCTCAGAATACTTGAGGAGGACATATAAATAAGAGTTTCGCAATTTACCGGAAGCTCTGTCTCCTTCTACTCCTTCATCTGTCAGTATGCTTGTTACAATTGCTTCCACCATGTCATTTTTCGTCCAACTGCACTATCATCTGGCTCAAGGAACTGATTTGGATTAAAAATAATGAGGAAAAGAGGGAGCTGCTTTCACTGACATTGCTGCAGAAGCCCCATGACTATTAAAAGCACCAAGTGACATTCTGCTATGACTGACATGCACCATATTAGTAGAGCTTGCAAAAAAGAGTTGAGCACAAGTCAAAGATGGGAAAGAAGACACAAGTACAGGATGCCTGTAAATACACCAACCACAGCATGTACCTCATTCGAGCTGTTAAATATGCAGACACTAAGTCACAAAAAGAACCTTCCAAAATGTACAAAAGGATAGACTGGTGCCTTTTAGAGCTACCTAGATCTTATCTGGTAATTAAAACACTAAAAAGACTCCTTACAGAGTTAGGTCTGGAATTTGCCTTGCAGTATGGGTCCCATGGTCAGGGAACAGCTCCGAGACCAACACAGCATTCCTTACCATTTGCTCCGTATTGAATGGATATTCCAGAGACTGTTTCGGACTTAAGTTCACATTGGATCTTAAGTCTTGTATTTCAGTAGTCTCAAGTTGCTTTGCCCATCGTTCCGTATCAAGGTTCCTCTCTGAAGTTGCCTTCTGTCCACATGATGCATTATATTTCAGAAAGTCTGAATCTTCTTCATACTCATCATCCACCAACATTTCCCGTTCTTCATCCATTTCTTCTGTTCTGGGTTTCAGAAATTCATGCATCTCCCAGGACTCCTTCTCATACTCATTGTCATTTTGAGAAAGCTGAAATGACCTTCCCAAGTCCAAAATTGGTTCATCAACAAGTTCTTCTTTAAAAGGTGTTTCATCTCTGAAACCCTGCATAAAACAAGTACAGGAATATAGATTTTTACATTATGTTTCTTGCTATCTCTTTTAAAACTATGTTTCATGTTAGGCCCATATTAAAATACAACCTGATTTTTAAAGTGAAAATCTTCTACCTTTTGCATTTTTCTAAAAGAAAATGCACGCTCTGACTTACGATTTTAACATAAAAAGTAGACATTGAAATCTTTTTTTAAACAAAGAAATTTACGTTGCACAGCTTAGATATTGCTGAATATCTATCCATTCAGAATAACCAATCTGGACTGAAGTTAGGGAATGGGAATTATTAAATAACACTAAAAAAATCTACGGGAAAAAGTATATATAAATCCAGCTGAAGTATCTCTGTGCTCCAGACTTACCTGCTATTGCTCTATGCATGCATGTACACGTCTTACAATACCAACATCAGTTAAATAAAACACAGCCTGAGAGTTTGTGTATGTAACAGTATCAGCAATAAAAAAAAACAAAACAAAAGCCACACTCATTTGTCCCTCCCTTAGGTATTGCATACAATTTTAACCTGGGGGACAGGGGAAATGGATGACCCAGATCCTCAAAAAAGAAGAAAAAAAGGACATAATTGACTGTTCATTATCTAATATCCTTACTGCTTTAAAGGGAAGAGTGCTCAACTTCCTACTGAATCCAAACCACAGGGCAAGGTACAAAAAACCCCAAAAGAACAGGTATTAAAACCCACTCTGGAAGATCTCGCTCAACAGTTCTTTTTCTGGGATTTGTCACGTGCCTCCTCAATTTCCAATGCTCTATGTTTCTCCTAAACTGAAAAGGGTGCTATTCATTGGCTCAGAGTGAGTCTGAACAGGCATCTGAAATTTTACACCTTGCACTGCTACCAGAAGGCTTGCAACACATGGAAAGCTTTTCCTCCCTCTTTTTCAGGCCACCAAATATGTATGCCCAAACCCGATCTCCAAGGCACTGAGACCCCAAACACTGAAACCAATCTACAGATTCAGGGGTCCTCAATCAAAATGTTTTTCTTTCTGCTTCCTGCCCCTTCGCAGAATCCCCAAGGTACTTCACCGTTTCTGACCTTTAGTGTCAGAATCCTGTTTTGTTAGGTTTGTACAAATGCAGAAGAAAAAAACCCAGATGCTGCCAAAATGTTCGCATAGTTCAAATGAAAGGCAGAAAAGAAAACAAGAGACAGGCAAGAGCATAAGGAAACAATGCAGTAATACTAGCTGGCATGAAAGCAGAGCATTAGCAATCCAGAAATGAGCACATTTTTCACAAGCATTAAATGTTCCTTTAATCTATTTGCCCTGTGTACCTCAATCTCAAAAAATATCCAGTCTGAAGAGATTCTAATTCTCTTCATCTTTACTTCATTTCACCTCACTTCACTTCTGCAGCATCATTCTCCAAACACTTCTGTAAGAGGCACCAACTTCATCGTTGTATAAAACAGTTGACTTAGCTCAGAACCACACAGCAATTTGTATTACCATCTCCTGGTACAGCACTTAGGTATGTATAATCACAGACTGCTGCACTGCAGTAGCAGATGCTACCAATGGAATAGGGAATACTGCAAATATGACAGTAAAGTCTACCGTTGTAGCATATAAAATCTCCAGGTTCCTTTTTTTTTTTTTTTTTAAAGTCAGCTTTGTCAGCACTATGCTAGTGCATAAGAGTAGAAGCCATCATGACACACCACGCTTGGCTCTTATATGAGCAGGTAAGATAATAAATGGATGGAAATTTTATACTACTGCTCTAAGCTACTATCAATGCTGTCATACATAAGGTAAAACAAAATACAAGCAAATACCTCTGCATATATTTTGTACAAATCAATCATTCAAGTTTCTATATTCAGCAGGACTTTAAGTACTTTTAAATAAAGTATTTTATCTTAATAACATTAGTTTTATTTAGGAAGCAGAGAAACTATCTGAGCTGACAGAGGACTAATTACTCTGCCAGAAACCTGTCCTATGCACCCGGAAAACAAGCTCCATTCTACATCATGAAAATCAGTAAATATCATGTCCAAGCTGACTTCTACATAGTATACCTACATCTACCCCGTAATATTGCTCCTTTTGGTGGTTCTAATATACCGTTTCAGCATTAAAGATATGTTTGTGTCCAGAGACAGGTAGACATATTTAGCCACTAGAAAATCTAGAATTTATTTTTATTACTGTATTGCAGTTCTGGATGGTCCTTTACATATTGTCTTTTCTGGTCTAAAAAGAACACATTTACCAATGTGAATTAGTACAAATTTGCAAAGCACTTGGGAACAGATGAAAATTCAAAAATATCCACACATCCCTCATTCTACACAGGTCAGTATCGCAATATTATTGCCTATTACCCTGGTATCAGAGTTTCTCACTATCTTTAGTGCCTCATCTTCCCACAATAAACAGAATTATTTCTCCGAGAAAGTGAGGAAGAGAGTAAAGAAATCATTCAAGACCACATAGGAAGTCTATGAAGAAGAATAGATTTCAAGCTTGCCTTATATGCTAGGCTACTTTTTTGTTTTGCTTCATTATAATAAGAAGTGTTCTGCTTCCATATCTTACTTTCTTCACAAAGAAAGCTGAACAAACTGCTTATGGCTAGTAATAACTATTTCATATCCAAGGTAATCCAAGGTATTTTAATGACATAGTAAATTTGATAAGGCAGTCTGGGAACTGCATTGGTAAGTGCTATGCATATGCTTACTGTTCACAATACAATTAGTATACAGTTAGCTGTTAAGAGTCTTTTTCAGAGGGAATCCAGCCTGAAGTCTATCCGATACTTAGGTCTGATCTGAAGGACATACCACTTTTTTTACTTTAAAACATCATTTCCTGTCCGTATAAACATAAGCTGAACCAAAAGAGTAACCAAATACCTGTGGTGCTTCAAGTATTATTGAGAAATTAGTATTATCTATTGGTTCTGGAGATCCAGGACTGGTTTTAATGTTGCTGGAATCCACACTGTGCATGTTCTCCTCTTTGCTTTCTCCCTAAGAAAGGCAATCAAAATGATAAGTCAGAAAAACAAACAAAAAAACTCCCACATTTTTCAATAAACTAAAAGGGAGAGGCAGAACTAGCCATCAGAAGAGAGATGGGAAAAAGTTACAGAATTATAAAAAAGGGAAGTCATAAATGGAGAAGATGAAGACACCAGCTTTTATTCTTTTAAAATATTAGTACAGATAAAGTTTAAAAAAAAGGGTTGTGTAGGAAAGACAGACAAATACAAGGATATGAACAATGAAATATCACTTTCTAGAAAAGGAAAGAATATATTTAACAGCCTTCCTACATTCCTATTTCACCACTCCTCTACCACTTTGAATTACAAACCCTTTCTATTAGATGGTGCTTTACTTTAATTAATTTTGCCTGGGTGCCCTTGATGAACAATACTGCAGTGTTCTCAAGTAAACTAGTGTCTGTTCCAAAGCCCTGAGTCTAGAAAAAGGAAATTCTACTTGAATTTACAGTCTTGACTTCAAACAGATTAAGTTTCTTTGATGTCAGTGGAGCTCAAGCAAGCACTTAGCAGTGTCTTAGAGTGAAATGGACTTCAGCACATATTTAACTGATTTGCCGAATTGCTCGATCCATGTTACACCTATGCACAGGGCCAGTATGCACAGGTTTGCCCAGACACGCCTTCCAATTCCATGTGGATGTTCTTTCGGGAGGAACTTGAGAATGCTGGTTTTCCAGTCAGACCTTTTGGATATTGAGCTGCCCATTTGCCAGCTAGCCAGAATTTCTGGACACGTCGAGGTGTATGCATAGCAACTTAGTTGCTTTCCACATGCATACAGACTTCTACCCTGAATTTCCACCCCACCCCAAATACAGCAACCCACTCTACATTTGTCATAGAATCAAATAAAAAAAAAGTTAAAATCAGTCCTTACCACCAAAGGCTTGCAGATTCCAAGAGAAACTGTACCTGGGGGCACAGATTTCAACACTTCCACTGCCTCTGCTAAAGTGACACTGTCCAAATATTTCTCATTTACAAACACCAAGCGATCACCTGGTAAAAGCTCGCCCCCACGTTCAGCTACTCCACCTGCCACCAAAGAGCTGATCACAATGGCTGTTCTTGTTGGATCTAAGGGATCCTGGGGGAAAATAAGAAAATAAAATAAAAAAAAAAGTCAAAGCCCCAGAAAAATTATTTTGAGTATGTAAAGACCACTTAAGCACATTCATCATCTAATGCTACAGAACTGAAGCTTGCTGAGACATTCAAAAGGACTATCTACTAATACTGCCAAGGCTTACAGTTTACAAAAAGAAAGGTTTGCAGTCGGAAGACATTCTGTCACTTGCCTAATCCATTAAGAAATTTTAAGATCTGAAAGCTGACTGATACCCTGTCTGCCCTCTTCTTACATACACAGAAACGGCCAGGCCAACCTGCAAATAGAAAAACAACGCTGGCACTCTTCCACAAGCCTCCATCCAGCCTGTTACGTGCTAATGTTACAGAAAATAACCATTCTGCATGCCATTTAAGAGCTTCATAGCAGCAAAATTGATGTTAAAAGAAATCAGTGCAAGATTAGAAATTTAATTAAAAATATTATTAAATTAAAATTAAAAATCAAAACCAAATCATTCAAGAAATAGCAGTATACCTTTGCTATACTACTGCAGTGATCCTGCTTTGTCAAATCTGCATGACAACTTATAAAAGACATTTTCTCCACCCACAAAGCTTCCTTAACAGAGAATACAGGGGACAGCAACAGAAGAGTAACTAAGATTATTGCTGAAGACAAGGAACACTGTAGTGGTGAATACAGAGGAATGTGAAGTAGAAAATATTATACACATTGGAGAGGCTGTAAACTAATGCAAAGTTATTCACTTATTTTTTTTTTCCAGTATTAGCCTTTGCGTTGTGTCATGTACCATTTCTATCATGCATTCAGCCATTTAAAAATTCATCCTCAATCCAATTAAATGATCGTAAGTTATTATATAGTGGCAGAAAGATAAAAAAAAAATTATGGGTTTTTTTTGTTTCCTTGTTTGTTTTTTGAAGATTAGAATTAGCCTTTCTCCCCCTTGCTAAGGGCTCATAAAGTTCAGAAAGGCTCCTTGTATGCACTGGGTCTTCAAATGCATAATCATGTACTATTTTTCCCTCAGGACTTGCATCTTATTCAGGGCACGGGGAGGGATAAAAAAAAAAGGGCAAAATTCAAATCACAAAGACCACCATGAATTCAGCACCTCAGTGTTAATTTGAAAACAGGAATGCTTTTTTAACTCTTTATTTTTATATAACTATACATTGCTTTCCAAGGGAACATGTGTTTTTAAGGTATGTGCAAACACATGAGGCAATGAATGTAATATCTGTAAAGGGCTGAAATTAGAGAACTGTAATTTCAGTTCAGCAGGAAGAGCCATGCCGAAGCTGAGTTCAAGTAAATATGTATTACTAATAATTCTCTCCCGTTCTACTGCTTAATCCTGCCATTTTACAATCTTCCCAAACACTGGGTATCTGCATCGTACAGAAGAGGCTTTCTTGCGAGTATCGTGCCTTGATAATCAAGCCCAGCAACCTCCCTCCGCTGCGCAATGGTGTTCTGCCTACTGAACCCGTGCCAATATGCTTGGGCTGTCCGACTGTTTATGCTCAAACCTGCCTCACACAATGCCGAGGGGAAAGGCTTCCATTTGTTTCAAACAGCAAGCTATCCATGTTCTGTGTACACTTTGGAAATTTTTAGAAACAAAACAAACCCAGAAGCAGGAAGTCCAGAAGAAGAATCCAAAGGATTCCAAGATGTAGGAAAAAAAAAAAAAAAAGAGGTTTTGCTTTAAGAGTGTTGAATTTTGAAAATGTAGTTACTGCTGCCCTTTGTGTAGCGAGCCAGCTTTGCCTGCCTTGCCGACAAAACCACGTGCCTAACCATCCTGATGACAGCTGACCACAGAACAAACGCTCCGTTTGACACAGACTTTTGAGATGTTTTTAATTTTGGGGTTTGCTCCAATGCAAAATAAAAATAGCCTTTTGGACTTCTCTGCAAAACCAGGATCGTGTTGAGACAGCCACTTTCGAGCAAGTAAGGCACCGTTCACATTAGGAAGGGTTTGCTAATAGAACTAAACCAGCAAGTTTTCCTATCATGGGCTCATCTTGCCATGGCAAGCAAGGTTTATGCTGGTTCCCTAAATGGGTGAACGCTCTCTCAGCAAAACTATACCTTCGCTGACACAACAGCTTTTATAATATGACTTTTGCTAGCTTAGCTATATTGATAAAAAATGAGCAAAACAAAACCAGCACTCGTCCTTACCGATGCAGATAAGCTGACAAAAAATTGCAAGTGAGTGACTGGCCCAGTAATTATGGCACTGGCTGAGAATGTGGCAGAACCAAGTTCAAATTCCTGTTCTGTCTGATCCAAAGCTGCTCTTTTTTGGTTCCAGGTCAGAACCACTTAAGTAGGACATGGGAATCTCACCATTAGCTTCTTCTACACAGATATTCAAGGTCAGTGGCCTAACTACCACATTTCTGATGAGAAACAGTCCCGTTTCAACTTAAGCTTTCACTGAAATAACAACATTTTGGCTTCAATAAATCACCATGTTTTGGTAAGAGATAATTTAGCTGAAAAAGTGTTCCAACCAACTTTAATCCTCATGCTAAAAATGGAGATAGAGTTCCTGCAAACATACATAGTTCCTATGCAGTAAAGTTTCGAGAACAGCATGGTTATCTTTGCTGCTTTGCAACATGCACGAGCGTAAGCCATGTATTGGAATTGCTTAATGAAGAGCAGCAGCAGAAATCTCCTTAAAAAAGGGGCCCACATTAAAAACTGTTGATCAGGCAAACACAAAACAGGGGTTATATTTACACTGCTGTTTTCAAGCAGAGGGAGCTATTGCACAGGAAGAGAAGAGCAATATAAACTACACAGTGACAGGGCTAAGCCAGTAATGTGAGCAGTGCTGTAAAACCCTGAGTGTTTGTTACCAGTGACTGTGAATCGCAATGCAATTGCCATGAGGAACGCAACAAAAGCCGCACGTGAAGACACAGACCTACTGAATTTCAAGGTGTAATCATTAACACATATTCTCTATAATTGAACATGAGAGTGACTGTAACTGTAGATTACACTGTGCTTTTCTTATCAAAACAAAAGGAGCAATGTATTTTTGAACCCTTGCCTTACAATTTACTCACAAACCCAAATGCACCTTAAAGAACACCACCTGCTATAACAAGACAGCAAACACTGAATCCACATTCACATCTTGTAAACAGTGAGTACAACTGGACTGCGTAGGTTGTTGTCTTGTTTTTGAAAGAAAGCAGTGCTAGCAGCAGGCTGAAAAACAGATTCTTACCTTCTATACTAACTGCAAAAGGCAAGTTCACTCCCACAGTGGCCTGACAGACTTCGGGGCCGCCTCCATGTTAACAGACCAGCTAGAGCCATTCGAGGTTAAAAACCAGCACTAACTGCGACTGCACACCTCCCCTAAGGCTTTTGATTCATTTTACTTGGCTCACATTAAGCCAGATAATAGTGATTTTTAGTCACTAGCAGTCAGGACTGGATTTCAGTCTCTGCTTTAAAGTGAAAGGCTCCTTTACTCGGATGGAGTTTACAGGCTGGGAAGAAATCCCCTCCCCAAACCCAGAGCTAAGATGTTGCTGTAATGGTACTCGGCTACAAAAAAAGAAGTGACTCAACTTCAGGTTTAAGAAATTATTATCCTTGCACATGACTTTGCATTATAGCAGAAGGAGTGTGCACAGGACAGCCCATGCAATTTTGTCATCTTAAAATGGGCATGAACTGGGCTTGGTACATTGAAAGAGGAACTTTTAACTTCAGTTTACTGAAGGATTCCTTTACACAAACGAATCATTTATGAACAATGAGGAAAGGAATTGGACTGCAAAGTAAGGCTATCAGGGGACAAAACCCCTTAACTCACAAGCACTGACACAAATTATTTTTTTAAAAAAGAATTACATGTAAAAAAGTTTGCCAGTTGTATGAATGATGAAAGTTGACCGCTGTCATGCACCAGCAGCCGTGCAGGATGCTGGCCTCCAGGTAACCCTTTGAGGGACTAGTACGTTGTAGCTGTTGTCTTTTCCTTTGTGCTCGAGCCAGCCATTGAGTATATGAACTTGTTTAAAAGTCACAATTTATTCATACTTAGCACACCATATATTTAACTACGTTGAACCATAGGTTTCCCCTTCCCCCCTACTGCTCCTCATCAAAATCCACAAATGTTTCCTGGAGTCCAGGTGTCAAATTTTTCTTCGTATTTTCAGAGCCTCATTTGTTCTGGATTCATTTAGCAGTGCAGAGTCAAGCAGGGGCCACTGCAGTTGCTGCCTCTGGGATCCCTGGATTCAGAGCAGTATGAAGTCTCTTAAAAACCTGAGCTCTGCTAAAATGTTAAGAGTCCCAAGAGCATCAAGTTAACAGAGTCCTACGTGCAATGCTGCTGGAGCGCATAACTTTATTGTGGCTTCAAGTGAGGGATTCGAGCTTGCCATGGGCACCAAAGATTCACACTCAGTTAGCTATCAGCAGTCCTTAGGAAGCAAATCTGGAAATATAACCAATACAGCTTACCTCTGTCCATCGCACTGGAAAATTAAAATGCTAACAACCGACTGACTCTTCCTCCTTTCTTACCAAAACGTGAGGTTTCTGCAGCAGCCAAGAGAGGGCACTCCAGGCCAGCCCAGCTCCCGCACTACCGGAGGCGTTTCATGCTCTGACAAGTCCATCCCCATCTGTCCGGCCCCGGCACCAGCAGAGCCTTCGCTCTGCGCAGAGGATGAGGATGAGGAGCAGTCTGGCCTATGCAGCAGACTGTAGCTATAACTCGGTTGGATGTAAGCGGCTACCACGTTTTCTGGGGTTTTGTTTGTGTTTTCCTTTTTTTAAAGGCTCATATGAAAATGTAAGACCAAGCTGCGGGTGACTGACATTTACTGTGCAAAGTCACTCTCACTTAGTTACAGGCTATATTAGTTTTGGCATCACTTAAGATCTAAATTCAGCTAGCCTGACTTCCTAGAATATTTTAGCTTTCTTCAAGCAACAAACTGCCTGCTGCCACAAAAACACTCCTCTGAAAACACACATCAAAAATAGCATGGCAAAGGATCTCAAAAGAAACAGTTTGAAACTTTTTTTCCTGTACCAATTTTGATTTATCTGAAAAATTTTACAAGTGCCAATTTGTATACTGCAGGTTTTTGCGAGAGAGCCAAAACAAACACATGTTAGAGCTCAGAGGTCAGAGCAATCCAGCTTCATTACATTTTGCATGGGACCACTTCCAGGTCTAACATACATATCCATATTTAAAACTCTTCAGTTTGCAAGTGAATAAGATACCAGACTGAAAGACTCTTAAACACAGCACTGTAGCATACTGTACAAGGAACATACACTCGTCAATGATGAAAAGGACCAAATGCATTTTATGTTCGTCTTACTATTATGTAGAACAAAGGCAGAACTGTGCATGAAGTAATTTACCTGTATGCTCAGTATTGTGAAATTACTCAAAATACTCACCCATGCTCTCATTTTGTGAAGTGCCACTCCTTCCCTTTGCAGAGCCACCCACCACATATGCACCAACAACACCAATGGGATGCAAGAGTCAAGAACAATAAACAACCCGCAGCTTTTTCAAAGGCACCAAGTACTTCCCAACAGAAGAGGAAGAGCCAGCTGTGAGTGAGGTCCAATTCCCTCCTTAAGGTGGCCTCAATTTAGGATTGAGACTCAAGGTCCAAACCTTCTGTTCATTCACTCCAACATATTTACAGGAGTTGGCCATAGGAACTGCCAAAGGTACTCTAAAGCCTGAAAAAACATCCCTGAGGAAGTGCTCAACTAGTTTTTGTTAGATCCACTGCATGGACAATCAGACTGAAATTCAAAGCATTTAAGACTTGTTGCTGCCTCTTCCACTCGTATTACATTGCAGTCAGCAGGATTACTTAGGAAGAAGACTACACAACACACACCCTCTGGCTGCACCAAAGAAATAAACTACAGGCTGATGTGCGGAAGTAATACAAACTTAAACACAGAACGATATTCAAGGAGGAATGCTGAACTTTTCTGTGATGTAAGGCAAAGCACTGCAAATAAAACATAAGTATTTATTGATCTGCAGTGAGGGAGTAAAGCAATGAATTTCAGAAGCTCTAGTGTGCAGTCAGCATTAATCAAAACTTCTGTTACGGGAAATGTCAGCAAGGAAACAGGAATTCACAGAGAAAGAAAAAAAACATAAACAAAACATACAGAGCCACACCCAAAGGAGGAGAGAGAACAGCAAAATAAGAGTAGGTGGCACAATGGGTTTCCCACACTGGGCTTTCATCATCTGCGATCTGAAATCATATCAGTCTTCTACAGCAAGAATGAACATGGTGGCCAGCAATTACTCAAACCCACGTAGGTCTGGCAGAGCTGGCAAGCACTACGCTGTCAATGTTCATCTGCTGCGGAAGAGGGATATGCAGCAGATAGTTGGGACGAAAGTGCCTCCAGGGAATGATCAAAAGAAAAAGATCTTACATGCTACTCCTATTCTCAAATAAAAAGATCAAAGATAGGCACCGACTATGGTAGTTTTGAAAGTGTCACTGTGCAGTGGACTCAGGTGCATGTCACTATCCTTTAATTTATCAAACTTCTCAATCAACCTAACGTTTCATCCGCCTTTCATATTTGCTCTCAACAGAGCTAAAGTCACAGGGATTACATTCATTAGACTCTCTTAATATCTTATATTTTCAGACTTTCCAGATCCAGAAAAAACACACTGAATGCTGACTACAGGGAAAAGCCACAGAGATAAGAAAAAAACCCCCTGAACTCATAAGGAAACGGAGGAAAGCCACTGTGTGGTGAGATAAAGAAGGGAGAGAGATGTGTGGGAATAAAGAAAAAATACCGATGAGCCAAGGGAAAAAGTATAAATGGTATTACCTACACAACCTACACTCAGTGGTCTTAACGCATATTCTGGGTTTGATCAGCTTTCAGATTCAAATAATCCCTGAACTGAAAATCCAATAAGGGAGCCCAGCAGGCACTTCCACCAGTTAGGTGTGCTGGCCTCAACACTGTTAACAATCTGTAGAAGTGCAGTATGTGTTTTCATACAAACCAGAGCTCTCCTCTGTGTGGAGAGCTTGCATCATAAACAGCAAACACATGAATTATGGAAGATTTGCTACAGAAAAAGCTGTGAAAGAAAAGTGGGAAGACTGGACAGGCCGTTTTTTTGCCACAAGGATTTGCAAAGAGTGTCTGGCCCAAAGAGGACTTGCAACAGTATGGATGGTGGAAAAGACAGAAGGGTGGGCAAAAAGGTTGCAGAGAATTTTAAGGCTATTGCAAAACGCAGTGAGAACAGACAGAAAAACTCCAAGTGCAACAGTACTATTTGGATTTGGGGAGCAGCATCTTCCAGGAGGGTGAGGTATTAAGAAAACAGAATACCTCATAACTTCCATGAGTTTTCAGAATTCTTCATGCTTATCCATCAGCACCAACGTATACCTCAAATCTCATCGGTTCAGAACAACAGGTTTGGAGCTGTCTGGGTTGAGCTTTTACACGCCTATTGCTCCATCGTCTTCACATGCTCACTGGAAGACTAGCGCAGGTTTTAGATAAGCAGCACTCAGTTGCACAGTTTCCTCTTGTCTCATCTACATTATCTTAACCTTGCTGAGATTTGCCAAGTGTTTAACAGAAAATCTAGCTACAGTTTTGTCCCTTTAAATTCTCGCCTTCTCTTGCAGGCAGAAGACATCTGTGGAATAATAATGAATTTCTTTGGTTTGGGGTTTTTTGTTTTTATTAAAAGCTATTCTTCCTAGCAGGAAATGAAAAAGAACAACCAGATTGTAGAATTTGGGGGAATAGGGAAAACATTTCTAAAGGTTAATAATAATACTGCTTAGCATTTATTTCAAGGATATGCGACAAACCAAAGAAAAACAGATGTTCTCAGTAATGCTTCAGTTTCTCTGCAAACTCAGGTATTGTCCAGAGCACCGGCTGTTGCAGCTCACAAAAGACAGGAGGGCTGCCCCTAGGACATGCCACTCCACTCTGTACATGAGATTCCTTCCTAACTTCTCACTTAGACTGATGACCTACCCCCAGCCCAGCATCAGGGCATATCCAAGCCCTAACGTGACTTCCTGCATCCACGTTCTCCAGCTTCTCTACCTCAGCAAGCTATTCCTGTGTATCTGTCCGTATCGCATGCTGAGATACACAGTCCCTTTGATTTCTTATTAAAGTCGTTTCTGGTCTCCCAAAGCTTTTAGTACTGCTGCACCGAGGTTTTGGAAACCACTAATCATGAGCACCCTAGAAACTTTACCAGGAATGTGCTCAATTGCATTCACCAGCTCTTCGATCCTGAAAAGTAGCATTTAAGCTGAACTCCAAAAGAATTTTTTAAAAAGCTACACTGAATTCAATTCATGACACACTATTAAGAATTATTTTACAAATGAAGCAGCTTAGTATGATTTAAAGGATGCAGAACTTTCCCATAGGGGGAGAAAAGCAAATCCTCCGTGAGATGAGTACCAACACAGTTGGTACTGAGGCTTACAGAACTTTGATGTTAATGAATGTGGATGGGTTGTAGAGATGGGAGAAAAGCTGCCTTTATCAGTTTTCCCAGTACCAAGCTGATAGCCATTGTAAAACTGCTTTTTAATACAGCTGTGCAGCTTTTGCCAGTAAGCCACAGGTTTCCATCACATGATCAGGTGAAAATGTGCTTAACAAGGATGTGAATATGATTCTTTGTTCATAACAAACTTATCACAAGACAGACAAAGCTCAAATTATCACAAGAGGGCAAACGTTTAGCTAGCAACATGTCAAAGCATTCCAGCCTGCATCTCACTGTTGAATAGTCCCAAGAAAGAAAAAAAAAAAAAATAAGTTGAATACCACCTTCTACAAATAAGAAGTCAGTTTGCTTTTTTGTAACTCTACATCTGGAGCCTGTTTGTTTGGGGCATAAAGAAAAGAGGAAAGATATTTGGAGACACTTAAATTGCTTCACTTCCTGCCGTGAACGACTATGCAGTGATTTTGTTATAAAAAAGAAAACAATTGTTTCCCATGCTCCCTGGGAGAAGGACAAAACATAACCTGCTGAATGTGCAGCAAAAAAAAAGACTTCAGTTCAACAGTAGGAAAAACCGCTAATGATAATGAAGATAAACGCAGGAATAAGGCAGCTGTGGAGTCCCTATTGCTAGACTACAGTAAGAACCCCTTAACCACTGACCCAGGCTGACGAAGACAGGCACACTTCATGCTGTTTCAGGTCTGGGTAACATGAAGCTCATACAGCGCTGAAATGCCTGTTACTGCTTCCATGGATGGGTAGATATTTACACCCACGTCAGCATGGACCACTCGGAGCAGGTGAGCCTGTGAGCTCCTGCAACCCAACAGATCTGTAGGGCAGCCGGGTACTGTGCAAAAGCAGCCGGGCACTGGGGACGTACTTTTCAAGCACCGACGGAGAGAAACAGCATCTCACAGGCATTCCTAAGAGCTATGTAAAATGTCCACCCTCTCTATTCCAACCCTCGCTCTCTCCAGTTTCATGCACTTTAAAACAGCTGCTTTAAAATACTCTGACTTCAAAGCACAGTAAATTAAGCTCCACATAAAGTCCATTCAGCTTTTTCTTTAATTTGATAAAAGCTCATCAGACCATTCAAGTTACCTTCTGGTCAATACTGCCTCAAGAAATCTGCAATTCAGCTACCTGTGGTTTTTCCAATATTTCTGTAAAACATTACTGACAGAATCTGTTGGTCTGCATGCATCAGGTCTTTGCTAAACACTGTTTCAGGGCGGCTCAAGGTACCTTTTATACTAGTGTGATCTGTTCTTTTTCTCTAGAAGTCTTCATCTTGTGTGATTTTTCTTTCCTCTTGCTCTAATGCCCTGGGAACACCATCATTTTTATACAGCATTTCTCCTCTATTTTAACCTGAGGACATACCATGGCCTTTTCTGTTTTAATTTCTTTCTAAGAAAAAGGATTGGTCTCAATAACAACGGCTTAGCTCTTGACTTGCTGGCTAGGAGGTTTAGGTTCAGGCTAGACAAAGTTACGTTAAGCTAGATACTTTCACATCTATTGACAAAGAACAATAAATATGGTTACCGTAGCCCCTTGCATCACAGATGATCCTAAAGCACTCTACAAAGTGTACTGCATCCCTCATTCACAATCAAAACATACTTGCCACTAACTGTGCCAGCAATACTACATAAAAGTTAGTTAAGAGGTGAAAGAGAGAGCAACTTCTCCAAGTGAAATTACAAGGAAATTAAGGGAGGTAGAGTATATTGCTTCACAGAGAAGTTGGCCAGAAGACCAAACAGCACACCTTTTTAATGGCCAAAAGGGGGGCAGGGTCCCTGTTCAAGATAGAATCACCAGCAATGCAACGCTGCTTCTCAGGTCTCTGCTGAGCACGATGCGTTATCAGCTGAAAAAGGCACACTGCACGCAGAGCCTACCGGCACGGCTGCTGCTCCCTCTCCTTCCGCAGGCTTTTCATCTAAGCATTATCAAGAAAAAGCAATGCCTAGCCCAAGAGCTTTGACAAGATCCCAACACAGTGGTGACAACAGAAAAATACACGGAAGATTTCATTTTAAGACCTCTTCAATGTTTCTTATTTAAATAAGCCATCACACTGGGAGAAAAATAATCCAGTGAAACCGGTCATTTCAAGAATACGCAGGATCAGCCTCCCCACCCACCTCCCCTCTCGCCAAGTATTGACCTTGCTAGCAGAGCAGCAGTCTCAAAGATTTTAGATGTCCTACCACATAACTATAAATTAGGGCACTCAGCAAAGGAGAAAAAAGATTTTTTTTTATATATAGTGATCATGGGAAGCTTAAAAGTATCCTCTAGAAATAAAGTCCTGTTACGGCAAAGAGGGCAAGTCTACTCTTTCTCTAACGGTATCCCAAAAGTTTTAGGAACACGTGTACAGGCCTTCCATGGGGACCTTATTAAAAAAAGAAGGCGCCTCTGTTTTAAGCATTTAAATCCCTAAAGACAGACAAAAGACAACACAGGACAAAGTAGAAATACTATTGATTATGCATAATTGGTATAATTAATTTGTAATTAGTTCATTAAAATATATAGGCATTGGAATTATGCTCGTACATTTCTGGGAATATCCTGCAAGTCACTTGGGATATGCTTATCATTTATTTGATAGATGAAACATTATTAGAAAGACAGCCCATTAAAAATTAATATACCAGAGTAATAACTTCTCGATCTCAGCATCTCAGCATTCAGTTTTCTATGTACCCAGATTCCTGTTCTAACTCACAAAGACCTTATATTAATACTGTTTTTCAGAGCGTGACTTGGGAAGCACAGCATTTTAGACAACTGAGGCACAATATCCTTTACGCCAAGTATGTAGTCAGTTTTGAGAAAACAAAATGACAAATACTATAAATTATATACCATGAGAGTATTCAGCACCACATCTAATTCTATAATCAAAATTAAGACAGACAGGTAAAAAGCCTTGTGCTTCAAAACAAATACCAAACATGAATGGAAAGCAGTAGGAAGAAACTTCCACAGCACCATAAGCAGCCTGGTCTCTAATTGCTTAGCATTCTTCCACTTCTGCAGCGCATCTGGCATCACTCACTGTCATAAATGAACATGTCTGTATCAGCAGGATTTCAGCGGTTCTTAAATACTGCAGGTAACAGTCACCAGTCTCTGACAAGAAGCGACTGAATTGGGCTGGTATACACTGGTACTGCAGTAGCATTTCAAAGATGTTATCATACCTTGATGTAGGGGGAAAGTGAGATGGAATAATAGTGCATCACTGTTTTTTCCCCCCCGAACTGTTACTTCACTATTCCTACTGATCTTTCTGAAGTGCCATTTCAACCTACAGAAATAATTTGATCTTAAAAACCCAGAACACAGTCACGTCACTTCCAAGTTGGGTACATAACACCAAAGTTTAAGGAAACTTCTGTAACGGGGAGAGAGAGAGAGAGAGAGAGAGAGAGAGTCAGTCCTTATGTGTGCAATTATGAGCACCACGAACACGCCTTCTGTTCAGTGTCACCTCTTAAAAAGTATTATCCTCCCCACCCTACATCCATCAACACTAATTGGAGCCTAGAAAGGTTGGTCTTTCACTGATGCATCTGATGCACTGATCCATGAAGCTAGGCCATGTGAATAACCATCTTTATTTAAAAAAAAAAAATTCTAAAAAAAATATAAATCATATGATTACTCAAAAAAAGCAAAATCAACAGTGGATATGTAAGGCAAGTAGTGTCATTTGGCATTATAAGGCATGAATCTTCTCTTGCAAAACAAAGTAAGTGCCTAAAAAAAACGTTCATTTTTTAAAGAAAGGTAAAATTGCAAAAAGAAATGTAGAAAACAGAGTTCGGTCTCCACGTCCTTTAAGCCACAATTAAATACTTCACTGTAATTTTGTGCTTCTCAGCAAATCTGCTTTAAGAATTCTGAACAGTCTCCCAGGAACCACATACTACTTTTTCCCCGCCTCCAATCTAGCATGGACAATTATTTATTTTCTTTGCCTTGCACTCAAGAATGTGATGGATGTATTTACATAAACACGCACACAGTCACAGATATCTCTATATAAAAATTAATCTGCAGATGATGAAAAGTGTAAAAGATCTAAGAGGCAAATCCCAAACAAAAGAGCATACTTTATACATAAATATCTTGAAATTATAAAGATCTGAGATTAAGTGGTTTACCACTCATTTAGAATTGATTAGAATGTATTTAAATTTAGCTGAAAGTACCACAACATTGCTCATGTATTTGCATCTGCAAATAAGTAAATAAAAAGCCTGTTATTAAAGCCTTCATTAATTCTGATTATATGAGAACTTAAAAGCAAATCTGTGTATTACTGCTCTGTAAAGACTCCTAGCAACTCTACAGTAAAGCTGGCACTGCAACACAACATGTGTCAGCGAAAATGACTAACAGGATCTATTTTCAGTAATCTTAAATCACACTGGTAAAATATAGAATTAATGTTTTTGCATAATACTTCGAATATTTTTTATTCTAATTCATTCCCATTTCATGCCTTATTGTATCAAAAAGTGAATTTTATATCACTTGACATTTATGCACAGCAGTTGAATACATTTTATTAAACTACAATGTTTAGGCAGTATTCAGATGTGATGTGTATATTATTATGAAGAGTGATCCAGCTATTTTATTTCCTTATAAATATGATAGCTAGAGGTTTAAAAATATATCATGTTGACTGGAAACACGAATAACATTTCGTTCTTACCACAGATTTTGAGAGTTTCTATATATTTAATTGAAGCTAATATTTTTGAAAGAAGGATTCATTAATTTTAGTAGAATTTGCCCCCAATTAAAGACTTGTCTGTTGATTTCTAAGGAGTTTAACAATTAAGTACATAATCTACCCCAAAATGGTTGTTCTTGGAGAAGTCAAGTTTTAAGGTATGAATGACTTCTGAAAGTCAACTTCCCCCCTGCCACCTCCCCACCCCGAAAATTCTACCCATCTCTCTGGCATTCTGGCTTAATAGTTTCAGTGAGAAGCATAACTGAAAAATTATTAATTAGGCTCTTCAATCTCTATTCTTACACTAATAAATTAAATAAATGTATTAAAGCAAATTTGTATTTACAGAAACTTGAGTTTGCAACACCAATTCACCCGTCAGCCCTGACATTCCCTTTTGACCGTGAAGGACAGTCCTGGTAAAGCTACCTCTGCAAACTCTACTTCTCATGGCTCGATTCAAAGCCTGAGTGAATCTCTCCATGACTTGAGTGGGCCCACATATCACAGACCAGCACGGGTCTATACTCCGTTTATAAATGAAAGGTGATTTGGGTGGGGCAGTGAGGGGGGAAAAAGCAGAAGATTCATTAAATTTGGTACATAGGAAACAAAGTTGCAATACCTAAAAAAGTTTGCTTGCCACTCTTATAGTTGAAAAGTCATTCCAAGTTAAAATAAAATAAAACAAAAACCGAACTCCCCCCAACATTTAGCCATTAAACTCAGAGTTATGAGGTGGAGTTGGATTAAAGATTTTCCACTTTATCATGTCCGATAATCAGAGTGGTTTAGAACAAGCTCTACACTACACTTTATAGAGTTGGCCTCAAAATAAATTACTTTTCCCTACACGGTTTCTAGGCCCAAGTGCCAAGTTGATTACCCAGTAATCAACATCACGAAACGTTTTAAGGCACCATACAAGACAAAGGAGCAAAGGGATTTTTAGTATTCAGTTATACAGAAAAGTATACCTGATAGTCTAAAATGCTGAATCCTAAACCATTTCTGTCTTTCTCCAGTTCAATAACCTTCACATCAGGAGACCATAATGCTAATTCTCCTTCTTCCTCCTCAGGGTTAATGTCTTCCTCGGGTTTCACCTGAAAAATAAAAGCTCTAGTTAAATACCATTCTTTCAGTTCTTTACAAACACTATTCCTTTGATATTTCGATTATTAATGGCTCATACATGCCCTAAAATATGACCTTTTATGGAATTACAACTTCATTGAACATTATGCATCCAGTTTTCTCCAGCTTGCTGCCTTGGATACTCCCTTGGGACTACGCCTACGTGTTTTGAGCATCGGAGCCCAACCTGACACACAAATACCCATGTATTAGTCAAATTAGTTGTTATAATATTACTAACCTGTTAGATGTTGATGAACTTCAGCTGTCCCATTAGATGCATAAAAGAAAAATACATTTCTTAGCATAAAAGATTTAACCACAGACAGCTAATAGAAAGACCAGACGATCGGGCACATCTGATGCTTGTGGCATTAAACATGCAAACAAAAAATTCTTATATTGTTACTTTACAAATAGTATCTAGTTTGAAAAATTTTTGTGCTAAGGTATAGAAGAAAGAAGTATAGCTGCCCAATTTTATTGGGCAATTACACCTTCATAAATACATCTGCCAAAAGGGCATCTTTTGTTGTCTAACTTAAAATGCGTGTTTTAACATTACTGCTATTTTATCAATATAATCTTTACAAATTATCAATGTATGATGTCCCAAGAAAAACATTAAAATCTTGTATGATTAACTTCACACTGATTTAACATTATTTCTTTGGACAAATACGCCTATTACACAGAGCACTGCCATGAGGCAAAAGGAAGAATTTTTTCTTCCACACACTCTTTTTTGATACTTTTGACAAAATGAAGCAGAAATATTGTGAGATTGCTCTAATGAGAGGGCAACGTCTGTTCACTCAATATCACCTTACGGCAAAGATGTGCAACTGACAGGATGCTCATGGAAAACGTTCAGTAAAATGCAACATCAAAAACCACAATGGAACAAGTTCTATTGCAACAGAAAGGGCCTTTTACAAAAAGGCGTAATACTGTACACCTTATTCTTCCATGAAACATCCATATTTCTTGTTTAACTCTGCACCTTAGAGGAAATTAGATCAGAAAATATCAGAAAAGATGAGAAGTCAAGGTGTAAATACTTTTTGTAAATAGGAACAACCATTACAGGTGTCAAGCTTTAGTTTGAGACTTTAAAGCTTCTGCAACGGAAAGAAACATTAGTTTCATTTTTTTCCAGTTCTATAAAAAACAACTTGGAACATGGAAGTAATCAGCTAATGGTGGCAAGGATGTGATTTAGTATAATTCAGAGCTCTCACTCACCTATTAAGTGTAAGAATGATGAATGGGATGTACATAGTCAGCATGCTAGCTCGGTGATTTACCTACCTTGTATTTATAGTACAGTGAAGTTTCTCATGACCAACCTGTATAAAACTGTAGTAAAAGTACCAGTGTCGCAAACACGAACTGTCTTTCACTGAAACACCAGCTGTCCCTTACGAGCCCAAAGTGAATGGCAAAGGCAGCTTTATATGACAATTTAATACAAAACTGCCTCATATAACTATATATATTTTAGGAAATGTTATTTAAGACTGAAAAGTGGCCTGGATCAAACAGCAAAAGGAAAACAGAAACACTGTCTTTAGAACGCTAAATCACTTTCTCAGAAATAGATGCACTTTTTTGAAAAGTTATTGTCCTTTTACACAACTGAATGACATGAGAAGTCTACCTTTTGTTCTGGAGGAGAAACTCCCATGGTGGGTTCATCCACAAGAGACTCACTGCCATCATCAAAAAGTCGCCGACAGCAAACCAATGTAAATGGGGGTGGCACTTCTTTTAGAAAAGTGATTGCCTCACGGCGTGATTTTCCGTATAGCTGAACTCCGTTTACCTACACAGAAGGGGAAACACACATCCACACTAAGATAATTAAAAGGATATCAACCAGATTCTTTTATTAATTTTTTTGTGTACATGTCTTTCCCCAGCTGAATGTGGAAGTCTAATTTTACCTAGGGATTCTGGCAAAGCTTTCATAGTTTTATTAACGTATGCTCCTGAAGTATATATGCATTACTGTAAGACTTAAACTTCATCTGCAAGATCTTCTGACTACTGACTGCTACATCGTGTCTCTGCTCTCTTCAGCTTCCTCTAACTTGTCTTCTGCTCACTACTTTTCCTGGCCTAAATCTTTCCTAGCATTGTTATTTTACTTTCACCCGTTTGTTTGTTGGGGATTTTTTTTTTTTAGCATTAGGCTTATGTGTTTGAATTTAAAAAGATAAAAATGTAATTTTTGAAAATATTTTCAGAAAACACACATTTTGAGCTCTAACCAAAAACTTGAAGTCAGAACTAGCACAACTTTGTCAGTTGCTTAAAATGTAACAAAATGGTTGAAACTAAAATAGATCCTACAGAAAACATGCAAGAATGTTTTTACAGTAAAAAAGAAATCAATTACAGTAAGCAATTAATCAGAAAATAATGACAAGGGTCAAATCATACCATCCCATAAGCTTTAGATCCTGAGTGACAACAGAAGACAGTAAGGCCATTGTTAATAGATGTTTTAAAACACAGACTTAAAAAAAAAGAAAAAAATAGATAGATAGATAGATAGATAGATAGATAGATAGATAGATAATAATGCTGCTTTAAAAATGGGATACCGCAGTTGTACTTCCTCAGGAAAATAAAACTGCGGTGATTCATCCTCTTTCACGTATTTTATAACCTGCAATATCATAAGGGTACATCTATTTGCACCATAGTGGTATCCTTAAATATGAGGAAAGCAGAACGTCAGTAGGTGTCATAGATGTGAACATTTTCTATGTTGACGAGCAGTGCTGCCCCAAAAGAGCAGGGGTTAAAGCCAATTAGTGCTACGGACTCAATCCCGACACCTCTTGTGTTTCAGGGATTTCTTTCAGGCTACCTCATGTCTGCTCTCATGACCAAATGTCCAAAGTTGCTGGAGTGCAACCACTGGTTTAGGAATCCAGTACACATCATCCAAGTCCACTCCACAACATGAACCAAAGCACAGTAAATTGAAGATTCCCTTCAATACTTCAGTCCATACCCAAACTGCAATGCTAGTGTGTAGACGAACCCACGTTTGATCCTAGAAAATATAGCATGTAAATATACAATATACACATACACACCTCTGTACATGCGTACTTGAGGCAGAGCCTCGCCACATACTTCCCAGATCTCCTTGTTCTTTAGAGGGACTCAATCTTGCACAAGACTACACAGCAATCTCACTTTAGCCACCATTTTCGTCCTGATCACCTCTATTTTTTCTCCACTTTTTCCTTTGTGCTTTTTACAGTGTAAATATAGCTTGTACTGCTGGGAAACACAGAGTTCCTCTCACACTATAACCCAGCCAAGGGGAAAAATTCAGAGTGGTATAACTGGCCTCCAACATAGTAAGACAAACTGCTATGGGTTTTTTCTGTAAGAATTACAGCAACTGCTGAGCTATCAGGCTAATCCATTAGTTAATTATTTAAGCAGAAGTATCTATGCGTAAGGATTTTTTAATGCATTGAGAGTGGCAGCGTGGTGGAAAGTTACCAGCACTTCTCAGCGCACTGTGATTGATGAAGAAGAGCTACCGTGCATTCCCAAGCAGACTTGGGGACTCCCGTTTCTTCTTTGCAGCTGCCAGAAATCAGCCTCTAAACACGCAAGGTGCCCTACACCCCATTCATTCACCACACCACTCTAGTTAGTTGTGCCATCAAATAGGAGCGAATGAAATTTTTTAACAAAACTAGAAGGACACAAGGAAGCAATTTACTCCTAAAAAAGAACACAATGAAATTAGCTAAAATTGGGGGGGGGGGGGGGGAAGAAAATACCATGCTTTCTATCACAATTCAAACACGTCATTAAAAATAATCAACATTCAACCTCACTATATATTAAAAAAAAATTCTTGCTGATCACATTTTAATCCCAACTGTATCAGGCCCAGGTAGAGCTGCTTGTTTGGGGAATGGAGCTGTCACTTTTTCCATTGCAAACCCCTACTTAAGGGGATTTATAACTTGGCTGCAAAAACATACTCTGGACTAAACCTGGCATATATAGCTTTAGCCCCGGAGCACATTTTTATTTTGTTGGGGTTTTTTTTCCAGCTACAGAATAGAAAAAAATTTATGCTTACTAGGTCTGGACATATCTGTGAACTTAATTGTAAGTACGCAGTAACAAGTAAAACTGTTAAATATATACAATTAAAGTTTCCTAAGTTACTTTACAGCACTGCATTATTGCTTTTTGTATACAATTTTTTGTTTAGCGGCCAAGGAATTTAAACAGCACTTCCAGCATTCCATTAATCCCTTCCTTTAGGAATCAAGATTTCCTCCATTAAGCAATAACTGAAGAAAATGTTTTAGGTCTTAGTGATATCAGTATGAATTTTTGATGTTAAAGGGTGAACAACAAGTAAAAGCAAGAGAGCTGTACACCTAACAAATTAATCTTTCAGAAGGCCTAATTCTGTTCCCATTGATGTCAATTAAATGTTCTTTGCCTCCACTAAAAGAAGGTTCAAATTCAAAATATTCCACAAAGAGCAAGTATTCAACAGGAAATTAATGTCTTTTCACTTGCAGGCTGAGATACTGATAGATATACATACATACACACACAAAATAGGTATTATTTTAACATTATCAGATAAATATTTTTCCTGAGCAAATAGATCTGGTCTGATTCCGATAACTTCAAAACTGCCCCAACACCTCTTTAGACATATTTAAAGAATCTGATGTACTAGCTTATACACACAAATATCTTTCAACACTCAACAAGCAAGTTATATCGCGTAACAGGAACCACTATTCCTGAGACTGTTATAAATTTTTTAGGAGTGACAAATATTAAGAAAGATTATTCACCACAAAAGCTAATGCCAAATTGCTCAAAAGACTGAGCTAAAGGACTACAGATACAAATACATTCAATGCAAATATTATCTCTGCCCTTATAAGTCTTGATACTCATGTTAAAACATTTCAGAAAGAAAAAAAAAACCCATGAAGTCACTAAAAGATCACAAGAATTTGACATTTTGTCCATAAAGGAGGAAGGAAACAGTGAAGAAAACTAATGTGACTTCCAAAGCACTAGTCTAACTGCTTCCACAACCAACTCTTAAATACTACTATTGTGCACACAGCAGCCAAACTAGAATTTAATACAAGCATTTTTAAGAAGGCTAAGCGGACAGGAAATATATCAGTTCTGTTTTGGTTGGTTTTGTTCTGTTTTTTTTACCTCCAGAAGTTCATCCTCCAGTTGCAGAAGACCAAGTGTTGCAGCTGGACCATCTGAAGCAATTGATGATATATAATGATGTCCATCAAACGTGTCAAGCTCAACTCCTAATCTCAAAGTGTGGATGGGTAATAGCTGCCAAAAGATAAGTATGGCTGAGAATGTATATATGTTTATCTATCACAACATAAGCACATTTAGTATCCAGTAGCTGGCCAAATTAAACTAAGCACACAGTAAGATGATTAAGTCTTCATATTGACATCATCTGCGTTACAGCACAAGTGTCCATAATTTCTCTATACAAACTGTTTGCACAGATAAAAACAACCAATCTGCCCTTTGGGGGAAAAGGCAATTTGAACTATATTCTTAAAAAAGGTTACCATATTGGAAAAAAAGCAGAGAAGAGTACCACCTAAACTAACCACCTACCCAAAAGGTGAGTTTTTAACAAAACTGAAAGAAATTCCATAATCACCATAAAAACTCACCACAAGATCAGCTGTCTTACTCCTTCAGGAGCTACGAGCTACACTACTTTGAGGTAGGAAAGATATCCATGAAGTGTCCTCAGCAAATAGCTAAGAATACTGGCATCCTTGTTTCTGCAAGGTGAAATCACTCATTTTGTGTTAGCCTTTTCCCAATGGGCCTCCTTAATTTGGAATTTTTCTCTAGGGAGCCTCCAGCCATTAGTGTCTTAGGTCTGCTAATACGAGGAAGACTAGCATAAAACTGATACACTATCCAGACAAGACAGCAGAAATTATGGCAACGTGGGGAGAAGAGACTATCAGCAGTATCTGCTCCTTCAGTTTGGCCATTTTCTGGCTTTTTATTACTTAAATTGAAACACTGGCTGTCCTGTTTCCCAATTAATTCTGAATATTCAAATAAAAGGAGCAATCCATTGATCCTCAACATTCCCTCACACCCATGTCTGATTATGAGTTTATTGTCTTTCTTCACTGGGGCATCCCCACAAGTATATAAATGCATCACCTCCACAAACCTCTTTTGCACAATATTAACATACATATCTTGAAAATCTCTCTAAAGTCTCGGAAGACTGAAATTAATTTCAGCTCTGACCATTTTGATTAAAGGCACCTCCCTCTTCCTGAGCCAGGATCACTATGGCAAACTCCTCGGCAGGACGACGACACTGTTCACCAGAGTTTCAACATCTGCTCCATTCTGTAGTGGCTTTCAGCAACTGAATTTCAATGCAATTAAGTACCCCAAAATCTGAGGTTTATATGCATGGCTTGGGTTTTGGTGGTTTTTGTTTGTTTGTTTGGGGGGGGTGGGGTGGGGTGTGGGGTTTTTTTGTTTGTGGTGGTTTTTTTTGTTGGTGTGTTTTGTTTTTTTTTTAAAGGTTCATTTGCCCATGCTACGAAAAGGTATTGGACTAGTCCAGAAGATAAGGAGAATATTGGAAGCCTTTTTTTGGAAAAGAAAGATAAAGCCACTAAATTTCTGAAACACATAAATCTGGAATTGTGTTGTGCTCTCCTGGGATTACTTTGCCAACATATACCATGAAGGAAACCATCATTTAAGTCATACCTTTGAGTACTTCTGGAGCTCCGAATCATCTGTAATGGGCATATCCACATTCACAACCTAAAAATTGTACATCATAACATTTGTTAATATCAGGACAATAAAGACTTTACCAGAATGATGAATTCTGGCAAAAAAACTGATGAGCAAAATAAACTGTACTTAAACAAAGTCACACTGATGCAAAATAATTTTAAACAAATGTTAGAAAAAAAATCTTTCAGACACAGAACATTTACAACTAGGAATGTGGTGATTATGCACTATTAGCAGACTCCAATATTACCCTATTCCCAAAGCCCAAGTGCCAATTTTAGTCAAGTTCAGTAATCCTGTATAAGCACAAAACACCATTATGGTTGACACAAATACCCAATGCGACTTGCCAATCAAAATTTGAAAAGTACGATAGCTTAAGTTGTTACTTCAGGCTATAGTACAGCCACCTAACATCTAGACTAAACCACCATCTTCTGCAGCATGTTTCTAACATGGCTTGAAATACATGATTTTAATTACCAAATTTGAATGCAAAGTGGATTATTTAAAACAGTGATAAGAAATCTCTTCAGTATATCTTCATTTTTTTTTATATTATGAAATAACTATGTTCACCACCTTTTTTCTTGTAATGTTCTTCCTTAACATAATTTATTTATCTGTAACCTTATGAGGTTATTTACTGCAATTTTAAATGTAATAAGATGACATCTGTGGTGATCTACGGCCCGAGGCTGGAGTTTAGGACACTCAAGTTGAATGTTTGGGAGAATTGCCACACTTACTAGATTTGGAAAATATATAGCCTTGCAAAAAATCAGGTAACTTCAGGCTCCTTTGGAAATTTCTAGTTTAACAAGGTATCTATGAAACAACACTAAGCCTCAGCTTTTCCTTTGGCTTAATTTTAAATAGGGCTTCCAGCATCTTGTTTTCTAGTACCTAGGGTATTTTTCCCTACAGACAGAATCCATTTCATGCCCATTCAGTTGTAACTAAATATAACTATGACTGGTAACTCCTCAGCTTGACTGCTCAACCTTAGCACCTGGCAACAAACACCACACAGTCATACACCCTTGTACAAACTGCCAGGGTCTCTTTCTGTTTCAGCAGGATCTCAGCTCCTTCCACTGGTACCACAAAGGATCAGCAACACTGAAGCCATGAGTGACACCAAACCCTCTCTTCAAACAGCTGCTTCTTCTGAAGAGAAATACTTCTGAGAGAATACTCAAATCTGTAGGCACTTTCAGGGTGACTTTCTGGGAGCTGAGTCTAGGAGTGAGGATAGCGTGAAACAGGGGCTGCGCTATCAGGCTGAAATCGAACTAAACGTTGTTACTGAACGCAGCCAAGCAAGACTAGAGGTAGGTACAGACGACAAGAACTGGAAGAAGCAAAAAATGACTTTCAAAATGGGATGCCACAACAGTTTCCTTCTGTTATTTAAAAGGACCAATTGTTAACATTTTCACTGCTGACATTTTACTGGCGGCAGCTAAAGAAGAATTGGAAATGGACGGTTTCACAAACTAAGCAGGTTTTCATTCTCTGTGGGAAGTGTGATAGTGCTAAGGGAAGTAATATCAGACTCCTGAAATGTAAGGATGGGAATACCAAGCAACTGAAGTGGGCAGCCGAACAGATTTATTGCATCACGTACATAATTTTACACGAACTTCAGATCTTAAAGGAGTGCTAATGGAAAGAAGAGAAGCGAGTTTCTCAAAGCAATTCTTAAAGCTACTTTAAATCTTCCAGCGAGTGACTGGAACGATGGCCACTCCAAGTAGTAAAAGTAAGCATCTCTAAATCAACCGGACAAGCATTGCAAAGACAAACAGGACATTTTCTTGATGGTGGTGAGAATTTTTTAAGTCTTCAGAAAGAACACTAGTTGGAGTCTTTTATCTGTACTCACTGGCTAACACAGCACTGAAAAGCGGTAGTGAATTACAATTTCAGTCAACTCCTTATGATGATTCATCAAAACAATCTTTTGCTTGGCAATTTTTTAATATGAAGTGAAGAAATACCTAATAGACACTGGCACCACAAAGTTACACTACGGTGAATTACTTCCTATTTTCCCAGCACATCTGAAAATCATTCCTTCATTCTTCTAATAAAATTGTAAGATCCTTCGTGAAACACAGGAGCTCTATTCTAAGCCTTTTTTTCCCAGTGCACAATAAAACAAATAGATCATAAATGAAATCATAAAAATGCCGTATTTTAAGTAGCTACTATGATGCAGATTTAAAAAGACAGTTGATTTTCTTAAATCACTGTTCCTGTCTAGTATCTGTATAACAATAGGTTCTATATAAACAGAATAAAAAAACAAAACAAAACAAAAAGCCACACACCTCATTATAACATTGCTATATTTCAGCCTTGATGTTATGGGATGTTACTGATCGGTTCCAAACACTAAACTGTTTTATAAACAGCCTGTAATGATAAGCTTACAGATCTGTAATTTAAAGAAATAACATAAATGAATGTAGTTTATTGAAAGATAACATACCATAACTTCATATTCAGGTCCCAGCAGGTTTTCCCACTTGGATTTCAGCTCATGTGCTGGAGGGGGTGGGACTTTTCCTAAATATGAAAGTAAATATTAAATTTACAAGCATATTGTACATTCAGAAGTACATTTACCTCTAAATACTTCAATAAAATTCAGTGTAAATAAAAGATTAGAGGGAATAAGTGCATTAAGCTGAGACGATCAAACAGTGCAAATCAAAAATGTCTTTCTTAGGAAAACAATGCAAAATGTCAGCTACTGCTAATGTGTGATTTATTCAACTGAAAAGCAGAAGAGGTGATGCTTGCATTGATGAGATGCAAGTTCTGTACCATATAGTACTGTAAATAAATTATTCTTTCAGGCTGCAAAACAAATTTCACACGACTTCATAATTTGTTGCTATAAAAATGCCTGCCACTCCAGGGAAGCATTATCTCCCACCAAAATGAACTCCCTTAAGAAGTAAAACACCTGACAAGATATTGCTGTTATCGAGGGGCTGCGTCAGCACAATGCAGTCACAGACTTTATTTATACATTTGGCAGGTATAAAGGCTTGTCTAGTTTAATTAGGCCAGTAAGTAACATGAGCTTTAATATAAGCTCCAGTTCTAAACCAGTCTTCCGTGGGAACTTGGCTATCTTGACATTTATATCTTTTCAGCTTTCTTACTTATGCAACCAAGGCAGTATTACATTCATGTAAGACAATTTGACAGAGCTAGACAGCATAAAATGACTGGCTGCCCTGCATTTGACCTCATCCAGGAGCTCAGCGCACATATAAAGTTCCAAGCCGAAGCAATGTTTAACTGGTAAGAATCAAGCTCTAAAGCAAATTCCATCCAGCAGCTACAGCAGCAGCAACTGGGGTCTGAATTACCAAAAACTGTTTTTTTTCCCCCTGAATGACTGTAGTAGTTTGTCAGATGTCTAGACAAGGCACAGACCACTTAATATTGCTGATGTGTCGTACTGAAATTTAGAATGTAAATCACATTTTGCATACAAACTAGCGAGTAAAATACCTCAAGGGAAGAATTTTGAAGACACCAAGAGAAGCCCAGAGCCCACCTACTAGCAAAAGCCAACACAAATGGGATGTCAAGCTGCCTTTGCTTTCAACACCTTTGTAGACTGCAAAGATAAAACATGAGCTTTGCAATACAATCTTCATTATATCATTTTATAACTTTGAAGTTTTCCACTCATTAAAAACAAAGATTTAAGTTAACTTATACAACAACAAAACCCATCACTGTATCTCTCCCACTCACTTTCTGTCATGCCAGATAGGCAAATCTTGTCTGATCTGCACTGAGAAACCACAGTCCTCAGAGCCTAACAACTGAGATTTCACTTGGAAATATCCAGAGCATCTTTAACCTATAGGCTCAAGTAGATACAGATATTCAAGGATTCAAGCAATTCAGATAACTATTTTCTGTCACCAAAAAGAAATTCCACCAAGAATAAGAACTTGGGTTTGTAAATACAGCCCACAGTTCTCTCTGAAATAAATAATCTCCTTTAAAAAAAAGGGAAGACAAATTGTCCTGAAATTCTCAGCTGTGAGTTAAGGGGTTTTTCCTCCATTGAAATTTAATTGAAGTTTCTAAGGAGAAGTTGTCTTTGTGAGCCTTGTTATCAAGCACAGGCTGATCACTATCTTTACTTCCCAACTGCAGCAAAACCAGAACACCAGTGCATTTTTCTACTCTTTCTATTTGCAGAATTACATAGGGACAGAAATTCTTTAGTCTCTTTTTCTGCTATTACAAAGTTATAGTGTGAACATACAAGACCTAAGCACCTGCAATCGCCTGTGCAGCCAAATATAGATTTTAAGGTTCACCTGGAGTAATGAATCTTAGGGTCAAGCTCAAAGTTCAGTTCAGTAACTGTAAGCTGTGTTCAGTTGGCCAAATACAGATTTTTTTGGCACTTCCAAAACACATTACCAAAATCTATGGAGTTGTTCAGAGCAGGAGCTGATGCACGTCTCCATTTGAAGTTTCCCCCTTTTTTTCTTTCAAACACACTTTGAAGTCTTTGCTTGTAGCTTCCTCAGAACTGTGGAAATGTTGGCTGGAGAAATTTGGATTAAATATTCAATTCCAATGGTATCACCCAATTCACTTAAAATGCTCCTTTCTCCCCAAACAGCTTTTTCCACATGGCAGCTAATAGCAAGTTTCTTTCTAGTCTCTCATCCAGCTGGATTTCTCATGACCTGAGATACGTACCGCATCTTCTATAATGTGCAAGGCCTCAGAAATGAAAACGCTTCCCAGGGACAGCTTTCATTAGCAATAACTTTCAACACATTTAGTCTGTCCGTCTGCCTGCACTTCCATACAGTTTTTAATTTCTAATTAGCAAGCATCAAGAATAAATCACAAGTGTATTGTAAAAATCATCTTTCCTGGTCAAAATTGCCAGCATCTTCAAAATGGGGATCTTTTCTTCTTGCAATTTCCTCCTGGTTTCACAAACTTACTATACAAGCATGTGTACTGTGCTCTAGTGCACTTCATTAATGCACTACCTTTATCTGCCCTATTGTTGGATATCCTTTTTCCCCAGCCATCTTTAAGTGCCTGACTAGCATCATCATATCTTTGAGTTTTGAGTACTGCTGCAAGGCAAAAGAAAGCAGTTCTGCCCAGTCTGCAGTCTTGCAGATGCAGCTGTTAAGTTAATTGCCTCTAGTCTGCTAGCAGAAAGTTTCAGGCCTCGTGCACATTGCATCCTAAACCATGTTGCCTTTGTAACAGAACTGCTTAAGCACGGTTTTGCCTGGCCAGAATTACTGTTTAATACCTCTCCAGGAAACACAATTTAATAAGAATTTCACACAACTGGGCTTAAAGGGAAGTTATACATATTTTATAAAACATACCTTTTACATTAAACTTCTAAAAGCATTTCCAGAGTTTAGTCAGAGCCTTAAATTAGCAGTATTTACTTTAGCACCATTATAATGAAGTGCCCATCACCATGTCCAAAATAAGCACCTATCTTTGGAATTTAAACTTGGACATTAGATTCTATTCCAAGCTGAAATCTTATACATCGTATTTCAGTATGAGTAAAATTTGCAACTAAGTATATCAACTTATTAACAGATACACCCCCACACATTTTATAGTTGCATAAAGCTTTTGCAGAACCTTGTAACTTAAAGTGTTTTCTCACTATGAAAAACCCCAGTTTAATCAAGCAACAATACTTGCTTACCATTGCCTTAGGTGTTCCTGATTCACTACTCTGTTTCAAAGCCATGCCCATTGCATTATCCTGCTGGCCCAAGGAGGACCAGCACTGCTAGATGGTATCAAGGGCAGTATCCAACTGCAAACATCTTCAGTGTTTAAATTTTGGTATCCCAAGACACACTGTGCATACAAACACATTATCCTGTATTCTCCAGGGTACGGGGAGCTTGGATACATGGAAGAATAGAAAAATCTCGTAGTTCATTTGCTATACGATGCACTGGAGAATGCAGTGCAGATATACCACACTGCCCCTCCAAGGAATCAGCATGGGTCCAACCAGCAGCTATGGAATCCAGGCAATGAAGACCTTGCCAGACCCAGCTGCATCTGCACCATACTCGTCAGAGCACTCCGAGTAAGGGGATTACGAGATTTGCACAATGCTAGAATTGAAGGGGAGTCACTCATACACATACAACTTGGTTACAAACTCCTTTTGAAACTAAGGGCTTTGGAGTATTTATGGAGAGGCAGTGGATCCACATCAAAGCAGGCTGGGTCTGCTACGAAAAGGGCTCAAAAATACAGTTTGATCCAAACTGATTATCAGCAGAACAGGGATCGCTATGGCATATCTAGATAACACACCTTGAGACTAACAGAGTTTGTTAACTTCAAGCCAGGTAAAAGCAATTTTAGTTCCCAGCATAAACTGATCCTGGCATTGATATACCGTATTTACAGAGCACTAGGTATTAGGTAACAAATTCCTCAGAAAGTTCTCTTTGCATCAGGGCAGACATCTGCAGCCTGTGACACAAGATAACCCAATCACGGGTAGTCAGGAACTGACTACAGAGACATTGTTCGCTTCAGCAGAAAAAGAAAATACTTTATGCATAGAAATTTCCACAGTAAAAAAAGACTGGGTAAGTGACACAGAACAGCATGCGTTGCCCTTTTCTATGACAGTTGCCTCTGTCATAGCAAGTGTAAGTCCTCCTGGCTCTTCTGCCCCTAAATACATCCTACTGCTGTTAAGTCCTGAAGTTATTCGTCCATTGTAACTACAAATCAATATGTGCTTTTCCATTCATACAGCTAAAACAATGCTTTGATAACCTCATATCTCAGCTACTCAACCACCTCTGTTTTGGCTTCCTATTTCTGGGAACATGCAAAAGTCACAACAAAGGATGTCTGGTTACAAGGCTTGGACAGAAAAGTAAAACAGAATGGAACATAGGAACTGCTACATTTCTCTCGTTTCCAGGTTGTCTTTAACACTGACAGATCCTCCACAATCATAGCAAAATTGTTATTCATTGACAGCCATAATTTAGAACCCTCTATTACATCTACATATCTTACAAACTACAAGGCATAAGGATAATTTATGCTGACTTTAACACAAGCTGTAGAAATTCACCCAGAAGTTCCTGTAGAAGAGCCCAGAAATCTGTAGGGGAATTGAATCACGCCTTCTGGAAAGACCTCCAACATGGATCCAGAAGTCGGCTAAAAACCAAAGCAATCCATGCCTTTGTGATCTGTCCCTGTGTCCAATTGCCTTTGCTGTTGAAAACACATGCCTAATTTGAACTCCTGTCCAGCTTCTGATTCCAGCTATCAGGTCTTTACACCTATTACGCCTTTGCCAGACCAGAGATTCTCATCTGCCTGCGCAGGTGTGCAGTCAACCATTTCCAGTTCAGCTAGTAAGCTCAGGACAAGCAAGCCAGAAATTGCATGTCTAGAGACTGAACTCTAGTTTCCAACAGTAGCATGGGAGGAAGCTGTATGCAACAGTATTGGCACCACAAGGTGAATGAATCGGGTCTGGGAACCAGCAGGCAGCAAGGAGAGGTTCATTGCCAAGTGGGGAATCTCATAGGAGGTGGACATAACTTGTGCTAGGCTTCCTATGTCTCTGGCACTCCAGGAAATGTCAGTGACCAGGAACACTATAAGGAAGACGAGCAAACATGAGCAAGGCAGTTGCTCCTGCACATGGCAGGTGGCTCACAGGTGAAATATATTCACCTGTGTGGAAAATGACCTAAAAATGGAGACGTGTCACAAGACACATTCCCCTGTCCCTGCTGCTGCAGCCACCTCTGGTCCTTCAGCAAGCCCTTTTCAGTCAAAACTCCCGAGGGATGATGCTGCAGCTCAGGTTGCAGGTTGTGGGAGGCCAAGTCAAGCAGCTTGAAAGATGAGTTCTGATGAATTTACTGCAGTACCAAAAGAAGAAACTGCAACAAATGGGCATCAGAGGTGGTGTACAGGAAACCATCAGAATATTTTGAAAAGACTCTGCAGATGCAGGAGCCTAAGACCTGTGAGGGCAAGAAGATAGATATGACTGATGTAACAGTGGATCAGGAAGTAAATGTGAACTCCCAAGAGTTCCATCTCTTGATGCTGTTCACCTAGCAATCTGGTTCAGGGCCCTGGCAGCAGAGAAAGATGAACATATCTTCTCTGTGAGGAGAAGACTGCAGGCAGGACACCTCAGGTCATCACAGTAGGACCAGGGCTAGAAAGAGGAATTGGTGAGCTGGAGGCATTCAGCTCTAGAGAGCTTATGAGATTCATTCCAGAGTACTGAAAGGGCTGCACCTCCACTGTCTGTAATCTACACACAAAAAAACCCCAACCCAAACCAAAACATTGCAATTGAAGGGGAATCACTAATGATTGGAAAAGGGCAAACTTTATGCCAGGAGGAAGATCCAGAGAATTATAGGCCAGTCAGTCTCACCTTCGACTCTGGAGAGTTCATGAGATACTTCCTCTTGGAATCCATTTCCGAAGACATAAATGATGAGAAGGCAGATCAGGAACAGTTAATATAGATCTGCCAAATCTGACCAATCTGACTGTCAAGATAGCTATGTGGATGAAGGGTGTAATACACCTGAACTTTACCAAAGGTTTTGACACTATTTACATCAGCATTCTCATTTTGAAACTGAAGAAGCATGCGTTTGATGACTGCTAAACAGGCTGAAAACTAGATGGACCACTGGGATCAAAGACAGCATTAACCAATGGCTTGACAGCCAGTTATGAGAGAAGGTCAATAGCTACAGAGGCTAATATTATCCAGTATCTTCATCGATCACCTCCATGATGACACAGAATGCACTCTCGGCAAACCCACTCTCGGCAAACACTTTCCCAAGTGACTAGTGACAGGACTAGAGGAAATGGCCTCAAGTTGCGACAGGGGAGGTTCAGGCTAGACATTAGGAAAAAGTTCTTCACTGAGAGAGTGGTGAAACACTGGAATAGGCTGCCCAGGGAGGTGGTAGAGTCACCCTCCCTGGAGGTATTCAAGGAGCGTGTGGATGTGGCATTGTGGGATGTAGCTTGATGGACATGGTGCTGTGTGGTGTTGGGTGGGTTGTGGCTTGTTATTGTTGTTGTGTGGCGTGGGTTTTGTGGTTTTGGTTTTTTTTTTTTTTTTTTTCTTTCCCCCCCCCCCCCCCCCCCCCAGGTTGGACTCGATGATCTTACAGGTCTTTTCCAACCGTACTGATTCTGTGTGATTCTGTGACCTTTCTTGTAACGGTAATAGAAACTAGGCTTCAAACCTGTGGACAGTGCTACCTTCTGGGGACAGGGTGGGGTGGAAGAGTTGATAGATCCAACAGGTAGAGCTTTACTTCAGAGGGACATGAACAAGAAGCATTACAGAGCAAAAGCTAAAGATGGAGTAAGCCATGACAGCCCATCACTATTGAAAATAGATTAAAGACAATTCCAAAGACTAGAAGAGACACTGCAAGATATCCTATCCACCTGTTTTATGTAGGCTCTGCTTCTTTTCATTTTGAAGATTATCCTTCTGTTCTCGGTTTTCCTCATTCTTAGTGTCCACACTAGTTTCAGTCCCTACAGCTCCAGGGGACACAAAGGCTGGAATAGTTGGCTGCACTGTGAAAACAGATGAAAAAAAAATAAAAAAATCAGATGCTGCAAAATATATGAAGTAGTTACACCACCTCACAGTAACTATAAATTGAGTGAAAAATAAAATAATTTGCTAAAAAAGAAAAAAAAAATTATTACCTCTATCTGAAGGTCTTTCTGAAGAAATAGTAGAAGAAGGTTTCCTTCTAAGTAAGGTAAGGCGTACAGTCTGTCCTGTGTTACGCAATGCCTCTACCACTTCTTGGTTGGTATAATCCTGTATATTAACTCCATCAACCTAAAATGATAAAATCCTATCATGTAATAGTAATCACATTACATTCTTAGGCTGTACCATACACTGTAAGAAACATCCACATTATTTTGTGCAGAAATGATAGGGTTATTTGCAAATACTACTATCTTTGGCGAAACAATCTCATTTAATCAGTTACATTTCACTAATCAGATAATATTTTCAAAATGCATTTTAAAAGGAAACACAACACCAGTAATTTCTTCTGTCTTCATGGTGTAACCACAAAACAGAATTTACTAATCTGATATAAGTATGCACTGATTTTCCCCTACAATTTTTTTGCTTACAAAAAACATCTTGAGGAGTATTGCGGACGAAGCTTCCCAGCAAGAGTAGTCAACCTAGAACTCTGTTCAGTTCATTATCACTGTTAGTTTTCTCATGGATTTCTAACATGCCCCACACAAGCCTATATACATAACTGTTCATATAATCCACTCTGAACAGCCCAATTCTTACATGAGTTCAGACGTTTTAATTTACACACAAAATACTCTATTCACCTCACTGATAGATCATGCATCAGTAGGGGCTTCTCCTACAAAGCTGGAGATAAAAGCACAAGGTTGTATCAATTTTTGGTCTCACAAAGGAGAAGCTGACTTTGGAAGGTCTGGCATAGCACACATTTTAAAAGAAATTTAAAATCATATCTCTATAAATATAAAAATCTCTTAAAACAAAAGACTGCAATGCATTCCTGCTTGTACTGTGAATGCAAAATTGGCTATTATTCAATTCACTGTTATTCAATGTTTTTTTAATTTTTCTACACATAAAGCTTCAGTTTTTAAACCTAAATTGTGACTATTAACATTTTCATTGTATCCACACTATGCTACACAGTCATTAAGGACTATAAACAGTGTGCCACATCTTGCAAAATCTTAACCATCCTCAAAACCCATTCAGTTCAAATACAAGTAAATGCTGCTCATCTTTACTTCAGGCTAAAAGCCAAGAATCTCCACTCTGAAACATTTTAATCCATAGTAATTTTCATAGTTAACTACTATTTACTACTTCTTTGAATATAAAATAATATTTTAACCATAGCAAGCCAAAGCTCATTTCTGTTACAAATCTACCTAAATAAATACGAACCACCAAATTACTTCCTCTGCAAAGTGGAGAAGGTTTAATTATTTTAGAAAGTCTTTACTACATTGTTCTTTTAACACTGAGATGTGTAATGAAGTATTAGTTCTACAACAATATATAAGCAGACTATTTTACTTACAGCAACAATTTTGTCATGAACATGAATTTGGCCATTGTGGTCAGCAGCACTACCAGGTATTATATTTTTCACAAAAATCCCTGAAGGTTCTGTTGGCAAGGGGAGAGGAGGAAGAGAAACAAGTCACTACATTGACCTAGTTTTTTTTCTTAATAAGATTTTTAATTACAGCCTTTTTCACACACTTCTTCTGTCCACAAAGTTATAATTCTGTAAACCACCAACATTTGCACGTTACCACTCACACAGCTTGACATAGAACAACTGAGGATCTCCGATGGAAAAAAACAGAAACAGCACCAACACAACCACCTGTACACTGACCTCAAATTTTTTTCCTTAAAATGGCTCACAAAAGGCCACCCCCTCCATGGATTCATCCTTGTGCTTACCCAGGCTTTAAACCACAATCACTTAAATCCATGCTGCATTTGATTTCAATAGGACTACTTAAGCTAAAAGTAAAGTATGTGCTTAAGTACTTTGATCAGGACTTCAATCATCTTCTTACAGCTAAAGAATTTAGCACTTTAAATCTTAATGAAAAAGGATTTTTCATTAAAAAAAAGAGAAACAGGGAAATCAGAAAAGCTGTCCTTTGTCATGTTTGATTATTAATTCTAACGTCTAATTAGAACAAGGAAATAAAAACAAACAAAAAAAACCAGTAAGAAACCCAATCATCAGTTGAAACAGTAACCCTTCCCTTCCACAAACTCCTGCAAAATATGAGATGCTGATCTTTAATCCTCGTGAATCTTCACACTTCATCCATCTTTTTCTGAACACTAACCTCCCTCAGACACCTGCCCAACACGGCCTGTCCATGCCCAGCAAAACCCTTCTACCGGTGCTTCAAACCCACCTTCTCCCATTGACTGACACATGCTCCTCCCCAACCCAGTTCCCTGTGCTCACTTCACTGGCCTGGGATTCCTGACTGGCAATGCAAGAGGATGTCCTGGGAATGAAGAGGGCTGGAGAGCAACTCCAGCTGCACCACATTCCCAGAATACTTTCTTGAGTCCCACGAGGAAGGGGAGGGGATAAAAAGCACTACTTTGTGTAAAATCAGATATTCAGTTGAGTCAATTTTAAAGATACTATCATTTGTGGAACCAGTACTTGAAAGATGACTTAACAGCTCTAACTTAAAGAGGATTTAGAAAAAAACCCAAACTGATTCCATGCCCCCATATCCTAGCATGGGTATTTTAATCAGCTCCCAGAGTTTAGACACTGAAACAGCCATCTGTCAAAGACAAGTACATCATCTTGTGAAGGTGGCATACACATCACACAGAGCTAAGATTCTCTGTATCTCCTGCCCGGCAGAGGGAGAGACTAGTTAATCTGACTGATCATTTCCACTCTAACACCTACAATTCATTAAATAAACCAAAGTTGCATGTTGAGCTATTTTGTACATACTGAAGATGCCATTCAAAAGTTAATGCAAACCGGGGACATCCAATACTCTGGTTTTGAAATTCTGCTTAAAATGTGCTAAATTAATTGTGCCATATACATACTGCAGGGGCAAAATAAGGAACAGTGCTGACAGGAACCTGGCTGTGTTAGAGTCTGTACATGCAGGAACTGTCTCTTACAGTCTAATATGTCTTGCACAGTAACAACATAAGCATGTAAAATTCACAGTCCAGCAGTCAAGTGGGAATTATTTTTAAGCTAATTACAACTCTTCAGAAATTTTTGTGGCTCAATTTCACTTTGCAGCAAGTTCTCCAAATATCTTCTTCACAGATTTTGTAGGTTACACTGTTTCAGAGAAGTGCTATCTATTTTCCCCATAGTAAATAAAGGGTATTTGAGAAGCCCCTGTCCTAGACTTTACTAAATCCTGTAGAACTCACCTTCATCACATGTGCCAGCATATCCAACAATTGTTATCCCTAGGCTTTGCCCATTCTTTTTTATAAGTTCAACATCATGGGTCTCAAAAAGGTTGGTATTATCCTATAAATAAAGCACAAGACAGTAAAAAAAAAAATCTTGTAATTTCACAGTACCATTACAAAATTGCACGTTAAGATCTTCAGAAGTGAGCAGTGATTTTGATTTTCCTGTTTTAGGAGGGATCAGATTTGCAAAAGAGATATACCCAAGATTTGCTGAAAATAAGGTGTCACCCAAAGTCATTAGTTGCTTTTTAAATTCTTTCCTAATACTTTCTCTGCATACTTGTCAGAGGTATAATATTCATATTTCATGGAAAACAAAGGTTTTCATTAGACTGCTTAGGGGCCATTTCCCTTTGGATTCCACTGCCACTTGGTAACAACAAACTTCCCAGTCAATCCCACGAGACAACAAAAATTCCGAATGCCCTCAGGATTTCTTCTTTCCCTTTCATACGTTAGTCTTGATAAACAGTGTCATGAATCCACTTGCCTGAGCTCTTTCTACTGGACAGTTAAGAAGCAAAATACCCTAGTATAAATACACGGTGTTATCACATCACACATTTCTGTCAGAAAAAGTGATGCTTATTTCTCCTTGTTATCACCTACTAAGAAAGTGAGGGGCAGCAGAAAGGGATCTCAAAACAGAAACAGGTTTGGTGCCTTGAAAGAAACCACATGTACACATAGAAGGCACATCTATTAAATGGCATCTCTTCAGTGCCTGCTTAAATGCAAATATGGGAGACTAGGTAGGTGTTTGAGCTTATTGTTTGTTTTTATGCTAGACCCCAAACCACAAAACCATTCCAAAAGTCAGTCTTACACACATCAGCTTAACAAGTTTGATATGATCCTGCTCAGATTTGAACACCACTAAACTACAAAGAGCACTGGAAGCCTCCAGGTTGTCTAAGGCAATGGGAAGCAAAAGACTCATTAGTTTGCATTCAATGAAAATTACTTCTAAGACTTAACAGAGGAAGGGAGAGTATTAATTTGTAAATGCTTTATTGTTGAACTGATAAGACGACTTCTCATAACAAACAATACTTGAAAAGAGAAGCACATAACATGACCTGTTCTCTAAACCCTCTGCTTACTACAGTTACCAAAGAAACATAAAAGCCACTAGCTAAGATTACAATATGATCTGATCTTACACTGGAGAAGCGTATGGAAAAAAGTCCCCACAAAGCTGGCCTCAGTATGTCCCAACACGCAACCACTCTTGCAAAATGGCAAGACAGAATTCGAACAGGACACCCTAAAGATATTGGTGCTACCAAGGAAAAAAACAATTAAGCATATAGATCTGGGATTGCAAGGGAAAAATTAAAATACATAAAGCTGTTTGTTTTCAGTAATCAGATATGGCCCAATGGGATCAAAAATAAGGGGATGATCAGAGTAAAGTCTGTTAAAGTGATGAAACCAAGAGGGATAGTGTCACTGCCAACAGCAAAAAATGGACCAGGAAACCAGAAAACATTTCTTAAGAGAGCGAACAAAAGAGAAGTTTAATCATATGCTTGCCAAATATCAGCTTTGGAAAGACCTATATTAAAAGCAGGCCAAAGTTATGGCTGTACCTATTCCACTTCTCACTGAAAGACAAATCAATGGACAGCTATCTCCCTTCTTATCACACACACCTCCCTCCACTAGCCAACTCATTAAGCTCATTAAATGCTTTCCAACTCTCTTGCTCTATAAGACACTGCTGGAGATGAAGATAAGTTTAGATGCTCTGTCACTTAGCTTTAGGAGAGGGAACCAAAACAGTAAACAAGCCTATAGCAACATCTGAAATGGAGCTATGGCCTTGAGAGTCCTGCTATTTGCACAATCAAAAGCCCTTCACAGTCAGTGCTCTGGCTCTACAGAAATTTTCTCTAAGTAATGTTACAGGTAGAATGCAAAACATTAGAAGTGGAGTCTGGAAAAATCAAAGTACAGAGTCCTAAATACAGTCAGCACAAGTAGGCTGCTAATATTGCTGTCGGTATCTTGGAAAGTACAGATAATATAACTGTTTTCCTGTGCCTATGCACAGACGTAAGTAGTTTCAGTTATTCTCTACTGCAGGAAATTTAAAGGAAATCAAATATTAATATAAAACTGAAAAAACCTAACCATATATTAAAAATGCCTTTCTGCTGGTTTGCAAAAAAGAATAGGAAAATAATTTCTATTCCAAAGCTCACAGCTAGTGAAAGCACTCAGAAACCAGATAGAAATTAGATTATAGGAAAAAGTTCTGTCGTAAATCAGACACAAACTGAAAGGTGGACCATTAAAATCATGATTAAATTAGTAAATACATTCAGATTAGCCACTATTCTTGACTTCAGCAAATCTCTCAACACCAGAAAGAAGGGTTTCTTCAAATCTAAATACGAAGGCACTATTCAGTTCAGAAAACAATAGATGACATTCAGAAAGAAACATGAAATTGCAACATTATTTTTTTCCCCTCTAAACTACATAGCAGGAATAAGGAGGACACTAAAAAGACACCAGAAGGAAGAACATTTTAGAAAGACTGCAGCATCTACAATGTGACTTTCAGGCGGGGAAGAGAGAAAAATACTACTTTGTAGAGGAAACAAAACTAGGACCCATGTAATTTTTTCCTAATACAGGCCTTGGAAAATATGATAAGGCCAGAAAAGAAGTGCTTCATAATGATGCTGATTCTCTAGGAAAGCCTTTTTTCAGAGTATTAGACTCCAACCTTATGTACATAGATTACCCCCTCCCATCTCTCTGCCACTCACGTTTCCTACTACACCAATCCCTCTTCTAAGAGGGGCTTGAGAAGGACCCAAAATACTTTACTGACAGCTTCAGCCACAGTAGTCTTCCAGAGAGATGCAAGACACAAAGCTAACAGCTGTCTTTGCAGTGACTATGTCCAGTAAGCTTGTAACAATATGACTGCTAGTCTGACCTTTAAAAATGGTGCTCCAAAAAAATAGCTCTCCTCACTCATATTCAAGAAACTAGGCAAGAAAGAAAAGGCTACTCAGATTCTACACCTAAATCTAAGCAGCACAGTAGTAGCAGATGGTACACAAGCACAGCTTTGTTTATGTTTCGAGACCTACTGTACACTTAGTGTAGCATTTGTTGATTTTAATTACTCAAAACTGAAAAGAATGACTTCAAAAACAAGAGACTTTGATATGACCATGATAAGATTTGCTAAAACAAGTTTCAAAATTTTTAGATATATTTCCTATCACAGACAGTAGCATAGACTATGAAAACATTACACTTATGTTTCATAAAAAAATGATTGTGCTGAATAATTCTGGTGTGGCCATGGCGCTCTGGATTTCAGAGTAGGGAAATTCACATTCAAGTTTTAAATCCACTTACAAATGATTGATTAGCAAAAATGTAATGAGCTAAGAAGGAGAACTAAAAGTACCATTTATCGATAATGTTTATGGTCTTTGTAATTAAATTACCCACTCTGAAATAAATTCTGTAAAGCTGGTCATTCCAATCCCAAGATTATAGGTATTAATAACATACAGGAAAAAGGGAAAAATTATAGAAGGCAGGGCTATAATAATGACCACTTAAATACATGCATATGGTATCTGGAAACTCAAAAGAGGAGAAGCACTTAGGTCTCAAGAACACTCTGTTCTCCTCCTCCTTTCTGATCACAAGCCACAAACATACTTAACAATGTCATAACTAAATACCAAATACTTACATTTCCATTTTCAAAGGAAGGTAATGTACTGACAGGCCAGCTCACAGGAGCTGGTGGAGTCTCCATAATTTCACACTTTGGGTCTCTTGCAACGGTCATCCTAACAGAATTCCCACAGTTTCTCAGCACTTGGGCAACTTGTTCGCTGGTCATTCCTCGCACATTGGTCCCTCCAATCTGTAAGATGTGATCTCCTGTCTGGAGCCTCCCATCCTTCAAATATAAATAAAATTGCAAAAAATGTTTCCAGTCTATACATAAAATATCTTTTTCATTACAAAATTGAAACTGTGTACAGGCGTCTTCATGGCCAGGAGAGCCAATGCAAGAAAATACCATAAAATTGACCAGCACTGCAACATACTAAATAATTCAAGGAAGCATTTGCACAATTATGCACTGTTTTTCCCACAGTAGTTAACAGTGGTAAATCAACCTTTCCAAAACTGAGTAAGATACACAGGTTGAATAGCACCATTCCTAAGAAATCGGTTACTTTCCTCATTTAGGAGAAAACAGATGATGACAACGTTTTACAATCTCACAGGTTGTTATGTCTTGCTGTTTCATAGAATACTCCTGATCGGATATGGGTTAGAATAAAAAACACAGCATTTTGATTTAAGACTTTCTAGAGTTTATCCTAATACTTCTATATTAACCTGGCAATTCTTTTCTCATATGACTAGCTCCAACTCAAGTGAGTAAATCCACGGAAGGTAACAAGACTCCACACAAACCATTTTTTACATGATAATTATGATTCATGACCTACATCATCATTTCTATTATAAACAAGCATTCATAGAAGCAAATCCTCAGCTGGTATTGATCAGCACAGCTCTACCACCTTAGGTGCATTGATTTATACAGCAATCACAGCAGAGTTATTCCCAGAACTAACTCAAATTCATTTACAAACCCATCCAATTTTAACATGAATATGTGCTCATTATTTCATATTTTCTTAATGTCTCATTCAGCTGAGAATGATGTGGTGAGTTCTTAACTTACATGCTTCATTTGTAGCCAAAACACTTTATTCCTTACAGCAAAACAGGTGTTACACAATAATTAAAAAATACTCATTTATACATGACAGTTTGAGAGGGAGGCAGTCAAGCAAAAGTCAACATTTTCCAGTAAAGCTCTCTGAATCTCCAGTTTTCATTTCCAACCTATACTAGAGGAAGTATCTTAGCCTCCTTTTTTTGTACATTACCGGATCTTGTCTGTCTGCGTTCCCAACCTCAAATATTGTAACTTGTCATGACCAAATTTACATTAAAAATCCAAATCTGTTTTGCTATTGCACGTGTTCTACTCCTGAAGTGTAGCAACACTTAGCACTGAGTCTTTAAAGATCAGCAGTCAAAGGTTGCAAACTGTACCTGTGCAACTTTAAAAGATATCAGTAACGTCAAAAGGCTTTGCACCCATCCTCAGTGTCTCCTTGAACAGGTCAGACCACAAGGCAGGGATTAAAACCCCTTTAAAATGAAACTCATTAAAAACAGGACGTCTTCAATCTATAAACTGAATCTTGCAACACAATTACTTCAATCAGGCAGATTCTCTTGCCTAATTATTTATTTGGAGAGTTTGTTCCTATAGATGTTGCCAAATGTGCCAAATTCTACAGAGGATGTGCAAATCCATTAAGAGTATTTGCCCTCCCCCAGACTGACCAAAGGCTGAAAATATCAAACGTATTGAAAATATTAGAAGGTTAGACAAGTTTTCAGAATTTCTGCATGTTCAACAATGTCATAAAAGCCAAAGCATGTCTGAGAAACAACTTAATTCATATCAGGTGCTGACTTTTTCCTCAATCATACCTTCAACATATTTATTTATGAAGTATATGTTGGCATTCAGACTTTGATGCTATCAGCTTCCTTTTGTTTAAGTATATTAGTTTATTTTAAGACTGTCAAAACCAGTTAATTGTACTTTACAATCAAACAAGACATGACATAATATAACAAATTACCCGATCTGCTAATCCCCCAGGAACAATTGTTCTTACAACTACTCCACTCGACTTTCCTCCTACAATTCCAAAGCCTAATCCTGAACCATCGTTAATCAGCTCAACGTCTTCAACGTGGCCCCAGTGAATCTGCAATTAATAAGAACAGGAGATTTTAATTTCAGTTGATCTTTAATGTTTCCAATTTTCACATGTACCAGGAATGACGAGAATTAATCAGAGCAATTTTCTCTCTCTACCCCACATATTGGGAATCTGTTGGATTTTGTTCAGTCAGCTTCATTTCCTTATAAATACGCAGTGGGACTTCTCATCTGTTTTTAAACATACATTTTGTCCTTCGCTTTCAGGATAACAGGATACTAGGAAAAAGCCTGACTAAGAAAAAACAATTTTAAGATTTTCTTGCCAAAATGAAAACTATCCTTTTAGTTTTTCATAAATCAAGAATACTGCAAACAACAGAGAAAAACAGAGGCAAGGAGCTTGCACTGGCCTAGTTTTCACTTAGCATTGCCCAAATTCTAATTTCTGTTATTTCACTTACACACTGTAAACACCACCAGCACACGCTGAATTAATAGTGCAGTACAATATTCTGCCATACTGAATTGGAAGCATGTTTCTAAGCTACACTGTACCATGACCTTATGTTCTACAAGACAATCTGAAAATAACAAAGCTGTTAAGCAACCCAAACCCAGCCAATGTTTCTGTCAGATTAATATCTCATAGAAACCAAAATGGAGCAAAGTAGGCAGATTTAAGTCTTCGGTGAATAAAGGATTTATTAGCATACTGAAAATCTTTGCCAAAGCCAGTTAAATATCATAAAAGAAGTTTAAAGACCCCCTGTAGAGATATATATTTGTATTTTATTTTGTTAGTCTGTTCAGTGCAGATCTTTCAATGAAAAAGCAGTTAAAGTTTAATTCTTTAAAATTTTCAGTGCAATAAACAATATTGATTATCCACTAAAACCTTCAGATTTCACTAGCTCTGTAATAATCATGAGGGAAATAATTACTGAGAATAAGGAAAAGCACTGCTCTTAACCAGATTTTCATCAAAACCTACTAGCATAATAAATTAAGATTTCAATATTGCAAACCCTGGATTTAGGTGTGCAGTTCGACCAAATTCAGTGAAGCCACCTGGACCATATGGTTTGAACACAGATGGAAGTTCAGCCCTAGCTTATTACATGTCCCAGTGACAATCTCTCCTTCTTCAAGAAAACAAAAGGGTTCACAATCAATGAAATTTGCAGATAAAAAAAAAATCTGATAAATAAACAGGGATTGAGAGGTTCTTTAAAAGATATTTTTTGTTTGTTTTTAAAACAAAGACAAGGCTTTTTGTTTTGAGCAATTTAAGTTTAAATTGGTTGGGATATTTCAAGCAGTGCTCATGATAGGTTATGTTTACACTCTTTTAAGATGTAATCAGAGCATCTTTAATGGCTGAGCACAAGTAGGTTTCAGCTGGGTATACTCATAAAATGCTTTACCCAGCCTATGCTGAACAGACCCTGCTGCTAAGAATATGTTGATCTACTAAAGCTTCTGCTAGCCCATAAAAACCCAGGATCTATTTTATAACAACTTCATGGAGCTTTGCAATGGAAGCCTTACACTTATTGCATGATCAGTCTAAGTGAAATGTCATCACATCGGAAATCTGATTAAAGAAAAAAATCCCTACATGTAAAGCTTGCTAACACAAACACTTACAACCCCGAAAAAATATCCAGCATAGTTCAGAATCTGATTTTGACAGTATTACAACAACTCACAGTCTCAGGTGGATTTATATCACTTAATAAGAGAGCCGAAGTTCTGCTGTTTCCTTGAACTGGCTCCCTAGCAACAACCAGATGTAGAGATCCTGTGGATTGCTGGAGGAGGGCAATAGCGTGCTGATGGGAAATGTTCTGATCCAATGGGGTGCAATTAATGGCCAGTATGTGGTCATTTTCCTTTAGTCTTTGATCCCTTAACAAAACATTAAAAGAAATTTTAAAATGCAGCATAGGGACTTCACAACAGGCTTGTGTAATTTAAATATGAACATGCAAAATACACAGTTATGCAAGGTTAAACATTTATATATTTAAAAAATCTGCTTATTCGACTGTCTTCCACAAAATACAAACTACATGCAATCCACACTGTACTGAATTGCCCAGCCATATTTTGTTCCAACTTTATCATGGTAAAGAAATTTGCTCCATTTTTCCCTTTGCTTCTACTCAAAATTCAATGAAATTCCCTCATCCTTTCTTGAAGATACTGAATTACAGGGCAGAAAAAAATTATTTTTGTAGTTATACAAAGAACTAGGAACTATTCTTCATTATGTTTAGCACTACATGATACTATCTCTACGTACCCACAACTCAGGCTATGATACTGTTTTGTATCATTATTTAATCTAAAGATCGATGAGCTGCATATTTATATTTTTACTCAAAATTTACAGTATCAAACTTCAGACATCAAATTTTCTTCGTTCAACACACAGTTCAACTAACACCTTAAGATAATATAAATTTCACAGTTAATTCACCCTAGCGATGAATTTAGATTTGTGACAGGAGAGAAACCATCACTCATCTCCTTTGTTAAATATTCATTCTGAGCACGAGACCAAACTGTTACATAGACAGACACTGCCTTCAAAGCTCTGTAGGAATCCAAAAAAAGTCGCCAGGAGATCTTGTCTCAGAAGCAAAATGGGAAGCATGCTCGGGAAATTTATAAACTCCGAGACAATAAAACTGCACATCTTAACTAACGCATTTTAAACTTCCTTTTTATCATGCGACGTTTAAGATGTTTCCCAGAAATCACTTTCTTCAAGCACTAACTGTATTTTAGATTCTCTCATCAAAGAAAGTGAGCAGCAGGTCATCAAATCCTGAAGTGAGATATTCACCCTCCTTTGACATCCGGATCAGTCCATCTGTCTCCACTTTGAAAGAGCCTAATATGCTTTTCTTTAAGTGTTCTCTGGTGTGTTCTCTGTGGGCCCATAGCCATTATCATTCCAACCTCTCCCCACTCTTTTTGTCATCCTGTGTTGGCACTTCCTGACATGTGTTATTTAAAAAGTGACACCAATGACTTGAAATCTAGACACATTTTCTTGAAACATAATTCCAAGCACTGCATTTGTCTCATGCCAGCTCTTGTGGTTTTACAATCACATTTTATTTTTAAAGGATTGCTCTGTCTTTTGTTGTTGGGTGAAAACCCACAGACAATACGGGAAGAAACTGCCTGAAGCCTTGATTCTATGATGACATCTGTGCAGGGATCTGTCGGGAGGACTGGATCTAAATTTACACAGGAAACAAACAGTAAAACCAACTATAAATAGGGCATTGTCATAGGCACATAAATAAAGAAACGAGGGGGGGGGGGAAATATCTTTCAGGAACACAATGCATAAAAATTCAAAATGGAGGCTAATTTTTATTTTCCTTGTATTCTTTTCTGAGTTCTCTTTTGTTTTTTAATCAGTACTCAAGATTCTCTTCAGTGAGTCATGATTTCTGGAAATTCCATTTATGAATGGCTCGGATATTTAAAACTCATCTGAAAATCTGATCCTCAAAACATGAGTCCATTTAGTTGAAAAGCCAGAATTCAAGATACCTCCAACAAAATATCCCACCAGATAACCCGGACAAACGTGTTAATCTGATAGAGTTTTCAACGTGAAAGTCGTGACTTTTCCCTTCATGGAAATACTGCAATTTTCCAATACAATTATAAAGATCTCACCTGTCAGCTATGCTTCCTGGCTGGACTTCCTTGACAAAGATACCAACTTCTCCTAAGCTGTGATTTTTAAGGGCAACCACACTAAATCCAAGACCTCCAACAGAAGGCTTTTCAATCTTTATTGATTCTATTTGTCTCCCCTAATAAAACAGAAAAAATTGATTTACTAATTTTTAATGCAATAGAATGAGCTAGTTTAAAATTTATGAACACCGGGAGAATTATTCTCCTCCTAAAACTAAACAAAGGCAAAATACTGAATATGTTATTTCTATAAAAGCTCCTCCATTTATTATTTTTAATATAGCAGAGTATTGGATATGCAAGCACTCTGAGGTTCTGAAACCTCAGGGAATTTAAGAGCTGCTTTCACACTTCATTCACATTATGAGATGAATTCCAAACTGGATGAAAACTATGAACGAAGTGCTGTCTAGAGCAATATATTTGGGATTTCTGGAAATGCTGCATAGCTAAACTAAATTACTTGTCTTTTGGCTCCCCTTGCTTTTAATGCTGATTTTTAGGTATGCGTTCAAAAGATTGCAGCTTTTAAATAAAGAAATTAATTTCCTTCCCCTCCCTGCAACTTCACACTTACTGCTAAAAAAAGTTTGCTTTTGTGACTGCCTGCTTTTCAGTTCTAAGACAAGATTTCTGGGGTTGTTTACTGGGAAATATTACTTAGAGAATGCACTGCTATCACAGCTGTTTTATCCAAAATAATGTGCAGTCTTTACTGCTAAATCTTTTATCTGATGAGTTAATGACACACTAATGAGAAGAGTTATGCTCAAAATATTACAGCTACATTAAGGTAGTCAATTAGCAACAGTTACTTAATATAGAAAGGCATGACTAACCAATTAAATTAATGGTTCAAAGTAACACAGAACAATACATTTGTGGTATAAATGCCAATCCCACGCGGGTGGATGTCTGCACCTGTACAACTTCCATAAGCATCTGGTACATGCTACATCACTTGTTAAAGAAATCAGCATCTGTCTGGCAAAGTTAAGACATACTAAATGAAGAGTTAAATAAAATATTACATGCCAATTCTTTTAATCATTTGCACTGTTCATGTATTAACAAAGTTGGTACATTTCCAACTTAAAATGTACTTAATAAAACAAGTCTCTCCATCAAAACAAGTTTCTACAGAAAATGTCCATTTTCAATTGTCGTCAAATACCAAAAAAGTTTTCTGGCAACTGAAATTTCTTTTCTACATTGGTGTGTTTGGTAGAAAGTAAGACAAAACAACTGGCAAAGAAAAAAAAACCACCACCAAACCACCTTCCATTGCAGACGTTATCTTTCACAGGGAAAAGTTATCCTCAGCACTTCTACTCTCTTGCTGGCTAGGAGGCACCACACTCCCCGATAGGCAACAAAACAGCATGTTTGAAAATGTACTCCAAAAGCCTGCAAGAAAAAGTTTGACATTAAAGGAAAATAAGTTAGGTTCACTAAACCTGAGAGCCTTACCTTTGCCATCTGTTGGATGATTGCATTAAATTCATTAACTCCCAGGTTTGGAGTGAAGGCAGATGCTTTGGGTTCAGGTGAACTGCAAGGTGTATACACGCTCCCAGCAGCAACCGATTTGTCAGCAAACACTAGTAGCCCTCTCTTCGTAAAATCAAAATCTACTGAACGGTCAGGAGGCATATAATTGAGCTGAAAATGAACAAAGATGTAGAAAAACTATTAAAAACAAAAGAAGAGATTTCTACATATACCATCTTGTGTGAAGACTGCCAAAGAAGCAAGCATACATATGTTCGTATATGCCTATTCACACAAAAATACTCACCTCTATAAATTAGGCAATGTTAATATAGAAGCTCAAACCAAGCTACCATGTCAAGTTTAAACTGTTTTTCAGAAGAAGTTCTCTGAATGTTTCAGCTGTGTTTCTACTCCACTCATTTTCTCCAGTTTTTCCATTCTGCTTCCCTGCCTGTGCCTATTATCCCCTTTTCACCCTGATATTCCAGAAATAACACATGCAAAAGCAACAACATTAAAGAGGCACTCAAGCACTGTTGCAACTGTCAGGCAAACCTAGACAATTTTGGCACAAGAATCCAAATTTTTTTAAAAGTCACTTAGTCACTCAGGAGCCAAAGGCCTAGTCTGTATTATGTCCTCCCCAGAGAGAACCTAAGGTACAAACTACCATTGAGCCTGTTATTGCTAGAACTTGCAGTTCAATGTCTAGTCCTGATAGATAATGAAAAAATGCAAAAATATTCCCAGTGCAACATAGTAAACTGAGAAATTCCATCCTGAAGGAAACTGCTCTTGAGGGACATACTTAAAAAGAATTTCAAGAAAACCAAAGTTTCCTAGATAGGATAATTCTGACCATTCTGGAAATAAATCCATTATGTTGCAGTCACAAAGCATGATCTTAGCTGTATTTGCATTTTCATACATTTTTAATAGCTTGCAAACATACATGCAAGCTTTGGAAGGAAGGAACAGGAACAGATGCAGCACCTATGTGAACATGGGAAGAAGGGAGAATGAATGGCACAACCACTACCATGCCACCCAGGCAGGAACACGTGCAATACATTTGGTGATGCAGCAAGGTGGCCTCGTCCCCTGACACCCACCCTCTGTATCTGCAGCTGTGCGGGTGCAGTAACAGCGGAGACAGGGATTGCTGCTGCTGCTAAGAGTGTGCCAAGTTAGTCCCTGATTTTAAGTTTGCATGCCTGACTCTGCTAACTGCACGGTGAGACCTGTTCATGCAGATGTGTCACTGACACCCATATCCACAAGATCTAAGAGACAGCTGGAGTTATAAACCAATCCACACAAGTTCCTTCCACTGCTGGAACCAGGCCATTTTAAAGCTAGCTTGGGTACGTCCCCATCAGAGCTTGGCAAATCTTCAGGGGTGGTTTTCTAGACTATATTTCCCAAAACAGGTTGACTATTCTTGTACAAGTCAACAGGAACTAAGTGATGATGTCTTTTAAGGAGGAAAGATGCTGCCAGTTAGCTGATAAACACTATTTAGCTTCTGTGAAAAACAAAGGATCCCAGTTCCAACTGTATTCAGAACTCAAAGTACTAGAGCTGATGTCCTTTGCAGATGCTTTTCTCCAACTGATGCGGTTCTCAACGCCTGCCTCTTCTGCATCCCTTTCAAAGCACGTTGCCCCATGACCTGTTTGTTGCGATACCGCTTCTCATTTCAGTAGTGACTCTGCAGATACTAGCTTGAACAAAAAAAAAAAAATCCCAACATTCACTCACACCAAGTTACAGCTTACTAATGAGAGGGCCCTCATTAACACACGCCTACATACCCTGTTTTAAGTCCCAAGTTCACTATAGTTATCATCACACCAACACTTGTAATTTTACACTCACTTGTTCCTTCAGTTGCTTGATGGATTGCTGGAGGGTCAGTATCTGGTTAAACAAAGGGCTCCTGAGCGTGTTACGCAAAACAGTCAGGTTTTCATTATGTTGGGAGTCTCTTCTCTCACGCAGTTTTGCTTGCAGACGATCAAGGACCTGCAGCACCTGCTGTTTATCTGCACCACAAAGTAGTACATGTTAGGAACAGAGCTTCATTTCTCACTGCTTAACAAAAGTAATCACTTGCAGACTACGTACCTGCAGCAGTATTTTCAGGCATGTTGAAGGGTATTTTTGGAATTACTCAGAATAACCTAGATGAGGTTAAAAAAAACCCCAAATTAATAATTTACATATCTGAGCAGAATGCTAACAGATACACAGTCAATAAATGCAATAATAAAATACTAAGCTAACTGTAACAAATTTAATAAAAAATACTACTACTCCCTGTTGCTTACCCCAAGTATTCAACAAAGCTCTCAATATAGCTAGTTGCACTGCAGCCTCAACACATAAAAAAAAAAAATCTTTCCTTGTTCTGTGTGCTTTTCCTTTCACACAGAGGAAGGAATATGAACAACTCTTTAAAATATGAGTAAAAATGCAGGTTATAAAAACAAATACTGGCCAAGAAAACTGAGAGCGCTATGTTCAACCAAATTATTTTGAATATGGACATTAAAGTTGGGATCTGTTCAAATATACATACAGTTAAAATCTTCCTATTATCTAGAAGGTACTTTCCTCTTGATTACTTCAACTATTTGTGGACAGTATTCTTATCATGATAGCTCTGCCCTGCCATATGGCAATATAGGTGAAAGCTTGCATCTTCCTATAAAACAATGACGTTCCCTCCACTCATGAGACAGGATAACATTATGGCCTAAAATTGGCCAAATCAATCCCTAGTCCAAAACGTTCCTAAGGGAGGTTAGTTCTAATCACAGCCGTGGTGCTGAACAGGTGAAAGAAGCTCGTTCCCTTCTCTTACACGAGCTTGCCTTTCTCTTTTCTGTGTACATGACAAGCTTCGAAGGAACAGAATATCCTTTATCACGCTCCTCTACAGTGCCAAACAGAACAGGTCTCCAACTGGGGCTGAGGCCTAGATGGCAGTATAAAAACAACAGACTTGCAATTAGCAGCGATGATAAATTTGTACCCTTACTTGCATATTATTATGTTGATGCGGAGCCTGTCATTCTGAAATCTATCAAGGCAGATATACCAAAACATACACAAGAAACAAGACTTGTTCACTTAGTACAAGCTCCTCTGAAAGAAGTCAGCCATTTAATAGCACAATTTACATAATTTTAACTCTACTCAGTATATAACTGTGTAATTTCAGAATAATATACTTGGAATTATTTTGGAACAAAAATAGCCATAAATAGATAAAAAAAAATCCTCTATATTTACTTTTTAATCTTGCAATTCAAGAGTAGAAAGGGTGATATGCATCTGAATGTAATACCAGGGTAAGAATATCCCAGGGGCTCTCTCCCAGCAGGACCTCTGATCCTTTCAGCTCTGCCTCTGATGCTGTGTGTGCTCACACTGAAAACATCTTGAGTTCTGGGGGGACACTGTTATATTTAACAGAATATTAAGTATGCAGGTGAATAGCTTCTCTTCTCCTGAAGAGTCAGATTAAGCTGATTTACCTAATGAAAAAAGAAAAGAAAAGTGGAGGTGTGCCACAAACCACAATTTCAGATTTATGCACCCTTTACTGTATCTGAGCAGCTTTGGCTCCTGGAGGAATTCCTGCAGAACTCGGTGGGTTTGCGTGGTTTCCACCCAGGGCCAAGCAAAATGAGTTGCTTTGCGAGACTATTAACAGATTTAGGAGGTCATCTTAAATCAAACTCATAGAAAGAGTTGAAGCAGCAAACCCATACAACCCCTGAAAGATTTTCAGGAATGCATCTGAACTTTTGTAAGTGCTGCAGCTTTATTTTCTTTTCCATTCGAAATAAAACACTTCTAAGAGCACAGCAGCCTTTGATTCTGTGCTGAGATCCGATTCTGAAGAGCAGATGAAAATACCATTTCCTTATACATTCCTGAGTCTTCATCTAAATCAAAAAGACAAAACTTAACCTCCTTGACTAAAAATATTGCATGAGTCTTAACAAAACAGGACAAAGAATATGGAAATTTGTTCTTTCTTCCCAATTTAACTTGCCTCCATTCACTTCCCTCATCTGTTTTTCTACCTCGCATCAGCGGTTAAAAGAGGAAAAAAAAACACCTTACAGCAAGAGAACGGACATCAGAAAGGGATGCAAAATAACTTCTATGAGGGAAAGTGGCCTGAAACACCTTTAAACCAGCAGCAGGGTGAAGAAAAGATTAAACCCAGAAAAGAAATCCAGCATGGCCGGAAATAATGCTGACTTGACAACACCATGCCCATCTAATAGCTGAAGCCAAGAGGCTGGTCCAGCTCTCCAGCCCTTTCATGCATTTTGTTCTTCCCTTTCCAGCTGCGCTTGCACTCATTCATCTGATCCCATAGTGAGCTGGAACAGGGAGCTAAACACACAGAAAAAACCTTCACATTTTGGTAGGGTGAGCTTTTTGCCCAGTTAGCTCTCAACTGCCAGTGCTGGCACGCAGGAGAGGGGCGAGAAGTGCCGGGGAAGCGGGACCACACCTTGCAGCAGCAGTAGCTAGCGGTTGCAGCAGTTCAGCTGCACTGGCAAACTGCACCATGAGAAATAGCCTGCGTCATTCAAAAACAGCCTCAAAGTGCCGCGCTGACAGTCTTCAAGATTAATCTTTTTTCCATTACAGCGGGTGTAACAATAGCAATTATGACGATGGGTACAGATCCAAGGAAGAAAAATGTAGGTAAGAGATCTAGGCAGAAGTCGCCTGGAGAAGGAGGTGCAAAAGAAGGGGGGGAAAAAAAGATTAAAGAAATTTCAGCTTCCTGCTTGAGCTGCTCCGAAGCGTTGCTAAGAGCCACCACAGACCACTCTGTGCCGGTGGACACTGAAGTGGACCTCAGGTACAGTTCATATAACAGTTCAGGTTTAGACAGCACATTGGGATTCCTCATGATCAAAGCTGGCCTCCAGCCAGCTTGCAATGGTTTTTAATGATTTTTTTGGTGCAGTATGTTAAAGCTACCCGCAGTATTTCTTTCTTCTCCTTTCTTTCATAAAAAGAGAGTGTGTTATATTTTAAAGTAAACAGCTCCTTCTGGTGTGAGGGGATCCCTGAAAATATAAAGTAATTTAAAGTTTTCAAGTAACGTATTATTGAGGACAGGTGTCTAAGACTGGCTTTTGGGCACCAGAGAAACACACAACTCCATATACTATTGAGCTGTTTATGTTTGGGGACCCAAACAGCTTATCGTTAAACAATTTCCAAACACTGATGCTAAGTCCAAGCAGTGTCAACAGACAGTTGCCAAATTAGGAGGTCCGTTCCTAGGCGATAATTTTGAAGAGTGATCCGAAACACTTTGGTTTGTCTTGTTAAAACCAGTTCATCCACTCCACATTCAATTTCCTTAGCTCCATTCTCTGATTTCTGCAGCCACTTATTTATCTTATTGGTAGACAAAACTGCAAACCTCAGTTCAAAATTTATGTCACAACTCCCAATATAACTGTAAAATCATTGAGAAAATAATGAATTTCAGAAACTTTAGCGTTTTCAAACACCAGAAAAAAAGGCCACACTCCAGCACAGCATGCATCTGGGTTTTTACTGTCTTCACTTTTGAGAGCTGAACTCAACGCATCATAGGGAGCGGGAAAGTTTCATAAGGTTTTGTATGAAATCCTAAGACTTGGATCTTCTTCAAAAGCAGACTATGAAAAAAGGAATTCCCCCATGCTGATGCCAGCAGAGGTCATCAGAAGAGCTGAAAGGTTTAAGTCTTCCATTGCCATCACCCCCCTGCCAGACGCCTGCCACTTGCACAGAGACACGGGGTGCTCAACCCCGGCACATCCCAGAGCCAGAGGGGAACACGACACCCCTGGCAGTGACCTTGACAAGCACCCGCCCTCCGCAAAGGGCTGCTGAAAGACAAGAATAAGGGGTTTCCTGCTGGGGTCTGGAGGAGGACAGTGTTTAGCCAACAGAGATTCTTCCGCCCGTTTCTCCCCACCCACCTAACAACTACAACCGCTTCTGCCCCACATCCTTCAACTTGGCCTCCAACAACTTATGTCCTTCCAGGAGATGCGCCTGCAGGGAAAGTCCTGCCTCATGGGAGGCTCTCCCGGCTCGGCATGGGTGTACCCATTTGGGACATTAAACCCCAAAGTCCTTAATGCACAAGTGCTAACTGCTGCTGTTTTTCAAAAGCTTCTAGCACAGCCAATCTGAGCAGCCTGCCACGGGAACAGCCAAGGGTACATCCCAATCCAAAGTCACCTTTCTGCACTATTGCGGTTGTAATTTTTCCTGGCCCCGTCATCAGGAGTGACTGAAACACTGCATGTCATTGTCTTCATCAGAGAGATCTCTGACTTGGAAAATTTCAACCCAAAGAGTTTAAAATTTGATAAAGGCAAAAGAAAGGGAAAACAGCATTTGTTAGTGTGATCTTGATCCTAAATTCTCCTAACACAGCATCACCTGGAACTTCAGATATTGAAGATTATATCGTTTACACACCATCAAGCAACTATGTAGTGTGAAAAAACAACACTATTTAACACGTATTTTGCTGTCTTGCACATTATGCTCAGTTTTCCATTGTGGTAACGTACAGAAGAATTCAGTCCAACCAAGCTTAGCACGCACACACCTTCCAGATGAAACCACCAAAAACCTGCTGTTCTGTGTAATGCTGCAGTATTTATAAAAAGTGCTATAGAGCACGTGCTGACTGCTCCAGGCACTTGAAAGAGGGAAACAACCAAAGAGTGCCGTGAGTACCTAAACACAAATACACCACACATCTCCCGGGTGAAGCAGGGCAAAGCTAAATATTGTTAAATACCAAAAAATTACTCCATGGGCAAACTGAGTGTGTCCTGTTGTTACATACGATTAGTGACCACAAGATGAGGAAAACAAAAAACCACCACCCTGCACCTGTGATTACCAGTCTCCATGTAGATCAAGAGGAGCCTTAGTCACTCTCAAGGCATGCTAACTTGGAACAAGCAGAACCTGAATTCCCACGGACTGCAGCCTCCAGGGAAGTGCCAGTGTGGGTTCTCCGATGTCTAATAGAAGGGTGAGCTCACGCCAAAGCCATTCTCCATGGAGCAATAACGTGGTCTCAGAAACCTATTCTCACAAAGCTTGAGGAAAGTTTGTTTCTGATAGCTAAATATTGTCATATTCTACCGAAATTAGCCAATAAATTCTAGAATTACTACGATGACATTGTATGTGATTAACAAATCACTTCACAGGGGAGGAAAGTTGTTAGACCTGGAACCATACTGAACTGCTAAGCTTCAAAAATTTACAAGGAACGTGAAGGAACTGTTTTCCTATTAATCAACCCCTAAATAAAGAAAAAACCTACTTTGTTAAGAATCTCTGACTTGACAGGCACTGACGGAACGTGTTGCAAACAGTGCGATACTTCCCTAGCGCCTCCCTTCCTCGCCATGACACAGCCTCTCCCAGCAATGGAGACTGTTTGCACAACACCATGGCACTAAGATGACTCCTGCGTCCCGGAACGCCTTCGCCCGCCATCAGGAGCCAGGCAGCTCTCCCCAGCCTTTACCGGGGGTGTCAAGGAGCCGCTGACACCCCCAGTGCACGAAGCCTAAAGGACCTCCGAGGTGGGAGTCTCCGGCCAAGTCCAGGCCGGTATCCTGACCATGGCAGCGTTCACACCGAGATACGGGTCAGGCGCTGAGGAAGCGAGGAGACAGTAGGAAACGCTCCTCCAAGGGTCTATGCCACAACCAAGCGCTAGCGCCGGGCAGAGCCTCGGTGTCAGACGCGGGAATTAGATCCCTCCAGAGGAGCCCTCACAACAAGCTGACTCTACCTGCCAGGAGAGACGCCCCCTCCCTAAAGCCACACCTGCCGGCTCCCGCGGCGTCGAGGGCAGCGAGGCCTCCCCTCAGGGGCACGCCGGCCGGCCCAGAGCCGCCCTCCGCCCTTCCCCGGCGCAGCCCCCGGCCCCGCCGCCTTCGCTACCGAAAGTCACGCCCAGGCCGCTGTCAGGGGGCCGGGGCCGGGGCCGAGCCGGGCAGGAAGGAGGGGGCGGCGGCGGCGGCGGGCTCCCCTCAGCGCTGGGGGCGCTGCTGAGGCGAAGGGCTGCGCGCCGCCGCCGTGGCGGGGCCGGGGCCGGGGGGGGGCGCGGGGCTCCCCGCCGCGCGGTACCTGCGGGCGGGAGGCGGCGGCAGCGGCGGTCGGAGCGACGCGATGGCCGCCGGCTCTCACCTGGGCGGAAGCGGGAAGCGAGCGCGGCTCACCTGCGGCGCAGGAAGCCGGGGCGGCGCGGCGGGAGAGCCGCCTCCCGGGGGACGGCCGGGCCGCATCCCTCCGGCGGGGGCGGGAGCGGCCCGCGGACCGCGTCCGGGCAGGCAGAGAGCGCCGGTGTCCCTGGGCCGGGCCGGCTGGAGAAGCACCGCTGCCGGCAGACACCCCTTCCTGGCTCCAGCTGAGCGGTACTTAAAAGCAGGGGCGAGCCCTCAGGTGTTGGGGAGAAGAAGGCACCAGCGACCTGAATAGGACTACAGGCTTGGAGAAGGGCAGGGCCCAGCATTTCTGTGCTGCTTCCGAAGATGGGCACTGGGGACACGCAGGACTGTGGGAGGGGGGTGCTGCAGGCAAAGGCCCGGGGCTGAAGCTCGCGAGCGGGACCTTCAGTCTGGCCACAGGGACTAGCGGTAGCTGCTCTGCAAAATGCAGAGCTTAAAAGCCAAGTCAACTTTCAGATGATCCTGACCTGCCCGTGTGTTTATAAATCATAGACCTAAAAGATACATGCATCAACATGCCCACCAAACTCCCCACTGATGGGAAAATGTAGGTGTAGACTTCACAGAAAAGCTTTATTTGTACTCATTTGCAGTAAATTGCTGTCCAAACATGAACTCTGAGCCCTTTTGAACCTAAATTCCCACTGAGGCCTCAGCAGCACAGCCCCTACCACTTCCACAGAAGGAAAAGGTGAAAGCCATAAGAGGATGGGGACTCGAACGGGGTTAAGGGATTATAAGACTTCCCCCACAGAGCACCGAACCAGCAATGCACAACAGCCTCTCACAGCGCTCCGAAACACACCATGTTACCCACAGCTTCCGAGAGACACAGTGCTGCCGGGGATGGCTTGTGTGTGGAAGCTGTGGCTTGAAAGCCTGCAGAGGCAGCTCAAGAGGAGGGAATAAAAGCAAAGTTTTCCTACTGCTACTCGTTAAATACTGAATGGGTATCATTTTAGTGGAAGTCAGTTGCAGGAACTGTGGGTGCTTTCTACCTCTGAAACCTGTATGGTAGTCTGCTTTCAGATTTTTTAAAGATAAATATGTACACACACACAAAACGTCAAGTGAAACTCTCAAAAAATAGTTTTTATTCTGCTACACTGTTTCACTAGCTCATTCGCAGCAGACCTTGCACAGCCCTGCTAGTTGCATAGGATAAGGACTATAAAAGGTTTGGAAATTAATTTCACCTCATAACTTTGGATTGATTTCCCTCTACCTAGTGCCCGTTTTGTTTCACTAAGCAATACCAGTTGCACTAGAGCATGCAGCATTCTAAGAACGTATCTTTCATCCTCCTTTTTTAAAAATTCAGATTTCAAATGCCTAGCTTCCCAGTCTTTACTCTCAATTTTAATTACTGTACCGCTCATGAGAAGTGACAATTTTCCTGACAGTGATGAACAGCAAGTTGTGTATTTATCCATCCGAGAGATGCACCGCAGACAAAAGAGCCAAGCACTTTTCTCATCAGTGCACCTCAGTCTTGATCTCGGAGGGCTGAGTTCATTATGGAGTGCACTCTGGCCCTGGCCTTTCTCTTCCAGTTGCTGAAAGGAGTATCAATTTTCATTTGCATACTTTGCTGACTCTACACTGCCAATTTCGTTTACACAAATCTCCCAAAAACCTGTTAGATGGCAATATTTCACATCACCGGCTGAGCTCTTTGTCAGCCATCCATACATTTTAAATCCACATTTTTACTGATTCTTTGAATATCTGGGACTGTGACAAACCTTTCGTTGGTACTGACCGACTCATGTAAGTCACCATTCATTCACCAAAATAACGACCAATAAAACCAAAAGACTTCCAGAAGGGCTGGGTAATGAGAACGTTCTCTTAAATACTATATTGAGTTGCTTTCAGCCTTTTTCAGTTTCTAGGTTCCTTCTTGTTCTTCAAGAAATGCTCCTAGAGCAGATGTAAACTTACGACAGTAGCACTGCCTCTCCTCAGTATGTTTACCCCAAAGGGTCTCTCCATCTCTATAAACAGTCCAGGATCCCCAGCAGTTCATAACTGAAAACTGACACCTTCAAAACCGAACACCAGAAAAACATGAAATAACCTTCAAGGAAATGAGAAAAGGAAACTATTTCTTTAATCTGACCGCATGTTCTGGACGCAGAAACAGCACACAAGGCCCATCCAGCCCACCTGGCTGCAGGGACACTGCCCCAGCCCCGGTTTCACCCCTGGTTCAGCCGGAGGGTTTACCAGCAGGCCGCAGAGCGGCACAGGCCATCCCTTTAACCTCTCCTGGGCTTTTTAAAGCTCTTTTGAAAATACCCAGCACACTCCGGACAACACCAGGGACACCCACAGGTACCACCACCCAGAGGTAAGATTCCACCTGTTGGGCCAAAGTTACAGCTGCGGTATTGGGAAGAGCAGGGAGGGTTCACCTCTCTCTTCTCGGGATGTGCCCTCACCCGGCCCGGCCTAGCTTGCCCGCCGCTCCCGGCCTCCCCCACCCACCGCTCGGTTGCGGGTGACTCGCCTCCCCGCAATGCCAGCACAGGGCTCACATCCGAGAGAGGCCCCAGGGCCCCTCTGCCGCCGCCGGGAGGACCGCTTCACCCCGCCGCCGGCCCCACACCGCCCCAGGCCAAAAACTAGGCAGAGCTCCTCGTGGCCGACATCTTAAGTAAGGGCAGGTGGGCGCCGTCCCGCCAGGTGCTAGTGGCGGGCGGGGCCATCTTTACTCAGGGCACGAGCCCGCCGGGGCTGTACGAGCGCCATCTTGAGTAGGGGCAAGCTTTGCCCTCAGCGCTGACCATTAGCTGCCTCAGGAGCCATATTTGCTGAGGTCAACCCCCCCCCAGCCCCAAAATCCCAAACCAGCCCCCTCAGCAGCCCACGAACAACTCGCAGGGCCCCCACCCCGCCCCTCCCCGCAGGCAGGGCGGCCTCCCCCCGCAGCGGGGGCCGCTCCTCCCCGCGGCGCCGCCGGGGCCGGCGAGTCAGCTGACGGCAGCGGCGGTTTCCATCATGGCCGCCCGGCCGGGGCGGCTGCCGGCGGGGCTGGGGAGGCGGAGAGGCGCGGCGGAGGCCGGGATCCTGCTTCTCCTCTGGTTCGCGGGTGCAGCCGTGGAAGGAGCGGCGGGCACAGAGCCGCCGCTCAAGTGCGACGAGCTGAGGCTGGGGCAATATCCTGAGCGCGGCCGGGGCCGGGGCCGGGGCGGGCGCGCGGCGGCGGGGGCTCGGTTGCTATGGCGATGGGGCCCGGGAGGGCGGAGGGGCCGGCGGCGCCTCGCCCCGGGCCCGGTTTGCCTGAGGGGGGGCCGCTTGCCCCCTCGGGGGGGGGGAAGGGGGCGGTGGAGGGTGCGAGGTGCTTGGCAGGGAGGGGGAGCCCCGCGGGTGTCAGAGGAAGCCTCAGGTCAGGAGCCCCCAGGGGGTCTCAGCTGGAAGGAGCAGGAGAGGGTACATCTGCAGCGGCGTAGCTTTATTTTGGGGGCGGTGCAGTGTGTGCCAGTGTGCAGGTTTGGGATGTCTCTGATTTTCAAAGAGAAAATCCCACGGGATGAGAGACCCCTCCCCCCCACCCCTCCACCTTCTTATTTTTTGCAGGACACCCGAGTGAGAGGCGGTGGCTTTGCAAAAAACTGAGTCTTCCTCCACAGTCCGAAGGAGCAGGGCGCAGGTGCTACACACTGTAGCTGTGAGGCTCCTGACTCTCCAAAGGCGCGTCAGGCCTTCCCCAGAAAATGTCTGTTGATGGTAGCTGACAGTTATTGATGTAGCTGCAGATCAAAAGTGTCAGGAAAGCAAATCTTGGAAAAGTTAACTTCATCTCCTGCTTTACTTGGCCGTGGGAGTTCAGACCTCTGGAAATAAGTTCCTGCTCAGGTTTTTTCTAGTTCAAATTCCTGGCGTTTCAGATGTTCATTTTTAGGTGTTTGAATTTTATATGTTACTGCAGATTTAACCTTCTCAACCAAATGCCTCAATTTAAAGGTATTCTAATATTGAAATAAGGGAAGAAGACGGGATGAGGCGTTCTACCTTGTTGCCTTCAAATACAGAGGCTGGGACTGATAAATACTGGAGTTCCTTTAGGTAGTGCTGACTGCAGCACTAGTTAAACATGGAGCTTATGCGATATATTGGTGTATTAAATTGGATTAGCAGATTTGCTGTATGGTAATGTGCTATTCCTATTTTGGGGGATGGGTAGGAAGGAAAACTAACATCAAGGTGCATCTTAAATCCTCAGGGTTTAAAGAGGGTGGAATAAATTACTGTTAAACCTGTTGTAGCGTTTCATATGAAAAATGTTTTCCTCAATTACCTGAACATATATGTGCGATGAACCTAAAATAGATAATAGTACACAAGAACCAATGAATTGTACAAATCACACAGCATATGGTAAGGATTTCTAACTTATAACGTATATTGACAGTAGCTACATTTTCCAAGGAAATGTTCAATTTATGCATTTGTGTGTATCTGCTAGATGAGCTTTATAAAACATGGGATTAGTAATACCATTAGTATGAAAGCCTGAAACACTTGTGTGGATTGGATGCTTTACTAAAAATGAATAAATACATTGTCTTTGATTGGTACATTTGTAAGTGAGGTTTCTGGTAAATCTCTTCGATGTGTGTTATATCCTCTAGGCTTTCTCCTGCACTACTGTGATTAAAACAAACCATCCCTGTCATACTGATTTTGCATATGCTTATTAGAAGAATTGGCACATGACAGAACCGCCTTCAAAATCTTCTGTTTTTAAAAATTTTTTAAGGAAACGTGGTGCCTTCCATCATCCGGAGCTTTTGGTGCCATGAGGCTCTGTTTTGAAAGCACTTACATTTATTTTGATGTTAAGTTCTGATGTACTTTGGAGTACAACAGAAAAATGCTTAAACTGATCACTTGGTTTACGACATATGTTTAGCTTTTCTGATGTTCTCAGGCATTGAAATAAATAGTCTCTGCGTTAGCTAATAGCACAACAGTTTTGCTTGATGTGCCCTCATGTTTAAAATACATGTGTGTGCTTGTTGTCTTTCATATTTTGTTTTCCATAAATACTGAATAATTTTCTTCACTGGGATGCTCAGGGATAGTGAAGGTTTTCCAAATACTTCAGAGACTGGATGAAAGTACTATCCAAAATGGATCCTTTTTTAAGTTGTTCAGTCCTTTACATCATCTTTGACATCATGTCCCTGATGATAAATGTCTAGTCAGTGAGCAGAAAGAATATTCTGTAGTTCGAGATTGATCACAACTCAAATTGTTAGTTGTCTAACCAGTTACCACGTGATTGTATTTAATACACTATACATTTGAACAGGAGATAAGCTGCAGAGTGGGGAGAATTGCTAAATTAATTAACGTTGTTTTCTGTGTCTGTATAGAGTATTTTACATGCGTAGCAGTTTTTAGATTGTCCCCACAGTATTTGAATTGCTTCCTGTTTCAGTATTATTTAAATAATAAAAAGTTAATCTTCTGGATCATGCTTGAAGCACTACCGTTTCTGAACATCGTTCTGGGATCCATCACCCAAACAAATAGGGGTTTAATTCAGAGCATCCAAGTAGTCTCATTGAGTAGCAGATTTCCAGTCTTACTGGCATGACGTTGACAGGAAAACTGTGGCCTTTCCTATATCAATATATATGAACTGCTGTGGGTTTCTTCTAAGTAAAAGAAAGCACTGCTTTCTTTGCTTTTTTTTTTTTTTTACAAGAAAGAATGTAGTTTTTTGTAATTTTCTTAGATAAGGCACATTGATGAGCAACATCCATGCAGGACTTTATAGCAGTTAAGTCCAGACATAGCTCATATTTTTTGGCTCTTACTGATACTGACGGCCTGAAATTAATTTTCTTTTTCCTTTTTTTTGGTTCCTATGCAATATGTATAGATACTTAAAAAAAAAAATCCAAATCCTAGTCTTCTTGCCTGTAGGTGTTATTGGAAAATCTGGAAAGAAATATTGAACCTGGCTTGCTGTTTTGTTGGAACCAACCAACAGGACTCACAAATACTGAAAACTGATAGAAAGTGGGTAAAGGACTGGGATTTTTTCCCTTTAAAACAATGGACTTCAGCATTGGAGAGTGACTAATATTCTGGTAATACATTGCAAACTTTTAGCAGGTGTCACTTTCTGCTGTGATTTCCACTCTGGTTCTCTTAAGAGTCAAGCCTTAGCTTAGAATAATAGAATAATTTGGGTTGAAAGAGACCTCAGGAAGTCATAAAGTCCAACCTCCTGCTCAAAGCAGCATTGGCACTGAATTCAGACCAGGTTGCTCAGGGCTTTGTGCAGTCAGTTCTTGAAAACCTCCAAGGATGGTGATGGCACCACCTCTCTGGGCAACTTATTCCAATATTTGACCGTTCTCATGATGAAAATGTTTTCTGTATGTCAGGTTCAGATTTCCCATTGACTCGTAATGGAGCCGAAATGGATATTACAATAGAATTAGGGCAGCAATTAGGTTTGTATATTTTGCTTAATATGTATCATGCAAAAAGACAAGTTAGTCATAAGACTGGCTTAATTTTTTTTTTTAAAGTAGTATGTCTGTGCCTACTGTGCTGTGTATCAAGACGGTTGCACAGTATAACTTCATTTGTATATTTCAGTTGTGTCTTGTCAGAAAAATGCTACGGTACCCAACCGGTTACTGCTTAATTTCAAATAATTTTTTTGTCCTCAGTTCAATGTCTGCCAGCACCAAATATTACTTGCAAAGATCACCTTGGCATAGAAAAAGTCTTTACGGGACATGAAGTTGGATTTTACAAGCCTATTTCATGTCGCAATGTGTAAGTACACTATTGTTTTCTGTAATAATTTGTCTTTGTTTTCACATTGAAGTTTTTCTAAAATAGTATGATGTGTTGACAGAAGGAAAAAGAGAAGTAAGGTAGAATTGTATACACGTTGCCCAGTACTTAATCCTCTAATAAACACTGTAAGTAGTATAAGGATACAACATACATGTTCATAAGTAGATCTGTCTCAGCCATTGACACAGTTTTCTTTGTTTAGTTGTGTTTGCGTCTCTGCTTTACCTTAGTATTTTACCTTTGATTTACTTAGTACGTTACCCTGGCAAAAATTTACCCCAAATGCTAAGGCCACCTTTCATGTATGCTTAAAATCCGCACAGCTGCTGAAAGGAGCTGTCTGGGGACACCTCTCCATCCCTTTCCCTGACATACCCCACTGTATACTGAATTGGGGAACTGATCTGGGTTTGAACTAACTTGGATCAGTTCCCCAATTTGAGTCACAGTACAGTCGCTTCAAGCGCTTGTGCCAGCACGAGGATGAGGGCAACTCAAGGATAAGACAGAGCGGAGAAAGGAGAGCTGGACTGGGCTGCTCTGTACAGTGGCAGTACTGGTTCATGCCAGTTTAAAGCGTGCCTGTAGCTGCAGCTTAAGTTGTAGTATGCCTGAATATTGGGGGAGTTTAAGTCTCTTTCCAGTTCCTCAGAAAATCTGTTCTCTATTTTTAAACAACCTTTGTATTTAATCAAGTCCTCTGTGTCTTTTAAGAGCCTGTTCCTGAAACGTGAAAATGATGGACCTATTTTTTCTAAAGCACATTGTGAGCAATGGAGAGCTCTGGATACCAATAAATGTTCCAACTGGCCAATGCTAATGATCAGCGAACACCTGTCAGTACCATTTGTTTCTCCTTTTTGTGGGATTCACGCAGGAGCCTTTTTCTTTTGTCCTACTGGAATCTTTGGAAATTAAAACTCCAGTAATACTCGCTGGGTGTTCCTTATCACACTAGTGGGCAAATAACTCTGATGTGATGCTTACTGCTCAATAATTTGCCTAACTCAGAAGTACAGCTCTGCCTCTTAGTTTCATAAATATTTTCTCTGTATTTAGTCTTCTCAACAGTCAAAGCTCAGCAAATTGAAGAAAACATATTATTACATCTAATCAAATTTAAATGCTAGCAAACTAGACTTCAGTCACATTTTTGTCCAGAAACAATTGCATTTCAGTCCCATCTGTGATGGGGACTGAGAATAAGATGAGCTATACTAGTTTAATAAAATTGCTTCCTCTTTGGAGTAGACAGTAATTCTTATGTTTGGAGTTTTTTGTATACGTGTAATTTTGGTTTAATATATTTTCTCGAAACATTTTTTAAATGTCATTTTTCTTTACATTTATTAATTAAAAACCCAAATCTATGTAAGCAGAAAAATGTCGTCCTTCTTATGATGTCTAGTGCTTGATCGTGACTATTATTTATGATGAAATAATCAATGGTTACACCACCAAAAGAACTTGCTGTGGCTTTTCCAGTCCCATGACTGCTAGTGTGGCAGAAGGGGAAGAGGACCCTTTGTGGGCTTGCTGAAAACTCCAGTAAAATACAACTGTGAATGCAGAGAGTTACACAAGCATGCCCTTGATAAAGCCCCAAAGCCAGTTAAAAATGGCAGCAAGATTAATATTACCATCCTTCGTACGTACACTTGTTTAAAAAGTGCTCTAATCACTGATCGTTGTTATCAGCCTTTTATAAGGCATTTTGAATGTTACCTAAGTGTTAGAAACATTATTTTAAGCAGGAATCTTCAGCTTGATATCACAACAATAGGCCTGCCCTTTCTACTGCTTTTTGGAGATTTTCCAGCATCTTATCTGAGTTTTGATGGAAACTGTACCTGTCTTCTGGCAGAAATAACTGCAAATCATTTAACCAGAAAATTGGTTTGCAAAGGCATCTTCCCATAGCAGGATTGTCCTAGCATGGGGACAGCAGGTTAATCTCTATCCCTAGCTTTTGGAAGGAGCAAATCGGCAAGTTGTCCTTAGCCAAAACTGTAATTTAACAACAGTCCAGATAACAGTTCTGGGATCCAGTTATTTTAGAGCAAGACCAGGAGATGCATGTTTGCATAAGTGGATGTGTTCAAGTTGCTCCTAGTATTAGTTCAAGGAAAAACTTCAAGTGCTAATAAGGTTGCTCCAGCAAAGGATTGCTTTGGTTTGGTTTGGTTTTAATTTGATGTTTTGGAGGTAGATTTTTTGCCACATTCTAGAATTCCCCAAATTTGCACTCTTACCATGTTATTTTGCTTGGTATGTGCAGGCCCTGATTCTGCAGACTTGAAATATCCATTGCTCAAGTATTGCCATTCCAGGCAAGGAGTCCATCAAATGGTAGTCTCTGAAATTCATGAAGTTCAGTGTGGACAGGTCTTTGGGCAGTGCTAAGAGAGCACAGAAACCACTGTGACCTACAGCAGTGCCTGCATATTGTCAACTGGTGTGGAAGAGCCGGAAGAAAAAGTTTTTAACATGGCAGCTGGAAGAATTGTACGCAGAAAAAAATAAAGAATAGATGAGGCTGAGAAGCAAGAAGAATTCAGAAGAGCAACTGAAGAGAAATTGCATCTTTTACCCAATTGTAGAAATTTATTTAGGTGCCTGGGATGTGTTATTTTCCTACTTGTTGGTTTAGTCTTCAGTGCATATATTTATCTGTAAGAGTGAGTAAGGCAAAGGAAATAGAAGAGCGGAGGCAGCCTTGTTACAGTATTAACATGCTTCCACTTCATACTAGATTTCTTCTGCCCGTCAGTTTGATGTTGACTGGGTTGCAGACTCTTCTGCTTTTAAAAGCATCTCAATGCATAGGCAAGTGCTCATTTTATTACTGGTTTTGATCAGGAGCATCTCAAATTAAACTGTGTCCCCACCTTTTATGCAAAAGTTTTGTTTATGGTTTAGTGTCATTGGAGGCTTGTTGACACTTCGTAGTTGATAAACAATTTCCAACAGTTTAACTCAACTTTAAAATAAAACCATTAGTGTTCTTTACAGTGGAAACAAGACAGTTCTAAAGATGATAATTTACGTTAAGTTAGGTTCCAGGAATGCCCAGTACGTTCTGTGTTGCTGATAAGTGCTAAGTAACAAATATTGAGGTAGGAGTCATGATTTAATCACTTAATGTTGCCATTAAGTTTTAAAGTCAGTAAATCTAGATAATAAGCAAAAAGGTAGATCTTTATTTGGCATTGAAAGTGCTTAATAAAGGTGCTTGGACTTTTCTTAGCTACTGTCTTTGTGAAACCCTATGTTTTATTCAACTGTCAACCAAGAGTTTAATTTGGACTTATTAAGTAATTGCTGGCACATAGTAATGCATGTATCAAAACAGTGAATTATTGAATATTTTTTAAGTTCTAATTACATTTGGGTTTGCTTTTCTTTTCAGAAGCTAGCTGTTCGCCAATGCAGCAAAGGATGCAGCAAGTTCTAGTATTGATAGCTATACGTTTCTAGCTCGCTTATTAGTGTAAAGTTCACATGAGCAATGACTGAGAGTTACAGGTGGTTAGGTGGCCACATCACTCCAGCTGTTGGCAAGAATGCTGCCAATTAGTATAAATCTCAAAAAAGTCTGTTGTATCTGTGTATCTTGTATGACTAACCATGGGATACTTAACTTTAGGGTACCTTTCCACCACTGTAGATCTTTGTACCGTCAACAGTTCTTTTCATTTGTGAGTTTGTGCCTTTAGAGTGTAGTAAATGGATACATGACTTACCCTTTTTGTTGAATCCTTCCTGCAGCTTCTGCAGCCAGTGGCCATGGTTCATTTCTCCTTCAGATCTCATTGCAATTACTGTCTCTGCAGACATCTCACCTGTCTATCCTGTTCCTTTTGATTTGGCTGCATGTGAGACTAATGCCTACAGACAGTATGCATACACCTCTTAGCTTTCTAGGGTTGTCTCAGTAGGGCTGAACTGTTAGGACGTGCTCTGTAAAACTGGGAATGTATCAGCAACTGAATTGTGTCTCTCTTGACAAGAAATCATGATTTAGTTTCAGAATAATCTGTATTCTGCAAGAGTATACTTGAGTTTCAGCAGCTGAGGTTGCTTTATGGACGATGCCTACCCAGTTTGAAAGCTTAATATTATCAATTCTGTGACCATTAATTGAAGATAAATAACAAGTCTGTTGTGGTTTTTTTTTTTTTCAAACTGAAGCAGCAGGCAAATGAGTCACTACTTTAATTCTCAAAAGTATGAGAGAATATATTTTGCAGTCATTGTCTACATTAATTGTTTCTTTTGGCAGAAATGGATACTCCTACAAAGTAGCAGTGGCTCTGTCCTTGTTTCTTGGATGGTTGGGAGCAGATAGATTTTATCTAGGCTATCCTGCATTAGGTAAGTTTCTTTCTTATTTTTTCTTTGAGGTAAAGCTTATTGTTATGACTGAGTTGTATGTGTATATTTATATTTTAAGTAATGAAGGCTGACAGTCATACTTCTAATATTTACAACTAGAATCCTTACTTTATTGCCAAGTAAGATAAAATCCTGCATTATCCTCAGCCTGCTATTCTGTTGGAGTGAGTGGTGACAAATGGACATACAGTTGTCCAACAGATAAAATCCTCATAAGCAAACATGATTATTGCTATTCATAGTTTTGCTTTATGTTTGCTTTGCATTGATGTTTACCACAGCATTCTTTGTGAGGCACTGAAACAGAAGTGGTTTTGACTCCTGTGCCAGCTGCTTAAATGGTGCTAGATCTTACCAGGAAAATAGTGGACAAACTTTACTGTAAACCTAGTGTTTTGGGATATGGAATTTATTCTGGCAAATGCATACTTTCAAGATAGCTCATAGTATTAATAACAGTTCTGCAGAAGCTGGGATTTTTAATAAGACCTACCCCTGGTTAGTGTTTTGAGGACCTGATTCCCAAGGGTGATGGTGCCACCGGCTTTTAAATAATGGAAATACCTTAGTATGTTAGAACTACTTTCACTGGCTTTGTTTCTGAGCTGGACAAACGGAGTAAATTTAAGTCTAGGTAGCACGGAGCAATGAATTGGAAGAAGCTATACATGTTACTGTCACTTCAGCTAGGAATTTTGAGTTTCTGCCCATTAAATGCAAATCCTTGGTTTTTCAGTAACATTATCTGTCCTTCTCAATAATCATGTGTTAACATCTGTGTCTTTTTTCCCTGAGATTCTGTAATTAGCACTTACTTTGTCCATCTGTTTCACAAAAAGATACATTTTTGGAAGCAGTCAATAAGGTGCACCTTTTTGTTATACCATTGGATTTGGAATAATAACTTGCAGATTAGTTATTAGTTATGGAATAATAACTATGCAGATTATAGTAATACAGATTTACAAATTCTCCATTTTTATATAGAAGTTCTTTATGGCTCATGCTTGTTAACCCTACTGGAATATACTGTAGCCAGTAACCAAAGGTAAAAGACGTAAAATTAAACTCTTCCAAAGTCAAGTTTTCAAGCTTCTGAAAGATAAAGAAGACAAAAGCAAATAGGTAAGAGTAGAAAAGAAAAAAAGAATAAAAATCAATACATTGGATTCCTTGACAGTGGCTGATTGGGGATTTTTTAGGTCATGCATGCCTTTGCAAAAAGTGGTAAAGAAAGGTAATAGCATTGAAATATTTTGTGCAAGTGTAATGAAGACTGTAAATGTTCTTTGGTTTAATTTTTTCCTTCTGTTTTGCTTAAAGAGAGCACAAATACAAACAAGCTATTGAATACGAAGAAATCAGGAAGGCATCCTCTTCCTCTCCCACACACTGTGAACTAAACCATAAGTTATTACTGCGTAAGAGCACTATTTTTTCCCTCCATGCTTTAGAGCAGTTTATTTTCTCAGTGTGATCTGCTTGTGGGGAGTGAAGTGAGGAGGAAGAAAAAAATCCACTTTACCCTGCACTCCAGAAAGATATGCCAAGTTCAGAAACAGTTCTTCTACATCCAGTAACGTAATAGAGCAGCCAGTTCCTCAAGTAAACTGGAGCTGCTGCTGGAACCAGTGATGATAAGAGAACTGCTGGGTTCCTAAAATGCCAATTGGCAGTGAGGTTCAGGAACGGAGCTTGAGAGGAGATGGTATAAGGAGCGTCACAATTAAATATCTTAAATGGTGACTGCACTTGATGCAGGTAATAACAAAGTAAACTGTTCACCAGAGTTTGACGTTATTTAGTCGTCTTAACTTTTGTTTCCTAAGGCTAGCATTTCTTTAGGTGGCTGTTTCCCTTACGTTTTGTTACCCTACTGCCAGTGCTGATACCTAGGCTAACTATGTCTGGCTGCTGCAAGTCTCATGCATCAGCCATTGGGAACAAGTTGTTTTAAACAATTATATACTGATTTTTTTGCACATTTAAGTGGCACCACTTTACTTGTAATGTGCACATAGGCTTTTCTTCTAATCACCTGAAAGTCCATCCTGCTACTACTCTTTCATCATCGTGGTCATTAGGTATATTTTCCCTGTTCTCTCTGACTACTGTGTTGTTCCATGGAGACATTATAAACTGTCTCCCTGGAGTTTATAAATCAGGCTAGTTTCATCTTGTCAACTATGGGAGCTATATCCAGACAGTGGGATGCTCTTCCTGCAGCATGCATGCAGTTACTCCCCCACTCTCCTCCATATGCAGCCTCATGTACGGGGCATGGGGGAGAGGAGGTGGTACGCAGGACAGATTGCTGCTTCTGAGAGAGGGGGAATGCAAAGGAGGAGGCGGAGGTCAGGAGACCTTCAGGTGTTTGACCGAGAGCAGGCTCGTTCTTTGGAAAACAGCTGCGTGGTATTATGCAGCACAGCACAACTTATGGCTGTGGGGAAGAGGTGCTCAGGGATGCCACACTGGCTGATGTTATCAACATGCTTCTCTCTTGCCTCAGAAGTGTGCTGGCCCCTGTAATCACAGTAAGAATATGCTAGCAGGGAACTCTGTTGTCCTGGTACAACGTAGCCTACAACTGACTTAAATGCAACAGATGATATGCATTACTCTTCATACTGCCTGCGCCTGGGTAGAGAGACAAATGTCTTCACAATGAGTATCTCATTCTCAAAATAACCTAGATGTTTGCCTAGCTCAGCTGAAGTATTACTTACAATATATATAGTACTCATTGTATTATATTAATTTTACAAGAAACTACTTATATTAGGAAAAAAAAATAAAATTTTAAGACAGCCTCCTTCTTCTGAAAGCATTTTCCAAATGAAGTCTGCCTTGCATAGCAACTTCGAATGAAACATTTATCTGTGAGTTGTTATTCCCATATATTTTCTATTAATCTTTCATTTATTCATATAAAAAATAACATTTTTGAATACCGGTTAAGAAGTGTTTAGATAGATGTATATTCAAAATAAATTAATATTTCAGCAAAAATATAAAAATGATACAAAGGATTGTTCTCCTAAGTAGTGTGTTCTAAAAATCAAATCAGTATGTGCCGCAACTCATGAGACGGTAGAGAGTCTCTATTCATAAGTAAATTTTGCAGCTCAAGTTGGGATTTTTTTCTGTCTGTGCCTCAGTCAAAGAAAGGAAAATTTCCAGTAACTTGGTTATCAACTTTTGCCTTTCCTTGTTTAAGAATATTTGTCTGATTAAAATGTTTAATATCTCTAAAGTGCATTCAGGATGTAGAAATACGGATATGCGGTTTGGTTTTTTCCCCTGATAATTAAAGATCTTTAACTTTAGGTCTGTTTCTAGATGTATATGTGTGTGTGTGTGTATATTTTGCAGGATGGGGAGAGAGTTGGGATGTGATTGCCACCAGAAACCTATGAACTTCATTGTGACTAGCTTAAAGCTACAGTTAAATTTTATTTTCCTTTTTTAGGTTTGTTGAAGTTCTGCACTGTAGGATTTTGTGGAATTGGTAGCCTAATTGACTTCATACTTATTTCAATGCAGGTAAGTCAGGGCTTTCAAAACAAGATACAAATCTGTGTTTGTTAAAGGTTTGATTTGATTGCTAATTCTTTGTTAGCATTTTAGCCTTAAGAGCCTTTGTATATTGAAAAATAAAGGCATTTATTTTAGCTCTGTTTGTAGATTGATGTTGTAGAATATGGTTACAAAATATCAATATATTTGTTGTTTGAATTAAAAATTAGATTAGCTATCTAGAAATACTTGTAATGAATAGCTTGGAAGCTATAACACCATAAATTCACTTCGTCAGAACCAATGAGCTCTTTATGTGACACAGAGTGTTGGGCTTTGCATGAGATATCCTGCTGTTCCCAGAATCCTGAAATTCTGTGTTTGCATGTGCTTTATACTGACAGAGCCCATCATCTAGGGTGGCCATGCAGTGTGCAGGAGAGAAGACATTGCCACTTTTTTTTCCTGCCTCTTCTCGAAATACAAGTCCCATATCACCTGAGAGCTGTGACTGTAGGATTCATGATGGTCAAATCCCCAGCTGGGGTGACATCTTGTGACATCATGAAATTGCCAAATTGTCTTTATTCTACAGTGCATCCATTTAGCATGAATTACAAATTGCCTGTGATGAACTTGAAATGCATTGCAGATACAGAAATTGTTTATATGGGTTTACAGAAAAGTATTTTGAAAGTATACAACTTTGTATATACGTCTTTTAAAGTATATGTGTTCTCAAATTCCTTTCTATGCTATTGCAGTGATCTTGCCTCAGATCACTTACAGATACAGTTGAGAGTATCTTTCATCTCTCCTTGCTCATCTCCCTGGTGACCCCGCATCAATTTAGCATTTCCAGAACAAAAAAGCCATGATCTTCTCTCCATTCCTTACCTGTGCAGTATTTCAAAGATACTTGTCATCAACCTAATTCTCTCCTGCCTACCCTCCTTTGTTTGAGAAAAGTGGTTTGCAGCCCACTCATTTGTTAGCCTGATTTTTGTGACTCAAATCCTCATCGGCTTAACCTAGTACCAGCGCCTGGCTGTGTAATTTGGTTGATTAGAAGCCCTAGGGAAATGTTCATTCTGAGACAGTGCTTGCTAAAATAGTTAAACTACAGCATAACTTCAAAATAAATCTAGTTTCTGTTTGACTAATTAAGCATGACTAATTTTATGATGGGAAAATTAGCAGTAATTGAGACATTAGCACAAAGTGTATATTTCACTTCATATTGAAAAGTCTTGGTTCTTTTTCTCTTGTAGATTGTTGGACCTTCCGACGGCTCTAGTTACATTATAGATTACTATGGAGCAAGGCTTACGCGGCTCACTATTACCAATGCAACGTTCAGGAAAATGCAGACCTATCCTTAACCCTGGCAGTAAGTGTCACAAATGCATAGGTGCATTTTGTTTTTACAGATGGATCCAGTCGTCCACTGAAATTGCTGATGACTTATTAATTACACTTCATCAGAACTGAATGTTAAATGTACATTGGACAAAGATGATAAAATATGAAAATTCCTCAAGTGAATGAGTTTACCTCAAAGGCGCCAAGTTTCTTTGTGACTCCTCTATTTCTGTGAGCACATACTTTGTTGCTAAGTTGTACCATTTGTGAAATGTGCAGACTTTTGCAGTTTGCACTGATGATTGTCTGTAAGTATAATTTAGAGTGTTATAGAGAGGTGGAGAAAGAGTTGTTCAGAACAACTATGCTGATCTTTAGTCCATTGAAATTGATGAGTTTTTTAGCATGGGTGGGCCGGGATTATGCTTAGGGTCTGTTTTCATAAATATGTGTGGCAGTTTGTAAATGAACTTAAATATCCCAAACCACAGAAACTGTCTGTCTTTCTATCCTGTTAGTTAAAATCCAGATGGCCCTAAATCTTGTGCTGGTGTATCCTGTGAAGATCTATTAATTGAAGTAATTATTTCTGTAAAGCTTAAAGACAAATTTTGGTCAAGTTGCAAAATTGGATCAGTGCTGAGGAACAGTAGAAATATAGATGCATAAAAAATAGAACCGTAGATGACACATCACAAAAAAGGAGGGTGAATGTTGGGGTACCCTGAGGTTAGAATAGCAAATAATCGTTCTGCTTATTTTGATTTTTTTTTTCCTCCCTTGCAACCATCCATAGTAAAATACATACCTTCTTTTTCTGAAAAGAAATTGGTGCATGTGTTTTACAGCTACAGAATGTAAAAAAAGTGAATTCTTTGTACTAATAAAGCCCTTAAAAGGTTCTTATTTTAGATCAGTTGTGTTTCAGTGAAATAAATTCTGTGTCCTTCAAAGTTGTTTGACCAAAGTCTTTCGGACAACCAAGATTTACCTAGATGTTCCTTCAAAGAGAAGTATATATACACAGACACAGAAAACATGTCAACAGAATCTTCATGTTATTTGACCAATTTTATACATTCCCTTCACCTTCTAATGAAAACCAGCAGTAACTGAGTGAGAAATCCATGTGATACAAACTTTAGTGTAGATTTTTTTCAAAAATTTGGGCTATTCTTTTGTTTTTCAGCTAAAACTTTCAAAATGTTATTAATGTGTCCACAAATGGTATTTTTAAGGGAATTACAAAAAATGAGATTCCTAAATTGATTTTCAGAAGTGCAATTTGTGGTTTTTAGTCTCTTTTAAAGCTACATTAAAACTGGTGCATAGAAAGCTTTGTAAAGAAACCCTGTTTTTTACCAAATCAGCGTAACCTGACATACCATGTAATGAGAATAAACCACAAGGAATACTTTGTGCTTAACATTAATTCTTTCCTTCACGCAAGAAAGACGTAGTTTTGGAATACTTGCTAACACGCGTTTCACTTGTGGGTTCAAAGAGACAAGAACGCTCTGTTAGGTTCGTTCACTTGCCTGATATTTGTTGCGTCTCCCTTTTGTCTCTCTTTCACTGAATGCTCTTTGTGCATGTCAGTTTTGTTTCCTGAAATACTTTCAAAAACAGACAGGAAGTGGACGGAAAATAAATGTTTAAATCAAATAAAATCTCATGGCTAAGATCATCCTGTGATTTGTCTGCGTTTTAGTTTTTAACCCTGAAGCTGCTAATATAGTTGTGAAAATAAGAAGATACCATGGACATTATAATAAAAAAATAGCCTTGGGCAACTCATCGCACAAGATTTCATTCTAAAATGTATCAAGCAGAGGACTTGACTTAATGATTTCAGCAGTCCATCTTGAGCTTCATTATCCATAAAAGAACACGGGAGCTATTTGGTGTGAATTAGATGAAAATATGATTAGTTATGAGGTCCATCAGATAGTTTGTTAATCCCAGAAACCAAGTAGCCAGCAGAGAGAAAGATTTGTTATTCCAAGTTACAGTGTTTCTGTAGAAACAGAAGATGTGTGTCAACCAATCCAGGAAATAAAAGCTGCTATGGGATTCTTTCATCCTGATGCTCTCTGGTTTGTAATACCAGTGCATGCTCTTGTCAGGACTGCAGTGCTTTGTCACAGCAGTCAGAATGAAGCCACGGGTGACCAGACAGAGCAGTAGTTCGAGCCTTAGCAAAATTTAATTTCTCTTTAGATGGTATTCCACCTGATCCTCTGTCTTGTACTAACAACTTTCCACTTCTTTCACAACCCTCTCCTTTGTCTGTAAAGCCTTTTAGAAATCAGTGCTACAAATGGCATAACCTTTGGAACTTGTGTTGGATACTGTTGGAATTATGTTCTGTATCTGAACACACATATCTGCGTTTCTATATGCTTGTTTCGTTGCCTAGCTGAAGTTTAGAGAGGGTTAACTGAATAAGCAGATAGTACTGCAGGGCCAGCAGAGAGTTAGTGAGGTCTTTGTTTTCATCTTGTAATTGTCAGATATGGCATGTTTACCATAAGGGCTGTGAAAAGTGTGATGCAAGATGTAAAGCTGTCCCACTGTGTTAATAATAAATTGGCTACAGTAATATTTATCAAAATGTCTGTCCTATGATGATTTTCTGTGTTGCCGCCTGCTTTAGCTTTCTCCTGTCAATCAAGTTGTCCATCCTAGTGTTTCTGTAGTTCTGATTGCTCTGACTGCACTGAAATAATCTTCTCTCTGGATTGTTTTCCCAAAAACAGTTGCAAAGCAATAAAAATAATTAGACAATGTACTATGTCATCCTCCTGCCTCGTTCCCAGATAAAATGATATCTGCTGGCCTTGCAGATATTCAGGAATCCTTTCAGCATTCCAACAAGACAGAGAAGTAGTATTCTGTATCTGTAAAAATACAGAACATAACATAAAAAGTAAAGGCCAGAGTTTAAAAAAAGAATTTGAAGTGCCTAGCCTCTAAAAACCTGTATAAAGCTTTTCACTGAAGATGCTGCAGATCCATGCCAGGAGTTAAATCCAAATCTTCCCTAAGTACCAGTGCAGTTCAGTCATTGCAAAAATGACTCCATAAACCTGTCCTTTTTTTTTCTTCTTTTTTTTTTTTAATGTCCATTTTAGGATCTTCTGCAATGTGCTTAACCATAATCTGAAAGAGCAGTAGCTGGTAGAAACATTCAGCTTTGGGCACTTTGCTTTCACTCACACAGTGCAAAAGTGGTTGTACTTAGGTGTGCTTACTGTATTAATAAATTACTCCTCTGGATTGTGTTTGTTCAGTTAGGTCAACCTGTGCATCTTTCACTCGTGTTCAGAGCTGGTTTTCCGAAAGAGCGGATTTAGAGATATTTTAGAACAAGCCCTCTGACTAGTTATTCCTCCCGCGATTTAAATCACAACTATGCTATGGCAACTTCCTGTGACGGTATTTTGTTATCCTGTTTCTCTCGCCGCCACCACCACCCACCACTTATTACATGAAGATGTCGCTTCTGCTTTCAGGACCTGGTAACACTTTAAATGTTAGGTTTTCTTATGTTTCCAAAGATGTATTACTGTACGTCTGCCAGTAAAACTTCTCAGCTCCACAGGAAGGTCTTTGTGTTTGAAATGCTCCGTTAGAATTTTTTTGGAGAACATCTGTTGTCACCCCATCAAGAATTGTTTCCTTTGTTCCTCAAGAGTATATTCAGTTATAGTTGCTTACACAGCTATGTCTATTCACTTCTTGCATCTCTTCTCAGTGTTTTTGAGTTTTTTTTTTAGATTCATTAGGTGTTTAGTCCATTTCTGCACTGAGAGCCATTCCTGTTGCTTGCTCTGCAGTTTTCAAACATGTTTCCTCTAGAACATGATGTTGAATACAACAAGGTTGGGTGCTTAAGCACCCAGTTGGGGAAATGCCAAAGGCAAGATTTTGCAAGCATCCATACGTTTCCCTTGCCTCATAGGGCTGTCACTGATTGTGCGATCGCCTATTATTTCACTAATACATCATACAGTCTTTCAAACTCAGTGTCATCTCATCCCTAACTATTTTGCCATTTTCATTATTATAAATGGTCACTATATGGCTTCTTTAAGAACTGCATCATTTTAATTCATTTAAATCATGCTTTTTAACCAGCTACTATGTTCTGGGTTCAACCTGCATCAGAGTCTGCCAAGAGGTGAAATACAAGAGATTATTCTGTTTGCATCTTCTGCCTGGATCTGAAGAGAAAAAATAGCTTAACTTTAGGCATATGCTTAAGTGTTTTGCTAGACTGAAATTTGATCGAGACTCTTCCCACTTTCTTCCTCTCAATCCATCTGTGTTACCCAGAGAACCTTTCTAATCTCTGTGGATTATAAGAAAATTGCATTCTATATGGAAACCTTAGCACTGACAGTGTAAACAGCTGATAATATTTGATACAGCTCTATGACATCCTATGTGTCGCAGCTTCTTTTTTTCACCTCAAAGCTGCTTTTCGTTTACTTTTGTTCATATATCAGCCCTGTTCATGTGTCAGCTACCTTCGGACATCCTGCCGCAAGTCCTCAAGTACCTCTAGGAGGAGTTGGACTCTTCAGAGCTGACTCAAGTATGTAGAAATGTCACGGCATCGGATCAGGGAATTTTTTATATGTATGAAGCAAAGACACATTGGGGAGCAGTAGATGTCAATAAGAGGGGGTTGTAGGCTTCAGTTTCTGCAGAAAGTATGTCTGAAACTTAAAACCCTGTTGTCTTTTTGCCTTCTGCTTCCTGAAGGTGGAGCCAAACCCCCTATCACATCTCCAGATCTTCTGAAGTTGTTCTTTTTCGTACAGCAAAGACTTTGCGCTCCGGTATTTTTCCTTGCACGACAGAGAAAACTGGAAAGTGGATGTGAGGATTCTGTCTGGCCAAGATGCATTTTGCACTACACTCACTTTCTAGGCCTAAGACTGTAGCAAAGGAAAAGAAAGGAAATACAGGAATAAAAAGGGCCGTCTCAATGCTGTTTGCACTGTGTGCGATAAAGATCTAGTTCCATAAACTCCCAACAAAAGAAAGTGTTTAAAAAATACTGCTTGTCTCAAATACAAACTCAGGATTTCTGATTCTTGCTCTTCGTGCTTCATTATCATCTCAAACAAACTCGTGCTCCAATAATTCTCTATTATACATTTGAATGGCTGCTTTCAAGACTGCAGTGCTCTCTCCGAGAAGCACAGTTCTCAGGCTCTGCAGATGCATATGACACAGCAGAATTTTAGGCGGTATAAAAATTATAAAGATCAGTCTCCATTACTGTAATTACTATATAAATCCTATCTTTAAGAGGCTTACAACAGGCCTATTTAACCTTGGTTTGAGCTGAGGCTTGGTCCAAGTCTGATAAGTTGAACACCAAATTCTTTTTCTTTTTTTTTTTTTTCTCCTTTTCTCTGCAGCATCGTAACTTAATGGGGAGTGGGGCGGGGAGGGAGATGGATCCAGCGCATCCTCTGCACTCTGTCTCTGACAGGGTGGTGGCTGTAATCGGTCAATATACCTGTCCCCAGCCAACAGCAGGACTAAATGAGATGTACATTCTGTTACATCTGAAAAGCACCGTTTCTCCCCTTGGAACCTGTGGCTGCTTCTCTTACACAGCTGTACTCCAGAACAGGTGTGTGAGACGGCTCGGAGGCAGACGATCCACAGAGTGCAACTAGAAGCCCTTGGGTAAACCGTCAGATCCTACACTCTTTGGAGGGCTGGAGCAGTAATTCCCATCTTTTATGTCATTTGCACTACCTGAATGAAAGCGAAGGTGTTGGCTGCCCTGGCGCTTCCCTTTCAGGTAGCTGAGATGCCTGGAGATGCCTCCAGCTGCCTTTCAGGTCAGAGCATTCAAAGCTGAGAAAGAAGTTGGCAGCACCATATGCAGAGGTTGGTGATACCCTGCTCCATTGCTTAAGCGTGCCAGACTCTTAGCTGTAGGCCAGAGAGCAGCTTTGATACGGCTAGCCATTACTTGCTCAAAAGAAAGTCTGGCACAGCATTTTCCATGTCATGAACCTGTTCTGCGGTGGGTGCTTTGCTCCCTAGTCGGTAGAGCCGTAGGAATGACTTTATTAATGTATTCTGTTTCCTTTACACAGAGTCTTCTTCAAAGTTCCTTGGATTTACCGTGGGGAAAACATGGCAAGAACATGTAAGAGGAGATCACTGCCTGCGAAGAACTGACTGAGTGTTCACCTTGAGCCTGACGAGACTGCCCGCCATATGGATTGTGCTGGCAGAGGCAGAAGCCTGGGGAATGCAGAGGTGGGGGGTATTTTTTAGGGCTTTCATTCCATGGTCCCATTGATTATAACCCTATTAAGAGGATGATGCATGCGACTTCTAAGTTATTTTGTTAACTAAGTGTAAGCAATGGATGTGTCATGCTAACAAACATAATTGCTGGTGTGTCTAATACAGTATGAAAGTACAGTATAGTGAATTTAAAAGGTTGTGGTAATCTAAGAATGTTAAAAGGGAAATGTGTGCCTGGGAGGTGTGGGGGTTGGGGAGAAAAACGACTTACTTGACATTCACTGTCTTCCTCCCAGCTCCTTTGCTAAAGTAGGAACAGAATCGGAACAAAAAAATGTTTGTTTTACAGCTGTACCAAGTTACGGCGTTGGACTCGTGCTCCCCCCCTCCTCTCCCACTTGCATCAAGTACATCCTGTACTTTTGGCAACATGTTGACTGGATATTTAAAAGCTGTGAACTGTTCTGAAAGTTTCACATACTGGGTTATGGGCCATGTGTGTTTGATCAAAATTCAATTACTGCACTGTACCATGCTTGGAAACCTATCATCCCAAGTTATGAAGTATGACGAAATAGGCTAATCTAATTGGTTCAGTATGGGAGCAGTATCAACCAAGCTTGTTATGATAAATAGCTTCCTGTGTTAAAGGTTCTCTAGAGCTTAAGTATCTTGGCTCACCTCCCTCTACAAAATAAGAATAGTGTTCCCTGGGAACAGTTACATCACTGTCCCTCTCCTACATTCACAATTAAAGGTTTGTGGATTTTTTTTCATCTTGCTATTCCTTGAATAGATAAACCGTGGCCATCTACCCCATTCCCCATTGCCATCTCCTTCCCCTTTCCTCAGGTTAGGTCGTGTTGTGCTTACCGTGAGTCTGCCTGTTCTGTTTCAGGGCTAGGTAAGGCAAGCTTGACCAGGATGCCAAAACCCCCCCTGGGCCGGAGGCTGGTGTGTCAGTGCAGATGACATGTCTGTTTGCATAAAGATTTGGAATTTTTGATGTTAAGTAAGTTAAACATGGAAGCACTTTAATCTTTCTAAGCATCTAATAAAAGAACTTTTGTATAGTGAATTTCCTACCTATGGATGTGCTGTTATCTTCTTGAAACTGAAATTTTAGTTCATCAGTAGTTAAATGCAAATCCAGCGTGCAAGTGCTGGATTATGACTAGGGAAGGACTGTGTTCTAAGCCTGGATTTGTAGTCACTAAATTTGTCACTAAGACAGTGAGCTGTCTCCCATGAGATGATACTGGCTTCGTGCTTTTATCTGGTCCATCTTTGGCAAGAAGTACTTAACTCGGATTTTGATGTCACAGTAATAGACAGTGTCAAGGGGAAAAAAAACATGGAAAAGTGGCTCCTTCTGCTCTGGCGATTCAATTTTTTTCCTTTCTTGAACCACACCCCCACGTGCCTCCTAACTCAGAAATCCCCTCCAGGCAAAGTAATTGTGTGATGATCATTTTACAAAGACATCATGTAGGCCTGATATTGCAAGGGCCTTTAACATTGGTGACGTTTCTCCCAAGAATAAAGTTATTCACTTACTTAAGGGTTGGTAGAATGAGTCCTTATGTAAGTGAGTCTTCGTATTAGCCCCAAGACTGCCTAATACCTGGATTAAGCCTGTATGGTGATTAATGCCTATTTACTATATCTGTTATCCCACTGCATTTTGCTCTTCAGCCTTGATTAAGCCCTTTGCTTTACCATTTAAAATGTCCTGCTTAACCTTCTGCTTACAAACATACACAGTGCTGAGGTCTGCATTTTCAACTAGAACAAGTTCTACCATAAATAATAGCATTTAATTTTAAAGTGCAACAGCTACAGTCACCACTTGATTAAATGACAAAGAACAGCAATAGCAAACTGGGGAACACAGAGTTTTTCACAACAAATGTGTACGTCCACGCAAGAGAAAAAATACACCTTCCTGCTGCTGATTAGCACTTTCTGTGCAGTTCTTTATTTTACACATTTATAGAAAATTATTACCAAAAGAGCCCAAACGGTGACTCTCTTGTGATTTCCCCAAATATCTTTTGAAGGAGATAAACTAGATTAATCTCTCTGTACAAAGTTCCCACAAGAAAGCTCACAGACACAGTAGCTTTACCTTCAAAAATAGAATGTGACTGTAGGCACTTATGCTAATCTCTTTTTTGGCAAATCAGCTTTTTTGTATTGAATCTTGCTTGATTGAATAGCACTGGAGCTGCCAGAGTAAATGCTATTATCAATGTACAGTAATTAAGGAAATAGTCCTTGTCACTCCAACAGTGTCCAGGCAGTGCCTTCTGTAATAAAGTTAAATGATAAAGAAATCTTTTCAAGGTGTAGATACGGGACCGGGGGAGCTCTTGACGTGCAGTAAAATAATGCAGTGTAGAATTACAGGTGACGGGGAAAAGTATAAATGCCCGTGGAATTCATGCTAAGTGCATGTTTGACGCTAAACGTCTAAATAGATGCTCAGCACTAAAACACATAATTGTTTAATTTGTCATGTAATTTCCTGACTCAGGGCAGTTGAGCATCTCCCAGTCTCCACCCTTAAAAAATGTGTGTGAGGGAGAGGAGGGGGGAGACCCTTCCAGCATTCAGCAACTTCAAAGATCTTTTCCCCCTTCAGGCAGCAGCCTGCACAAATGATAAACCTTGCTTTAAGATCAGCAGAGCCAGGCTCTGCCAAATCCATTTGGGGAGAGAATTTCAGTGAAAAGGACTTGTCATTCCTCCCCCCGCCCTTCCGTTTCACTTGAAACTTTACAGCCTCGCAGTACTTTGGTGGATCACAATTGTTCCTGCAGCACCCGAAGAGAGAGATTCCCCAAGGAGACAGAGAAAAACCTTTGGAGATCTTCTGTATTATAACCTTATCGCATGCACCAAGAAATGCAAAATGTAGTAAAGTAGGGTAAGTCTCGGATACCAGAAATGCCGCTTAATAAGCGGAGAACCCTGATCCGTGCTGCAGGAGTTTTCTCAGCGCTTCTCAGCTGCAGCCCCACGTAGAGATCATTGCAGTAAACTGCTCTGGCCTAAGACATGCTGAGGTCTGCATTTGATAGCAAAGCTCTTTTGTCCAACGAAGGTACATGCAGAAGATATGTTGTTTAATGGGCAATAAATAACAAGGGACGGTATTTAATCAAGTGTGCCGGGAAATACCGCTCACGTAAAAATACACACATTTCAAAAGATAGAGCTTGGGAAGCGAACGCTCGAAGGGGTGTAAGGGCAAGGCGAAAGAGTCCATAGTGAGGCTGCTAAATTTCATCCCGCTACTTGTAAGACACACGCAGAAGGATTCTGGCCCTTATACTGCTTTTCCCCAGCAGCCTGTGTCTTGTCTATACTCTGTAAAATAATTTTCATATTTCATAAATCTGACAGTTTTGCTTGGGCGTACGTCAGTGAGGATTTTAACATTCCCTGCAACGCTCTGTTTTAATGCATTGACATTCTGAAGGCTGGGCATCGTAACCTCTCCATTAAATCTTTGACACAATGAAGTGTCTTCTAAATAAAATAATTCAGAGGGATCGATCCAGTGAACTTCAGGGTGCACCTTTTCAATTATTTTTTAAAGATGGAAGTGTTTTGTGCGTATTGAGCGCTAGATTTGTGGGACTGGGAGGGAGGGGAGCCACGTCTTGAGAGTGGACCTGAGCTCCACTCCGGCAGGAGCTTACAGAAACGCTCAGAGGGGAGCGAGCACACGAGCCGTTCCCGTGCTTCCAGCATGACTCTGAACTTGGCTTTGCTAGATCCGGGCCTCTTTTCTGTTGTATGTAAAACATTCATCTTCTATATGTTGTTCCAAAGGATTTGGTTTTTTGCATATCCCTAGCTCGACCTTCAGAGCTATCCGCTTGAATCTGAGCAGGAGTGCTCTGGTCAGAATTAAAAAAGAAACGATAGCCCAGGCAGCGGGTTTTTTAATTGAGGCATGCCAAATACCAAAGGCAGATGCTTTTTCATTCTGTAGCTCCTGGATACGCGGTCTACTTTTTGGTTTCAAGGACAAAGGAAACACTTATCCAATTAGATGAGGCATGAGATTGTGACATACGGGCTCTTTCCTTAAATAAAAAAATGTTGGAAAAAAGATATTTGACCTTAAGTCAATAAGTGCTATTAAAATAATGAATACTCCATAAATCCAACCACATATACAGCCCGCGTTCAGAGCCGCGCTGTGTTTGTCACTGAGAAGGCTGCGAGACCTCCCAGGATAAAGCCCCGTGCAACTCACTTGTCCAAATCGCATTTTGAAGGCCTTACTTTTAAAACAGGATATACAAAAGCGTAAGCCAATTAAACTGCGAGGCAGACTTCTGCTATCTTCTCCCATTTGACATCTCTATCGAGTCAGCGCGGATGATATCAAACATGATCTGCTTGTCAGAACGGCTGAATTTCCCCCACACGCTCAGCAAAGACGAGGGAACTTCTTGCTCCCCTTACGAGGCTCGTAGGAGCCACATTTTTAACAGGAGCGTGGTTTGCCCAAGGTAACGTGGCTTTTGTCTGCTATCGGGAGGAAACAGTTAATGCTTTATACACGTCGCACCTGAATCTTAAGCGTCCTAGAAGCACACTTGAATTTCTGCACGAGGAGCATCACACGTCTTTGTTGGAAGCCGCATGCGTCGGGGTCTGCGTCGTTTCACTCCCCGTATCTGGAGATGGGGGCAATAGTTAAACATCAAAATAATTACAGCTCTTCTGTTTCCAGCCTCAGAGCCGTGATGTGTTTACTTTAGTCTTAACAGTTTACCAGGCAGCTGGAACTGTTGACTGATAATTGCCGCGAGTTTCTGATCCTCCAGAAGAGTGAAGAGCCTCCTCTGTCCTCCGCCTATTGTTCGTACAGTTTGCTTTGCCGAAATTATTGAAATTAGCGTTATCGACACTGCACGGAGGACTTGAGTCTCAGGTGCTGGGAATTAACATGGCCTGTTTAATTACATCAGTTTACAGTCTGATCTGCTCTCTGTCCTTTTTCATATAGTGTTGCTTAAAGCGAAATTGCAGTCTCTCATCAAACTGGGTGTGGGGCTGAGTGATACTGGAACAAATGGAAGTGACTGGAAAAATTGCTCCTGTTTTCCCAGCCAGCTCCAGCTGCCATTTTGATTTCTCTCCACCTTGGTGGCTGTCTCTGGACCTCTGCAGTGTTCATCCTGCCATACGCTATTGCGGAGTCATTAGTTATGTATGACACCTAATGAAGCCCCAAACCGTGGTGTTCTCGGTGACAGTTCAGGACGCCTGGAGCCCCAGCGATTCTGGCCAAGAAGCAGCACTCCTTGAACCCTTCCCAGCCCCAGCTGCACCGCAGACCGGGCTGGAAGCTGCATCTGTGCCCGTTGGCGAGGTCCCAGCGAAGGGCAGTCGCAGCACCGCCGCGCCGAGAGCACCGATGCCAGTCCCCACCGATGGGAACCCCCCAGAGACGCAGGGAACAGGGGGCAGCAGAAGGGAGCCTTCATGGAGCTCCTGGAGATGCAGATGGAGTGACGATGCTTCTCACCTCGTCTGCAGGAGCAGCAGTGTGTCAGAACATATTATCGGTCCGCTACATCCCAGTGTCCGGAGCAACACGCGGGGCTGCGGGTCCTCCTGTGCCCACAGAGCCGGTAGCGCCTGAAACGCCGCTGAGCCTCCCCTGGACCCCTCTCCCCCGGACCCCTCTCCCCCGGACCCCAAAGGTCGCTGAAACAAGCGCTGCCCACGGCCACCCTGGGAGCTGAGATCGATGGCATGGCTTGACTTTAGGCCCTACTGCCTCTGGCTGGCTCAGCACTCTCACCAACGAGCTAAAAACTCGTGTAATCACATTACTATTGCTCCCATTGCTTTTAAGAGAGCTCGTACAGAACTCTTTATTTCTGCAGTTTGCACACCCGTAAAAACCATCCGGAATACAGTGAGGTGAGGAAGAAACACCATGAATTTTCATTGTATTGGTATTTCTGGCACACTTTACATCGTGCCCCTGATGAGGAGGAGCAATAAATACCCTCTGCAAAGCTCATATTGCGATGGATGGGAGAGAAAACAGCGACCCGAAGGGTGTCACATTCTGGAAACCCGACCTGGAAAGAAGGATCCACAATTAACGAGATGGGTAAGGGAGTCTCTGGGTCTTAGCAAAGCCCTTTGATTATCATAAAAAGAAGGTGGGTGCCAAACAGTTTTAAAGCATCCCACGTATTATTGATGATTTTTCTGTTGATAGGAAGAATTCAAAGGGGTGCTATTAGCATTCTGGGCAGAGAGGGAGCAGATCTATAGCATGGCTCTCAGTAAATACATTGCTGCAGTAAACTTCTTTAGAGCTTTGCAATTCACATCTGATCTCTGCTGACCTTTTTTTCCTCCTAATTGAACCTTTAGCTTGCAAATGAGCCATTTCCTACATCAAACTGGTATATGGCGAAGGAGGAAATTCTACCCGCGATTTATAGGAGTTGCTGGTGACCTAACTGTCTATCACAACCTTTTCTAATTGATCTCTCTTTGAATTTAATTTGACCAATTACTTTCTCCTAGGTGAACAAAGATGAGACTATCCTTAAAAGCTACTGCGCCGACAGCAGCGAACAAAGCCGGGTGTACGCAGTGGGTGGAAGATAACAATCCATTTTGGGCACGTAGTGAGAAAGATGAAGGCCAACCGCCTCCAGCACCCGAACCCTCTGGCTATCTCAACCAGCTGTTTTCCCAGAGCGGTGTTTGTTTGACGAAACTGGTTTTGAAGGGGTGTGCGTGGGGCTGACTTAGACTGCTGCTCTTGCGAGCTCTGCTCACATTCCCACTTCCACGCAGAGGGGGATGCAAGCCTGCCGTCACTCCCACCGTCCTTCTGGAGCTGGGTGACCAAACCAACCTCTTCCAGGTTGCTCGTGCCCCGTGGTCCTCTTCCAGCGCAGTGAGGTGGCAGCCTTTAAAGTCCCTTTCCAGTGTACCATCCAAGAAGAAATCCCCCAAATCATGAGCCAGCCGGGCCTCCACTGGTCTGTCTCGTGATGAGGATGCAGAAAGGGAATGAAATATCTGAGATGGGCGTAACAGCATGATGTTGAACTGCTGACCTCAAGAGTTCAAACATATTCCTGGCTGCACTATATAGTGCTTTGCGTGTCCAGATGAATCCCTTATCCTTCCCTGTAGCTGAACCACGGGAGTTTGGCTGGGGCAGCGTCCTGTGGCAGTGGGGAAGGGTCCTTGGCTTGACCGGACAGAAAGCCACCAGAGCTACACCAGCCGGCAGTGACACAAAGGGAGTTAAATCAGTCCGGTCCATTAAAAAGTCATGAGTCTCACCTCAAAATCCTTTTCAGAAGTATATTTTATCTGAGTCTCCTTTGACTCCTGGCTCCAGAGCGTGCATTTTCAAGCCTTGCTTCTACAGCTGAAATGATGAGGAATTTCCTTTCCTTTAGCGGGGAGGCTCCCGTCCACGCAGGACTGCCCGCGCCACTGCAGCGTCGCAAATGTCATCAGGCTGCAAGATTTCGTACCGCCGTCGCCCCTCTGCCTGCCCCATAGCACGGGCAGTCATCATTTCCAATGGCATCGGGTGCAAATGCCACCACGGCCAGCAGCTCTCGCCCAGCGGCACAGGCTCTGCCGCCGGAGCACTCCGATGCCGCGTCCTCCGTGGGTGGCACAGGGTGTGCGTCGGTTGGGAGGAAAGCTCTCAGTCACTCACCCTTTGCCTTTTAAAGAATTGCCCTACGCTAATTTCTCCTCCTTTGCATCAGACAATAACTGAGATAATGTCAGTCCTTTCCTCTCCTCCCGGTGCCACAAGGAATGGCACACCTCGCTAGCTTTCCTGCCTCGCGTCCAGGGTGACCCTTCCGAAATCCCACTGGGAAAATGCTCTTCCTCTCCAGGAAAATCGGACATCATGTTGGCTGTTGCCATTCAACTGCGCCCAACAGCACTGGCCAAGCAACTACTCCTCTTCCAACCTTTCTTTGGAAAGAAAACAAAAAAACCCACCTTAAACACCTCCCACTTAGTGCAAAAATATTATTTAGAAATAAGAAAAACTTCCCTAAACCCCAGCTCTGGGGCTCTAAAGATGGGGGATCACAGCCCAGTGACATGGGCTCTCAACCAGGGAAGCATCCCAGCTGGGAAAATGGCTTTTCCTTCATCCAGGTGGGTTGTGGGAGGGCTCTGGCTTGGGGTGCTGAGGGAAGAGGGGACCTTTAGGAAGGTTTATGCATGGGGTCTTTGTATTGTCCCTCCTGACCTTTTTTAATAAGGAAAATCAACCCATTTCCCTGCGTGGAGAAACTGAGGCTGCTTGGCAGCCCTGGCGATGGGGCAAGGCGGGGGGCGGTGGGTTCGCCGCTAAGGTGCGTGTTTCCTAAATAAATAACCACTGTGTGCCCCATCGGGGTGTTCCTCAAGCCACAAACCTCCCCTTTGGGGTCCCCTTGGCATCCCCAGCCGGTCCGAGAGGTGCCCGTGCCCCCCCGGCCGAGCCCCCGGCGTTTCGCAGGCTGCTTCCCGCGCGAGCCCCATCGGCAGCCGCCTCGGTTCGGGAGGTTAAAAGTTATTAACTGAAAATCAATCGAAATAAAAAGAGTCCCATCTGCCGCAGTACACAACTCACTCCCCCCCCTCCCCGACAGCCTTCCCCGCACTGCAGGAAACGGAGCCGCAGCGCCCGGCCATGGCTGCGCAGCGCCCGGCCAGCCCGGATCTCATCAAATATTGAAGCAAAATGGCCAGTGACAAATAGCTGGACGTGGAGCAAACAAACAGCGTCATTCCGCACACGGCTGTCCCGGCGCCGGGGTTGCCAAGCGCCGCTGTACCGGCACACACCGTACCGCGTGCGGGGATGGCGGCGAGAAAAGTTTGCCGAGCCGCTGCCGGCCACGTGAGCAAACTTGGGAGATGAATATTCCTCTCCTTCCATCAGGTCCTTTCAAGCGGGCTGGAAAGAAAGAAAGCAAAGGAGGAGGGAAAAAAAAAATCCTCGGCAATATCCAGCGAAAGGATAAAATAAGGAGAAAGCGATGAATCACGGTGCTTTTCTGCACGCCGTACAAAGGGCCTTGCTCGCCCCGGGAGCCGCCGGAGCAGCCTGCATTTGCTGCAATAGAAAGCATCTTTGGGGGGGGGGGGGGAAGAAGACTCTTGGGGGGACATGCCCGCGCCGGGCAGGGTGTCCCTGCACCCCACTGGCTTTACCCGATAATTTCTGATTTTCCCAAATCGGAGCCAACTCCACTTGACTTAAATATTTACTAATATTTAATTACTGATATTTAATCTTAAGTGAAGAAGGGGCAGAAGCGGTGACCTGGGGTCAGGCTGGGCTCGCCCCGGGGGCAACAGCAGCACGTCCTGATGGCTCTTATGTCGGGACACCAAGTTGGGCAGGAGTGTTGATCTGCTGGAGGGCAGGAAGGCTCTGCAGAGGGATCTGGACAGGCTGGATCGATGGGCCCAGGACAATTGTATGAGGTTCAACAGGGCCAAGTGCCGGGTCCTGCACTTGGGTCACAACAACCCCATGCAACGCTACAGGCTTGGGGACAAGTGGCTGGAAAGGTGCCCGGCGGAAAAGGACCTGGGGGTGTTGGTCGACAGGTGGCTGAATATGAGCCAGCAGTGTGCCCAGGCGGCCAAGAAGGCCAACGGCATCCTGGCCTGTATCAGAAATGGTGTGGGCAGCAGGAGTGGGGAGGGGATCGTGCCCCTGTACTCGGCACTGGTGAGGCCGCACCTCAAATGCTGTGTTCAGTGTTGGGCCCCTCCCTACAAGAAGGACACTGAGGTGCTGGAGCGTGTCCAGAGAAGGGCGACGGAGCTGGTGAGGGGTCTGGAGCACAAGTCTGATGAGGAGCGGCTGAGGGAGCTGGGGTTGTTCAGTCTGGAGAGGAGGAGGCTGAGGGGAGACCTCATCGCTCTCTACAACTCCCTGAAAGGGGGTTGTGGGGAGGTGGGTGTTGGTCTCTTCTCCCAAGTGACAAGTGACAAGACAAGAGGAGATGGCCTCAAGTTGCACCAGGGAAGGTTCAGGCTGGATATTAGGAGAAATGTCTTTCCCGAGAGAGCAGGGAAGCATTGGAAGAGGCTGCCCAGGGAGGTGGTGGAGTCCCCATCACTGGAGGTGTTCAAGGAAGGTGTGGACGTGGCACTGCGGGACATGGTTTAGTGGGCATGGTGGGGTTGGGGTGGTGGTTGGACTTGGTGATCTGACAGGTCTTTTCCAACCTTAATCATTCTGTGATTCTGTGATTCTGTGACACATTGTGAAACAAAATACATATTCCCATACATGTGGAAGTACGGGGCCTGAGGGACCGCCCCCCCCCGACCTTTCCCGTGGCTGGGGGCTCCCGGACCTTCGCTGTGTTTCCACTAACAAAGGCCATTATCTCACTAGGAGCAAACAGGGAAGAGAACAGAGGGGCCAGAAATTAAATAAAAAATGAATATTTTATTAAAATCAACAGTTAAGAAGAGTTCATCCATGGTTTTGGCCACCTGTGGAAATGGCCCCACATCATTTCTACCAGCACGGAGGGCTCCAGCTGGGCGGCAAGGGGAGGGGATGCCATTGCCCCCACCATCCTCTCCCAAAATACAGAAACGATGGCTTCCTTGCAGCTGGAGCCGCTACATCCCTCCTGACACCCCTCCAGCCCAACCCTGCCGCCTCAGTATGTATTAAAATGAGTTATGTAGGTCACCGTGTAAAAACAAACAGTGTGGAGATACATGCAAATAACAACAGCAGAACTCGAGCAAAATTTATATCGCAGCCGAAAGACTAAGGAGGGAGTGCGGAAAATGTCAGCCGCCTTATAATGCCACCCCGAAGGACCCAGGGGGGTCTGGCAGGCCTCGTTAGTGCATCAAAGCACGTTGAGATCCTCCCATACACAGAGCAAAACTAGTTACTGAGAACTTTCTTCTGGCAAAGTAATTGGTAGGGGTCTGCTTCACCTGGGATGAGTGATGCTCTGGGTAAAAGAATCCCCTTTTTTTTGAGACTTGCTTTCCGAGCAGAAGTTCAGCTCGCCAGCTGCAGCCCTATCCTGCGCCCAGGTGAACTTCCACAACTGGAAATCATGGAAGCATCGAATTGGTTTGGTTGGAAAAGACATTTAAGATCATCGAGTCCAACTGTAAACCTAACGCTGCCAAGTCCACCACTAAACCATGTCCCTCAGCGCCTCATCCACACGTCTTTTAAATACCTCCAGGGATGGGGACTCCACCACCTCCCTGGGCAGCCTCTTCCAGTGGCTGACCACCCTTTCGGTGAAGACGTTTTTCCTAAAATCCAGTCTAAACTTCCCCTGGTGCAAATCCTCCCCTCTGGGTGTTTCTGGCTGCTCCAGCATGGCCATGCCCAGGTTTGCTCCCGGCTGGTGGAGCAGCCCCCAACCCAGCCCCTCCCCAGCCCCTGAGAACGGACCCTTTGCAGGTACGAGGGCTTTAGAGGCAGCCCAAGGGCTCTCCCCGTCCCTCCTTAGCCAGAAAATAATAAGCCCCGTCCCCCTGTATCTTTGCGGGGTCTTGGCTCTGCACGGCGAGGCCGGCCGTGGTCCCCGTGCCTCGAGCAACGGCCGGAGAGAGGAGCTGGCCCCACGCCTGGCCCCCACTGCAGACGCACCAAATGCTGCGTGTCCTTCATCTGGCACATTTGAGCTGTAATTGCAACAGCCTGAACTACCACACAGTTTTATGTGCTGATATTTCATGACATTTTATGTACATAATCTGCATATGTTATTTTTAGCAAACTTTCTCCCTGGGACAGCCTCATGTGCGCCGCCACATCTTGTTTCCATGAGCATGTGCTGCAGTTGGGAGCGGTTTGATGTTTTTTTCTTCTTCCTTTTTTTTTTTTTTCTTTTCCCTCTGTCAGGACTGGGTTTTGAATTGCAGGAGCAACACACACAATGTAATGTTGTTCTTTCTTTTCACGAGGGTGCTCTAGAGGGGGGAAAAAAACCCCAAAAGCAAAGGTGAGCGAGGCAGCCCAGCTCCCGTTTCCAGGCATCTCCTTGCTTGGGATGCTCGGGGGTGAGTTACCATCACCCCCAAAAAGAAATAGCATCCTTCTTGGATGGAAATAGCATCATTCTTGGTGGTAATAGCATTATTCTTGGTGGAAATAGCATCGTTCTTGGTGGAAATAGCATCGTTCTTGTGGAAATAGCATCATTCTTGGTGGTAACAGCATCATTCTTGGTGGAAATAGCATCGTTCTTGGGTATTTTGGGAGCAAGACAATTCTTTGGTCTTTGCTGGAAATCGTTTGCTGTGGCTGGCGGTGCTGCCGGCACGTGCGGGGCTGCAGCGAGCGTTGTGCTGTTGGGTGTTTTTGAGGAACTGCGGCTCCAAGCTGCGTGCGTGTGTGGGTGATTCAGCTCTCGCCTGGAGACTCTCAGTCCCTTGGGGGGAAAATCCCAAACTTTGAAACTTCAATGTTTAGTGGAGAAAATGTTCCTTAAGAAAATGGCATTTTGTCAAACTCAAAGCATTTGTGGAAACTTACTGGTTGAAACATGAATGCTGGCCTTAGGAGGACACTTCCCCATGGCGGGGTTGCTGGTCTGTGCATGGAGGAGGTGGTCCATGTGGGGAGGAGGTGGGCCATGGGCGGAGGTGGTGGTCCACAAGTGGAGAAGATGGTCCATGAGCGGAGGAGGTGGTCCATGAGTGGAGAAGGTGGTCCATGAGCAGAGGAGGTGGTCCATGAGCAGAAGAGGTGGACCATGTGGGGAGGAGGTCATCCATGAGTGGAGAAGGTGGGTCATGAGCAGAGAAGGTGGGCCATGCGGGGATGAGGGGTCCATATGAGGAGGATGGGGTCCATGCAGGGTTGCGGGGGGCGGGCAGGCAGGAAGGAAGGGTCCAAGTGGAGTGGAAAGGTCCCTGTGGGGCAGCAGCTCTGCGGTGGAGCCCAGCCATGCCCAAGCCCATCGCACCGTTGATGCAGCGACAGCCCCTCTGCCTGAGGACCACCACCTGGAGATGGTCCCTGAAGGCACCAGCGATGTCCCATGGGCTCCTCCTGCCCTCAGAGCCCTGAGCAGAGCTTGGCCACGGCCCTCGCTTTTGGAAAGCAGAAGGCTACTTGTAAAACCGGCTTTTAGTTCAGAGGCTTTTTAAGAGCCACAGCTGACCAGGACCTCGGGGTTTCCATCTGTGCTGGACATCAGCAGCTCATGGGCTTCACCGGTGGGCGGCGAAGTCTCTGCTCCAGCGCGCAACCAGAAACTCGCTTCCGCTGCGCCGAACAACTGCCTGTCCCCCTGGCCCCGGTGCTGCCTGTCCCATCGGAGAAGGAGAGTTTGCAAAGCTCAGGAGAAGAATTCGTTTAACTCCAGTGTCTCGCTCGGCCCTCCCCCTGACAGCGCCGCGGCCGGTGCCCCAGGGCGGGAGGAGCAACGCCATTTGCGGCACCCATCCCGGCTCCTCCGCTCCCGCATGTGCCGGACGTCCCCGACCGGGACCCCCGGATCCGGGGATGCAACGGGGACAGGCGGTAACGCACAGCAAAGTGCAACATCCAATGGCACCCGCTGCAAGCGGGTGTTGGGCAGCGGCGCGAGCACTTCTGCATGAGAAACCTGCGTCCCTGGTTAAAAGCTCTTCCCGAGCGCTTGGAGCATAGAAACCTCTTTTTTCCACGTCCTCGTTGTGTACTAATGAAGAAATAAAATAAACATTTGGTAACAAATCCAGCATATGGTTATTGTTTGCTGCAAGGACAGGGGAAAACATTACTCCATAACGTGGCGAAAAGGCTGCAGCTGCAATATCACGTTACAGCGCTGCGCTTTATTTAATAAAGACTCGTCCTGCCAGCCTTCACGAAATTTTTCCTCCCCTCCCCAGCCCCAAGAGGTGGTTTCGGTGCCTTCTGCCACGATGGCCGCGGCGGGGTCGCATGTGCCCTTCGTTAGCCGAGGAATCTGCTTTCAATTCTGGCCCTTCAGATTGTATTTTCACAACGACTCATTAGTCACCAAACGTTGACAAGCCGCTGTAAGTGTGCCATCTCCCTCATTGTTTATACGCAAGTGCAGCGACGAAAATGATTTATTTAGGTTTTAATTAAAATTTGTGGATAGACCAGTGATTTTTAGCTGTGCCGTTTCTAATTTGTGGTTGCGGGGAAAAAAAAAAAATTTAAAAAAAATCAATAACCTGACAGCATTTATATTTTTAGAGTTACCTCGGGCGGTTCTAACCTGCCGGTCACCTGCCCCCGCCGCGCAGGGCAGCTCCCAGCCCACGCGCAGCTCATCCCGGGGCTGCGTTTCCGAGCCAGGGGAGATGCAACACCTTTGGTTCTCACATCAAGGCGCACGCCCGGGATTACTATAGCAGGTAAATCCACGTCCCGTGAGTTTCACACCGCTGGACTGAGCCCTGAGCGGACGCAGAATTGCAGCAATTTAAGGGCATGTCTTTAATTGCACGTGCAGCATCGCAGCAGCGCCCAGGAGGAAGACGGGCAACACGGGGAGGTGGCCGAGCCCTGCGGTCCCCACGAGCGGGACCGGTGCTTTGTTGTTTGAAGGCAAAAGTTATCACTTAAAAACGCTGTAGAGGGTGTGGGTCACCCTCTCCGAAATAATCCATGGCGCCCGGGCGCCTTCCGCAGCGCCAGCATCCCTCATCCCCGCTGCAGTGCTCTGCGCCGTACAACCCGCAGCAATGGTAATTTATCTTGCTGATAACTTATTTATGACTCCAAAAGAACAACCGGGAGCAGAAGGACGAGGGGGTTGTGGTGGACTAGTTGGCAAAGCTTTGGGGGCACCGCTGCCCCCCACGCCGTGCCGGACCCCCCGAGTCGCCTCCCCAGGCGAGGGGCGATGCGATGCTCTTGTTGGGCGGAGATTTTCTTGCTGCTCGTGACATCAAGATGCATTTTTAGAAGGTGCAATAAAGGACTAAGAGACTAAACTCGTGCTCCCCCTGAATTATGAAAGTCAGGAGCCTCTCTTGCCCTAATACCACGGCTCAGAGAAATCCCTGCTACTACCTGACGTAAATATGTATTAATTAAAGCACTTTGGAAATGCAGAGTATTGACCTAACGGGCCGTAATGGCTCTTCTTGAGCAATTACAATCTATCACACAGCTACGTATTTCGGGAGGTATTTTTTTCGGAGGCGCGTTACTGACCCGAGGGCCGCGGGCAGTTTCCTCCCCTCGCACAGACCCTTCCTGCCGCGGGGCCCGGGGCTCGCATCCTTCCCGGGGAAATCCACAGAGCGGGAGGCCCCAAATCCCTTAATTTTAATAAAGACGACGTACTTCATCCTGCCCGCTCCCCGCCGCGTACCTCCTCTCCCGCTCCCCGTCGCTGGGGGCACTTTTGAGACTTCCCACCCACCCGCAGACCCCGGGAAACACCCGGAGCAAAATATTTATACATAAAAGAAAAACTTTGTGCTTTCCAGTGGTGGAAACCCTTTTCAGAGAAAGCATTCGTCTCCCGAGACTTACACCTTCTAATTTAATTTTCCCTTAAATCAAACAGTGTATTAATCCCCAATAGAAAACATGTTCCAGTTGCACAAACAATATTTAAATGGTATAATGGGGACATCCTTTATAAATACTTCTAACAAATCCTGAAAAAACCCAAATGTGTGGGCTATAATTAATCGAAATGCCAAGTGCCAGCTAACCAGCAAAACTCCAGCTTCATAAATCTGCCCTGAGCTTTCTCACACATGCTGATGGATGGGGACTCGGAGCTTAAATATTTAATAATCAATAATTCAAATACCTATCCTACCCTATTAAATTTGTCACATTTATTTATAAATGCAACCTCCAGCTGAAGTTTCTCTAAAAGTTGTGCGTCTTCCACCCAGTAACAAAACGCAGCGTTTTGGAAGAAGAAGAGCGTTTCTCTAGCTTTGGAAGGAACAAAAAGGCGTTGGGTTATGAAATTTCTGTGGGGAAATCATGAATGATGGGGGGAAAAAAATTAAACCCCATATACCAAAATAGTTGCTTGCGTCTCCTTCACCCTAATAGGTTTGGATAATGCAGTGTGCAGGCAGGTGTTACGGCGTATGAATCACATTTATAGGAACATTTTCCAATTTCTTTGCCGCCCAAGGCAGGGAGCTGCCGTTCATCCTCCGCAAATGAGTATTTCTGCGGCAGAGGGTGGGCTGCGGCCCCTGCCCGCGCATCGCCTCCTGTCCCGAGCAAGTCGTGCGAAAAACCCCCCAAAACCTGGGGAAAGGGGGGGGTTTGGGTCTGACCCGAACCGCAGCGACGCTTTGCCTTGCCCCGTGGGAGGGAAGAGTGGGACAGAAATAAATAGATGCTGGGTCCAGCGCTGGCAAGCGAGAGGTCATTCATTGGATGATGATGATGATGACCACGATGACGATGATGATAATAATGATAATGATAATGATAATGATGATAATGATGATGATGATGATGATGATGATGATGATGATGATGATGATGATGATAATAATAATAATAATAATAATAATAATAATAATAATAGATCTTGCCAGTTTGCAGCACCAGCAGCCTGACTCCGTATTTCAAAGTTTTTTGGGAAAGCGAGGAACGATTGCGTGGTTTATCAGGTGGCCCCTCTCCTCTCCAGCGGCCTCGATAAAAACAACGGGGAAAGCTCGGCTCCGTTTCCATCCATGCGGAGGAGCGGGAGGTGGCTCAGAACATCCCGTCTGCCGCTGCACTTGCCCACGCCTCCAGCCGCCCGCGGCAAGGAGGGTCCCTTTGCCCCCCGAGCATCATTTACTTTAAAGGAGCACTAAAACTGACCCGAAAGGTCACAAAACTCCTGGACGCAAATTTCTGGAAGGATTTTAAAAAATCGTGGAGCTACCTACGGGTAAGGGGGGGGTGTCGGCCGTGGCCCCCGTCCCCCCGTGTCCCCCTGTGCCCCTGGCACTGCCAGAGCGCGCCTGCGGGCCCGAGCGCGAGTTACGGTGGCATAAATCTCCGTCGCAAATTTATTGCCATAATTTATCAGCTCATGTTACTGAATGGCCAAGCAGTTAATTTTAAAATGAAGTGGTGCTATTTTCATTAATACCCTTGTGCTAACTACCTATCAAAACACGCAGAGGCAATTAATACCATGTTGCTGAAGTACTGAACCAATAAATATTTCCAGTCTTGGCTTGTCTTCCGCAGATAAAAGGCATCGGACGAACCCACCGCCCGGGTAATGCTCCCCAAGTCCCCTTCTTGTTGCATCACCAAGAACATTTACACTCAAGGAAGAGATTAAGTAGCCAGATCCGCCAGGAACAGGGATTTAAAAGGCCGTCATTTCATGACATGTGAGTAATCCCTTCGGGATATCTGCGCAGTAACAATAAGCTTGCGAGAAGATCGAAAAATTCTGAAGATTATGTATCAGCAATACAAAAGCAGTTTGGCACAGGCCACATTTGGGGAAAGAAAGGCAAAAACGCCCAACGTGTCAAAATTCGGTATAAACACTTTGCCACCACTGCGCTCACTGCAACTTCATCGCCCACCTCGCCACGGAGCATCCTTTCGAGGGAAAAAAGGGCTGGCGGGCGGACTCTGGTATTTACGGCCAGAATGGGGTTTTCAGCCCGTATTTCTTCCACTGATGAAAACCCAAATGGTGCTAAATGAAACCTCACTAAAAAAGGGAGAGCCGGGGCGGCAGGCTTCTCACCCCTGCACAGCAACGCACACCTTTCAACAGGCTTCGCGCCGTACAAACCTCCCTGTAAGCACGTCCCATTGCTTCTCCCTCCAAGGCAGAGCCGCAAAGCGCCCGCGTTTCTCTGCCTACGCACCACCCCGTGCGTTTCCCACCCCAAGTTTTCACTTTCCTGTTAGTGGGCTATCGCGTATTCTTCTTGCGTCCTGAGGCAAGCTGTCACATTTTGATAGCGATAAATAATAAATGGGGATTTATTTCCTTAGATGCTGATGGAGACCTTTTCTTTCGCAGGAAGAAAGAGAAAGCGAGAACGAGGGGAAGAGAAGGAGGGAGAAAGCAGGAGACGGTGCCCAAGCCCCGGCCGCGGCCCCGCGGGCGCCTGCTCCCAGCACGGCTCTCACCCCGCGTGGGGCAGGGGCCGGCCGCCCTCCTGGAGCCCCTCACGGTTCTCCACAGCCCCGAAACCCAGGGCTGCCTCAGCCAACGGCCTCAGTAATAAAGGGTATAAATAAATAATAGTGAATGATTTTCGTAGGGGGAGGCGATGGGTGAGAGCACAGGGGCCGAGTGCGAGAAAGGGGCAGCGTTAAGGAGCCGCCGGTGAGCGCAGCATGGGCCATGCCGGCTGCAGACGGGGCGATGGGGAGAAACCTTCCCTGTTTTGAGCTTTTTTTTTCTTTTTTAAAGCATATTTTAATTTTTCTGCCCGTATTCGTGCAGCGCTGTGTGTGTGTGGGTCCCTGTCCCTCCCTCCCACCCCTGCACCCCCTGCTCGGAGGAAGCATCAGCTCCCGCTGCCCCAGGGGCAGGTTGGCCCACGCCTGAGCTCGTTTCCAAGCCAAAGGGGCACCCCCACCATTTCGGCTCCTTTTTGCAGCCTTGAGATGAGCTTTCTGCCCAAAAGCGGGAGTGAGCGCAGGCTCAGCATCTCCGCCCCCCGCTCCTTCTCCCCCCCGCATCCCCGGGCTCACGGGGGTGAAAGGGGTCAAGTGCCGCCGGTGAGCCCCTGCTTGGGGCACTGCGGTTTTTGCGAGGACGGATTTGGCTTCTCCTTACCGTCTAGTCACCCTCATGAGAAAAAAAGCTAAATTGAACGGGCTCCAACCTGTCCTCAGCTGCCACACCGTGCGTCGGCGCCAGCAGGTGCCACGTCCAAAGCAGCGAGCGGGACGCGGCGAGGGGCACCCCTCAAGGACGGTGACATCAGAGCTGTGCCCAGCCCGAACCTCCCGGCCCGGCCTTGGAGCCAAAACCAAAAACTAAGCGGAGGCGTGAGAAAGGAAATACCGGTGGTTTATGGGTGTCGGGCAACATTCATTAGAAAACACTCATTTTCCCCAAAATAAAATGGGAGAGTTGGTATGGCAGCGGGGCTGCCCTGGGAAGGGCTGGGCGTTGCGGTGGGGCCCGTCTCCTGTCCCCAAGGCCACGCGGCAGAGCTGCACCAGCCCTCGCCTCTCATCAGCCTCCGCGCCTGCTTTTAGGTAGAAAACAGGCAGAATGGCTTAAACGCAAAAAATCGCTTTCTGCAAATACTAATTTCTGCACATATCTTTTAAGGAAAAGGTGTTGCAGAGTGAAAAACTTTGAAGAAGACTTTGAAAGTTGCAAAGAAACCTATTTTTTCCTCTCCCATGCCCACGGAAGCCTCGCAGGGAGGTGCAGGACAGCCGGGGCTCTGCCTGGCCGGGCTGCAAGGGCAACCGCAACAGCGATGGCCAAAAGCCGTCCGACATCTGGTACTGGGGCTCTTCGGAAACGCGCTAATATTTTTAAAGTTTAGCTGCTTTTAAAGATATATTGTCGCATTTGCAGAAGTAATTAATCTCCTCCGTTAGTCTTTACTAGACGTGCTTCGTGTCTTTACTCTGGATGATTTAATCTGCAGAGGTTGGCTGAAGATTAATCCGTTATCGAGCGAGGAACAGTTCTCTGTTGATGGGGCACGGGAAAGCACGGCTGATGTGACCGCAATGCCTCGATTTAACCAAATACCCCCGCGATTTGGGAACAGCTACTGGCCAGGAACCCCCAAAGCCGCCCAGGTTGGAGAGCCGGCCCCAGCGCCGCACAGCCAGAGGTCGCCGCCGCGAGCGGCGACGATGCCCGCGGCCCTACAGCCGCACCCCCGCCCCGTGCCCGGCTGAAAGTAAATAACAAGACAGCCTGTTAGCATTAGCAATTTTTTATTTTCCTTTTTTGTTGCATAGGAAATGCAGTACTTGCTTCCAGTAATTGTATTGTAATGTGAGAAGGTGGTAGCACTAATGGTTGAATACAAGAGTTAAACTAATCCACACCAGCTCAAAAAACCTGCGGAGACTTAGTTGAATAAGAATGGATGCCCACAGTGATTCTCAACCAATTACAATTTTTTTCACAGAACACAGTAAAACTAAAATGGTAACTATGAGAGTCAATACAAGTATACTAGAGGCACGAGGGGCCTGACTCATAAAAAAAAAATGAACACGACATGGTATTAACACGGGTGTCAAGTGAATTTGCAGCAGATCTTTCACACGGCCGGTGGAAATTTTAGCGCCCTGAATTTCAAATTGACGCCGAGGGACTCGGCTGGGCCAGTCTCAGGCAGCGGGGCAGGGCTAGGTCGGAGCTCAGCCGCGCGGAGAAACCACACAGCCAGCCAAAATGGAGATTTCTCCTTGATTATATTTCCAAAGCAAAGAATTTCGCAGACCTTTCCCCCAGGCAGCAGTCGCAGCCGGGTGCCGCCAGCGAGAACAGGCAGCGGCGGCGGATGCCAAGCCGGGCACTGTCTTCCTACCATGCTCCGTCTAGAAACTCATCTTTTTTTTTTTCCCCCCCTCATATTAATTTGTGGATGCAGATAAAAGGGGGGGATTTCATCCAACACAATTGTTTTTGTTCATGCTCGAGCATAGAAGATTAACTAAGTGGAAAACAGTCTTCCCTAAAAAAAAGCATAGAAGTACAAAACTTCACATTGTGTCCAAGCGTTCGCCTTTACGAAGTTTTTCTCCAGAGCTCAGAGGTAGCGATCTAGCGTATTTTTTTTTTTTCTGGTACGGACAAGATCTCTTTTGTAATCGAGCAGCCTCGTACCGCCACGTTACAAGCCCCTGGCATCGGCCAGGGCGCGGCACGGGGTCGTCCTCTCCCCTGTCTCCCCCTTTTCTCCTGCGCCTCTGGGGTGTCGGAGCATGGTCCTGCGCTGCCTCGCCGGCTCCGCGGCCCCTTCCCATCCATTCCTGTTCTCCGTTGGGGTTCGGGGAGGCGGAGAGGGGAAGGGGAGGGAGAGGAAAGCCAGCAGGCGCGCCTGCCGAGGCAAGCGGGGCTCGCCAAAGCGGGCGCTTGGAAAGAAAGCCATCCTCAACCGGGACGAGCAAAGCCCACCAGCCTCCCGTGTTAATAGCAAAGGAGCTTTTATGAATCGGGCCCAAAGTTTGTACAGAGTTTGTCTGAAGAAAAATATTGCAACTGTGCATGAAACTAAACAACCACATGAGGTTTTTTTTTTCTTTTTTTCTTTTTTTTTTTTTTTAAAGGGTTTTTCTTTCTATATGAGGAAGTCTGGTGTGAAGAAGGGTCAAGCATGGGTACCTGGTGAACCGCTGCCCATTAAGAAATCTCTCGCAACGTGAGCTCGATCTCGTTTGTGGGTTTAAAGGACCGTCCCTTAAATTTGAACTTTACGCGTCTGGTCTTCAGAGCAAGCTCTCTGAATTCTTAGGGTAGCTTTTCGAGACGAAAATCTTACCAGGCACGGATTATTTCTGGTCTCAAACACCATGTCCTGCCCTCTAGGAGAAAAAAAAAAAAAAAAAAAAAAAAAGAAAAGGAAAAAAAAAGAAAAAAAAGAAAAAAAACCCAAAACACAAGTAATACTGAATTTAAGTAAATGTATACCTCCAAAATACTGAAAACACCCCAAATCAAGAAAAGACAGAATTTGCGTTCTCAGTGAAATATCTTTAAACCTATCTGACAAGAACCAAGTCAGAAAAAAAGACTAACATAACTTTGAGTAATATTCATACAGCTACTAAGCATTATGGAATAGCATGCATTAATATTGTACGGTTATTTTACATCACCTATATCAGAAGGTTCTGACAGACAGCGAAGGCTACCGGTGTAGAAAAATCTTACTTCAGAAGAGCAATATAATACAGATTTCACAGGCACTACATTTTAATATATCAGGTATTATGCTGGTTTTCTTATAATTCTTTCTGTCCTAAAGCTGGCATTATAACAATGACCGAAAAGGCAAGGATCGAAGTAAACGGAAAGTAGATACCAAAGTTGATATATTCTTTTCTTTTTTTTTTTCAGATAGATTAGTGCATAGTTTTCATGCAGATAAACACTGCTATGCATTTACATTGTTGGAAAGCAGAGTGAATTGAGCCCAAGTTGTCACATTTTTGTAAATCATTTTGCCAGCCTGTAATAGCACCATGTAATGGATTTGCATTAAACATTAAATTGATTTCAGAATTGGTGACACAGTATTCACTACAGTTAAGTGCTATGGAATAGCTTCAATGTTACCTGCTATATATCAAAGCAATTTTCATCCCACTGCTTTTTTATTGGAAAAAATAAAAGGAAAATGTACTCGATACTAATTAGACTATTGCGCAGCCTTGGACTTGATGATGGCATAGCTGGGTTTACTGTCAAACAGTAATACATGCATTGACTTCGAGACAAAATTGGCATTGTAAGCTTGATTTAATGAAAATCCTGCCTAGCAGGCAGTGTTAACTTCACAAGACCTGCCTCCGACAGACCTCATGAGGTTTATTTTGCTATTTATTTATTGTTTAGGTGCCATTGAAGCTCTCCTTACATTGTCATGCCGGTTATGGTTTTAATTTTGTTCGATGGAGGCCTTCTACCAAAAAAAAAAAAAAAAAAAAAGATATTTCCAGAGACACAATGCAAAGTACAATATTAACTGACATTCTTAAAAAAAAAAAATTCACCACAAGGAAAAAAAAACTGTTTTAGGCTATGTATCTGGGTTTTTTTGTATTTTTGTACAGTAAATATTTTATAACACTGTTACTACAAAGCTGCAAATATACGGAACAAAGAGAACTAGAGAAAGAAAAAAAAAATGTTAGAGGGATTTTGCATATTCCTGTGGGCTGACTGAATACTGCGGAGTTGAGAAAACTTGGTGTTTCTTTTCCCCTTCGACCTTAAGGGGAGGGGGAACAAGCAACAGAGACAAAGTGTACCATGGCTGCCTAAACTCGAAGCCCGAAAGTTTTTCTTGTAAAGGAAGAAGAATAAATAAGAATGGCATTGCTGGGGTGTGCGGCATGATAAAAGCAAGTGCGCTCGCTCAAAAACAAGAGGAAAAAAAGAAAGGAATTAACTGGAGAAGAAGTCAATTCGCGCTAAGCCACTTCCAGGGCTTTAAATTTGGATGGGTGGGGGGGTGGATACAGGTCAGAGTATTTGTGCGTCTGACGGTTTCCGGAGAGAAGGAGACGGGGAGAAAAAAGTTGTTCGCGTGACTCAAAAAGAACGACCGGAGCGACTGGGAACGTAAGGTGACGCGGAGTCGGGGGCGCCGGCCGCCGGCCCGACTCCTGCCCGCTCCTGCCCGCAGCCTGCACACCCCAAGCGGGACCCCTCCTGCTCGGCTCCCCGCTCCTGGCTTGGCTCGCGGGACTACACCACTGGTTGTTCTCTACACCTGCACAGAACGGAACTGCCGTGTTTGCTGCGTGAGAGTAAGGTGAACGCAAATTTAATTTAGTGTGTAATACTTTACAACCCCTGTTGGTTAACACCCTTGACCGCCTACCTAATGTTTTAAAGCCTTTAAAACATTTTTTTTTCTCGCAATTCTGCTCAGAGTTCCCTAACTTTAGCGTCATCAAACTTAATATGACAAAATACCTTCAAAAATACAGCATACCTGTAATGTCCATTTACAATGGTTCTTCAGTAGCCTATACTTCTCAAGCATAGGAATATGCTATACCATTGAGAGAAGAAAAATAACTGTATTTAAATACATACAAAAAGGAAACGGGAAAGTTTTTAACTTAAATCCAGTTCCCAAAGGAAAAAAAAAAAAAAAAAAAGCAATTCTATGAACGCTGCCTTTATAACGAACAATCAGAAATTCCACTAAGCTAATTTGACAGAAATTTTTCCTCATTTAAACAACATTACAAAAGTCCTGCATTATAAAATAGGGTAGAATAAATCAGTGTAATCAATAAAACTATACAACATACAAATTACATATCTTCTGAGTGGGCAGTTTAATTCTCTCTCTTTGCAGCCATGACTACAACATGCTCACTAAAAACAACTAACTGCCCAAACTATTGCTTAGTTTGTTTTGTTTAAAAAAGGGTGCAATTTTATTGTATATACAACCAATTTACTGGTAATACCTTGTCTCATAGCAAGGTTCTGACAAAATGTTTGTCTAGGCTTTTTTCCCTTCACTGTGAAGCACTGAAAGCTGCTATTTTTTTTTTTTAGTGCACATATGTCTTAATAAAGTAATGCCCAGCTAAGTGCTATAGGGAAGGCAAAGGATGCTGGCTAGAGGATGTGATACCATATACTAACAATCACACAATACAATAGAGCAAAATGACTACTCAACCACTTATCAGACACATATGAAAATCCAAAACATTTTATTTTTTCCTTAAATAGAGAATAACCAGTAAACAATTTTCAGAACTTGGAAGTTTAAAAACGTGCATATAAAAATGGGCATTATATACTTTTATTGAATGTGGATTGATTGCAGTCTGCTAATAAAAATGGGTGTGGGATCTGAAGAAAAAGGAAGTTTTTTTTTTTTAAGGCTTGCTTGTGAAAGGAACAGTTGTAAAACAAAAATTGCTTGAAGCAGGGTTCAGCTTAGTGCTTCACAGTTTGACTGCTTCTCTAAGAAGAGCCCTTCCTGCATGTGCATTCAAAATCACAAAAGTACAAAGACAAACACCTAAAACACACTGCGTCAAGTGCAGCACCAACTTTGGTCAAATAAAAAAAAATTAAAAGAAAAATTAATAATTGCTAAGCTTTTCTACATGATATAAGCAGGTATTGCATATTTTCATATATCTGGGAGAAAACAAAACAAAAAAGGAAGACTCCAAATAAAATGTAAAATGCAGCAACATCCAAAAATACTGATAATCTAGCATCTACAGATCTCAGAATAGCACTGCCACTGACCATACAGGACAATAAACACTACTCCTATCTGCGGAACAACTAACATCCTATTTAATTCTAGATGTTGAAACTGACAATGGCTGACATAAAAGTCACATTTACAAAAAGTGTCTCCAAATGCTTGACTAGGGAAAAACCCCTTTCAATATAGGAACATGTGCAACAATTCCACAAATAATCGCTATCCAGGGCAAGGCACATTGATATGGAATTTTTTTTTTTTTTTGTTTCGTGCAAATTAAGAAAACAAAACAAAACATTGTTTCAGGGAAAAGATGAGGAGCAAAGTGTCTTCCCAAGAATTTCAGTTACTTGATTGTATAGGACAGTAGTAGAAACCCTTCTGAAGGGTCGAACAAACATAGTTTAAAGGCAAGTGCCTGGAATAGGGATTACAATATTGTGTCTTAATGCACTCTACTTTACCCTACATTAACTATATAAAAATTAGTTACTAACACTAGAACATGCAGAGACTTTCTCTGATTAGCTGGACTCGCCAACCAGAACGTATATATATGTATAGTATAGGAAACCTTCTTAAAGTTGCATGTGAAGCAAAGGGGTGCTCCGCTGTCTGATAGAAAAAATCACTTGCACTCTTTTTTTTTTTCTTTTTTTTTCCTTTTTTTTGTACATAAGATACAGGACGTTTGGGGTCCAAACTTTTTTGTGGTTTTTTTTTTTTTTTCTTTTTTTTCTTCTTCAGCAAGTGCCCTTGCTTTGAACTGGCATAAGTTGTAAGATCAGCATCATTCGTTTCTGTATTGTTTTCTTCGCAGTCCAGAAAATGTACCAGTTCAGGGACACGAAGGTGTTTTACTTTCTGGACCGTTCTCTCTTATTCCCAAGGTGTTTGAGAACTGATAAACCCTATATTGCCGGAAACACGTAAAATTTGTCAGAATTGGCATAATCCATTATAGTGACTTTTAGCTTATAAAATTAACAGATATTATGATTTCATTTTAGTTATGTGCTTTGATAACAGAAAATGATTAATTAGCATTTAATGTAGTTAACATATTGTGGTAAAAGCACCATTAGATTTGTTTTTTTTTTTTTTTAATTTTCCTTCAGTTTTAAAGGGATACAAGTTCAACAATAAAAAACATAAAAAGCAAAAATAGCTCCCCTTTTTCTTGCAAGGCTGTTTTTTACCCCAATAATTTAGAGTCCTGGGGTGGAAGGACTTGGAAAACAAAAATAGAATTTTCAACAATCTCTATCTTACAAAGATATTTAGCTATCCAATGAAATTGCACTTTACTCAATTCAAAATTCGATTGTTTTGATTGATTCCTGTCAGTTTCTGTCAAAACAGACCAACTTCCCCATTTCTGCGTGAATTTTTGTGTAATTGTTGAAAATTGTTGAAAAATGTTTTTTTTTAAATGTAAGTGCAGCATTTCAAACTTTTTTCTTTTTTTTCTTTTTTTTTAGTGAATAGTAGTAGTTCGATGTTTTAAATCGCTCTGCAATTGAGTGGAAAAAAATTGTTGACAATGCTCTTATGGTTCATGTTACGTATCTAAGTGCCGACTGTAAAAAAAAAACCCAACAACAAAAAAAAAAACCTGCAATTTTTTTTCCGATATGTTACAGAAAAACATGCTCTATGTCTGTCCGGTAAGTTATATATTGCAGAATTCAGCTACTACAAAAGTTATAGTTTAAGTGTGTTTCATGATTTCTCAAGAAGTCTCACACCTGTATGGGAAAAATCGATGAGGATACTGTAAAACAGTTAGGCTCCATATGGAAAGTGTGTTACAACAGCGAGTTGGTAAGCAGCAGCAGAGGCTAGTTCTACTCAGTGTCACCTAACGCTTACACTACCAATGAAACACTTCAAAAGTTATGAAGCCCAACCATTTCCAGCACCATATGAGAAATTACAACAGTCCTAAGTTGTCTAAAAAAAAAAAAATAAAAAATAAAATCTCGAAAAAGTTACGGCCTTTGCCATTCAACCATAACGTTTGCCATTTCCATGTACTAGTTTGCTGTCGGTGTCTGCTCGCCTCCCCTTCCGCCGATGTGAAGTCGCTGCGCTGCGTTGCTGCTGCTTCCGTGTTACAGAGGTGGGAAGGGGTCTGGTGGTCTGTCCGGTGGGTGGTGGGAAGCGGAGACTTTTATCCCAGGTACCAGGACTGCAAAAGAGAGAGGAGAAGCGTCAGCCCCGCCGCCCGCTTCCCCTGCTTCCCGAAGGGCTCCGGGCATCGCCGCCAGCCTCCTCCGCCAAGAGGGGGGCTAATTGAGACCGTGACGAATCGACCTAATTACAAAGCTTAATTAAAAATACTGTACAAATCAATATATTTTTTTTTTTTTTTGCCGACAGTTGCTGGACATAGCTATAGATGAACGCGGGGGTCATGTCACGTTACAAGTTATCAATCTTTTTAATAGATTATGGCTTGAAGATCCCTCCAGTTCACTTTTGTCTAATCCCCTGAAAAGGCGATACACATTCGCCTCTCTGTGCCATTTATCACCCTGCGGTCGGGGGTTTCTTGGGTATTTAGGCATGTGCCAGCATAAGCATCTGTTGCTTTATACTGCCCGGCTTCAACTGTCTCGCTGGAACAGATGCACAGAAATTCAACAACAGGGCTGTTTTCTTGGGAGAAACGTGGATCGCTAGAGAAAAGCCAGGATAAAGCAAATCTGGGGGAAAGTGGATCAGCGAACATGGCCCCATCTCTGGCCATGCTTGTGTTTCAAAACAAAACGCCGACCTCGACTAAGAGCTTTTCTTTGGGAGAATTTTTTTTTTTCCCCTTCCTCCCCCCAAAGGGAGGGAATTCCCTGGGATTTCAGCTCCGCAACAATACCATCCTTAACCCAACCGCGCAGATGCCCAGAGCACAGAAAGCCATTTCGCTCCTCGATAGGAAAATAAACACCCTCGGAAAGCTGGAGTGGGCTCTGCTGGAGTCGGGGCAGTGCCACCGCACCGGGGAGACCCGGCTCGGCCCCGGCGAGGTCAGACCAACCTGAACCCGGGATGAATAAGAGCAGTGTTAGGCCCTGGGACTGTACGCGCAGGGGGATGCCACTTGGCAATGACATATTGCTGTGGGAATACACCAACAAGCGGCAACTATTTAGCCTGAAGTAAAGTAATACAACAAGAAAGATTCAGGTATTAAAGAGCTGTTGCCGATACCCCACGTTTTTACTTTCGCTCCCGTAATATATGAGGTGCATACGTGTGCATGTATAAACTGACGACAAGTTTTACCAACTTTTTCCTCCGCTCCTTTTCAGCGTCTGACGTGATTGATAGCACAATCAACCCGCGAAGGATTTATGAACATTTACAGAAGACTCTGAGGCAAGTTTCATGTGGGACTTGGAGATTATGTGGTCTTGCCATGGAGGTAGGAACCGGTAAAATAAATAGCACGATCGGAGAAGTTGTCCTGCTTCCAATACACCTCATTAAGAAACTCTTCCTCCGCTCACCCTTCCGAATACAAACACGCCGGTCCCGTATCGGCTCCATCTATTGCCTGCAGATTTTATATTTAGACTTACTGCAATTAAACAAAATAGTTCTCGTATGTAAAGTTCATAAACAAGAGAAAAGTTCTGGCAGGACTTGCGAGGCGGTGCCAAGTCCCCGTCCCCTCCCTGACTGCAGGGCCCTACTGATTTGAGGCGGGCGCGGGGAAGCTGAGCGCGGTTCGTGCCGGAGGCACCTCCGACCGCCGCGGGCCGCAAACGCCTCCGAACTTGGCGGGGTCGTCCCTTACGCTTGTCACTTGAGCGTGACAGCCTTCGGCCGGGCTGGGGACTGTGGAAGTCCCCCGCAGGGAGCAGAGGGGTTAAAGATTCAGGGCCGATGGTTCAAATCTATATCGCAGATGTCCAGTTGGCTCCCGTCGCGCTGGCCGGGCCACATGGCCCACCGGCCGGGATGGCGGGAGCGGCTCTGGCCTCGCCACGCCTCTTTCGCTTCAAAAGCAGGGGTTTTGGGGGGAAAAAAAAAGCTGAGAGAAAAAGGCAAGGAGCGAGCAAGCCGCGGCTGCTGAGGTGGGGGTGCTCGCGGAGGAGGCCCGGGGTGGCGAAGCGGCGGTGCTCCCCCGGGGCCGGGGGTTGGGGGTCGGGGCTCCCGCCGCCCCGGCCGGCAGGGGATGCGCGCGGCCGCCCGTCGGTGGGTCGGTGGGTCGGTGGGTCTGTCCGCCGGCCAGTCCGTCGGTCCGTCCCCCCGCGGCACCGCGCTCCTTCACGCATCTTGCTATTCAGCCTGCGCCTCGCAGACAAGGTTACCCCAGAGCGGCTCTGTAATCCTTCACTGAAATAGGCTTTATTGATTGCTCTGGTCTATTGTTCCCTTTTCAAGTCCCCCAAGTTCAAGTTCATCCTGGTGTTACATCATGTCTCGTTGCTAGGGGCAACCAGACAGCCCCAGACGTGACTATCATTAGCAAGAGCGGCGCTGCGCCCTCCCACCGCCCGCCAGCCGCTCTGACGTAGCAGCCCCGCTGCAAACACATTGAAGTATTTATTCTGCCTAATTTATGACCTCCACAGCAAGAGAGACCCCCACTCCAAAAACCAACACTGTTGTATATTTAATTAATCTGTCTTTCTCTGGCACTTGGGAAAGTTAGACAAAGGTCTAATTATTGTGTGTCGCTCCCCACACTTTTCTTTTTGGGGTGACTATTTGCATGGGAAAAGAAACGGCGAGGCTGGGCGCGAGTCCCCTCCCTCCAAAACACCTTTTTTTTCCTCCCCTGCCCTATTGACATTTCATGAAATACTTTAGCTGCTTAAGGGAATTAGAAAAAAAAAAATCTGATGTGAATGTAACTCCTTCGGAGTTGGTATTCAGTAACACAAATCAACTCATGACATGTTTAAATTTAAATGCTAACCACACACTCTGCGAGTTACTTTAAAGGTTAGTTTTTAATCAATAGAAGTTGCTGACTCCGGAGTTTTTAGCGGCGCAGTGCAGCTCTGGGGCCTTTGTCTAGCGTGGGGCTTTCAAACTTTTTTTTTTTTCCTTGAGATGATTTTAGCAATGATTTGCAGACACAGAGTGCTATTGTGCTCCTGACTAGCAACATGTCAATAAAGGAGTAGAGTTACCATGCACCAGGGTGTCAATATGACTCCTGCAGACACCGCTCGGCCTTAATACCAATGAAAAACTTAATTAACCCTTACAGGATCGACCCAAACCGCGCGGCCGTTTTTGAAACTTCCGTGCCGGGGCTCCGGATCGCCTTTACCGAAAAGCTGCTTTTAGGGGAGCCGAACTCCGAGCACCTCGCAAGCGGCTGCATCCCGCTTCGCCTGTTCCCGCAACCCCACTCTGATGAGATGTTTTATGGGCTGAGGCAGCAGAACAGCGAGACAGAGAGCGCGTTTACCCATCAGATCCCACCAGCACCGCTCTCAGGATACCGTTTTAATTTAGAGCGTCTTACAGCTGAAACGCACACACAGAATGATCCTCCTTTTCTACTAATCATTTTAATATTAAGATCTCATATCCCCCTCAAGCCTCCTATACTTGGCTAAGTCTTCCCGGATTAGGTCTGAAGAGCACCATTGTCCTTCTGAAGCACCTGTGAAACTTCTCTGCGAGGGGAGAGGAGACCTCCGCGCGTCAAATGAAAACGTCTAGGAAGCGTATTGTGCATTCGGAGCCCTGGTAGTTGGGATCTGTCAAGTTTTTTTGCACGATTAGGGGGCTTAGAGGGGAAAAAAGAAGCCCGGAGCCCTACATTCAGATGGCTGAAGCATTTGCTGCCTTCTTTCAGAGCGCTGTTCAACGTGGTGCGGGCTGCGCTCTCACGTCTAACCACCTTACCCATTTCACCCCTTCACGTTCTGTAACCTATCCGACTGCACCCAGACGGAGAACGGCGTATTGCCTTTCTTAATTTAAAATCTCCATTTAAATCATGTGCACTGTCACAATACGGTTAGGATGATACTATCTCCACGCGTTTTCGTAAAAGAGACAGTATTTTATTTCCCCTCTCTTTGCGGTACTGTTGTCCCAGCGAGTTTGGAGCTAAATGAATCCACGGGAGTGAAAGGTCCTACTCAGTAAAATTACTGGCACACGATTGTCGGTGCCACTACGGGTCTGTATTGTCCTGCCGAGCATCTCGCTGTCCTTCCTCAGCGCTCAAGGTGAAACATCAGAAAGAATTCTGCAGTCCGGTACGAGATCTTCACTTCCCTTTCTCCAGTCAAATGAAGAAGTAATCTCATCAGGTTGAAAAGTGCTGACTAAGGATTTAATAAAGTGCCTGCAGATGTGTGTCATCTCTAAGGTATTCAACTCATGTAATGCAAAACAGTTCCACACCGAATGTGCTTATAAAATTCCATTTAACCATTGCAGAGCACTATTTTACTGTTCTCGGAGGAGTATTATCACACTTCCCGCCCCCCCCCCCCCTAATTTATAGCACCATGAAAGTTGAAACTCTGCGCTGCCGGTATCTGAGAATCCTCACAGTAGTAAGGTTTTATGAACCATAAACAATATCTACTTGACTGAATCCTAAACAGGAAGTCTGAAATGGCAATTACGTTTCTTTGATAGCGCAAGTCTATTTGTTTCTTACGCTATTCTGGAGATAGCAGAGACACGCAAAAATCCGCAGGCCGCTTGTGACAATCGGGCCCTTTGTATGGGAAGAACAGCAAGGAAACACTCCACCATTCAGGATATTTAAAAGGAAGAAAGCTGAAGGTGCCTCCCTGACTCCGGCAGCAGTTTCTTTTCTGCCTGCGTCAGGAGCCCAGAAACAGGCCCGTTTGTTTATGAAAAACTTCTTAAACCAGCCTTCCTGCGGGACGTGTTTTACCCCCGGCTCCCAAGCCTAACCGTGAGCAGCGCTCACGTGTTCTAACCCAGAAAGACAATCAAACGCAAACACGTTAAATTTGCTTCTACCTGCACATCTCCTGCCCTAACAATGAGACCTTTCAGCTCGCACAAAAAGTGAGGGTTGTAAAGCAGCCCTATCTGTTTTTTGAATTAAAAAGTTAAACAAAAGTCCTCAAGGGCAAAGTTTAACGCTGCGGAAGGAGGTTGTTAATGTGGAATCCAGAACTGGGTGTGACAGTTGGCTTATTTCTCCGGGCGATGTAGGTTATTTAAGGACATTCACACATTTGAAACTCTGACAAACTCCACACATAGGAGTTTTTGCTTCACCTAATCCGCTTAGGCCTAGGACCTGGTCTGTGCTAGCCATTTTCTTTAGGTTTCAGCCCGGTTCGGCTGCCTGGCGGTGGGACGGGTCGGTGCCATCAGGACTTCAAAGGCGGCTGCCGCGGTGCCACGGCCGTTGCTGCCCCAGGCACGGCTGCGCTTGCAGGAAGCTATCGCGGCATGGGCCCGGGCGGGAAAATCCACCTTTGATAAGAGCCTAAATAAAAAATCTCACAGCTTTAGAGCTCGCCGGCAAAGCGGCTGTTTGAGCAGCCGAGCTGAACCTGAGCCACGACTGTCGGGCACCTGCGAGGAGTCATCACGGCGCATCAGTTCAGTTGTTCTGTTTGGGGATGACATTTCAGTCCTCTCAAGAACTTCAAGGCAATCAAAAACACTAACCCGGGGAAGGTGAATCGGGGTAACGAGTCCTTCTGGTTGCAAAGATAAAGCGAGAATGTCAACGGCTAGGCAGCAACCTGGGCCTTTAGACATCGCCTTGTGAGAGCTCCCGGGAAGTCTCTGCCCCACGGTGCGACATTTGAAAGCAAGGGGCCAAACCTGGGGCTTGGATGCAATTCCAGAAGGGCTGCCAGGGTGAGTGAAGGCAGTGGCAATTCAGCTTCTGGTGCGCCTGGCTGGAGGGCTCCTACAGATAAAGCAACTGCCTTTGCTTTACCCCACGTCTGAATTTGTCCCACGTTTCTATTGGCTTCTCCAGAGTTTTTCCAGGCACGAAATTTGATCCTACTGCGTAAACCGAAAGGTGAATATTAAAGACAAGGTCACCTTTGTGCCTATGGAAGTTATTTTCTTAGAGCTGGGATTAATTATTTAGTAATTATATTTTCCACAATGAAATAGCAAAAGGGACGCGAGTAGCATGTTGGTCATTCCCCAAAGGGACATAAAACAGTGAGTGAATCTTCTGGTTGTCCAACATCCACACCAGGGAGGGTCACACGCCCCACTACGAGCACATTTATGCTGTCTCGAGGAAGATAAAACCTGTCCCGGGAGGGACACTATTCTCCAGGCGATGTGTACAGTAGCTCTGCATCCAACAGCTTTTGCGAGAACGCCAGTTGTGGCAAACTGCATTAAATTACGTGCAACAATTTTGTAATATGGACTTCTGCCTGTTGACTATTAAAAATGTATAGTAGTCCAAACCACTTCTCTCCTGGGACCAACAAACTCACTTCAGGCAAGATTTCTGCTTGGGTTCAAACCTCAAGTTGGGAACAGCTAGTGTTTTTAACTAAGTCACCCCAAACCCTCCCAAACCTATGAAAACACACTCATACAGTAACTCCTGCTGTTGTTCCAGACATCTGAATGTTCCAGTAAAGTGTCCCAGCTGGCCCCAGATGTTTCTTAAGTATAAAGCAATGCTCTGAGCGCTGGACCCCCTGCCGCCCGAACCTGAAGCTCAGCGGATTAAAGATTGACTGCGCTACGACATATTCGCATTTAGCCTGAATATAATACAGCAAAGACTTATCAATGGCAAATGTTTGAAATGTAATCCAGCAAGCAGAGTAGGCTGGCACTTTGAATATGATGTATAAATAATGTATGGGAACTTAAGATCTGAATTAGATCTACAGGAAGAAAACTTTCCCTTTTCTCTGACTCTAAAAGAAAGTTCTCTCACCATGAGGTCATTTTTATGTCCGTCTTTCGGTTTACAATTCTGCTTTTAGACGGAGGGTCTTCCTTTTACTTCTGGAACATTTTGCGAGTTACAGTTTTCCTCCAGTTTTCTGGAGTGAAAGAGTAAAATAAGTGAAGAAGTTCATTTATTTGGTAGTAAATTGACTTTGAGATCTGCAAAATAACTTCTAAACTTTGCTTCGTACGCTGAAAGCTAACTGCAGTAATGCTAAACCGTAACCCTTGCTCTTTAAAAAAAAAAAAAAGATAGTGGAGTGAAAGAGAGGGAGAAAAAAGAAAGGGAGAAAGAGGGAGAAACAATCCCATTTTGGTTTTTGTTAGAGGACGGCATACTACATAGATCAGAGACTTTTCAAAAAATAAAAACCCCCACTGTACACAAAGCACAGGAAAATGTGAGGAAAAAAGGAAAAACCTAAAAGCAGCTTAGAATGTGTTAACTCTGCCATTCTGTCAGCTTAAAGAGTATTTTATGCTTGATCAACAGCTCTCTTTTATTATGCTTTTCTTTCATTCATTCAAGACATCAAAGACCAGAACCACCAGTGTACCTGATCTACCAGAAGAACTTGTAAGGGTGTTCTAAAGAAACGGGGGTATTGGGAGCCAGACACCCCTGCGGACAAGGCAGTTCAAAGAGAATATTTCAACAATGATTACATTTTGTAAATCTTTGTACGAAAGACAGCTTATTTCCTGCTTTTTTCATGAAAAATAGATTCTATCCATTAAAGTGAGCCCACAGTATGAAAGTTACTTGAGATCTGAGGTACAGCAAGCGGATTAAGTGGATGGTGAGATGAAATCTTTGAGAGAGACGATGGCTTTCTCTGATATTTGTCGCTGCCATAAGGTTTTCTGACTGGGGTAGAAACTTTTTTTTTATTCTTTCTCGTAGACTTGCTGGTGGCAGTGAAGACGTTTGTAAAAGCAAAATAAACCCAAATGAAACAGAAAGGAAAATCGTAAGAAATAAAGAAACTAAAAAAACCAAATGGCTGCAAAAACCTTTTGACATGTTTAAAAGAAAAACTGTAGGTATTTGCCCCCCTCCAAAAATCGCAGCCTAGCCATTTAAATCCAGCAGACAACTCCGAAGCGCAGCACACAGACCCAAGCCAGCTGTTTACTTTTCAAAGCCCGTGGTGGTTTCTGCATTGATAAACTATATAACCTCACACACACAGAAGGGATTTTAGCTATGCCAGACCTCATTGCTCTGTCCCGGTCTCTTTATGCGCTGTCATAGAATAAAAATGATCCTAACACAAACCCTGAAATAATATCTTGCTCCAGAAAGGACATCTTTGTAGATATTTCCTGAGTTACTGCCAAAAAGAATTTTTTTCGCCCATTCATCCTTTCAAAGTTTCGCTATAAACATAGCCAAAATTGTTCGGGAGTAATCAGAAATGACCAAAATATGACCCACCAGCCAAGTACAGCCGTGGGGGGGAGGAAGCTGCCCCACGCCTGCGGCCCGGCCGGCAGCCACCTCTGCCAACACACCTGGGTGACACTCCCCGGCGTCGGCACCTCTCTTACCCCCTGGTACATACATCGCCTTTTGCAAGGGAAAAAGAAAATAGCAGTAGGCATTTTAGCAAAGAAGCAAAAAGACGACTTCAAAACCCGCCTCAGGGTTTACATCTACTACTGCGCTTTAAAAGTAAATATGCTGCGAAGGGGTTTTTAAATTCTGCACTTTATGCCTTGGTTTTTAGACAGCCCTGTATTTTCCTCCGCTGGAAGCATAGTGAAATTTGCTAGAGAGTGCAACCCTTTAGTATTTCTTATGCTAAATCTCACTTATTTCTTTCCTTTTATGAAATAAAGTGTGCATCGGGACTTGGATCCACTTATAACTTCACGCCGGGAACTCCCGTGGAAACTGGGACGGCAGACACGCTGCTGCGACGGGGCTTTCCAGCATTTTGCTAGGAAAAAAGCGAGCCCTTTGGGAACTGCCATGAGCCCTCTCCCGAAACTACAGTGCCCGCCTTGTCCTCTGTTTCCCTGTGCCCCTGGCCACGGCACAAAGCCTGTGGGTGCCCGGGGACCCCCCCAGCCCCGATGGTGGGTGCGTGGGGCCGGCGGCAGCCCCGGCTCCCAGCCCCTTGCGGCCACGCTCTGCCCGTCCCGGGCTCCGGCAGCGCGTTTGCAAGTTCAAGTTCAGGTTTAAGTGAAATAAAACGCTCCTGGGGAGTCTGCAGCCAGCCCTCATTTACATGTGATCCCTCTGAACTTCGCCTGCGCCAGCGCGCCCTGTTTCCAGGGCCCGCCGAAGGAATGTTTTACAGTTAGAGCCCGCAGTGCTTTCTCAGGCATTTTAGACCCAGAGGCCCAAGTTTCAAGCTGCAGCATTAAAAGTTTCCACAGAGCTACTGCAGAGAGAGGGAGGAAGGGGGGAGGGAGGGAAATGAGGAGAACAATATCGTCTTAATTGTCTCTATATAGCTCCACAGTTAAAGTATTACTTTTTAAAGGGACATAATTTATTCTAGAGGCACGGTGTTATAACAACCAGTACATACTTTCACCACAGCGTAACCCGCTCTATTCTTCATTGTGCTCTCCGGTTTTGTTGCTTTTGCAGAACTCCTTGTTACCCAGTCCCCTATACTGTACTTACAGTTTTATTCAATTTACGCCAGTTCCTGCAGTCCTCAGGCAAGCGAAACTGCCCTGAAGCCTCAGGAGTTTTGCCTGCACCAGGACTGCAAAAATAATCTCCCCGCAACCACCGTTTCCCCCAAACTTTCTTTACTTTTATTGCTTTAGACAATCGGGGAAAGTCATCCAAAGAAAATCAACCCCCAGCCTGGGCCTCCCAAGCTCCATTTGCAGCGAGACAGCCTGAGCGCACACACACACGCACAGACACACACACAAACACACGCTCGGGGGGGTTTGCCCCCGGGACTCTCCTTCCCCATCCCATGCTGGCGGGGAGCAGCGGAGTGACTGGGGCTAGGTGGGGGGCCCGCGGGGCCAAGGGGTCCCAGCAGACGGGCTGCTCTGCCGCCACATTGCTGCAGAGGCTTTGGCTCTTCGCTCCGCAGGGTTTGGGGTACAAAAGGTAGTTTTCAGCTGCTTGACTGCCCTGAGAGTGCTTTAGAGTACGCAGCGCAAGGGGAGAGCGAGGGGCGATAATAACTTGAACTGGAGGGGAAAGCGAGCGCTCCCTCTGCAATGCCCCCCAACGCCTCCAGCGCCTGGTCGCTGCCCGCACTGGATGTCTGCGGGTGACGCAGACAAATGAGCAGCCCCGTGGTTCTGCTGAGAGAGCGAAGGCAGCGTGCACAGCCTGATAAAAGCAGGGCAAAAACCAGGGGGGGACGGGACGCGCAGGGGAGGAACTGGGCTGTGGGGCAGAAGGAACGGGGGGGGGCTGGCGGAGCGCACGCCGGGCAGGTGCAGATGGACGGATGGACTGCGTGGGAGCTGGGGACTCTGGGATGAGACAACAGCACGTCTCCAGAAATGGGCAGAGAAAGGTTGGGGTTTGGAGACAGCAGAAAGAGGAGAGGAGTCGGGGTTTTGGCAAGCCCTAGGTGCACTGGGCAAGGAGATCAAAAACGATCTCCAAATTAACATGGGCAGGACTAGGGGCACGGAGACAACTCTGGTGTTCTTGCCATGTTGACCTTAAAATTAAAGTAGACAGTGAGCTGGAGGAATAATGAATCAATTCAGCAGTGAAACCCCATCCTCAAATCTCCCCTTAAAAAAAGAAAGCCAAGAGAGTGTTGAGCTGAACAAAAAACCCCTCCCGAATGCAAGAACTTTTGATGTCTACGTTTTTCCTGATGCTTTGTACCTTCCTCAACTGAACAAACTGCCCTAAGAAAAGCGGAAGGCCGTGCACCATGCCTGTGCCAGCGCTTGGCCCCCGGAGTGTGCGACCGTGGGGATCGATGACGGGACTTCTCCTGTTACACCGCAGGGACGTGGTGGCCGATGAGTCCCGTACAGCTCTGTCGGGGCCATTGGGGTAGGAATGATACAAGAGCTGGGTGACCAGGGCGAGGGACGGCCTTCGCAGGTAGCCAGCTCTCCGGTGGAGAAATGGGAAAAGCCTTCGTGGCACATGATCTGCCTTTGGATGAGGAGGGACGTATTAGACATGGTTGGCTAAAGGAAGTTGGGTCTTGGCCTAGTGTGGAGTGATTTTCACACATATTGTGAGATGCCAATGAAAGTCCTGGTGGAGTGTAAAGTCATTAAATGAGATGAAATTAAACAATTTAGTTATTTCTGCTTCATCATATTTGTGCAGTATGGCAGGCAGAATGAATTACTACTAATGATCAAATTTAGTAATACTAATTAAACTATCTCAATTTAATTAATACTAACAGAGAAAACAGACAAAATTACTAATGTAAACCTTGAACTTAAAATCAAAAGGTGCCTCTTTGCTTTTATGAGTCACTGAATGTGAGGCTTTTCTCTGAAAATAGACTGTAGAGAAGTGGCTCTTTGTACTCAGTAAGTAAGCTGCTGCATTGTACGGAGAATTACAGCTCTCCCCTCGTCTTTTTTTTTTTTTCTTTCCCTTTTTTTTTCTAAATGTGACTACTTCTACTCCTTGTATTCCTGAAAAGCCTCCAGGAGAAGAATCTGAACTCTGTTTTGACTCACGCAACGTCAACAGGATTGATAAAGCAGTTACCATTATTGGGACAAATTCTGCCCTTGTTACTACTGTTAGGAAGCCGAGTTTAAAAGAGCCTGTGGAGCCTCCCTTGCTGGGAATGAACCAGGCGGAACATAAGCTGGTGTACACTTTCAGATTTAGCCTACAAGACCAGTAAACTGGGAAAACCCCAAAACTAAACCCATCTCTACATCAAGGAAGATTGCTTTGGAGTCACTGACAGATAATACCTGTAGCCACAAAAGAAAAACTCTAGAAATACATGATGACTACACTGCAAGCCCTCCCCATAAAGAAAATGTGAATGTTAACCTTCATCTTACTTGAAAAAGACTAGATTTATTCTACTGTGCATAGCTATAAGCAAAATACAAGCATAATTAAACAAAAATATGATTGTATTTCTAAAACAAACTCCTGCCAGTAACAAATCTTCCATCTCCTACTCTCATCGACTTCGAATGTACAGTTGGGTCCAATATCATAGATTCACAATCTTTAACTCAAAAGTCTGAAAGAAAGTGATTCAAAGAAAGAGAGAAGAGCCAAACAAGGAACATCATGTGTAAAAGTGTTCCTGCAAAATCTCAAATCTCATTCTTTAGCACATGTAAGGATGAAAAAACCCAACCCCGCATGCAAATTTCATATCTAACTTTATCCCCTTTTTTTAAAAAAAAAGATACCTTTTCTGTTGTCATATTTAAAAAGATGTAGCTATTGCAAAAGCACAAAAGGATACCTAAAGTTGTATAAAGCTGCTCCAAGCAATGCAGAAATTATTGTGTTCAGCCTCAAAGGTGCCTGCACGTTATTGGTAGTGATTTTTGTTACTCGTATCTCGTAATTAAAATTACATTTCATTGGCTTCTGAAATGTATTTAGCTGTATCTCTTCATGTGTAATAACTAGTATTTGTACAGGTGATATAAGTGTTGGGTCATCCAAGTGAATATGCCTGGAAGTATTATGATTATAGTGTCAGCACTGTTTTCAAAATTGAATATTAATAACCAAACTAACTAAAGGCTACATAGTTAAGCCTACAAGATATGTTCACGTTTAGCCTCTTTATTTATTAATATTAGATTTTTTCTCTTTAAAAGTATCCTGGTTGTGGATTATACTTTCCCAGTTCTACCTCTGTTCAAGTAGAACATACTATAAAAACAAATGCCTAAGACGAGATGATAGCTTTGTTGTTCTGAACTAAAACCAGGTGAGGTTTGAAATCTACAACTTGGCATGATGTTAGCAATCCTTACTAAGAAGAGACACCTTTGTTAAATTTAAAATATAAACAGGTTTTAACAAAATTGCAGTCATTTTGCTGTATTTCTTTTGAAGCCCCAATCCTTGCCCTGTATGCTATCGGCATTTCTCTAGGATAGTCCAGCCCTAGGAGGGGTGATGCTCAGTGTCTCGGGAACATGAAATCTGCTGCAAACTGGAGAGTCCTTCTCCGTTAAGAAATGGCTTCTCATCTTTTGGTCCCTTGTTATGGAATTTAGTATTACTTTCAGAGCAAGATAGGCTATTTTGCAAGGTGTTCACCTCTGGACCTTATTTATTTCTTGACCTCCGAGTTAAGGCCATTAAGCAAAGGTGATTCTTGGAACAGAGGTAGCTTAATGCCTATCCATTGGGAAAGATGTAGGGATTGTGGCCTTTAATTTTTGACCTTCATTGTAGATTGTGGTCCTAATCCTTTGATTGCAGAATTGTTAAAAAGTATATATGGCAGTTGGCAAAAATCTTAATGTTCCAGTAAATGCAAAAGCCATAAATTCAGCTGCTGACCTTTTCCATCCAGGTCACATGTGACACCTACTGGAGTTTGTCAGGCTGTGTGGAATTTATGGAGCTCATATAGGTATCAGCTGTGAAAGCTGAACTTTCATGAAATGTCTTTCAAAGGCACTTCCGAAACCTTTGTAAAAAGTCAGTATGTCTTTTTTTAAGGGTATACATTCTACATGCATTTTAAAAGGTCTCATCATGCCATATCTGCAAATCTTCAATGCTTAGGAAACTTCAGCTCTTAAATCATTACTCTTTACAAAATAGAGAAATCAGGCTAGGCATGTAATTATTGTGATCACCAACTTCCAACAACCCCTTTCCAGGCCTACAGAATATGCTGAACCTCTGCGCACTGCTTTCTTTCTCATGTGCATCTCTCTGCCCTTCTCTGAAATCAATGCTATTGATGGCGTATTGTCAGTCAGCGAAATGTGATTTGATAGTACCCTAAAGCAGTTGCAAAAGAAGGGAAGGAATACAAAACCTACTCAGGTCCACACCGTGAGCGTGAGATCAATGTTTTCAATAATACGTTTGCCGCCATGTAGCACCCTAACTGTCGCAATTAATAATGCAGGAGGAGCTGATTAACTTAAGTAAAGTGCTCTCCACTGTGTAAACACATAAAGATCTATAGGGCAAAAGAGGAAAGAACGAACAAAACGTCATTTTTATATTTTATGTGGACACATTCTTGCTTTCTATTCTGCTCTTGTAACAATTACTGTACTAGCCACTCTGACAGAGTCAATAAATCGATCTGGGACCTGATGCAGCAGCGAGGCAGACTAATCCAATACAGCATTATCTGCAATGGAGGTTGGGGGCGGGCGTGGGGTGGCCAGGAAATCGGCCAAGTCAAGTAGAAGCAGTAAGAGGCACGTAACTATAATCTTGCCTTATACTTGCTTGTTTGCTTTGTGCGTGTGTGTGTACGTATGCATGTGTGTATCTGAACGAATGTGCAGCTCTGCAGGAGGAGAGTGCTCTGCCCATGCTGCGTCTCCAAAGTCCTTACAATATCCAAAGTCCTTGCAATACTCCAGTCGGTCACAGGACCCTGTGGTTCAGCAAGGATCTGCACCCACTCTGATTTAATCATGTCGGCAGCATGGCTGATGAATTTAAAGATCTGATGACTCTTTCCCCCACCACACCAAAGTCAGCAGCTGCTCCCCCTCTCGACTGCGCCCACCACAACAGCAGCAAGGGCTGCTGCTTGTCCATTGAAAAACAAATCTGGGAGTCCCCTTCCGTGTACTCTGTACCTGTGAACATAGGAACTGTCACATTTTGTCAGATTAAATGGTCGCTTGGGTCTGGTATTATGTCTCTGACAGTGGCTGCACCTCTCTTGGGAGGAAGATGCAAGAATCCCTATAAAGGAGACAGACCAAAATGATTTGGCCTGAGGGGAAGCTTCTTCCCAGCCCCACGCAGTAAGTGGTAGGCCTTGTAAATCCATGTTAGCAGGGAATATGAGATTGAAAAAATAAAAGAAAGTTTCCTGCTGAATGGAAAAAAGAAAACTGTTTTTTGGCAGAAGTTCTTCAAGCAGGAGAACATAGGCCATTGTTATTATGAAGACTTTTCAATGAAAACGCAGAAAATCATTGCCTTTTAGAGTAATTGTTTAGCTAAAGAAAGGTTACACAGCTTGTAGAGAATTTAGTAAGAAATTAAATCTCTCCAGCTCATTCATCATATTTCTGCATTTGCCAACTCTTCCCACCAGGCCCACACTTACTTCTTCTCTCTCTTCTCCCCTACTGTGGAGCATAAGTAATGGCCATAAAACCCACAGAAAGGGTGCCTTACGCACAGGCTTCCCGTTTAGTGTAAGGAGGGGGGAAAATGCAGTAAGTTTAATTGCTTACTTTGGGAAATTTGGCTATGTCCATTGTAAATAATTGTATGCTGTATCTGTTGGAAATAGGATGCTTAGTGTTAGTTTCCAAAAAAAAGTCTGAACTGCTCACCGGAGCCGGCAAGGAGGAGGAAGAAAAGGCACAGGAAAAAGGATTCCCCCTGCTGAGGACTAACCCAGGCATTTCTGGACTGATTCGGCTCCAGCCCACTTTGAAGATAAGGCCACATGATGGTACTGGGAAGTTTTCTATGAATCTTTACCTTTATAGTGCAGTATGTGCTTTCTTTTTGAGGTATACTGTTCTCCGCTGCTTTTTAAGAACTGATCTAAGAGCGAAATTTCATACCGCCCCTCCGCGCAAAAGCTCAATTAAAGGGGCTTTGTGCGCTGAGCTGAACAGCGAAGGGAGTGGGAGTTGGGGAGTGACCCTGATTTCTGGTCACCTTTGTATCTCCTCTCTGTGGAGCACACTCTGGACTGTCATTAGTAACTGTGATCAGAGCAGCACGTTCACACTCACGCTGCACAGGGGACGTGCGGCTACGGAGCTATTATGCAATCAGGGGCACATCAAGAGCACCACGGCCGCATGCGGGCTCTTTGCTCCCATCATGGTGGAACCATCTCAGTTTTAGCTCAGTGAAGGAATCAGCCAACATTTCCTTCACTAATTTCAACAAAAGAGAAGAGCGAGTTTAATATGGCCAAACACAAAGCAAAGGCAGGATCTGAAATCTTCTGTCAGCTTCCCAGGGTCTGAGACCTGCTGCTGCTTGATAGAGATTGACACTGCATTTTCTATGCACACTCTCTCTAGACTTATACTACATTTTTAAAGCCATTTCCAGGCCACCTTCAAGATCAGGCCAGTGTAGCTGCTCCCTGGGTGGAAGATGAAAGACAGCACCAACATTCGGGTCACGTATCAGTAGCTTGGTGCCACTGGTTCTGCAGCAAAACACTTTCTGCTCAGGGATCAAAACTTTCAGTGGTCATAATAGGGCTCAAGCCCATAAGAGCCCGTCCTTCTTCAGCGCCCTTCAGCCCAGGCAATTACTATAAATTAAGTGGTCACATATACAACTTTCTCTTCTCACACGCTCAACTGTTCATTGCAATGGTTCTGTTTCTGATCTCTCTTTTGGGTCTCCCATTTCTTACGTGTATTGTAGATGTCTAGTAGGAAAGCGATCCATGAAGGTATAGGGCCCACATAGGCTGGGGAGCAATCTAAAATTCAGATGGCACTTTGGGCACTGTGTAACTCTGCTCCGGGTGTCAGAGGAGAGCAGCCCTCGCTTCCCATTGCTGATATGGGAAAGTCCACCGATCTCTGCTGGGTTTGGAGGGAGAGTGACCCCTCTAACTTCAGCAGCTCTAGAAAGTAGCAGTCCCACACCCCAAAACTGTGTTTTTATATCTAGTCGCTGCAGATGTCTGTTCTTTACCCAGGAGAGACGTTATTCCTGCGTGCAAATGATGTTCGGAACCTGCCACTAGATTTGCTGCTACAGGCCAAGAGAAGGAACGGGGCAGTCAAGTCTCTGCTTAAAGGTGCTTTGCAGCTTAAGTCACGCGTGCTGGCCTAGGGAGGGTACTTTATGGAATATGTAGTTCTCGGGAACCGATTGGAACAAATGCTTCCAAATTAGTGTTCTTCATCTTGATTCACACTCAAACGCAAGCGGTGCATTGAGCCTGGAGGATAAGTATTCTTATCCTGGGGAGGAAGAGTCACCTAAGCAACAAGTAGCGCTGACCTGGCTTATAAATAGTTCTGCGCAGAACCCCCAAAATAAAAGGCCTGATCTTGTTCCTGCAGCCTCTCATGTTCTCTGCACGTCCACTGCGATGTACGAGCCACGGGCAGCCCTGACACTTTTTCTGAACCCGAACTGCTCCGCGAAGTGGAGCGGGGGCTCAGCTGTTAGCACGCGGCAGCAATACCAGGAGACCCTGACCTTACCCTCCCTCCCCGCGGGCCAGCAGGTGCTGCCAGTCTGACCACAGCAATTCCTGGGCGCTGGGAAATGGGAGAAAGACAGAAGGGTGCGGAGGCAGAAGAGGACAGGCAGCTCGCGGTACTCATTAATAAAGCACATCAACACGAGCTGTGCCTGAGTCTGGCAGCTCTGCGTCCCTTTCTGACAGTGCAAAGGGCAGGGCACTGAGGCAGGGGTTCAGCGAGAAGCAAAACCAGCAAATCCCCATGAAGCGAGGCACGTGTTTCATTTGTCGAAAGAAAAATGTGTGCACTGGTTTCTTTCTTCCATAGGGTGGCAATGGAACCTGGGCACAAAACAGCCACACGGTTTCAGCTGCAGGAGCGATAGCTCTGGAGGAACTGCATTAGCTTCCTATTTAAGGTGTTGACTTTGATCTATGAATCCTATATGCTTTCGGGCCTTGCTACCTGCGCGACTGCTTCCCTGCCTCCCCCCTGCCCGCGCCGCCTCCAGCTGCGAAGAGGGGCATCACCTGCACTACATTCCTCCGAATTAAGTGTCTAGGCAGCAGTGACTGGCTGTTATCACAGAAGGACCATCTACTCTGGAATTTGCCTCCCTCCCTAGTCTGACAGAGCTCACATCTGCTAACCTACAGGACACAGCATAAAGCTCATTTTTTTCTCATGCCCTTTGTTTTAAAGTGCTGCCAGTGAAAAATTGCAGGTTGCAGTTTGCTTTCGAAAAGGATTGTGGGGAAGTAAAATAGTCTTTCCCTTGTCTCTTGAAAAGAAAGTAATTGTACAATTAGGTTTCTATATGCACCTGAGGCGTAAGGTGTTTTTTTAGAAATAAATAAAAGCCTAAAAGAAGAAGCTACAAAGATACCACTGCCTAATTCGGGAGAGGCAGTGAACAGGAGCAGATCTAAAGAAGTTAGCAATTTCCTTATACTGTAAACATGGTATCCCTTTTGCTAAACTTCAGTAATTTCACCCCCTAACTCACTACAGAGCAGCGTTACTCTTTTACAGAGGTGTTTCACAGCGTGCATTTTTATTATTTTATTTTATATATACTTTATTTTTTTATATATATATACACACACACTTTATTATAAGGCTGGTAGCAAGAGCACGGCTGTGCTTCTGAGCTCGCTGGTGTTCATACTGGTCATTTCGCTCCCCAGATAAGCTTGTTGGACTTTTGGGGTTTTTCTTCTACTTTATTGCGGTGCGCTAGGTAAGTTCTGGGCCTTTTGTTTCAATTGGTTGGCGTTATAAAGGCTGAGCTCTATCTACAGCCCTGCTGTAGCTGGGTGGCTCTAGGGCCCCAGCAGGGAAAGAGTGAAAAGACAAGACCTTGGCATACTGTCCATGATCCGACTGTAGCTTTGGGTTCATGCAAAGGCAGAAGCAGGAAGAGCTTCTACTTCTGTTCTCCTAGAAAATAGTTTTATCTTTTCCCAGAGAAAGGTAAAGGAATAAATATTTGGTTTTGCGCTTAACTAAGTTTTATAAACTAACTGGGATGGATCTGATATAAAGCTTGTTTAGGTTAGAGAGGGATTTTTCCTGAAACAGCTGGACGAGAGGGTGCATGATAGACTTTCTCTCTTAGGCAGAGAAGAAAACCATTTAGTTTCTCACAGGTGGTAAAGCAGTTGATCCTCTGCCTGGGTGTCTGCAGTGGGAGGCACTTTCTTCTCTGTGCATCCTCGTAACCTTACTGTGTAAGGCACACGGGCTGCTGGCAGGTAGGAGTGATTAGACGGAGCAGGCACGTGTTGCTCAGGAGCTGTTTTTAGCATCCGAAGTACAATTTCCAGGAAGATGTAGGGTAAGTAGGTGGCAAAGAGGACTCAGCCTAGTAAACAACGTTTAGTGTGAAGTGGAGCTGCAGCACACTGAATACTTACGATCCCTAAAGGAATTTTGTACTACAGAGCAAAGTGAGGGCATTAGAGATCAACACACACCGTTTAGAGCGGCGAGCGACAACGCAAACTCCGGTCACAGAGAGCAGGTTGCTAGTTTAGTGTTACCAGCTGCACGTACTCTGCGCACATCCTGTGTTTCACAATTACTTTTATCGCTTGGTTAGGGAAAAAAACCCCACCAAAATTCAGAACCCTTTATTCTTTGTTAGTGTTGTTGCTACCGATAGGCTAGTCCCTAATTAATGTGATGGTACTTTCCCATTCCTCTACCGCTCTCCTTATTACAAGTCCTGGGCAATATGAGAGACGTATCGATTACTTAGCCATGAGGTATCTAGACCAGCTTGCTTTTGAAACTAAAGCCTGTGTACCCCAGCCATACTGTATTTCTGATTTGCATATGGAAAAGGCAGTTAAAAAGCTGATGCCCCCATATTGCTTGCGAGTCAAGTAGCAAAAGTAAATGATTTATCAAGCAAAGGTTACAACACCTGTGCCTTTTTGTCAACATATACAGAGGATGCCAAGTCAAGTGTTTCTTCTAATAGCTCAAACAGAAATTTAGATTCAAATAACCCCCCAGATAGGACAATTATGCGGTGAGCTGCTGGGGTGGCAGGGTGATGGATGGGGTAAGCAGAGGCAGTGTATGAAAAAACAACTGAAAAGTTTTGAAGCTGCTAAAACCAGACAAAGCTAACAGCCCTTTGGAGGCTTTGGTTACTGAATCAGAACTACTGACTTAAAAACTCTGTTGACACAGGAAGATGGCCTTTGTCTAAATAAAATATAAATTCTATGTAATTCCTTTAAGGGATTATATCTGAAGCAATCTGACATATATTAGAACATGCTGCTAATGGAAATGTCTACTGCTAATTTTTATAATGCCCATTAAGAAAGGCATGTACTGCTTTTTGGTTGTTTAAAAACAGCCCGGGACAGAATGATTCTTGCTCAAACCCAGCCATGCTGTCGTACATTTGTCTACGATTTTATTCCAATGTTCTGTGAAAGGCCATGAATGCCCATGTATGGGAAACATGAGTTCTGCTGCACGGCGCTGTCACATCCCCGTGCGCAGACTCACTTTTGCAGCATTTTAAAACTAATAACGATGATGCGTAACTAGTGCCTATAGTCAAATGACCCACCAATTGGAAGAGAAAATCAGAGCCACCAAAAAGCTGACCATAATGTTTTCTTACAGCTTGTAGCTGGACCATAATTTTAAAAAAGCAGACATTCAGACACGGTCTTCATTTCTATTTTGTTGTTCCAGCAGTAAAGAGTTGCTTAACCCTTGTATTTAAGCTTGACTTTCAGAAGCTCTGAGTGTTCACTGCTTCCTCTTGTCTGAGGGAGCTGTGTGGCCTGGCAGTTAGTGGTCCTCAGGACCCATATCTTAGGCTGACTCCAAATGTACTATAAAAGTCCTGATGGAAAGCAGCCACCTCAGCTGCTTTTAATAACGCAGTCCTATGTGTTTTTATATTTTCATTTTGAAAATATCCTAAGTGATCATCCCGTACACTAATGCCCTGCAAAAAGAGTACAAAAGCATGTCTTTGTTTAGAGGAACGCTAAGTAAATCCCAAATCATTGCAGTTAGTTATTATTTTTACCTCACTTCTCTGATTTAAAACGCAGTCAGCTTCAGAGTTGTTTCATGAATAAGTAGTGAGTTTTGCTGATCAATTATATATTTAGTATCAAGTGGGTTGTGGTGGTGTAATGATGTATAGAAGCACGGAGATGCAGCTGGAGTCAGAGACTGGAAGTCAGTCTCCTTACCCACTGCAGCGTGTTTGACTTTAATTGAAAGCTGTGCTTGAGTATTGTTTTTCACTGTACAGCATTGTTATTCACTACACTGCATTGCATAGAAGCACTTAAAGTAAGGCTAGAGCACTTTAAAATTATTTAAGTCATAAATAAGGAGGATAAAAGTTTACAGTCAACAAACTTATCTGGGAAACCTAGGCTGCAGGATGCACATAACTTTAAAATATTTTGGAGACTAAATACTGTTGCGTCTTACTACACAATCAATTTACCAACTAGTAGTTTTTCAAGTCTTCTGGAAAAGGGAAGTAGCATTCTCCAAAGGGTTTCAAGTTTCCTGAGCTATGAAGGAAAAGACCAAATGCTTAAGGACTTTAGCAGTATACCTTAACATTCCCGATTCCTAATTTCAGTGTATTTCTGTGTATTCCAGTTATTTCCAAACCGACCTGAGAAATACGATTTAGACGTGAAGGCGCACAAGAACTTGTCACGTACATGAACTGAATAAAGGAAGAGGCCTGAAAAGTGGGGTGCAGGCTGGGTTTTGTTAAGGCATGAAAAAAAATCAGAACCTGATGGGTTAAACCCCCTCTCTGCACTGCTGGTGTACTTTCTGTGACCCTATTTAATGCAGAGAAGGTTTGAGATTCGATGTAGTTTAACCTGCGCTGTCGACAGAGCTATAAACTAAAGCCCCTAACAAATTGTACACAAAGAACAGATAGCAAGAAAACACATTGTGTTCACAGGCATCTGGTTGCAGCCCTGTAAACTGAAAATCTTTGGTAATCAGTGACTTGTGTTTCACTGACAGCTTCGGTGCTGAAGCCATCGCAACGAGGAGTCTGTCTTCATGCATATACTGGACTGTGGCATGTGACAGCCATTAATCTGTACACTAATTATTCAGATGTATATAAACAATTTGAAAACACTTACAGGAGCTAAGAGTAGTAGTCCCCAATTTGCTAGTTTTTCGAATTATTATTACTTTTTGTCATTGCAACCAGCTCAAAACAAAATTACAAATATTTCTTGCTGTTGACCTTTAAAAGAATTGTAACGTAGTCAAGCACTCACTTAAAACTGCAAACTACAGTTGTCCTAAAGCACTAGTTCTGCTCACTTTTCGTACCTTCTCCCCCATGATAATGTGATATTAAGCACAGACTTAATTTTTTCAACATCTGGCTCAAATTAGCTGCTAACAAAACTGCCAACAACGATTTTCTTAATCGACCCTGGGAATTTGATACAGCTTGGAAAAAGCACATTTAAACCTCGTCCTTCTCCTAAAGAAACACAAATGTTTACTTGAGCTTCTGATTTGACCATAGCAGGACTATGAATTCAGTTAACCCAGCTTTATAGGCCTGCCTCAACCCGACTTTTTTCTCTTTGTGTAAGGAAACAGATGTGCTCGCAATTACAAAATCGCCTGCTCGCTCAAAGCCCACCATGCAAATGGCCAACCAGGAATTCAAGGCTATTTTTTTCCATGGAAGTCATTGGAGAAGTCTCCCGTTGTACTTGGTGGGGGACTAAGGTGCACTGTTACCTGCTGGGTCTGTCTGAGCTCCTTTTGCACATGCAATGGAACGCACTGCCTAGGGAACAGGTTGGAGCAAGTGTCTTTGAAAACTCAGTCCTAGAGGAAAAAACCTGTGCGCTAGAAGCCAATATCTTAGAAAGCAAGAGAGAACTTTCCAGTTACGAAAGCAGCGTTATTACTACATAAGCCCAAAAAAACACAACAGACAAACAAACTGCAAGTGACATTTCACTGTAGTTACTGAGACCATGTGGGTGAAGTGACAGCGGCAATGCAGCTGGCTCCGCGGGGACACGTTAGAGTACACTGAAGAAGAAGAGGCTGCAGGCATACAGAGAAGTCGAAAGCGGCCCACCTGAGTCTGTTGAGGGATATTTACAAAGCTTGGATCCCGTGGTCCAACACTGACGAATCGGTTTGCGGGGGAGGTGCTGGGTGTCGAGTAGGCTGTGAAGGGAAGGGACACATGCGTTGAGGAAGCGGCACTAGATTGCACACGAACAACACCAAAACACACTGTCTCAGAGCCACCTAAGCAGATGTTTAACATAGAAATGTGCAAACGTTTTAGAGAGCGAGAGTTTGGTTTTAGACACTGGAAAGGTTTGGTCGTCACGCCGGGGTATAAACACGTAGGGGACCGGGCTGCTGGGAGGGGGGTCCTTGCGAGGCAGGACGGCCACAACGTGCGCTCGGGGAGGGGTGTGCCGGGGTCACCCGCGCTGCTCTCCGTCCCGGGGGAGAACTGCCGCAGGCCCTTCCATGCTGGGAAAGTGCAAGACTTCTGTCGGTCCTGGTATTGCCTGGTTTCACTCAAATATGTGGTATCTCTGGTTTTAACGGGGTTTTGTATAGCAGTCAATTTACCGAAGTGCTTATTAACAGAATCAGACCCTTATTTCATGCTAATCCAGCATTCTCTCTCGATGTAAAATTTTGGTTTTCATACTGCTGTGGTCTGCACTCTCTAAAATGTTCACTTGATGTGTTTGACAAACTAGGAAGATCCTTTTGGTAAAAAATTAATGGGTTGCAGTTTCACTGGGGTGGTAAGTGCAATCAGTCTGAAGGCTGAAGCTGCCTTTAAAAACTGGAATGGCTCCCATAAATGTAAAGCTATTAAATGCAATGCAAGCCAAGAACCCAGATTACTTCCAAACTTGAAGTACTTTAATGATTTTATTGTTGCATTACATTCTCCACTGCAACTGTCCACAATGCCACGTACTTCCACATCCAAAAGCTTTCAATGCATTTTCAGTCTTCCTCTCATTTGAAAATCCCCCATGCAATTTTCTCCCTTGTTCAGTTTTTTGCATGTTCAGATCTAAATTCAAATAACCTAAATAGACGCCTTAATACAAACAGTGATTCTGTCTATTTTAAATATATTTATGGGAATGCATTCTGCTGAATAAAATCCCCAGACAATCTAACTATCCAAGGAAGAGACAAAACCCAATGTTAAAAGGAAAGTTACTTGCCAGATTCCAGTCAGGCTAAATATAATGTTCAGGCCTCAACCTTACAGAAAAATAAAGTGAGTTAAGAGTCAGAGAAGACACTGAGTTGTCTGCGTAGATGAAAGCCTGTTACTTTCCTGAAGGCAAAATGTTTGGTGAAGAGGCATTACATTGGAGGAGCCTTTGGTTTAAGACTGTACTGAATCAAACCAATGCTCCACCTTATCCACTGGCCTTTCTCTTACAGGGGCCATAAGCAGATGCACAGGGAAGAGTCAAAACAGGTCACGTATTTAGTTTCTCATATTCTTTCCCACCCTCTGATTATTTTCAGCTCAGGGACTCCCTGTATTTAATGGCCTGCAAGGAATTTCTCATTGATGAATGCCCAATCTGCCCTTGAACCCAAGCAAATGTTTTGCATCCCACAAAACCCTTTGGCAAGGAGTTCCTATGTCTACGAGCATGCAGAACTCCATCCTTCCCTCCCCTCTCTACCCAAGTCTCACAAACATCTCATGATGCCTCCTAATTCCTACAATTACATCGGACAACTTCACTTTCTCAAAGAGCATTCCCCTGAAATCACCCCAGGAACTGCGTATCTTCATTTCTTACTGATCTGAGGGGAGGGAAGGCACTCCTGACTTCTAAGAATGAATTCTTCCCAGTTGTTTCCGGTGAGGCGAGCTTTTCTCTCCAGAAAGCTAACGCTTTGCTAGTACTTGGCAAAAGTCATGCAAGGAACACCTTTCCTTCACAAAGTTTTAAAGGAATTTTTAAGTGCGCTAATTCATCTTTCTGAGATGATTTTGCAAATTGCAGTGCAGCTTGCATATTAGAGTATGAACAGGTACACTGGTTGCTCCTCATATCTGCAAATCAAGGAAGAAATGAATGGAGTAGATTTGGTGAGATGTTCTCTTTGCCTTTTTTTATCACGTTAATTTGCTTAAGAATTCAAAGAAGCCACAAATTTGCAAAGGGTATATCCCTGTTGCTAGTGCCAGGTATTAAGATTCTTCTGTACTGTTTTGTGGTGAGGGTTTTTTTTCACTAACTACTGAACCCTATGTTGTGCAAGACTAAAAATTCCTTCTGCAGTGGGGAAAATTAACTTAAAGCTCAAAAATCAAACATCTGTTGTTTGGTTCTTCTGGTCTACTTTTAAGGCAGCAGAATGAGTGGAGAGGCCATTTAATCCCTTGGAACAGGTAAGTTCCACTCAGAAGGGAAGGAACTCAAGATCTTGTTTACAGTTCCCTGTTGGCAGATACTTTTGCTGTGATATTTGGTAGAAAATCAAAGGGAAACCATCAGAACGCTGTCTTAAATGGCTTCTCTGTTCAAACAAAAATTCTAAAGCATTTGAAAACTGTGTAATATGCACAAAAGTCCCCTCAAACCTTGCTGGGTGAATTACTATGTATACCTTTCTTCCATAATGCTCCAAACTATGTTTAACTTGCTTTCTGAAAATACTCGGATGTCAGCTTGGTATTTCCTTAAGGTCATACAACTACACTGCTAGAGCCAAGAAGTGAAGAGTACCAAAACTACCTATACGCAGAGCAGGCTTTACACTGGACTCTCCCAAGATGCTAGTCCCACTTCATTGTACAATGTCACGAGATGTTTGCGGATTGTAAGGGGCCATTTTGGCGGAGAATATTAAGTTTACATGGAATACACATTAGCAGTGACTGCTGTTAGGGTGAAATTTGGTTCAGAAAAGGGGGCGGTACCGAGTATTGCTAAGACCATCACCAACACAGCTTCTAGCCGTATCTTACTGTCTTCATATAAATACCCTTGTTTGACGTGGAGGTGGGATTCCTGGAAGTCCTACCACCTCTGATCCCTATACTCTATTCTGAGATTAGGACGGGGCAAACTGCTCTCACTGGTTAAAGCTGGGTCATATTATATTGTAGTATACATAGGCTAAGCCTATGGTGGGGTCTTCAAATTCCTTTTTAGGAAAAGGAAAAGCCAAAGCATGGAAAGGAACAGAAGCCAGGTCTCTTAGGCAGATTTTCTCCTGATCTTTATCAGCTTTGCTCCATGGGGATTGCACAGATATATACTAGTTTACACTAGCGGATAGCTGGCCCGTTGGGCTTGAATAGAAACATCTTCCTGCCCAGCCTAGTCCTTCTGCTACTGGAATTCACTAAGGATTGTTTGCAACATCATAGCCTATAGCCAAGGAAATGAATGCGATGCCACAAATTTGCTATGATGCTTCACTTCAGGAACAAGCAAAACAGGAGCTGGCAGAGAAAGAACATTTGCTCACACAGACAGCTTTGATATTTAGCCAAAATGGCAAGAAATTGTATGAAAGACAAGACAAACAAACAGTTTTGGGAATGTCACGTATTTTAAAGTTGCCTGCAGTAGGACAGTGTTAATTTAAAATACACTTTCCTGAAATAATTTCTGTTAAGTATAGAAGTGTGTCATTTATCAGACGGTTCTGGATTAAAAGGATAAACTTTTGGTTGGTAAAGATGATTTGGGTGAGCAATAACCTAATGTCCCACTAGGTCTCTCTTTTACAGACCAAGGCGACAGGTACATGTGCTCGATATGAAGAGCTGTGCTGTTTCACAAGAACTAGAAGTCAGTTTAGCCATTGTGGAGTTGTAGTGAGAGAATTAACTGGAGGAACGTGGTGCAATCCAGCAATTCCTACTGCAATGCATTCCGCAGCTGAGTATCTGAGAGGGAACTGCAAATTCTAACAAATTAAATGATACAGTCATCACCCTCTTTTTTATGGATGGGGAAAGGAGCGAACAGAAAGCTAAAATTTCTTGCCCAGAGGGTGCTCAGTCAATGCATAGCAGAGAAAGGGAGAGAAATCCAATCTGATTATGAATCTAGTACTATAGCCACAAGATCATTCTTCTCATCCTGACACAAATGCTGTTTAACATGAAAACTCCTTTGTGCAAAGGGACATTAACCGATAACGATCTTGCCCAACAAGGGAAAATAGCTAAGTTTCTCCCCATGTAGAGTTGTGAACCTTAGAAAAGAACATTTAGTTTAAAAAAGCTCTTTAAAAATCATGGTGTACAGGGTGGCAGTTATCTTAGACTCTGCATTGGAATGAGGGCCACAGATTCTAACACTCAGATTCAGTTATGATAGTGATAAAGTCCAACTGGCATGTAGTGGAGGTGGTGTTTTCTTTGGGCAATGAGATATTAAACCCAGAAACTGTCAAGGTCAAGAAAATGTTGTGTTCTGTTTGTTATGGGTTACCAACCAAACAAAATCGAGAAGAGATCGGAGATAAGATAATTTGGGGACTGCTTCTGATATCAAGGATGTGTTCTATTGAAAAGGCTTTTTATGGAGGAAAAATGAACCCTCCCAAACTTCATTAATCCCATCTCCATTGTGTCATCTCACTGAGGAAAATGCTGGCTTTCCAAAGGGATGGGATTTGCAGCTGAAATTTTCAACTCCCAGAGCATGCCTGGCCACCCAGTAGCGGCAAATCCCTGGTGTGCATCTCCAGGGGCTCTTCCTTCCTTGGACAGCACTAATGTTCATGTTTTGGTTAATGTCACAGCTGGAGAGTTTCACTATTGCTCTGAGAATCATTAACCACCTTGTTGTGATTTTTAGCTCTCATTCCCAGGGGGCCAAGCTGTATTGAACAGCTGCTCCTGGCTCCTGCACCCCTCAGGAGGGCCATATTCCAATTTTTGGTAGGGCCGTAACTGCATTTTGTTTCTGCAGAGGGCTTTCTGCTAGACCAAAAAAGGGAAGGAGAATGGAGCAAATGCCAACCCCTTTCACTCCATTTCCTTGGGGGGGGCTTCATTCTCCTCCACACAGCTAAAGAGAGAGTCTGGCCAAAATCTAACATCATTCCTGCCTTTGTTGCATAAGTGACTTTCCAATATCCTAAAGCTCTGCAGGGCAGTCAGCCATAACCCAGCGACACTCCCAGAACCGGTGCACTCGAGCAGTTCGTAACCATGGAAAACACCTTTTTGTACCAGCTTTTATGAAACTCTGGTGAATCTGCACTTGCTATTTGAAGGCCAATATTTAGTTAAGAAAAAAATAAACACCGATGAAAATGGAGGGTTGGTCCTGATTGACACTCTAAATGGAGTCCAGTGGGTCCTTCTGGTAAACTCTCACTGCGAGGCTAGGAACTTTGGTTTGTTTTACTCTTTATGTGGCCAGCCACTTCCACTGCCTTTGGTATAGATGTAATATTTTTTCTTAGAAAATATTTCCTATAATCTACTTTTCTGTAAAATTTGCCCTTAAATTAAATTATATGCTTCTTTACAACTCAAGTCACTATTATTGAAAACCCTTACCAAAAGGAAGATGCATGCCTGAATATGTACAGAACTATATGTTTAGACATCAGCGTAGCTAATTAACAAACAGTAATTATTTTCCTAATCTTTTGTTTAAATACCATTAACTGGCTGCTCTTGAGAAAACCTCGACTCCCAATTAACGTGGCAGCTGTCTGCTGAACACTGAGCCACAGTGACCAGCCCGAGCCGATACTGATGGGTGGTGTTCTGCGAACTTCAGCGGACAAATGCCAGTTTTTATGCCAGCTGAAAATCAGGCCAGACACGCATTTAGCTTGTTTACATGATCACAGTATCATAAAAATTTAGTATTAAGATTACTGCTAAAATGATGTTGGGAATTTTTTTCTTTTAGACACCACACACTGCCAGTAAACTGAGTCACAACCGTAAATGACAAATACACATTGACCTAGTTTCATTTTTCCCGGTTCTGAAGACAAGGAAATATAGTAAGGCATTGCTGACTATATTCAGTGATAACTATGACTAAACATTAACCTTTTAGAATCCGCCGCTGAATCTTATTGATAGGACTTGAAAGACGGTATCTCCCGTCAGAAAGTGTCAAAACTTCCTGATAGCACAAGTGTTGGTCTAAGGTCAGAAAGAGGAGTGGAGGGGAGGGAATGAATCAACTTCTTAGCTCAACAAAAATCTGCTGATCAATTCTAGAAGTCCTGGTTCTAGAAGATCATGTTCACAATCTTACCAGACTGTCTCATACTAAACCCCATTTCAATTTTGAAGCGAGCCAGAGCATCTTGCTGAGTTTGCAGTTGTGCACTGTCGTGTAGCAGAAGGCAATGCAAAACTCCGAGAACTACCAGATTTTAAAAATGCCCCCTGGAACCTGTGCAAATCTCCTGAACAGTATATAAAGCTTTAAAAAAGTAGGCTTCACATGGTCTGAATAGTGAATACCTCTTTGCACATCAAGCAGCGATTGCATATAGCATTTAAATAATAAGCTTGAAAAGCACACAAAGGGATTTGCTCTTTCGATTAGATTGATTTTTGTTTGTGGATGTTATTTGGACTCCCTTCACTGTGGAACAAGTCCCCTACAGTTGCCATTAAAGCACTGAAAGCTTCCCTTTTGTTTTTAAATGTCAGTTTGAGCATAGCTTCATTAAATCATTTCACAATTAGCTCCCTGAACATCCAGACTTTTTTAAAGCATCAAACCCAGCTGAATCGCGTTTGTTTCCCAGAAGAGTGAGTCCAAAGTGGTATCCCCAAGTGTGTATCCAGGAATTTGTATATTTGACTTGTGGCTACACAAAATACATATGGGAGCCGTGTGGGTGGTGGAGAGAGGATTAAAGCTTTCTCCCTGGGCCTAAGAAATACCATAGCTTCTTGCCCAAAATGCAGGGCTCGGGAACCAAGTCATAAGGGAAAGACGTCTGGGTTAATCTAGGAAGACTTATTCCCAAAAGAACTATAAATGAAGTGAACTCAAAAGAGTTGTTAGTTTAGCCCAGTATGTATAAGCAGCAGTGTTTTCGATGAGGCTATCTGCCTGCCTTCCATGTAGTATCTATTCTCTAAAGCCTGACTTGAGATACCAAACTGCCTCCTCTTGACAGTAAACAAGATCCCAAAGGTCCAAGGTCTGTGTCACAGCTTAGCTCCTGGCCTTGATTTCTCTCATACGCCATTATGTGAAATGCCAACAAAGTCAGAAATAAAACTGTAACCTTAAGCTAACTCTTGTCTCATTAATATAGAAATACTCAAGAGTTTTGTCCATCATATGCAGAGTAGAGAGGTCTCCTGCTTCCTGAGAGCTAGTCCAGTCCTCATCTCTGAACAGCTGATACACGGTGATGGCAGCACGTTGCGCGCTGCTGTTAGCCCTTGGTTCCCGCCGCGTCTATACTTACTTGGAGAAGTGGGAGAGGTGGCCCCTCCTTCTGTTGATGTAGTTGGAGGTTTTGTGTCTGGCACTGGCAGAGGCACAGGCCTAGCCATTGGTGGCGGAGGTGGTGGTGGCAACATTGGGGTAGGAAGGAATGGATTGTGCACCTTGCCTTGGCTGCTACCATTGGGCTGCCAAAAAACAAGCAAACAGACAAAAATTATACTAAAAACCAGCTATTAGGAACCTCCAGTAATAACAATCTAGTTGACAGCTATGTGCAATACATTTACAATTACTTGAGAGGTGGCAAAGAAAGTGCGGGGTCAAATTCTCCATTGACTTCAAGGAACTTGTGAAACTACGGAAATTCTCGCTTTTAAACATTTGTCCTATTAGCAACTGGTCTGAACTGCCCTGGATTACATTCTACTACTCTTTACATTTCCTGCAGCCTCTAACTCATGCTCAGTGAGAGCTGAAGCAGTATTTTTGACCCCTTAAATCCCCCAGTTTTGTGCCTCTGTTATACCCTTAGGATATCAGTGCCTAGGACTTGAGTGTAAATTTCTTAAAGATACTGCTCATTAAGAGAAAAAACAAGCATTTTTGGTGGTCTTAAAAGTCATGCTGATATCTTATTACAGGAAAATGAATGAGCATGTATTAAAGTAACTGCTCTCCCACATCCCTTTTGAGTTAGCAATAGTGTAGCTCACAGTTCAGTTGCCATTAGTATCATATGGAGAAATGACTGAACTTAGAACTGCTTCATTTTACACATTAGGAAAAAAAAACCACCCTCCATTTAGTCTGGGATGTGGTCAGTCACAGGCAGAATGGGCCCAGCTATACAAGTGTGGTCTTTCAATTCATCACCAGAAAATCCTGCCCATTAAGCAAAAACGTTTTCAAGTATTACAAAGACAAGAAGCAGGCTCAAAAAAAATGCCACCCTTCCCCCCAACTTGTTAAGTTTAAATTTTAAATGTAACACAGCCTGGACACTTGAAAACCATACAGATAGATGCCAAATACCATTATAAAGAGAAAGTAGGACAGTCTGTGAATCAGGTGTTCCATTTTAGTGACAAAAATGATGAGATCACTTTCGACAGCACTCTACAAATTGATCTCACTGCAGTTCTTCTGGCACTGAGCATTGGCTTTTCCATTGATGATAAAAGCTCAGCTTTAAACACAGATCCATATTCTAAGTACTGCTAAAGAAAATAATATTTTAATTCCTGTTAGGGTTTCCATTAGCCTGAATTACTGGGGACAAAATGCTCATACTGGCAAACGCCTGGGACCCTATTTTCATTTCACCTGCTTTGGCACTGACAAAAGGCCTTAAAGTTGTGTAGGTGCAAATCACACTTGTGCTGGAGCAAAAATGGTTCAGGGCATAAATAAGACTCAAATTCATCTGCATTTAACTTAACAGCACTCCCACTGACTTCAAAGACTGCAGTTACTAGTGTTTGCAGTAAGAAGCAATCCTTCAGGGATATTTATTTTTCCAACATCCAGTACCTTTAATAAACTAATATATTAGTGGCATCTCTCAAACACTATCTTGTCTCACAATTAGGTCCCTTTCCTGCCAAGAAGACCCCTGCTGTATGCTCATTGTGAGTGTGCTAACAGTTCATAATGCTGAATGGTTTGGGATAAATTAAGCAAATGAATACTCAAGGAAAAAGAAAAGCACTATATTGATTTGTTGTCTAGACATAAATGTATCTGCTAACATATTGCAGACATTATTCAAAGCCAGGACTGGCTGGAATAAGTAGAGTCAGTTTTTCTGCTAGGGAAAGGAAAGCACCGAGAACAATATAGCGTATTAAATAAGTGCAATAAATTAGATGCTAATAATTAAACTAATTCTCATTAACACTTTCAGTCCTATGTATGTCAGGAGACAAACAGTAACTTTGCCAGTTATTACTTCATTCGCTGGAAAAAGTTAAATGCATTACATTTCATGAAATATGCAGAGCATTATTTTAGGTTTGATTTACATAAAATTTATAAATACTGTATTTGACCTGAATGCTATTTCAATAATAGCATGATGATTCATTTTATTTGATTAAAAAAAATGAAAATGGTTATTTGAAGCTTTGGAACTCTGCTTAATTTTTCATAGAGATAAGGGGAAAAGATAACTGCTTACAGAAATAACAAACCATAATAAACTGTACTTTTAACATCTTGAGTTCAAGTACTGGTCAACTTGATCTAAAGTGCTATAAGGCAGTATTTTTTTTTTTAATGAACTTAGCTGATCTGAAACATCTGTTTCTCACCCTCCCTTTTCCTGCTCCTTCCCCCCCACTCTCCCCTGAACTTCAAAAATAATTAATAAAAATTATTCTGCCTTCATATTTTGTTAACCCTAGTTCCACTAGGGTCACAACGCATGCAGCAAAGTCATTCGTGGAGGGACCCAAAAGGTCACTGTATCACCAGCTTCTCTGACAGTTTAAGTTAATTTCACCACAATGTGGTCGAGTGGTGTTTTGGGGAGGTTTTTTGTTGGTTTTTTGCATATTTTTGCAGTAGCAGCCTTTTTTTTTTCTTTCAACAACTATTCAAGGTGTGTTCCTGTACGCAACATGCTGTTAAAATAATCCCGTAATCCCATGGTTAATTTTACATAGGACAAACACTTTCTGAAGAAGTAAAAACGGCTTCCTTACATTTAGGAACCCCACCTGTCCAGCCTGCTGACCAGCGTCGGGGCAGACAAGTTGGACAAACTCTTTCAGAGTCTCCTGAGGATGATAGCGGATTGCTGGGTGTGAGAAGTATGGCCCAGGCTGTTGAATAATGGGTGATGTTGGAAAATGAAGAGTCGATGGTGTTGCATGTGGACTTGCTATAGGAAAGAAAACAAAGAAGTTATATAGAGTTTTGCCTTCGGAAAATAAAACAGTTTAAATCTACCGTAGTTTTACTTTTAGTCTTTTTTTAAATGTACAGTATTGTTTATACATCTGATCTTCACAATGAATATATTAGACCACATTGTGTCCTACACTCACTTCATCTAGATCCTGAAAGCAAACGGAGCCAGACATTTTAAAGGATTTTCTCTGTTTTTAGTGGACACGTAGAAAGGAGTCAGCAGTCCTTTGTGAAAGTGAAAACTATTCATCACCTTAAGAGCAGTCCTAATCAATCAGGCAATAAAAAAATGTATTTGGGAGATCAGGGTTGATTTAATTGATATTTCACATAACTTGAATTTGCACATATGAATCCATTTTATATGGTACTATAAATGGTTGATAATTTAAAGATGGTCTAACACTTCCTGTTGTTGGGGTTTTTTCTCCACCTCAGTTTAGGAACATTTATTTTAAGTAACGTGTTTTCATCTAATGAACATGCACAAAGGGGCAAGATCGTTTTGAAAATTACATTTACATTTCTCCTGAATAACGTTAGGCTCAAATCTTCAGCAAGCCCCCAGCTTGCATTCAGGGATGAAGTTTAATTTGGTGAATTTATGGGCCAACAAGCCAGCTGGAAAACGTACTACAGTGAAGGTGTAAAGCTGTAACGTACGCAAGCCCATTGGCAATGACAAATTTTACCCTCAGCTGATTTCAGCAGAGCTACAAGTACAGCTGAAGAGCCTTCTGCTCTCCTACGTTATGTGACACCTTTGCCCAGTTCCTTGGCCTTCAAGACATATTGGGTTGGACCCTTGTTAGCTAACAGTGCTTTCCACTGTTAGTTGTCACCATGAGGTAGCAACTGCTGCCACTCATAGTGCTATGAATTCTCCCTTTCCCCTCTAAAATGAGAATTCCTTTAGAATGGCCAATTAATCTGGTTGCGCGCAAGCTCATCTGTAAATCATAGTTTATTTCTCACCAAACAGTCATCATTAGGTCCCTGTGGCTCCCTTGGCATGCTATCCTAGTAATCTTTCAAGGGTGGCCATGTGCCTATACCGCACTTGTACACCACACATAACCGATTAGATAAAGGCTATGCAAGGGAGGTAATACCCTACAGAAACTTATGTGTTGGCTTTGAAATAAGTTAAATATACAAGAGGGAGAAAAAAAGCCTTTGGCACTTTTGGAAAAATTAGAGAGATGCAGGAAAGTTAACTAAAATCAAACACAAACGAGCAAACACTCATTTCATGATGAATGTTATGAAAAAGCCTCAGTTAAATAAAAGCTAAAATCTGCTTCTTAGTCTTGTTCATCACCAGTTTAATACTATGACACTTTATTAGTAATTTTTTTCTTAAGCCTTATTAAACCATTAGCAAACTCAGAGCCTGAAGATGTGGCTAAAACATGTACTCAGAGAGAGCAGCAAGGAAACCTACTGCATTATCCTATAAACATTCATTAAGGGTTGGCTCGGCAGCACTTCTAGGTACTTCTTTCTCCATGACTGGATAGGAACGATTGCTTTGACACCACCACCAAAAAGAGCTGCACTCATGCCTGGGGTGCTGATATGGGATGAATATGAAGCTCTCATCCTTGCCATGAAAAGCCCCCCTGTAACCTTGTTAACCCCACGTGTCTTCCCGGTCTGCTCCCCTTCATACTGTTTAAAATATTCACAACAGAAAGAGAAACGCATACTAAATGTGTGGTATTAAACAGGAAAACACCACTGAAGGAAAGCCTGGAGATGAGGAACCAAAAGGCAGCATGCAGCCTTCAGCTACCTCTGATCAAAGCAGATGTATATCCAGTGAATCTCTTCTGATAGCATGGGCTATACCTCTCTTCTAACAGCTCGCTATTGTGGCATGTGGGCTGAACTGGAAAACAGTGTCTTCCCACAGCCGTGCTAGCTCTGCAATGCTGCACTTGGGAGAAGGAAACAAGAAGCAGCATATCCCACACTCCTTGTTATGGAAATGTTGACAGTTATTCCATGGCCAAGGCAAACACCTGTGTGCCCAGCCTGTTCAACCTGTCTGCACATCTGGGCTTATCTCTTGTTTTTTACAAACCTAGTTAATTATTTCTTACTCACTTTTAAGACAAATAATTTTGTTCCGAGTTTGCATCTTAAATTATAGTATATTTGAAAACTCTTCAGATAAAGAACCCAAATCTTCAAAGGAAGAAATGAAGGCTGTTTGCCTGTCCCCAAACTCCTGGGAGAGGCTGTAACTTTGAAGTATGCTGTTAAAGGTAGAGATAATGTGGGATTCACCTTGGTAGGGATTCACCTTAGTAAATGTGGGTGTCTACCATGGAGCTAATTATCTTAGACTCAATGGAGAACTAAACAGATCTAATGGTGTCTAAGGAGCCGTTCATCTCATCCAAACCCACACCGCTGCCTTTGACTAGACTTCATCAACCACACTGACTGGCTCACCAGTGGACGTGAAGGGCGCCACTGGTACGAGCTCCGAGGTAGATACCTCCAGTCTATGCAGGCACCTTCAGTTAGGTGAATTCCACCCAAAGCGTCAGCCTCTGATCTCACTTACACCAACCCCTGAGGTGTAGCTGCTTTAAGGACGTTTACGTCAGAGCCACTTTACAGGTACGAATGTTATCATCACCTCCTCCTGGAAGCAACAGTCATTTTAGAGCTTGCCAAAATATTTTGCCACAAATATTTGTTCAACAAAAGTTGGTGGTAAGCATTTTGATGACTACAACAAAATTTTCATTAGCATACAACATTTCTGTCATTTTTTTGATATAAAATGTATTCTTCCTCTCTTCTTTCGTATCTCCTTTTACAGTTCCCCCTTTCCTTGTAGGCCAAATGGAAAATGAAGGATGAAGACAGAAGTGAGATTTGAAAATTTATATGGCAAACATCGAATTAAGCAAAAAACAGATTGGCATTTTTTAAACATTTATTAAAAAAAAAATCGTTTTAACACCAGCTCTGTTAATACCATTTGAAATTGTTATGCAGCTGCACTGTCCTTTGTACACATCTGGGAACAAATTCATTCCTTTTCTACCGCTGTGTGAAAAGGAGATAGAAATGCTATTTCAATCAACCAAGAAGGAATAAAAAATGGTACCCAGGGAACATGTGGAAATTCAAAGCTAGGCCTGAGACAACACTGTATTTAGTTTTTCCGAGGTATGCCTCTTTATTTAAAAATTTGATTTGCTATATGAAAGACATGTTATGGTTATTAGAAATACTCATAGCATGTAAGTAGTGGGTCTTTGGCTGTTGCCTTGACCTCCTCAGCATGTCAGGGTAGAAAACAAAGTGGAAAGCATTTGTTGGTGATCTTCCCAAAGAGAGAAAGAAGAAAAATGAATGCAGATCAACAATTATTCCGGAAGGTAAAGTGCCGCAAGAAGGAGAAAGTGGTTCCTCTTCGGAGTCTTGGCCAACTCCTCAGCTCAGCCTTGGCGGGCTTTCTGCTGATGACGGGAAAGACTGGGGGAAGGAAACAAGACCGAATAGGGGTCAGTCCTCAGTCTGTGCCATATACTGACATGTAGGGTTCATTTTCTCAGAGTAGATGGATTAGCATTTAGAAGTAACGAATGGAATAAGGATCTCCAAAGGGTTTGTTTTTGCAGTCTCTGACTGGGAAATACCAAATTTCTCAAGTGGCAAAAGGAAGGGCTGTTTGATAAAAGAAAGAATCTACTACTATTAAACTGATCAACATTACAAGTGTGCCTGCCTTATACTAGAGAGAGGGAATGAAATGCTAAAGTCTAAAAACTCCGATACCTGTGTTGTGGTCACCAACTCTGTAGTATGCAAAAACAGCCTTTCAAACAAGTTCTGAGTGCAAAACATAACCGTGTTTGCAAATATATAGATCTTCACAAACATTTTCAATCAGTTAAAGGACGTGAGGTAGTGGAGCAGGTTGCTCTTTTCCCTGTTTGCCTCTAAAAGGGGAAGTGACCACAGAAAAGCTCCTTCGGTCATGGTTTTCCGAAATGCTTAATAAAAATTATTAAGTCATTGCTTCTGAAAACCATGCCTAGAGTGATGCAAATTGCCCTGTGTATAAGAAGGGGCTATTACTACTTATGTGCTTCTGATGGGATATTACAAGTCTCAATCAGTGACTGTAAATTCTTTGAGATCTTCAAATGGAAGATAAAACAGGTCTTTGTCTATTATTTATTTACTTATTGACTTATTATTTATGTATCCCTAAGCAGCTCCATGCTGCCAAACCATATTTCTCTTGGCGTCTTTCAGCCTGTGACATTTATATTTTATTATTGACCTCACTAAATGACATAAAATATAAGTTCTACAACCTATGAAAATATGTGCATTCCAGGTCAGAACTTCATTTCTACCTGCTGTAGGTATGGAGGAGTTGGACTATCTGGCGTTATTAAATCTGTTATTTGGGGAGCGGGGGGTTGGAGGCAGGAATTATCCTTCCATCTGAAGGCAAGCATAAATATTTCAAAGCACACATGATTCTAATTCCACTGAAGCTCATCTGAAACATCCCAGACTTTTTATTGAAAATGAGATGATAATGTATGGTGGCCTGCAACAGATATATACCAGTATTTTAAAACTACTGCTATTGGGCCAAGTAATTATGCAGTACAGCTGTTGCGTGCTACACTGGATTTTTTAGTGTTTTATGAGTTCGTGGTGCTGTGCAGAACAGAAGTAAGAGGATTTTTCAGAACGCTGAATTCAAATGTCTGATTATGCAGGCCTGTCTTGTCTCTTCCCTTCTTGATTTGTGGTAGCCAATAACAAACTAAGTAACTGATAAAATAAGTTGCACTCATTGATTAGGTTAGCACTTCACATGTCTAAAGCAAATGAAGAAGAGACAAAATTGTGAATTCTGTTCAACTGAATGATCAGATAATAAAGAATCAGTTAATTTGAAACAGGTTATAGTCATCTTCAGATATTTAGTACCCTTCTCAGGCCCTTCTCCTGGAACAAAGGAGCAGTCCTAATAAAGACGCATGGGATCCTTTCTCCCAGGGAGTGCTCACTGATGTGGTAAGGGGATTTCGTGATTGCACCTGCAGTGCTCAGACAGATTTCTCCACCAGCACAGCCCAACATATGGGGGAGACATATTGATCCATCCACCTTCCATCTCCTCTTCCAAAAAGCCTTGCCAACCCCTTCAAGTCCAGATGACTGGATGAAATTTCTTTCTTCATGAAGTCGTTTGAAGTCTTTGAAAGGGTCATTTACTGTTGCTCTTCTCCTGCTCAGGAAAAGCCTGCTATCACCCTGCACTCCTTGCCTGTTCAAAGAAGTAGTGGTCTGGGGAATCAAAACCACTGTTCCTTCACAGGCACACGGGCTAGTCCGTCAGACCAGGCCAGCAGTGGATTGGCTTCGCTAAGGCACAGTGCTCAGATACCTCCTCTATAAAGTGATAATTAAATTTACTAATAGCTCATTAAACATTGATCAATCTTCCTAGAAATAGTAACATTATAATCATAATGAAACAGGATCATTTTTATCAGCTTGTTTTTGAGGCCATTGTAATTGGCTTCATTACAATTAAGAAAGTATTTTTTTAAAAGTCATTTCCCTGGAAATGTTATAGAACAGTTTGTTCTGCTAGATATTTCCACTTCAGGCTTCTAAGTTGCTTTAACTCCCTGCATGCTGTAAGCTTTCTCCTAGCATTTAAGTGATGCGAGTGCCAGTTCAAATTACGCAAGATGTATCCCACCCTTTGTACCCCAAAGGTACTTATTCTGAAAATTGACCATATTAGAGTACTAATTGGCTAAGCCACCATGCTGGCTGATGTGAAATGCTTTCAAACACCATGAAACAGCTGTGTTTATCGGAAATATGAAGAGTGACTTTTTAATAAGGAGATCTGGCAATAATCCAAATTTGTTGAAAGGAACTTACACTTCTGTGTATAATACAATACAAGAGGTAAAGAATAGAAGCCTAAAACAATAGCTTTAAGCCCACAGATTTTTGTGATGAAAGCAGTTACCCAAACAAGAAAAAAATAATTAAGAAACTTGGGCTGGGATTTGCAGAGGTCCTGAGAGAATTCATTAACTGCTTTTGAATTTCAATGGGAGCTGCATCCCCGTAACTCTTTCAAAGGTTTCTGCAAGTGCCCATTTTTCTTACTGCCCATTAGGAATAGACTTTAGGGTGATAAATGTAGAGCAATCTCTTACTCAGGTTAGCAAGGACTTGCCTCTACTTAAATATTGGGCTGCTGAGGGTAGGACTGACCAGTCCTAGGTCCAGCCCTTTGAAGGGAATTCAGATCAGCGGAAAACTTAAGCACTGCTTAAGTCCCGTAATGCTGCAAAGTGGCTGTTTAGTAACACGTCTGTCAGGTCCATGGATGAGCTAAAGTCAAACTGATCCTGTCTTGCATTCCCATTTGCAGTGACAAGACTGGGAAATCATGGGGAGGGAGAACAAAAATAGGCCTTACCCGCTTAGGATGGGTAAAATTTAGGTATCACTGATACTTACTTCCACATCATATAGGAAAACAGAGATGAAACATTCAAAACATAATATAAAAAGCTGATCAATGCAAGATCTGTATAAATACCCTAAATATGATGGATGGAGGATCTGTTCCTGCCCAGGGACATCAAAAAGAAGGACTGAATTGCAGAATGTCCACCTCTCAGCTCCAGAAGTCAAGCGCGGGTGGTCGGCTAAGCACTGCTGAGAAAACAGACCCATGGTATCTCCAAGTCGGGGCTGGCTGTCAGCCCCTTTTTACTGCTCTGAAAAGTGGTATAAGGCACCTGGACCCCTTGTTCAGAAGTACTCTTTCTTTAAGAGATTTTGCAGTAGCAAGGGCGAGGCAGAAGGATGTTTTGCCAGGGCACACGGAGTTTCTATCACAAGGAAAAGATGCTTAAAGCTGTGTTTGGGGACGGGGTTTATTGGTGGACTCTGGATTGCGAGTATTACAGGCTGCTTTTGAAAACCTGTAGAGCTGAACTGAGCGCTGGTTCCAGATTCTGGCATAGGCAGGGGGCCAGTTAAGTTAGCTATTTTGAGCAGCTTGTTTTAAAACATGTCAAAATTCTTCTGCCTTTCGGAGATCAGAATACTATAGAACTGATTACATAGGTACAGAAATAAAAATCGTACCTATAGAAAGCACTCCTCCCTTCCAAGACCATTGCTAGAGGTGAAAAAAGCCTAATTTAACCTATCTGTAGAATTCCTGCTTCACATCAAATGCTGGCAACTTTTGCATATTATTATTGTTTTTAATACACGTGATGTATTCCCATATATAAGATAAAAACTACTGCTAGGAGAATATATCATGTCTTTCTTATAATGAAATGCAGTTGATAAGTTTACAACAGAAATGTAAATTCTCTTAAAAACCACAACCTTTATGTGTGTGATGGTATAATTCTGCTTTGATACTAAAAAGGGCATGGTAATGGAATCTGTGACTTTGGAGTGATATATTGCTGTTAAGTTAATAGGACTCCACATTCCCATTTCTAATATCAGTGTTTTTTTCCCCTTTCATTCTGTAGATGGTAAGCTGATACTACATAAACATTGTTAAAGCTATAGTTCCACGCTACAGTAATTCACTTAACTTTAACATGATTTATGGTTCTGTCAATAGAGGAGGTTGAAAATCCAGAGCTCTGATGCTTAAACATGGGTTCCATATTTAAAGCAATAATGTGCTTTTTGTGTGTGTGAAGCTAGAAGAATTTAGCATAAAGCAGAGATAAAAATATTATAGTTCACTGCACTGTTTAAAGCATATAGTTTAACTTCATGGATGCATCAAAGAGAGCAAAGAAACTGAACACAGAATCAGTAAAAGCATGGGTAAAATACTTTGTTCTTGCAGCACTTTATTTTTATATTATTTTTTAGGGATGCATGAAATCCTGTTAGTATTTTTAACACTCCCCTTTTTTCATTCTTTCGCTCAGTTAGATCAGCTCCTTTTGTCAGGATGAGTTTAAAGCTGGGTCCACTGTGTTAATCACCCCCCATTCTTCTTTCTGGCACTTACCCTCCAGGCATTTTGCCTCTTTAGGAGATTAAGCGACCAAGTCATCTTGTTGCTCTAACATGTCCTCACTGGAGCAACATATTAACACAATTCCTCTGCAAAAGAGCCCTCTTTAGAAGTTTGCTGCAGGGATGACAAATTAACCCAGCATGGTGTCCCACACATCTATCTCAGTACAAATTATTAGTGTAATAGAGCTTTTAGTTATGCATTTATCTAGTAATTATTGAACGGTTATACAAAACGAAGCTGAGCAATCATGGCCCTTTATGAGGCAATCTCAGTGGGTGGCCTTACAGTTAATTTAGGATAGGACTGTCTAAGCAGTTCACTCACACACAAATTAGCTGAACAGCCTGCTCCTTTAAATATTTCCTATGTCACAGGCTAACTCTTTACAATACAACAAAGGTAGAGTTTTAATTACACGGTTCCTGACTTTTGTTTAGCTGAAGCTTTAACCGTTTGCAAGCCTTCCTCTCTGCCCTCCCCTGCCTGGGATACGGGAGTAGATGGCAGTTTGGGTAGGGTATCTACTAATTACTAAACCCTGACCTTGAGGCCATCTGTTAGGAAACTGTTTTTCCTTCAGCATCATCTTATTTCAAAGTGAGTGGAGAAAATCAAAATCTTCACCGACGGAGTCAGCTCTCCTGACACTGTGAACTGGGGCGTTGCTTTCTGCTCGCGCAAAAGCAATGCTCATCTGTTGGTCGGTGTTACGCTATTTATGGTTTCTACTCGACTTTCTTAGCCTTGTGGTGTGGTTCTCATCTTTTGGCTGTCTTACATTACCATCCCCTGCTCTGAGGTGTCTGTACCGGAATGAACTTGCGCCGCTTTGTTTTTGTCAAAATTCAAAGGGAAGTAGGTGGTTACATTAGTCTGCCAGCTGACAGCATTGAGGAGCAGCCACGGATAGTTGTACGGAATAGGATATTACAAAATGTCCTTTTACGCTGTGTAGCTCTGGAGCGAGTTAGCAGGAATTATTACTTTGATTCACTTGAAGCTGGCTGACAGGACAGCTAACAGGCACTGATATTTTGGTGATCCTGTGGAGAATTTTGATAGAGAAGGGCACAATGTCTTCCCAGATACGTGACATAAAGTTTTTGCCACTTTGGCGTGAAGAGAGAGTACTATCCAGCAGAGTTTCCCTGGCAGGCCTTGTCCTGATAAAGATCTCAATGGCAATGCTTATTATGGAGGAAATGAGTATAATGGGAACCACTCCACTAGTTGACTTTCATCCCTTCTCTTTCTGCTCACACACCCACTTCCTTGGGTTCTTCCCTTTGTGCTGTATTTCTTGTTTCTTGTAATTGTGTTTCTCCTTCATTTATCTTCCTAACATACCATCTCATTCTTATTTTTTTTCTTTCCTTGCCTTTTCTTCCTTGCTTTTTGGCTTGCCGGAGCTATGCTGTCATATTCTGTGGAAATGCTTGAATGCTCTACAGCACAGGCTGCTGTATAGCCTAGGTTTACAAGATTGTGGTCCATTTAACGTTTCAGCCAGCTCCAGATACAAAGTCACTAGAGTGTAAGTAGCAGCAATACATGGAAGCCTTAAACCACTTATGTAAATACTGTTGCCACCAATAGTATTTAAATCCTTCACTGTCTGGTAAAGAGTTCAAGTGGGCTAATGTCTGGGAAACTTTGTAAGATGCCAGCAGGACATGATGGCTTTGCAATACTGGAGCACTGTCGTGAGCTACGCTGACCGAATAATCTAACTTGCAGGTAACAAAAGTATGCTGCGTAGGAGATAGAGATCTAACTGCTTGAATTTTCAATGCTTTGAAATAAATTCTAAAACTGATAGTGATGCTAAAGCCACCCTATAGGTGATCAATTTACCATCTGCCAGATACTGAATCCTAACCACACTGGTCCAGAGAAGACATATGGTGCATTCATAGAGTCATGCCCAAAAAACTGCCATCATCAAGTGAGGCTCCATGAATCACTTTGCTAGCTTATCACCAAAGAAACTTGGATCTTACCACCATCTGTTGGAACTACTGAGGAGTCACTGAAGCATTGGCATCCATGCGCCAGCACTCACTGCACATCTGGTCCTTTGGTCAGCCAGCTCAGATCCTCTCTGCTGGCTACTGCCCAGCTGGGTTGAGTACTGGCAGCAGCACCAATGCAGACAGGAAACTAGGGCACAGCCTTCCACAACACAATTTAATGAGAACAGAGGTTTTCCAATTGGTTCATTGAATGGAGCACCTTATAGCTAAGAAATCCTCTTAAGGATCTACTCCTCCTCCAAGCAAGTTTGTTTCCAAAATGACTCATTGCGGGGATCACTGGGAAGGGCATTCAGTATGCTGGGATACCCCAGCATAAGACGTGCACTGTGTTCTAAGGAATGTTTGGAAGCATGTGAAAGATTCGGGAATATTCCTGAGAAGTTATAAATCACTGGTTGTCAATGACAACACCTGCCATGAATAGTCTACAGCTTCTTCTCTGCTGTCTATTTTGATCATGCTTTACAAATGCATCTCATATACACATCCAAGTGATAAACTTGCACATATGAACATCAGAAGGAGATTGAACCTTGTTGTAATCATTCAGTTGGCTGAGGAGCTTACTCTGATAGTGACCTACTTAACTCCTGACTTTCCTTTCTCTGAAATATCTCTGCAGACTGAAGATTAAATCCTGCTCTTACTTTTCCAAAGACCACTCAGAATGACCTGCCGCTGACCATGTACATAATGCATATGTATCCAAAAAGAATGCAACATGTGTGTACTATAGTATAGCTATCATTTCTGCAGAAAGGTACAACTTCCAGTAAGTAAAGGTGAATATGAATTGCTCAAAGATTATATCCTCTTATATGATTGCATTATACTCTTCATGTTGCCACTTTTGATACCTGAAAAGCTTCTCTCTTCTGCTTACTGCCCTAAAGCACACTGGAGGGAATGGGATAAAGAACAAAGCTGGATTTGCAGAAAATAATCCATCTCAGTATATTACCCTTTACTAACAGAACGATTGTTGTAGAAGAGAAATAAACACAGCCAGTGTGCTGTGGAAGAAGAATACTGAAGAGGAATGTCCAAAAAGAACAAAGAAAGAAGTCTGGAACAAGTTTTTTCCAGGACGATGACACTTAAAGAATCCATGGATGGATTCAGAGGGATTTTTTCCTGAAAGTCTGTAAGACTTTGTTTGTGAACAAGCATAAAATAGAAGATGCTTCTAAATGATGTTGCAGAAGAACAGTTTTGGTTAACCTGTTAGGAACCACGACGATTAGAAACTGTGTTACTTCTTTATGGAGTTAGTAAAGACATCTCCTTCCAAACAAACCAAATTTGGGAACTCTCATCATTGTATTGGCTCTTTCAAATTCTGGCGCTCTTTGAATATTCTTCTCACATCATAGCTGATGGGTATCCCCCGGTGCACAGAAAAAGTCTTCTGCAAACAGACTGTAGATGAGATTGAAACAAGACCTCTCCAGTGATACACTTCCTCTCTCAACCACACAAAAACCCAGAATACAGAGGGTCTAAACAGGGGCAGACAAAGGCATTCAATGATCTTAAAAAATAACGGTGAGGTAAAACATAGCTAAATAAAGAAAAGCCTATTAACTAATCAATCAACAACTCAAATCTAAAAGGCTGAACTTCTAAAAGATAGGAATTCAGAGTCAGCTGATGTGGACTGAATATAATGTTAATGGAACATTCATATTAGTCACACTTACATCACCAATTATCAAGGCTTATAAAAGAAGATCTATTTGCCAGATAGCTCAGATCCAAATTCCAAGGGAAATCTGTATAGAACTTAGATGCCTAAATATCTTCGGAGGATCTAGGTGTGTGTCTAAGGGTAATAAATAATTTTTATGGGATTAACCACAACAAATTAAACTACAATAAGTAGATTTAACAAAACACAAAACCCCATGAAGTGCAATTCTGACCTCGCTTCAACTTAGTGCAATTCCACTACTTCACACTGCATCACTTGGACTGTGCAGACAAAGAGGCTCCTCGGGGTTTATGCTGCCCTCAGTAAAACCACACTAACGCCAAACAGACATTTCAAAATAATTTCTAGTATAATTGCTAATATGTCTCTTTATGCTTCACCATTCGACCAATTCCTTAATAATCTTCTCTAAATGAGACAAAATTTCATAGCAGAAAGAAACATGTCACAACCATTCATTCCTATTTTTATATCTTCCAAAGAGGTTTGTAAGAAGATTCATTCATTTGTGTATATTATTGCTATGCCCAAGTGAGTTCCTTTTCAAATGTGAACCGAGTATTGCATTTAGTTTTCTAGGCTAAATGCAAATGCATCTTTCTAACAAAAATATGTAAGCACATCTAGACCCAGAGGACATCTCTTTTACTTGGAAAGGCAATCGGAAGAGTACTGTGAAGAAAACCAGCCAAAGCGTTGCAGGAACCAACTTCAAAGGAGTCCCCTAACAAGGTGGTTCTTCAGCACACTGATACCAACAACACGAACACTAAATGACTGGCAGGAACAAAGCCATAGTGCTGGCAGACAGGCATGGTTCAGAAGTGAGTGATGGGTCCCTATCTCGAGCAGTTAGAGTGAATCTGTTATTGACACAAGCAGAAGACACTCTCTGTAACACATTCTGTCCCTTTCCCCACCCTCTTCAAATAAAAGCCCAAGCCCCCAGAAACCAGCGTTTCCACCCTAGGCCCTGTTGAATGCTCATCAGGAGTTTTACCAAACAGCCCAGCCTAGCAAAACCAAACGCAGGACTTGACAACTAAAACCTCCTGGTTATCAAGCTTTTGAAGCACAGCCTCTCACTGGGTGGGTCATACGTGGAGATGACTTTCCGTGGAAAGGCGCTGGGACGGACACTGGGTGCCATGGCTAACGTTTAAGCTGCCTGGGGGCTCTTGGGTTAGGCCTCACCTCTGGGTCCTGTAATGACAGGTCGATGGTGCTGTGTGAAAGCCGTTCCAAGGGAGGAGGTCTGCGAAGGCGAGGGACTGCTGAAACCAGACTTCTCTGACTTCTTTAATGTAGTTGGCGATGGCATTCCTGGCAAGAATGATTGATAAGTGCAATTTAATAATGCTAGGTCATGGAACGACAGCCTATGCATTGTGAAAGTGGGTGCAGAAGCAGCTAGATAAACTTAAAGGACAAATGAAATGGAATACAACAGCAAGCTGAAAGCTCACTTTTATTTGTGGTCTTTTTTGAGGCAGAAGTGGCCATGGTGTGCTCTGAGCAATGAGTACTAAAAGGCAGCCATATTTTTCTTTTCAATCTGAAATATGGATAAGATGCAGCTTATTATTGCTACTGAAACCTACTCTGCTTTATTTTTAGAAATCTGTAATAGCGGGAGCATTTGGATTTTTGCAGGCTTTTTATGAGTTCTGTCTTTCACTCACTGGTTTAGTAGATTATTGCAAATGGATCTTTTAAATGTGCTGCACGACTCAAGGCACAACTAGAGAATAAAGTTTTCTGAGTTCAAACTCTGCCTTTCCTTACTCTCTTGACTTCAAAGGTATTTGAAAGTAATATATTTATGTGGTTCCCTTTCGCTTTCAAATTTTTTTAAAGGGTGAATGGTATTTGTGTCTTGATATTAGAAGCCACACTGGAATTATTTCAGAGTTGTTATTATGCCCTTGAACTATATCAAAGGCTTCCAATGAAAATCAGAGTTAAGTTGCCATTGGGTGAAACTTCTCCCGTGGACAGGCAGAAATGGTGTAATGCTAATATGACCTGTTTGTTATACTCCGTAAGAATAACCCCTGTTGATACCATATCAAGCCCGTGGCACCAAAGAAATTAGTGGAATGAATATATTGCAATAGGCTCTTAAAATCTGAGCCTTTTCTGCATACGATTTATGCTCGGATAAAAGAATATTACAGCATATAGATGAAGAGTATGTATGTGTGTCTGTATTATTCTCTATATTTTTATAGTTCTAGAGCCATATGGGTATTCTGATTATCTGCACATATTCTGAAAACACATAATTTTCAGTATATACAGTACATCAGACATTTTGCATATCCGTAGGGATACAGCAAAACAAAGGTGCAGAATAGTTGAGGATTCAGGTGCAAAAGCAAAATACTAGATAATGTGGAAGTTGAACTTCCACTAGCAAAGTCATTCAACCTTATTTCCAACTCTGTATTTTATAGAATTTAATTGTTAAAAAGTAAAGAGAGAGGCCTGGACAATATTATCTCTGGACAATATTATTAACTCTATATTTAATAGCACTAGTTTTATAGTCCCTGGGATGCTGATTGCAATATGCAGGAGCCTTCTTGTACTTTATATGCTGCACTGCTGGGGTCTTAATGATTTCAGTGAGGTTTTGCAGTATATATTTCAGAAAGTTAAATAAAATAAGGGAGTGGTTAGAGTTCCAGTGTTGTACTTGCAGCTTTCTGTCTTGAAACTGTGTGCTACAAGTGTTTGCTGTTGTGGTGGCTTTTTCCTCATAGCAAGAAAGATTACATACTTAATATTTTAAAAATAAGAGTTTAGAACTGACAGACTATTGTGCAAGAAAAATAGTGGGTGGGTGGTTTTTTTTTTCATGCTGGTCTTAAGGACTTTGGAGTAGCGACAAAAGCAAGAAGAGTTGGTTCAGTTTGGGGGTAAGAGAGAAAAGGAGACTGAACTAAGGTATTTCAATAAAATATTCCAATGCAGCCTGCTGAACTTCTGCCCAAGTGGTATGTTGGGATGTAGCTTAGTTATTGCTCTGCGTTTGAGTGTCCATACTCAGGACAAGGATACTCAAAAGAAGTAACGGTGCTGTTGAGCCATATTTCCTTATGATAGAGGAACTGGGGATGGAAACACCAAATGAGTGTCAACCCCAGCCCTAAACACAAAGTCAAGGGTCAGTGGCAATATTTGTGCTCAGGGGGTATAGGAGCTACACTGCTGGCAGCAAGGCCATGGGTACATCTCTTCTGTGCTGGGCTGTGGAAGGGGCTAGGTTTGCCCCCAGGTCAGGTTTGAATGTAGCCTGGTCCATCCCTCTAAGTGCAAAATATCACAGACAAAACAAGTGACCACGCACAGGGATTATCACAGTAAAATACGCCTGCTTGTGAGCCGCTCTAACCGCAAGGTCGTGCAGCACTCTTGCGTGGAGGCACAAGGCCCCGCACGCAGCTGACGGTTGCGCAGCCCATGAGCAGAGATCCAGGAGGGGAGAGGAGTACCCGTGCCCCGGGCAAGCGACGGAGGTCACGGAAAGAGTAAGATCTCTAAGTCTACGCACCGTATGGTTCAGCTGGCTCATGAACTCTCTGCTTTCCCCCATATTCTAGCTGCGTACCCTCTTCAGGGTTATGGGAAAGGTAATAAAGCTTCTGAGAAAGCTAAAAAAGCTGCTTGACTCATCTAAACCGTGGTAGGGGGAAGGAGTAGCGAGAACAGTGGAATATGGTTTGATGCTGTAACAAGTTCATGTGATTGTGCCCAAACACTGGAGCTTGAGGAGCTACAACTAAGCTGATGAATGACCCTGCACTGTGGCAATGCTGACCAGACACATTCATATGGGGATGGATTTTATAAGGTTGAGACAGCTGTTTTCATGTGAAAATAGAGATTTTAATGTATCCCTATGTTATAAAATTGAGTAAAAAGACAAATTGAAACACTGATAATTCATTCCTACTTTTGTTATATTTGTTTGTTATCCTTGTTCCGATTGCCATTATTATCACTACTTTGTTTTTTTTTATTTCAGGGTATTCTGAAATGTATTGGTTTGGAACAGTCCAACTCTACCATGTTTTTATTTTGTTTGAGGTTTGTAATGACACATTTTATTTTGAGTGATCATATCCATCAGATCTCAAGAAAATAATGGCTGCTTCCTAGTTCAGAAGAATATGCAAACAGGAGCTTAATTACATCACTTAATATTGACCAAGAGAAAGAATAAGATGAGCTTGCCAGCTCATTCCCAAAGCATGTTTTGTCCTTTAAGAGGGGAGGGTATGACAGAAAGTTAGGCAGTGCAAAGCAATTAGCATCATTCACATTTTATGTTGCGCTAGCATGGTGCTCTAGCAGCAAAATTCGAACATTCTTTGAATGGGTTAATAAAAGAAGAAATACAGTCAGCATGCAAGAAAAAGGTTTCCAAGAACAAGCCAAAATATGTCCCATTCTTCTAAATTTATCACAGCCATGTCACATTATCCTTGAGACTGCCAGGAATGTCAATTTTTTTGCAATTTAAAAAAAATATCTCATTTAGCACCATATGTTTGGTTAATGTGCCTGATATATCCTGCGTATTCTTTAGTCCATCCATTTCTAATACTCATTTTCTTTTTTTCCCCCCTCGCTAAGCCATATGTTACAATGCTGGTCATTCTATCGAGGCTCCTTTCAGGAGCTGAGAGCGAGAGCGAGGGAGCTCAAGTTTAATCACCCAGAAAAATTTAAATCTGATACTACAAGTCTCACTCTTAGGTAAGCAGTCTCAACACTTGAGTTAGCATTGTAGGTGCCCGGTGCCTATGAAAATCAGGCCATCTATGAGATGGCATGGTGTATATTAACAACTGCGAGGCAGGAACTAAGATAAATGACTAAATATGGAATTAGGTGTTTAATTTTTGGCACCCATGTTTGAGACTCTTGCTAGTTTTAAAGGTCTTCTGGTTCATAACTAATGAGTTCTAACACATTTAGTGGTCCCCAGTCCGCAGCCTCCCCTCCTGTGTTGCTCAGGGATGCAGGAAATTAAAAAGTTAAAACTGAAGCTACCCCGGGCAGAGCCCAGGGAGGATGCTGCTGCCTTGCATGGCTTTCCTCAGCATTGTTCCCAAGAGCTAATGAATACTGGGGACCACTGCACTGAAGACCCGATTTTAGCACTTCACATGGCCCCAGGGAAGGGGTAGTACCAACTCATAAGGACACCTCTGAGTCCCGACTCTCCTCTGTTTCCTCTCTGGTGCAGGGGCAGCAACAAATTACAATATCCCCCAACCCGTCTCAGCTGCGCTGGCCGGTGAATAGGGAATGGAGCCAAGGATCCTCCCCGTTCCCTGCCTCTTTCTATCCATCTGCTCCGAGCAAGGAATAAACAAGAACAGCCAGAACACAACGGCTGGGTAACCCAGGTGGGGTTTAAAAGTGTTTCTTACTATTCTGTGTGTAGGACTGTTGTCCAAATCACAGTCACACCTGGCACTTTTAGGAAACACAGATTTCATAACTCAGGTCTGAGTCTCCTCTGAATGCGTTTTAGAGTGCAAGAGAAGAAAATCAGACTTAGTCTATTTTCATCTTATGGCAGCTTTTAACTACAGAATAAATGGAAAAGTTAATTGCTAAATAAAAAAGAAAATAAAGGGATTTGTGGCATAAAACACAGATGGAAGTCTGAGTGGGTGTGCTACTTTAACTTACTGTACTTGTGTTCATGTGATTGTATATGTATGCCAAACATATATGGTCTTAGCCTGCTCCCATTAACATGAATCCGTTTTTTTCACTGGACAGAGGGAACCAGATCAAAGACCACAATGGTGCTAAATGGAACAAGATGTGTACTTTCGTATTTTTTTCCAAAAGGAAATATTAATTTGACATTGGTTTTTCAGTTGAAAAGAATTTTAATTGCAGTACACAATAAGCAGAAAATTCAGACAACAATAATCTTGAAACTGTTAGCAGCATTATATTTCTATCAAGGAATTTGTGTGCCTTTTCAACATTAGAGCTTTCTGAATTTTCATTAATTTGGCATTTCCCTAAACACACAAGTTATTTTGTTCATTCCACATCATGCATCACACCCTTCTGCTCAATGCATAATGCAAGCGTAAATGGGATCCTTGTCCTTGAGAGACTCTGGTTACTGGAGCCATTGCACGGATGTTGAAGTCCCGCAGTAAGACTTTCCAAAACTCTGCACTTCGCAAACCTCCAGCCCAAGTTTAATCAGTGAATGCACAGGAATACTTCCATGTTCCTCATCTTCTAAGGGGCACTGGAGCATTGTGATGGTTATAATTCCTCTACCTCCTTATGTTTGCCAGTACTAGAAACGCACCACATAAGAGTCTTCCTTGAGTACAGCTAAAGATCTTCAAATTTTCATGTATGAGGCTGATATATATTTAAATGGACCAGAAAATGATGCATGAGAATTGAATGCACAAATCCTTCCCAGAACAAATAAATATCTATGAACGTATTTTCCATATATCTATGCACCTTACCAACAGAGGTACTGAAATTAGGATTAACTTTGATGGAGTGAATGGAGTCACAGCAGTGTAAGAGAACAATTCCCCTTCTCTCAAATCTATAGCTATATCTCTATCTATATCTGTATATCCATCCAATTTCACTTGATTAATTACGAACATTATTCTGACTGCACAAGTCTTAAACAGTAACTCCATCTCAAGTTAGCCACATTGGTAGACCAGCTAATGTTCATCTCCAAAGGCGACTTTCGGATAATTACCCCAATATTCCCAGTAGCTCTCTGCCACTAGACTCTTGATGGAGATTTCATAACAAAAGCTATGAATGAAATATGATTTGGATCTTCATTCTCAAGGGGCACTACGAAAAGGAATCACAGAAGCTCAGATATTACCAGGTGGACCATGAACTCAACAACATGCAGAAAAAATAGATGATGCAGAAAAACAAGTTGGCTGTTGAAGAAAAAACTGGTATATGGGAAGAATTTTTCAAGGAACTTTCATCCTTCTGCGCAAATTATTCCAGCAATTTCACTGAAATCAGTATCAACAGAAATGCTGATCAGCTGCTTTTTTTTTTTCTGGGGAATTCTTAATTTCAAGCTTCTTGAAATTTTGACAGCTATACTACTGTCAATCACAATAAGTCTGTTCTACTTAGTGCTGAGCAAACTTTATTTGTCATCAGCTGAGATATGATCGCACTAACTGCCATCCATCAGTTTACTGTATTAATCACTCCGGTATACACAAAATACAACGCAGATGGAAATTCTCTCATCCTAATGAAGTGCTCTTTAGTTTCTATGTTCTGAATGGATACTTGCTCCCCTGGTTGCATTCTGAGTCGCCATGATCACTGATTAACTACCTGCCAGTGAGTACCTCACTTCACAGGACTAAATCCAGCTTAATAAACAGTGATTTTACAGAAGAAAAATGAAAGCTCCCCCTCTATCCACTTATCAAACTACTGCATATGCATCACCAACACACACAACCAGTTTCCTCAGAACTCGACATCTGACAGATCATCAGGAAAACAGAGCTAATCTATCCGTACCCATCAACATCGTATCATAGGTGACTGCCAGATACTTAAGAAGCTATCCAAAAGAAATGTCACAACTCGTTTTCAAGACACTACAAAAGAAATGTTCCAAATAAAATAAAGCAAATGCACGTACAAGTAAATGAGCCAAAGAACTTAATAAAAAGAGATTGATTAAAATGAGGACCAGAATGTTCAAAAAGGACTGAGAGAGAGAGGTGCCAAAGGCGCATTAAATGGATTCAATGGCTTTAGGTTTTAAATGCTTTTGGACTCCTCAGCAATTTTTAGCCAAAAATGATAATTCAAGTTAGAATCAAAATTCTGATGTCACTAAGGAAAAAGAAGGTTGAAATTTCTCCTTTGTAGAGGAGCACTGCTCTATTTACAAAGGCGAAATATCAGTTTATACCAATGGAAAATCTTGTCTACAGAATTTCAAAACTAAGCAATACAAGATTCATCATTATTTTAAAGCCCTACCCCCTTAAAATCTGCCTTAAATGTTCCCACAAAGTGTATTATCTTATCTGTTTGCATCTATGTTTACAGCATCATCTGGATTGCTTTAGATCTCTTAAGTTAGCCTTCATTCCTGCTTTGTTGTCCAAGCGGTTCTTATCAATAACTAATAAACTAGTAGTCAAGGTATTACCAACTTCTTCAAAACATCATTGCATGAGTTTTATATTTGAAAACTTTAATGAGAAGTGTAATAAACAGCAAGATCATTTTCCCTTTGATTTAATGTTAGTTCCAGTATCGTTTTGCAGTGTATAAATATCTATTGTAATAAAAATTAAAAAAAATTCTAATGACGTCTTTAGACATCTCATCATTTAAAATTCATGACTACATTTGTTTCATTTCAAATGTGATTTGAGAGTTTTTCAGCATACTTGGCAGATTAGATATAGCAGCAGGGACAAACTGCAGCCATCCATAGGAGAATATACCTTTATGTGGGTGCTTTGGGGATGGAACATCTATAGCTGTAAGGCAAAAAATGCCATCATAAATTTGGATGGCATTTACAAAGCCCTCTAAAAAGTCTTTGCATATGATTATAGCTGAGGTATGATATTTTTGCAAGTAAAAGACCCAGAATAGATTTATGTTTCAACTATATCTTCCTGAGATGCATATGGATGCTAAATTGCAAGTGATACTAAAGGGAGTTTTAGTAACTGAAGAGGACGGAGGCAAATTTTCTGTTTTGGTTTTTTTTTCCTCAAAAATAATTTGCTCATTATTTGCATGTCATCAAAAGATCATTGGCTATCCAGGCTATATATAACAATGACGGCTGCTAAACGCTAAAGGCATGAGATGGAGATGGGTAAATATGCAGATTTTTTTGACCTGTGCCCTCAGTTACTGCACGGTAATGTTTTTAAATGACTTTTATGATGACAAGACTAAGTTGGGTGTTAATATTGGTTTTGAAGACTTAATCGGAATACACTGCCATTGAACATATGTTTTAATTAATAAAAGAGCTGTGGTCAGGATTGAAAATAGCTCAGGTAATTTACCATGTACTGTAAAGTCACCTGATTTCTGCACAATTTGAGGTGAAGAGTTTACACGTTATTCCAAAGAAAGAAAGAGTTGCAAACTGAATTAATGTGCATCATACCAAACTGAAATGGATTTATAATTTGATAGGTCAAGAGTGTACTCATGGAACTGTTATGTATTGCTATCCAGTGGTTCTTGGTATTTTTACCATATGACTGCCCAGGTTTGACAGTCACAGGACTGAGCAGTCATCTCATTTCTCCGTAACACAAAAAATAATTTGTAGCTGACCTACAGCTGCTGTGCTCTTTTACTGGAAAGTGTCCATTGCCAGCTGTACGCTGGTGAGCGCTCGCTGGAATGGCACTGCGGACCTGCCACCGGCAGCTCCTGGGGAAGGCTTGGCAGCTCCCAGGCAGCAGAGACTGAAACCGCTTCCCAACAGATCGGCTCTCAGGCAGGTGATATCAGATAGGTGAAATCAGCCTCATTTTTCTGCATTCCCAATGGCTTTGGGATTCTGGGAGGAACGAAGAATCCCGCTGGAGAAAATGAAATGTTCCCATTGCAGAGGAGGCAGAGCACAGCAGTTTGGCTTTGGCATCATTTCCAGAGGAGCCGTGTATGACCATGCCGCCCGCAGGTCCGCTTGCATGATCTGCCCAACACCTCTCTCATCTACTGAGCAATTTAAAACACATCTGACAGAGAGGCAGAGGGCTCGCAGGGAAAAAGTCCCTGCAAGTTTCATGAAAACAGGCATGGGAAGGGCAGAGGTAACATGTAAGTGCTCCCTCCCAGTGCCGTCATGCTGGCAAAGTGCTCGGCACGAGCTCTCTCCGTACTAGACACTGGAGAACCCACACCAGAGGGACACCTGGTACATCCCCCCAACCAACACAAAATGTCTATGCACCGAGAACAAGAGCATTGGCATTGTTTGAATAAGCACACCCACCATGTAGTGCTCCGCGGTGTTCGGGGTTTCTTAGATATCCTAATTTTATAAAAGAAAGTAAAAGAAGAAAAAAGAAACAAGGTGAGAGAGAACACTATCATATTTTGTAGCAAGCAGGATACTGTGTGAAATCTTGGCCCAGTGAAGTGATAAAAGGGAAGCTTTCAGTTTGCTTAAGGGAAAACTTACGAGCAAATAGTAAAATTACCAAAATACCACATTGCAGAAAATGGGCGCATTTAGGTTCAATTAAGCTGTAAAAAGGAAAATGGCACTTTAGCTTACAAAAATGAGGGGACAGAGGGAGCTATCAGAAGCAACTTTACAAGATTTGTATGCATGAGGATGCTGCTTCACTGGACCAAGAAAGCTACAGTATGGGACAGGATTTTTCTTTTATTAGACACTTTGCTAGATAGCTTTGTCGAACCTCAGAAACTGCTGCTCTGGCATTATGAAATAATCCTACATAACTTGATCTCATGAGCTTAGGAACACAGAAAAATAGCCATGCCAAATCAGATTACAGGGATCCACCTAGCCCAGTATCCTCTCTCTGACAGTGGTAACTAATGGATGCCTAGAAAAGAGTAAAAGACCAGGGAAAGCATACAGTGATAATTCTCCAAAATACTCTCCCAGCCTCCAATGATTTGTGATTCAAGGACTTCTAGGACAAAGTTGATATCACGGTATTGAAGATACTCGAATCCAAATGCACAGATTTACACCCCCCCTCCTCCCCTTTTTTGGATTTCTACCCCCATGAGATTTCTACTAGTCACACAAAAAAGGTTTCACAGTTTGGTGCTGGCAAGTCCAGTGTTCTTGCCACTAACTCTGAATGAGCTAACAGCTTTCAAGCCCAATGATGTTATGTGTATAAGAGCATCCAACACTTTTTCCTACGTAAAAAAGTGACATGTGTGCTGAGGTGCTCTAAGCGTATATACTTTTCGGGAGATCTTTTTTTTTTTTTTTTTTTTCCAAAAAAGCAAGAATCTGGCTGTAAATTGATATTAACATTTTTCAGTATATGTGTAAAACACATGTTTCAGAAGAATAGAAGAGAGAAACTGTCACTCACTGGGAAGCTTTAGAGCTATCTGGCTCCCTGGGAAACTGCATGCAACTATTCTGGTGTCCAAGGGTTTGACCAGTGAGTTTCCTCTTCCTGCAAAGAATGAATGCAGAAGTAATAGAAAGTCTGAGGGGGAAGATTTTAGCAAATGGCTAAAGATACTCCTATTCTGCCCACTCCAGCAGGTGGGAAGCAGGTGGTGGTGGTGGAAGAGAAAGGGTGGGAAAGGAGAAATGCCTACCTTCCCCTCCCAGCAGCTGGCAGCGGGGAAGGGCAGGAGGCTAACCTAGGAGAGACTCCCCCACTCGCAGCTCAGCCCTCTGAAATCCCTTTGTGATGCTGCACTGATATGCAACGATGCCGACAGGTCATTGCAGTCCCAGCACTGCCACACAATGTCAGGACGTTCTGCTCTGATTATCTGGGGTCTTGCTGCGACTCCCTTTCAGGATGGAGCATGGCTCACCGGCACTTGGTGATTGAAACTTAGCACACTAGGGTGGCGTAGCTTCATTAATGCTGCTACCAGGAACATAAAAATCCCGTATGCCCAGACAGGAACAGTGACTTCTTAAGCATCATGCTTATTTTACTACCCACTTTTCAGAGGCGTTTTCTGATGTTTTCATTTTCTAATCGAATTGGTGCCTACGTGTGAAATTTTTACTTCATTTATAAAAAGAATCAGTAAAAGTAGGGGTCTAAAGAAAAAGCTTATCCTTACATTTTTGATGGCATATTGACTTTGTAAGAGTCTAAAGGCAGGAGTGATATATTAGGGAGTCCCTATAACTTTACCTAAAGCAAAAATTAGAAAGTGATCGAAAAGTTTTATAGAGGAGAGCAGAAATATAATTTCAAGCCTCTTAAAATTGCCTGAACTGTGAAATCAAGTAATGAACACTAGAAAAGGATCTGTCAGCTGGAATCAAAGCTTAGACTAGTCAGCATTGTCTTCCTAAACCTTATTATGGCAAAGATTTTTCATCTCTGCACTCTGTTCATCCCAACAAATAAACCGACTTGACCTCCACCTGTTACTCGGTGCAGTCCTCTGTCATCTTTGACTAAACCCTATTCTCTCCCTTCAAAGCCCTCTGCACCACTGAGAAGGTGGGAAGACACAGCTGTGCACTGATTCAAGTTGATACCAGTTCATAACCAGACAGCATTTCACAGTACAAATCACAAGCAACAGAGGAGAAAAAAAAATAATGTAGTGCCAATGAATTCTGGAAGGGGGCAACATTTTTCATCAATTTAACAATGTGATTTTCATAGAAAGAAGTTCTTTTTTGGTGTGATATTATGAACTAGCATTTGAGGCAAGAAACATTTTGCTTACGCCATAACTGAACCTGTGCTAATACCACATAGGAAGAACTGAAGAACATAATGGAAGCTGTTTGTGTTTCTTTTGTATTTCGTAAGTCGAATGCATTAACTGTTTCAAAGAGGTTCAGCTCCAAATGCGTGTACATTTCTAGACTTAGAAACAAGTCATGGCTATATAATGTAACATTGCTAAATAAAAAAAAATAATATTATGGAACACAGAACAGCAAGATATGTCATGAGGAAAACCGTATAGCTATAGCAGTCATTTCTTCAAATATATCATCATGACAAAACCATGTAAGAAGCTTTCTAATACAAAGACATATCAGAAAAAGCCATTTCATATAAAGTTGGACTTCTCTGGGTGATTAATGCTACGTTCAACAAAGGAGACAGTGTCTGTCTAATTACATTAAATACTTATCTTCTAGGGATTGGCAGGGTGTTTCTGCTCAATGTCACTTTTCATGACAATGTAATGATAGATCCGTTTACTTACCAGTGCCATTAGCAAAAATTGTACTGTTTTCTCAACTGCCCTCATATCACAAAAATATTTGATTAACACACTGTAGCTTATCTAATACTCTAAGCAACATATTCTGCATAGTTTTCTCTCTATTAAAAGAACAAGATTACAGCTTGTAAAATTTTTATTGCACTCACACAAAAATAAATGAATAATGTGTGATATAGTTCAAGTATCTTACTAGTACACAAAACAGGTTTATTTGATTTAAAATATTAACTTGTACTTAAAATATTAAGATTTTGGGGGAAACAAGCAAACAAACAAAGTTAGTACTCTCAGGCACTACTTCTCATCCAGTCTTTAGTTATTATTTCCTTTTCATTTCAGCACATCTTTTGAAACTTTTAATACCTTAGGGGGGAAAAAAAAAAGCTTTCATTCCTTTGCTGAAAAATAGATATGGCCATCTCCCAAATCTTTAAAATTCACCACATCGTGAACTGACTCTTCAGAGTCATGCTACTGTGCCAACGTACGAAGAACAATAAACCTCTGGAAGAATGTACACAGCTAAGGCAGTTTATATAGTAACAAGATAATTTCATAAACCTATATTGAAGAGAAAGGCTGTGATGTAACATTCTAGCAGTATATATCAGCTACCTGATATTTACTAACAAGGTTAAACTACTATCTGTTTGTCTCAGCACTCTTCATAATTCACTTTTTAATGGATGGACAGGAAAAGTCAGCAGTGTATGGCACAGATCATTTTGGAAATAGGACAAGACAGCTTACGGCAGTATCTATTTCAAAACACGCTCCATCTTTCCATACGATCACATCAAGAGTCTATGCTTAGCAACTACGATACTTCAAATCTACTCGTAAATCCTTTGAGGGGTAGATTTCTATTTCTAAGTAAAAGAGCAAATTGGAAAAACAAAGAATCCTGAGGAGGAGGTGTCACTGTCAACTGGTACCACGTATAGCGCGTCAGTTCTCATCTTCTTGGTCTCTTATGCCTGTGCAGGAGAAGGCACATGGGAAGCTTCCTTCAGTGAGGAGTTAGGACATCAACCCCATTTTGTTACAGCTCCTCACGCTGCCACGAAATGGCAGCAAGAACGTACCAAAATTGAGTCGTATTAGGCGTAACTCGACACAGCAATGCAAAATTAACCAAAACTGTCTTTTAAAATCCCTTGCAAGTGACTCTTGCAGCGAGAGGATGACACCGCAGCCAACTGCCACATATGACTCTCCAAATTAATAATGGATTTGGGATATTCATTCCCTGAGCTGCGAGGGTTTGGGGTGTGTCTGCAATTATCTAGATATAAGTCTGACACACATTATCCTTCTATCAATGTCATTTCCCTTAGTAGCCAACAGATTATCAGCAGCTTTGTGATATTCCAGGTGTCAAAGAAGAATTAAACCCACAACAATTGCACAAACAAAGGGACAAAAGACGGGATACGTGTTTCTGAGCCCTGCATATCAATTTAATATGTGCAGCTGACAATGATGCAAATGTCCTCGGGAGAGAGGCAGCAAGATCTGTGCCCAAACATACACACACCACCGTCAGCAAGATGGCAGGGAACAGAAGCAGTAGGATTCCCAGCCCAGGACACATGCCTCAGCAGGCAAAGCAACCCAATGAAACAATCCTCTGGTTGGGGAGAATTTTGGAAGCACCTGATATGGAAAAGGGCCCTAAACAAGCCAGATGGTACTTTTAGCTGGCAGCAGAAAGTAGGAGACAGCCAAAAACATTACAGCATTTCCCCAAGAGGCCAGCAAATCGATTTTTAACCATTTTTTTTAAAGTGACGCTATGAATATAAAAAATAATGTTTCTATGCATTTTTAAATCGCTAATTTTATGAATAATACACTTAATAAGGCAACAACTGGAAGAGATGAGAAAGCAATGGATTTTGACTTTCCCAGGGTGGTTGTATATTTGACATCAGGTTTCTATTCAGTCACTGCCACTGTTTACTCTGAATTAAGTGCCAGGTTTTGTTCAGGGTTTTCCACACAACATTAAAGAGAAAAATCCTGCAAAAGTAGAGAAATAGCACTGTAAAATCACAATAGCACAGTAGTTCACAGGACACAGGAGAAATGTTGTTTGTAAGACTGCTTTGCCCTCTTAAAACCTGTCCCCCCTAAATTATTGGGTTTCTAGATGATCATTTTTTAACAGAGGGCACACAATGTATTTAATGCTTAGAAGTTCCCATTTGGCTATGGATTTGCATAAGAAATACAGCTGTTTTGGGGATCTTTTAATTTTTAAAATCTCCAAATGGTCAGAATTTGCTATTCCGCCTGGATGACAGGGATCATTGTGATGTCAGATGTCGAACCTTTACTTTGACAGTCAGCAGCAGCTCCTTGCACAGCACATTTAGATTAGGTGTGGCTGAGCCGTTTTCACTCAAGGAATGGAGAAGAGATGTACGTTGTTAGGACTGAAAGGGCAGAGCGAGGCAGAGGAGTCATGAAACAAGTGGGAATGACCACTGCTCTTCGCTTCAAACATGCACCTCACACCTAGGATTGGCCGAGTTCAGAGGAAGAGTCAGGACGATGCTTTACTTTCATTTGCCGTTATTTCGGTTAACAGTAAAGGCAAGCCTTATGTCAGGGTTAAACCTGGACTACATCCAAAGTGCTTTCTCCTGTTCGGAGCAAGGCAGTGCATTAGCGGACTGTATCACAGATAATGCTCCCGGAGACAAACATGGGCTGCTGTAATAAAATGGGATGTTACACTAAGTACGAAGAAAGATAATCCATACATTTATATTTTTCAAATCTCATTGATTGTAAATCCTTACTTCTAAAAAAACCAAAGTATTTCCCTCCTATAGGTGGAACCTAAGACTTTACCTCCAGCCCTTGCTGATATAAAATAGTCCCACTCTTTTCAAGAGTACTGCTCTTGGACATGAGGACTGCAGGTACCATCTCACTTTTCTGGCTTTTGGGGGTTCGAAGATCTGCACGCAAATCCCAGCGAGGCAAATGAAGACCGTGCACAAAACAGTAAAACAGCCTATAATTTTCCAGCTAATTTTAGCAACAGGATCTCTTACGTTATGCTTTTTGGTGTATATCACACTAAAAATAGCAGCAACCATCGATGTAAGAGAATAGCAGAAAGGATGATCTCAGTAGGGCTGTGGGCTATGCAAGAGCGGTGTGGGCAAGCAGAGGCGGAGGATGCTATGGATTACCTGCTCTCCCCTGAGCAAGACACCACTGTAATCAGAATGAAACTGTAGCCAGTATACACACTAGATGAAGAGAGTGCTGAACTTTAAGTCTTTGTGGAGCTGGAAAATGAAAGAAAATTGAGAGTACTTAAACAGCATCCCTTCTTCAGGCTGCAGTGTCCTTATTACAGTCACTCCAGCGCGGCTTGGCTGTATGGGGTAGCACTGCATTCATGCCGTTAGCTCTAGGGTTATGGGTCAAGGTTACAGACTACCCACTTTGGGTGAACAATACAGCTACTATCACAGCACATATACATTCCTGGAGGTATAGGATGGCTCTGCAGCCACTCAGCCAAATTGTTACCTGAGCTAACAGGCTGCTAGACAGATTCCTCTCCTTTCCTATGCTCACTGACTGCTGCGGTCAAAGCGTTGGGGCAGCACTTAACTTGAAAGAAAGTAACCAGGGAATGATTTATTCACTACTTCTGGCAGTAAAAAAAAACACTGGGGAGCATGAAGCAAAATGATGAGGCAACGGACAAAAGAAGTGGTTCTTCCTTACACAGCACTGAGTAAAACTGGAACTCACTGCCGTGGGATGTTGCGGAGGCCAAAATAAAGAATGGGTTAAAAACATCCGAGCACATGTCCGAAAGAAAAGTCCACTGAAGGCTGTCGAACAAAAAGATGCAAACAGAGCCTCTGGCTCATGCAACCAAGCTGTTTGCTGCCAAAATCCGTGAGGCTGTACTCTGAAAAGCATCACTGGCTGCCTGTCCTGCTGTTGTATTCTTTCTTTAAGTGTCCACTACCAGCTCTTGTCAGAGACAGCACACTGGGCTAGGTGAGCCTTCAGTCTAGCTGAGAAGAGCCTTTTTGTCCTCTCTGTGGGCAGATCCACATTTTTTGTCGGCTGCAATGTGCTGTACCTGGCAGCTGAGAAAGAGGAAAATTGCAGTATGTATCCAGCTCAATGAAATTAAGATCTCAGGATTGCTGCTCACTTTGTGCAGAACCAGGGGAACATCTAGAGTCAGTGTGGCAGACACAGTGTGGGAAAGGAAACGAAAAAAAGAAATGTAATGAGGTCTGCTTCCTGTTCCCAGTCCTGTACCATCTTCTCTCCATCCCCTAACACCTCTCACTGCACATTTTAACTTTGGGTGAAAATGTTTCCTTTAAAATAAAGCCTGTTTTCTCTGCTAAAGCAAAGATCAAAACGTGTGCGTGGAGTACAGTAGCTGCACTGTGTGCTACGCAGTGGAGTGATGGCTGTACTGGGAACGTTAATAAACAGTGCCGAGAGCAGAACTTCTGCATAAAAAAGGGTGTATGTTACATCTCTCCCCCTCTCCCCTGTCTCATGCAATATTTACACAGCTGTGCTTTGTAAAATGTGTAGGGGAGTTTTTTGTTATTATTTTTTGGTAATTTATTTACCTAAGATAGCCCAGCATCTGTTTTGCGGTGAGCTTCTTTCACAAAGTTTCACAGTTGCCTTGACTGAGGCAAAAGGAGGTCATGGTCTTTACTCAGTGATCCTAAAACCATTTGTTTCAACCACTTAGCCATTCTATTTGGCTAATTTGTGTTCTGTTCTGTGTTTTTGGTTTGTCCTTTACTTGGAAATGTGCATCCCTTGGGGAACTGATCTGGCTAGGTGAGTATTTTAGTTATCTGTTTTATAAAATGCAGAAGTGCACAGGAATTTGCAATAATATGCATCATTTACTGGCTCTCAATATGTACTGTATATTGGCTCTGAAGACTACTAATATTTTCCAGCTGCCTCCAAAAAAAAGAGTTCAATGCAGTCTTTGCAGTGGGTCCTTTCCCATGACTGCCTACACAGGTGATGAAGACTTTTCCTGTGTCCTGAAGAATTAATAAGCCTGAACATTTCTGTACCAGCGGCATACCATAGGAGATAAAATATTGCTTCTGCTTCCCAAACACATTAGAAAAAGCAAGTCTGCTGATCTCAACTGCTAAGACAGCACATGAAAGGAATGCAGTCCATTTCCTAACCAAGATCTAATCTATAGAAGAGTTTATAGATCCAAGTCAACATCCTGAATTGGTCCCAGAAGCAAACAAGAAAACTAGTTCAACTTTTGGAAGACAGGTACAATACTTTCAATGTGCTTAATCCCATTTTGCAATTAGACAGTCCCATGCTGCACTATCAGATGATCTTCAAGGATAACTGCATCAGAGGAAACCCGTCTGGAGCTAACAAAGATTCGTGTTTGACAGACTCCAAATCGGCAAGAAATGCAGAGCCACATTCAAACAGAGGGTGCTTCTGTCCTTCGGGAGCTTTATTCATGAGCTTTCAGAGCTCACCTCTGAAAAGACGTAGAAAGTGTCTGCTTTTGTCCCAATACCGAGGAAGCTCATAGCTTTCACTTGATGACAAATGTGAAGCACAAACCATATCACTGTCTTTGCTTTATGTGTATATGTTAAACAGAATGGGTGGCAGAATACGGCTCAGCCAGCAAGGACATCTCAAAAATGTTAGGTCCATGGACTACCAATACAGCACTCCCATTCCAGAAAACCTGTTGTCATCAGGAAGCATTGTTCCAGCCTTTCTCAGGGAATAGTTTTCCCTACATGAATTCTTTCCTATCAATCTGAAAAATGATTCACGTGATGCTAATTGAGTGTGGAGCCTGAAATAGCTCAGGTGATCTTATGGTTGTCACAGCACACAGAAGATCTGCTTTTAACTTGGTCATTAAAGTCAGTGAGATTAGTATGTATGGATGATGCTAGCACCAGGCCAGTCGAAAACACAGTTTTAATTTGATATCTGAAGGGAAACACTTTCTGCATTTTTTAACTCAGAACTCCTACAGCTCCATACCCATTTTTAAATGATGCATTTCCTGACATCTGGAATTAGATGCAAAAAGCAGAGCCACAACATTGACTGACTGACTTCCCTGGGACCATACTGAAGGGATGTTTTCCTCAGGGGATTACAGCAAAGCTGAGGCATGTGCTCTAACACTTGCATGGGATTATTAATTTTATTAAAAATGGAAAGTACAGTTTAGGCTGACTCTCAGGGCCAAGTTTGTTTTGTTGTCCAGTTTCTGGAAAAACAGGAGCCTTGTAGAGGCGTGATAACATCTAGGACTTTTTAGTCTGAACTGACTTTTCAATCAGGAGTTCTTTCCCCACCTCTAACTTCCTTCCATGATTTTGAAACGGTAATGCCAGCAGTATGGCATGTTGTCACACGTCTCATGCTACCACGTGAATTGCCAAAGAAAAGCTGAGCTATTGATCCAGTGGTAATTTGCTGTCAAAATGACTATGATGTCTGTTATAGCAAATGAGTAGTGTTAATCATTTGACTTGATGAATGCTATTGCAGAAGACTGACAATGCTCAAAGCACCACTATTGACCTGCTGCATTTTTCCTGGCTCACATTAAGTTCTTGATCTCTGCTGGCCTTGAGCAATTAGAGTTTAAGTTACCCATTAAGGTGCAGTTCTGGAAAAGTTCTGTTTAAAATAAACAACAACTTATATTGGTGAGTAACTCATCAACTATGCAGCAGTCTGATTCTGATTGCCTGGCAGAGAAACACACACATTTTGTGCAGTATCTGATAAAAGATCTATAATGTGCTAACACAAACCTATCATGTAGCACCTGTGACTAACAGATTGTGATATCAAAGTCTTGATGTCTAAGTGCTCCTGTAAATGCATTAAACTTTTAGCGGCAGGAACTGTAGACTGCCAGTGACAAGGAGCTGATATGGTATTTCAGTAGAAGTTGGTAAGTGTTACTGCCCTTAGAAGAAAAGAAAAATCTTATGATGTTCTTGAAAACCACTGGGCAGCTTGTGTTTTGATGGGAAACTGTAATGCAGAGAGCAGGGATAAGGGAACACATGGACTCTATGAAAGCAAAAAGACATTCAAGAAAAGCTCTGTACTCTACAGCAGCTGGAGTTCCTTGAAGTATGCTCCCATCGTATGTTTGGCTTCGGGCATCTACCTGTTCAAAGCCTTGGAGATGAGAAGAAGCACGGGTCTGAATGGGAATGGGGAAACGGGGTGAACGGGAGCAGGAGTCCTAGTCACAGTATGCAGTCTAACAAAGCTCACAAGAAGTTCTTCAGAGAAAATGAACAGTGGAACTTTGCATGAACCTGGGAGGCAACAGGTTCTGTCTGCCGTACTGCTCATGGCATCTCTTCAGCTTAACGGCACAAATTAGCCTGATGAAATTCTCTCTGCTGTAAAAACCAAAATGTTCTGGCCACCAGAGAAATATCATCTGTTTCTGACCTCCCATTTGAAGAGCCAAACTATGCCGTGGGCTGGAGGTTTGTCTGGTTGCGAAATGTTCCCACTGCCTTAAGATATTAAGTTCAATGGCACTGGTGCCTGCTGATAGATGTGTCCAGGTATGTAATGAAGCTGCTGCACAAGGCAGGTACAATCTTAATGGCTATGTGAGTGTGCTGTCTGACTTTTCTTTACACTCTGAGAATTGGAGGGCAAGACAATGTCACATCTGGGATATACTGAGTAAATATAATTGGTAGGGATCCTGGATGTAGACCTCCTCTGGTATAAGGAAAAGAAGACATTTCCTTGGTTTTGTATTTCTTAAATAGGTCTATGAGTATCCAAACAGTTCAGCTTAAGGAAATTAATGAAGATCATGAAATTCTTGTGTCTAGTTACAATCCAGTGAAAACTGCCCACTACAGCAAGTCGCTGAGAAGTAGTGCCAGAGAATTATTTGATATTGAATACTCCAGGTCTGAAGTTGAATGTTTTCCCAGCAAAAAGGAATTATTTTTCTATTCCTTATTTTGTATAATACATGGTTCTCATGTTTTTCATCATATTTTCTGCAGTTAGTCCCCTGAATCATTGGCAGTAATGTAGCACAATCATTGGGAACTTCTCTGAGCTCTGACTTTGTGTGTGGTGTCAAGTCTTTTGATGAGCCCATAGACCTTTTGCCTGAGGACAGATCAGATGCACACTGCATCACTGATGGTGGGACATACTATACATATTTTGTATTCTAGGTAGTGCCAAGCAACAACTGTGTTTAGGGCATAAAGAATGCTTAAAGAACACAATCTAGCATCTCCCTTATACCACTCTCTCTGGCATTTCCAAGATATAATTCCAAACAGACTTTGAAAACAAAGTCTTGTGGTCATCTGATCTATGCCTGAATGAATCTTTCTGATGTGTAAGGCATTAATAAAAGTTTCTTAGTAAATATGGAGAAGAAGTTTTCTTGAGTGCTGAGAATCTGCTAAGAAGAAAGGCCATGCCAGATTTAAGAAAAAGGTTATTGAAACAAGAGTTTGGACCGGTTGCCTGCACGTGGTTTTTCCATAACCAGCAATGGGGAGAGACATGGTACCATTAAGTTACGGGTCACTGTCACTGCAAGGGAAATATTCCAAAATAGGATCTCAGCTCCTCAGCTGCATAGAAATTGCTCAGAAATTATTTTCAGACAGTCCCATAGATGGTGGCATGAGAACGAGCAGCTCTAGCCTGAGTGGTGTAGTGAGCAATCATGAGGCTGACTTTTAATAGCATCTTTACTACCAAAGACGTGTCCAGCAGCCTAACAGGGAGCTCTCTAGCTTACTGCAGGTTCATATAATATTATCAACTTCATGAGCCTCTGGAACTGTAAATATGTCTTTCAGTCATGCATTGCAAGTGTTATTACTAATTCCTTAAGGTTTCTGAACTGAAAGTCTCATTTGGTTCCTGGGGTTTTCAAGGTGAAGACACACAAGAGCCTAGCACAGCGTGACTGGCAGCAGAACAGCCGGGGTGGAGCAGGGGCAAGGGAAGGTGGATGACCACGGTACGAAAAGCCCCATCAGTCTTTCAGTGGAAGACTGACCACAGAGCTCTACCCATTTTGCAAACAGGTGCAGTGCTGTAAGTTGGTCAAGACCACAACTGAAGCAGAGCTAACTGTCCCTTCAGGTATCTCAAGAAGTGCAAGGAGTACAAACATGTACCTTTCCTGGGATTACTGTCCTCTAGGGACCAAACTAACTTGTGGAAATACAAGTACCAGGAAGATCTAAGTAAAGAAACTAACAGGATACTCTGAATTTGCATCTTAAACATTTTTTCCATGCCATGCTGTAGAAATACAGTGGAAGCAAAATTGGCAAATACTATCCACATGCTACACTACAAAATGACTGACAGAGCAGAATATGAACATTACTCCTGGACTGAATCAAGAGAACGCATTAAAAAAAAGTGTAAGGGGAATACTGATATACATTAACTCAATCTTCTCTTACGGAATTAAAAAACTTATACCTCTAATTATGGCTTACCCCCATTACAAGCCAAGCTGCCACAGAACTGAACACGGGCCAGCTTTGTACATGAGTTCGAAACCAGTGTGATGTTGCCTTATTTTCTTACTAAAATCGTCTTTATCCTCCTTTGCCCTTCTTCTCAGTTAACAAGAGTTATGTACTGAAAGTGCTGAGATAAAGTAATGGTAAGGAGGATACCGCAAAAGGTATTTGAAAAGCAGAAGTAATTTACTACATGTCTGCTTTGTTTTACTTCCTAAGCCTTCCTGTTGTGAAAGGAAATTCATCTTTTCTGGCAGACTCCAGCCTTTTTAGGCCTGAGAGCTCCCCAGGAGCTTTCGAGTGCAGGTAAATGGATGTGAGACTCAAGGAGTACAGTACAAGGAACATGGAATTAATGTTGGTTTTTGCTTTGGCTGTCACATCTGACGTATAAGGAGAGTGCTACATCCTTGCTTGCAAGAAGTATCTAGATGTAAAAAACACAAGGCTGAGTCCTCTGCTCATTACTATGGGTCTGAAATGCCACGAATGGGAAGGTCACATTGCTGGTGGGTGAAGCATGTAGGGTCTACACCCAGCAAAGTCTCCACGTGAGACAGATGTCAGGGTGCTCCGAGCCCCAGGGGCCCGTGATGTAAAAGCGCAGAGGAAGGGTTGTGGATGGACAATAGGTGCAGCCTGTATTCTGCACGCAGCGGAGACCCCAAGAGTAGGCACAGGGGAAGCATCCACTGCCTAATCTAAATAGCACACAGAGTGGTTTTGTCCTCTTCTGTTCTCCTGCCAGTTTGCACATATGTTCTGAGTATACAGCCTGCCCTCCAAAGACCACTTACAGGGGCAATCACAGGGAAGCAAAGCAGGAAGAAAGTATCCGAAAAGGGAATTTGTTCAAGAGAAAAAAATGGAGACAGATGTAGAGCGACTAGTCACGGCTGGCGGTAAATAACCCTCTGCCTGGAGTGCTCTCTTTCTCTAAGAGGAGTTCACATATTCCATTTCATATTTCCTTTCTAGGAAGTCAAATCTTTGTTTTCCTGGCATTTGTTCTTTTTTTCTTTCCCCTATATACTTCTTCCCTTCTGTACAGTCTAAAATTGTCTTCTCATTTTCCCTTTCTCCTCTACGTTGTGGTCTCTTTCAAGTGTGACATTTCTCCCATCTCCCTCTCATGCAGACTTAATTTCTCTGCGCTGTCCCAGGCAACACCTTTCGCTACAATCCTCTCATAGTCTCTGTGCCACGAGTACTTCCCTCTGTCTCTACATGTGCATAAGCATATGGGTGCTTCACACCTGCTCCTCCGTTAGAGTCCCCACTTTTTCTCATGTGCACACCTCAGAATTAAGCAAATGCAACATACACAGACAGAATATTCATCCTCTCGCTCCCATAAACCTGTCAAGGCATATAGGCCAAGAAGCTATCTCCGCATAAATCTAAGTCTCCTGCGAGGAAGCAATCTACTCAAAGGCAATAAAGCCAAAGGATATATTATTATCTTTGGTGTGGATCCTACTGGGCTGGGAGGCTGGCTGCTGGCTCCTCTCTGAACTTTCCTTCCCAGCCAGAACAGCCATCCCACAGACAAGTCTAAGCTTCCTTTCCTTGGTCTGATTTCCTCCGCCTGTTGTTTGGCCGGTAACCCAAAGGACGGGGTTTAATTATGGAGTTTGGAAACCTGGCTGACGCTACTCTGCCAGCAGAGGATAAAACTTCAGCCTGCCTTCCGAACCAGCATCATTCTGCACCGTTGATACCCGCATTATCCCACGCAGCATAAAATGAACCACACGGAAGAAATGCCAAGTCAAACAAAAAGATGGTGTTAGTCTTTAAACTTCTTCTGTGAATTTCACTGAGAAAAAAACAAAACACTGAAGCTCAGAGATTACCGTATGTTAATACTGTGCCATCATTTTGACTGTAGATTAAATAAACGGCAGGGCCTTTTTCTGGACAGGAGAGACATCGGAGAGGATGGATCTGAAACAGGTCCAGGCTTCAAAGCTCCCCTCTCAGAGAGGAACGCTGCGGCAAGCCACTGGGTAATACGGGATGTTGACATAATTTGTACGGCTCTCAGATGACCAATGTATTTTCTAGGCAGATGCCCCATTGAAGACTCATAAACCATTTTACACTCCTGGAGATAAAGCACCCACGTCAAATACAAAGGGCCAGACATTAATATGAGACCCATATGTGATTTCTGAGGTAAGGCAGGGCACTGTGCACAGCAGGATGTGTCCCTCAGTGGGGAGCACCTTGTGCCAGCGTCACCCTGGCATGAAAAGACACTTCAGTACTGTTTTGACCTTCACCACTGATGAGCTGTGCTTCTCTAGATAATCTCTCTGCCAGCCGTGCTCTTGCAGTGACCCTGTTTTATGGAGAAGCCAAGGCAATGAATTCAGAGGAGAGGCTGCTGGAAAGCCACGGCTGAAGTACTGGGGTGGGGCTGCATGGATATAGCATAAAGATGGTCTGAAAGTGCATCCCACGCAGGCAGGATAAGCTGTTTTTCTTCACAGCTGTGACAGTGATAGATAGCTTGGTGAATCTGAGCTAGATCTAGTTGGTACCTGGCTTCAGTCCCTGATGTTGCAAGGCGATTATCTGCCATTTTACAGGCAAGACTACGCAGAATCTGGGATTCTTCCGTAGTAAGTGAGGAAGGTCATGAGGAAGGAAGAACCTTCTCTTCTCTGACTTGTTCTTGCCTCTCTAAGCACCTCAGGAAGTTTGACATGGGCAGTTGTGCTTCTTCATGATGGGCACCCAGTGGTGCTAAGAGTGGCGGAGGTGCTTTGGAGGTGTAAGGCTTCAGGTACTTCTTTTGTCCAGCTCAGCCGCTCAGTGCCATCATCCAGCCAGGACTTGGGTAAGACAGAGGTGATGACCACATGTGGGGAAAACCACCAGAAGTGACAGCAAAATTAATAGCCGACCTCTGGCTGTTGCACAAATGGAGAACATTTGTCATTAACAAAGAGTACCCCAAACTTTGGGGGGAGTTAGCCCCCAGTCTGACAATGATGTAGAAGCAGTGACCCAGTCAGCTTTTGGCCATCTGTGTCTGCAGAGGAGGTTGTGATCTCTCCCTTTAAATGGGCGCTGAGCTTTTGTTCGTGTTTTTGCCGCTCCACGAGCAGACCAGTTTAGCACAAGGTGAAGCTCTGCCTTACATCATCTGGAGCCTGGAGCTGATGGAGGAAACAGCCCCTAATGCCTACTGAGCAGGACACCTCACTGAAAACACCAGAGCCCTGGGGACGGCGGCAGCAAGGCAGTCACGGGGAGCCTGGCACTTGTCTGCCTGCAGGTCCACCCTCTCCTCCTGCCAAAGTGCCACATCTGCAGTCAATAAGGGCCCACAAGCTGGCTCCTCCTCATTAGAGGAGAGAGGGCAGCTGGCAGGGGATCCTCCAAGGGCTCCCAGGCGCAGGAATCAGTCCCCTCCCAGTCTGGAATAGCCCAAATTTGGTGACTTTCTGGGCATGCTGTAAAGGACAGCTGTTTGACAGGGTCTCCAGAGAAAGCTGTGGGTATGTTTCCTACATGATGAAGGATATAGGTGGCTGGCCAAGTGCCCACAGAACTGATTTTAATGCTGTTCAGGTTGAATTTACTTTTCTGTGCTGTATAGTTCATTATACACAGTGCCCTGGACAAGCGTGCGTTGTTTCAAAACAAACCAAAACTATACTATTTTAAATCCAAACAAACAAGAAAGAAAAAAAACCACCATATTGCGAAAGATCCTTTGGGCCTTCTCAAACACTGTGAGGCTGAAGATGAAAGCACTGCTTGCCTTCGTCTAACAAATATGACTTCTGTTAATTTTATTGGCAATAAATACTTGATTATCTAGCTGTAAGCAAAATTGAGGCATTAACTTCACCTATGCATGTAGCACTGACCCAGAAAAATATTTCCAATAGTATTAAGCACCCAGATGATCTCAGGATAAGTGATCAATGGACAGTTAAGTATGTAACATAACATAACCCAAAAATGATCAACAAGAAAGATCACACACAAAAATTAACTGAGAAGAGGCAGAAGAGCTGCTTCCTAAACCTTATGACGTGTAACGCCCAGTGATATCTATTTTGATATGAAGCCTCCAATCACACTTCATAGTATTACAGATTAATAAAACAACTCCTTCTGTAAGTCTCTTAAAAGTCCTTACTAAGTGAGTTCAAGTGTTGTATAATGCTTGAAAAGTCCTTCTACCTTATATATGTTTAGGGATATTTATTTAAAGACTATAACTGTAGGGCACAGCCCAAAGAGGTACTGCTTTTTGCTAAGTGATTGTCACCGCTATCCCAGAATGGAATCTGGACGTTTTGACAGAAAAAGACTGCCTATCTTTTGCTGCATTATTTAAATACTTCAGATATTTGGCCAAAATACAGAAGTGACACACTACAGAAACATTCACAGCTGCAGGAGCAATAAAACCACTACAATATTTTCATTAGACTGACCTTTTCTCAGAAGAAGTTACAAGATGTTTAGAATTGATCACCTTTCTATACAGCATTCAGTGTATTCCAGTAACAAAACAGAGCAACCGGAGATCACATTCTTGGGCTCCTGAAAGCCGTGGCTTACCTGGCTCCACTTCATGCCATCCACTTGACTGGCTGCCACTTCCTGGAGAGCGCCCTTGGCTTGTATAAAACGGCTCCTCACCAGGACTGTCCATCTCATCCTCCACAGACTTGAGACGTTTTGTAGAGCTGAGAAAGTAAAAACACATAATAAATACTGTAGGTATGGAAAGGAACAAACGCACTTTTGTTGGGACATATCTCGCTAGCCCTGGTTGAGACTAACTTGGTTATGGAAACTATTACAGATTCAGGGCCCTGAGAAGGGGAAGGTATGAGTCCTGCATAGCCATCCTGTCCGCCCAACCTCTCAGCATCCACTTTTTGTTTCTGATTTGTTTCCTTGCCAGTGACTAAGCTTCAGTGAGATACAAAACAACCTCTCACAGAGTCCAGACTGAACCCCTAAACAGAGTCCAGACTGAACCCCTAAACACGCCTAAGTAAGTTTAACTAGAAGACAGTTTAACATTTAGGCTTTCACAGATCAAGAAGTGGGACATTTTTCAAAGCACACAGAGGTCAATAAAAAGACAAGAATTTAATTTGTGTTGCGTGGTTTCTGCATTTGAATGAATATGGTAATGACACCCAAGACTTATTTTTAACTGTCAGATTTTTCCACAGCTTATTCGGAAAGACAAATTGTTTATCAGTTCAAACTTATATTTTCAGTCTTTTAACCGTAGCCATTAAATTATCCCAGACTTCAGTCCCATAAGAAGAAGAAGAGACAAGTGAATGATGGAAGAATCCATTCTTGGTTCAAATGTTCACGTTATCCTATAAGTATAAGCGTTTTACTCTGCCACTGTATGCCACCAAGCATAAAAAGCCCCCAACAGGTATCCCTGGCCAGCGTCAGTACTAAAGGACTCCCTTGTGATATATCACACCTCCCTCACCAAAGGCTCAGGAGATAGACGACCCCTTTCAGTGGTCTCTGGTGGCCACTGACTCAGGCTCTGGTAGTTCTGCAGGGTGAGGATCCCAAAGCCAAAGACACTCAGCTTGGCTCTATTTCCTGTAATGAGTTGTACAGACTGCATGGGGACATTACCGAGAATTGCTCTTCTAAGTACTTTTCCAAGGCTGGGTCAGCTCACTTTTTTCACCAAATCTGTATTCTATTAAGATTTAAGGCATTCAAGAACAGGCTCCTCTGTGTAGGGGGAACATATTAAACAGACATAAAATATTCCACCGCAATTTCTATTGGTTTAAAACTTGCAGCCTCCCCGCAGCTCCCCACCCGAAGCTCTGCACAGGTAGGAGCTGGCGGGTATGCAAAATCAGTTTGTGAGAAACAGGAAGAATAAGTCTTGCGGTATGCGTGGAATGCAGGTTTGGCCATTCCTTAATTTAGAGAATTGTTATGTGTCAATAGGGGAAATTGTGTGCATACAATATAATTACCGCCTGATAATTCTGCTGAGTCTGTGTATTTAAGGAATATATTTTTTTCTGACTGGGAACAGCCTAATGAGAGGAAAACAAACATATTACCAAGTTATTAACTACCCATGCTGTTTATAATTAGCTCCTTATCAGTGGTAGCTATTTGCAGAAGAATAGAAGAGCAACAACTGAGCTCTTAAGTAACATTAATAACCTCACTTTTTTGCTTCTGGAGTCACAAGTAAATTCTACCTGAGAATGGTGCTAATGATGAGCACTGTAGGGTACACAGTTTACACGCAAAAAAGAAAGAGCACAAAGTTTTTAATTGATGTGTAATGGGAATTGTAGTCGCCAAGCTTCATAACGTGCACACTAACTGCAAGATGTAGAATGTTCTTCCAATCACTGTAAACTGTAAGAAGTTATTGCTAAGAGCCTCTCTTTAAAGATTTTTTTTTTAAATAAAAACAACAACTATATTCAAAGTATAGAGACTTCTTACATGTGTACTTGCCTACTGCAAAGCTGGTGGCACTGCAGACTCTGAGATAAAAATGTAAAAGAACCCTGGGCTGAAGTTAGACTTTCTTGTCATGTCTTTGAAATAAGTGATCTATTTTGGCTGTGGGGGGAAAAAAAATCGATCTGGTTCCTTAATAGTGTTCAAGACTACTAGAGTGACTGGGCTTGTTTATAAATCTAATCTCCTCGATAGTTAAAGTGAAAGGTAAAAAATAAAAAATATCCTTGTTTCATAGTTGGCATCTAAGCCAAAATCAAAATCAGACTGGGTAGTCATCTGCATTAATAATACAGTTTTATGAAGGTTGAGTCACAAATTTCTAAATGCTATATCAAAACTAGAATGCATTATAGACCAACGTCCTAAACCGATGTTAGGCTCACCGATAATACTTTTTACGATAAAGAATGCATATATGTCTATCTTAAGACTTTCCGGGTAGGACAAAGTGGCACATCTCAATATGCTCCCAATTCTCTTCTGCCCAAGTGAACCTCCAGGAATTCCAGTGGAACTTCTCCTGATACACCGAGATACAAGCCAGAAGTTACACAAGTCAATGCAGCAGTTTTTCTTCAAAGCTTGTACATATGAAAAGAACTTTAACAGCAATCCAGTTGAACATGCAGCTCTGTGAATCTGAAACAGCTCCACATCTTGAGGCCCCCAAACAGCTTGTCAAAGAATTTAATGGTTACTTTCCCAGATGAGTCATTATGCTGGCCTGGGTTTCCAAGTAACCTGGTAGTTGGCAGAGATTAAATTACCTGGTAGAGGATGTGCTAGGTAAAGACCTCCTCATTGCTCCTGGGCTCATGCTGTAGTATGAAGAACTTTCCAAATCTGAGAGGGAGAAATTAGGGCCTGTTCCTGCAGCTATCGGTGCTGGGGAAACAAAAGAGATTGCAGTCAGTAAGTCATGTGAATAAGGCATGAATTGCACTTCAAAATCACTTTCTTCTTCCTCATGAGTGTGTTTAGTTTCATGATGAGAACAGGTGGGACGTGGAAATTAGGAAATGCTAATGGTAACTGGCATTGCAGTGAAGAAGATGGAAACTTTATCAACAATACAATGTTCCATGACACAGATTCTTTCTTATATACCTCCAAAGGTATTCTTTTTCAAAAAAAAATCAAACAATTATGGCAAGACTCTTTAAGCACTGCCCTTCTGTTAATATAATTCTAACATTTAATGAAACTTGTTGCTTTTGCTTTTAGGGCAATATTGCATCTATTGGCGTAGTTACAAATAGGCTGCATCATCCCTGTAGTGTGCTTGGCATAATATATAAGCAGTATAGGCAGGGAAATACACACCTCAGGACTTTTGGTATATATGTGATGTACATCCACAAGCACAGAGGTTACAAATTGTCCTTGGAGAAAGCACAAAAGCAGATGAGAAACCTGAGTTCTTTGCTGCCTGCGAGCATCTGAGTTTTCCTCTGGCCTCTCCTCCAGCTAAATCAGATCTAGAGACATATGACTCTAAAAAACTTTTATCCAGCAGTTACCTTTCACTGTTCACCTCTCGCTACCTCACCCAGCACCTAAGTTTTATTGTAAGGAATATGAATGCCTTTAATTTCCCTGTCCTAGAGCCTTGGTTTTACATTAAAACGTTATGAATTCCTACACACTCTGAAGTTTGCAGGCACAAGGCTATGAACCCCATGTGCCGTATCCTTCTGGGAACAGAAAAGGAGTGGAGCAGTTTAATGTTAAAGTCAACAGATAACGCATTTCACAAAAAAACGCCACTATACAGCAAATGGTACCATATCCACTGTCGCTGTTCCAGTGCTATTTACAGGACAATACAACTTTGGGAGCTGACAATTACAGATCATTATTTTCTCTCACATTTCAGAGACATCTGAAAAAGGACGTACTGCACAATAAAATGCACAAGCTTGGCCTGGAACGTATTGTCTGAGAGCCCCGATTCACAGCAACAAAGGCGAAGCAGTCTCAGTGCCACACAAGGATGCTCAGCCAAGTTTAATCTTTGGTCTGAGAATCTGGCCCATTTTCAAACATGAAAAAATCTTTCACTCCGACGGGGCAGGAGTGAGGAAATGAGGACAGGATAGCTCCTATCACCCAGCTAACATGTCTGGGCTGAAACGCCGGCTTCTGGGAGTGCTGCCATTGACTGTAACGGGGCCAGTATTTCACCCCAAGTCTTAAGGAGCTCACAATGTCAGATTTGACAGAGGAATAATGTAGCTTTGCAGCTGCCTCATCATCCCCACAAGACAATTAGTTGTTGTTTGGCAAGGATCTTTTAAGAACGTCATTGAGACAGAAAGGGAACAGCCTGGATAGACACGGACTTTTAGAAGCATGGGACGGAAAATACGCACCACCATTAAAACTTGAGAAAATCTGGAATGGTCATTAAAAGGAATTAAGTTGGGAAGTAATTTATGACAAGAACACTCAAATCCTTTGTTATCTTCTCTTAACTATCATACGCTTCCTGCACACTGGGTATATGAGAGGGTGTGTTAACAGAAAGAAGGAAGAATTAAGCATAGTAAAATTAACTCGTTTTATCAATTTGTGCTTTCTGCAACAGTTTCCTGACAGCAGCTACAAGAGGCTGTAAAACTGATGAATTTGCATGGAAAAAGAAACCGGTGTAAGTAATTTGTGTAAAAGGTAACATGGACATGGACTGCTATAATTCAGACACCCTGCAGATAGCAGACTGCTGCAGTGTGAGCAGTTATGGGTTAGAAAAATGACCACACTGCAGTCAGTCTGACTTGAATGGAAATCAATCATAAAGGTACTCTCTGCAGCATCTACTCCACAGTTTTCAGCAACTTCCTTGCCAAACAGATTTGTGCTCTGTAAACCCTTTGCTGATCAATTCCTCTGCACCCTCTACCTACCAAAGCCTAACTTCCAGGTTAAGCATACTATTTTCCAAACAGGAACATAAAAAGGCAAGCACTAAATTAAAGCACCGTTTCTTTCGGAGGCATGATGGATTTCCTAGGCATTGCAAGATTTATGAAACAGTTTTATTCCAAACAGATATGGAAGAAAAACTGGTATGGGGGTAACGGTTCTCTTCTTTCTCTCATCCTCCTCTGTTCATCGCTCTCTCCCCAAATCCTGGACATTTCTGTTCCAACACTTGAACTGGCCCTATAGGAAAACGAAACGTATCTCCAGAGCAGGGGTGGGGTAGGAACAACGTATTGCTAACGCTGTGTAAACTCAGCACAAAGCAGAAAGGGCTAATCGCACAGTAATTTCCTCCTGGCTAGCAAACACAAAGGACGTCAAACCACCTTGCCACACTCAAGAGCCTGTTTGCAACCAGAGGGTTAAAGAATGAAACCCACCTCTGATATACACCAACATACCTAAGCAGCAAAGTGCCTGGCTGGCCTGTGGCGGCGAGTAGCTGAAACCCCTTGGCAGTCCTTACACTTGAGCCACGATCCTGCCACAACCCACTCAAGGTCTCTGGCCCTGGAAGTGCGGTGGCAAACTCACAGGGCTAAGCTGCTCTGAAATCCCGTCTCCTGCCTGCCTAACAGGCACGTATTCGGTGCCTGTCTTTTAGCAAAGGGTATTTACACCTTTGCTCGCAGTTACCCCATTTACTATCATAAAACACAGCAACGTGCTGACGTGTAGAGCCCACTCTGGGGCTGTCAGGAAGAGGTTAATGTTTTTCGTCTGCATGGCGGAAGGTCACTTCCTCTTCCCGACTGGAATTTGGTTGAAGCCGTGTGTGCTTTCTATCTCTGCTTCAGCCTCGGTGGAGCTAAGCCACACCTCACACCTTCTGCGCTGGGCTTCAGCTGCGGGCAGCTCGCTGCCTGGCATCTGCCTCCTCTACTCACCCTTGTGTTCTGCAGTGCAACGCGCCACGAGAGTGGGCACAGTGCAGCTAGCCCAGCCAGGAGGCATCTGAGCCTGCTTCCAAATGGCTTTTCACACTGCCTCCGCAGATTGTCCACCTTGTACGGGCCCAGAAAGCTGAGGGAAAGGGAACGCTTGCATGCATTTGCGGGATTCCCCACAAAGGCTGCTGCTCCAGAGAGTAAGCAAAGGGATTAAAGTGGGCCAAACTGTGACAAAACTCTATCTAAATTAACCCTCTTCATTGCAGCATGTGACAATCCACCATGCAGCCTCACTACACCCCTGTTCCTACACCCCAGGAACAGGCTCTGGCCCCACACAAAGCGGCAGCGTGGCTGGGAAGCATCATTCCAGCACAGCCGTCTGTTTACACACTGCAGCCCTCAAGAAACTCCAGGCCACTGACATTAAAAACATGCTGTTTCCCCCCCCCCCCAAAAAATGCTCTGCAGCAAAGTGACCTTCTGCTAGCTCAGGAACATCTCCCAAACAGGAAAGGATGTCAGAAATTGCAGTTGCGAGTCAAAACAATAGGCCCCACCTATGTGCAGGCATCAAGATGTGATCTGACCCAGGGCTCTGACCTGGCGGGGGGCGAGGAGGAAGGACCCCTCTTCCCCTAACACCCAGCCCGCCGATGTGTGCAGAGCTTCTAAGCAAACAGAGGCTGGCCTCTGCTCCCATTTCAGCTGCTGGCATCACAAAAAAATCCCTGTGCAGATGGGACACGTTTTGCTCGCTCTGAGGGGCAGGAGGAGCTAGTTTGCCCAAACGGAGGAGGAGGAGGAGGAAGGTGGGCGCCTCTGCCTGAGCACCAGCACTGTGCTACGCCCCGGGGACGCGGGGCAGCATCGCCCTGCTGCCAGCCTGCTCCCTCCGCTGCCAGCTGGTTAGCTGAGATCTTCACCCAGAATGTCAAGAAAAATAACAGAGAAATTAACAAAAAGCCCTCTGACTTAACCCAATTGGAATATTTATTTTGAAAAATTTATTGAATTACAGAACAGGAAACCCACTAAATAAAACCAGCCAGGCTGGCATTTGTCTTCCTTGGAATACGGCACTCTCTTTTAGTCATGTTAATATTTAGTTTCTCTTTCTTCCATTTTTATGTATTTATTTTTACAAAGGGGCTGGGATGTGACTAAGATCATTACATGTGTAACACTGCAGCAAAGTGATAATGTGTTTAAGGTTAAATGGGAGAAACATGACATTTGACTAATAAACTTTTTCCTGTGTTGTGACTCCATAAACAAAGGGAAACACACTGCGCTGCTGCTGCCGAGAGGAAAGGGGGGCTGTTTTTTTTTTTTTTTTTGCAAGGCCTTTGTTTCCTACACACTGTATCATTGGATTCAAAGAGGTTTTGCCGAATACAACAGATATGAAATGTGTGATGTTCATTTTAAAATTACAAGTACAGCCTGCTATTGACCATCTAATTATGCTGAGTTCCATTTATAAACATAGCTAACCACTAAGTTTATAGAGACTTTTTGTGCTGCTTTAATAGGATATTGATCGAGAGCAAGGTTTGAGTGGACTGCCATTGAATTGTGTAATGGCATACAAAAGGCAAGGTCACGGCAACTGTTCACTCTATGCCTGCAGTCTATTTTTTATTATAATCTTTTTTTCTTCTTCTCATACCAAAGCCCAAACTGTGTGTTTTGGATAGCAGTGCTTCGCTAAGGAATATAGAGTATCTTTTTAAATGTTAATTTTCATGCTGCTGACTTTAACTACCTTCACTACTGTAATGCTTAGTATAGCAGAAAACATACAGGCTGCTGTTTAGAGAGAGCTGTTTTATTATACCCCGACTTTCACACACGTGCTCTGCGTGGAGGAGAGCCTCTTCTCCTCCCCCGGGCTACAGGACGGCAGCAGCATCCTCCCTGCCCTTTGCAGCCGCCTGCCTGGCCCAGACCCACGCCAGGAGCTGGGGCACCCCACACCTTGCCATAGGCATCCAGTACATGCTGGGGTTCGCAGGACTTTTCCCTGCGGTTTGTTTCAGCCGTACCTGGCCACTGGACGAAAGGCATGGGGAAGCTGTCTTTCCTCCGTCGCACCCACGCTCCGTGCCTGGAGCGACGGCAATTACTTTCATTTCTAGCACTTGTCCGCCTGCCTCATGGCAAGGACAGCTTGAGTCCCTGCCTCCATTGCTAAAGCAGCCACAAAAAGCACCTCTTACCTGTGGAATTAGTGTAACTGTCTCAGGGATAATTAGCTGGACCATTTCTGTGTTTAGACAGGAGCGGTAAGCAACTGCACGTATGCTTGCGTGCTTGTGGTTTCACTGGCTCATTAGAAGGATTAAAAGCCACCCCACTTGTTCCGTACAGCTCCTTGCTGCACACAGCTAACATCTTAAAACTCAAAGCGTGGCATTTTCAGTCCAGGGTGCAGTCAGAATTCCCTTGTTTATCAGCATGAAGAATGATGTCATTTTGACAAATAACACAGCACAAAACAAATATGTTTGATTTGGCCCTAGCGAATGTTCATAAATCCTAAATCTTTCTTCACATCCTGGGCAGTGCAGTTTATCTGGCTGCTTGAAGGACCTCCAAGGGAGGACATCTTCCCAGCAGCTCTCTGCACAAGAGCCATGGTGCAGACTCAAAGCCAAGAGAGGAACAGCATTCCCCATGCCTCTCTCCCTGCTCCAGCCTGCCACGGTCTCCCAGCCTCTGCCAAGCAAACGGGACTGTACACTTGGCAGTGGCTTGCCACCACGGCCACCCCTCTGCCAGCACCTTTTGCAGAGGGTGTTCTCCAGTGCCCTGCAGATAGCTGCACACAGCAAGTGGAATATTTTCCTAACAAGGGTAGGGAGGGAGAAGGTTTTGCTTTGCCAACAGCTGGCTGTCAGTTCACAAAACTTGTACATCTCCAACGCTTCTGCTTCGCAGCCTTTTGTTGTCAGCCCAAACCTCTCTAGAGATGGAAGAATGAAGTCTCTGTTATCTGAAGGGGTCTCCCCAGTATCTGGGGTGACAGACAACACTTAGAAAGGAGCTCACACCCTTTGTCTGCTAATAATGTAGGAGAACTGACAGCATGGTCTGCAACATCCACATCAGATGGGGTGGAGAAGGGTCTGTCTCTTTTTCAGATGAACATTTATGATCTACTTTCTCTATTTTACTAGGCTCTGCAAGATTCAGTAGCTGGGTAGCATTTTGAAAGAAAATCTGCATCTATGGGACTGAAGAAAGCAAGTTTCTGTTACCAAAACAGTCTAGACTTGTTCAATAGCTCACAGAAACTGTGATGTTCAGCACTGATAGGTAAGATAGATAATGGTAACAGCTGACCTTTTGCTTGATTAATTCATTCCCCAAATTTGCATGACAGAGACAACTGCCTATTACTTGAGACTCCTTGCCATGTGGAGCTCTGGGAACTTTACTAAATAAACCTGGCACATAACTGCTACCAACAATATTTTACAAGATTAAGTTTAGATAACAGCAGCAAACCACAGGCCAGTTAAAACTGTGGGAAATCACATATTTCTATCGTCATATTATCAAAAGCAAGCACGGAAAGAAATATGACAGTGGGCATACACAAAGATAACCTCTTTGTAAAGCCAACACAGAGCACACTCAGGAAGAGAGCAGAGACTAAACGTGAGGGGTCACTATGGATAGGCAGGCCTGTTTCTTCCCTAGCCATGGTGGCTTCTGAAGGAGCAATGACTTTTTGGAAAGTAAAAACATGAGAATGGACTGAGGACATTTTGATTAATCAAGCTACAGACAGTTAATAGCTGCCGGTGAGTCTGGATGATGGCTGTTCATAAGCTGAGCTCCCCAGCATGAAAGTAACCCACAGGCTGGTCTCAAATCAAGACGTGGGAACTCACGTAGACAACCCAGCAAGGGCTATATTGAAAAGAACACTCTTTAAAAGACCTTGCCTGCCAATTTATGCAAATACAAAGCAATTACTTTGTTGCTCTGTTATGTTAAATAATTCTTTGAATATGAGCCTGCGATTTCATACTGACTTCGCTGGGAATTTGTTGCTAGACTCTACACTAAACATATCCTACTGGGTAGCCGCGGCATGTCAGGCTGTGGGCTTCTCAGACCTCATAAAGTAAACAAGGTTACGGCTGGTCAGTACATGTCTGGGGCATCTCCAAGGAAAATCCAGGGTGCTATCAAAAGCAGCGTAGCTAAATCAGTTGCTGGCACTCTTCCCTCTGAGTCAGTTCTGAAGTGATATCCCGATATGCTTTGGGGACACTATTTTTGGTAGAGGTGCTGGCTTGTAGACAGGATATAAAACTGAGGTCTTGACCTCCCAGGATTATTAAAGAGCCCATGAAAAAGAGTGCAAACCCCTGTGTCTGGAACAGATAAAAGCTGCATTTTTTTCTTTGGCCCACCAACACTTCCTTTCTTATTTCCGATAAAGTTCACGCCTGTCCTACCCTTCCTGCATGCAGGTGCCCCATCCTTGGAGGTGGTGCACTTCAACGGCAAGCAGAGGGAACATCTCAGACACAGTTCATAGTTTGCAAAACATGCTGAATGCTAGGATTTCTGACACACAATGTTTTAGTTTAGTTACAATAAAATATCATGGAAAATTAATAAGCATGAAACACGACGCTCGTGAGGTCAATGCCAAACTCTCCGGGAGGCTGAGACTGGGGCTGGCTGTGAAAGCTCAAGTCCTGAACGGGGGCACTTTTCTAGCAGCCCTGTCCGGTGCACACATGAAGCACGACTGACAGAGTCCAGAGGCAGTTCTGCTGTGTAGGGCTCCTACAGTGAAGATAAGATTGTGCTGAAGTGGGATGCCTTGCAGAGGGGGAGGGTGAATCCTTTGGGCTTCAAAAGCCTTGTGCTGTCACACTGAAATAAAGTGACATAACACGGAGATGTTCAAAGACTGGTGATAACTTGGTTTTGTCCACCATGGCTGCAGGTACCAGCAAGTTGGTGTCCCCAGTACAGTTAGATGTCAAAGTCCCTATTTAAGCACTTCAGTAAGTGAACTGATTCGCAAATGTGCTGAGCGCTCAGCAGCTCCTCTTGACTTTTAAGTCCTCTTAACTTTTTCCTTCTAACAAAATTCCCACCAGAACTCAGGAGAAATGTCTGCCTTAAACTTGTTATCCCTCTGTCTCTCTCTCCAGCCCATATAACTCTGACATTCATGTATCTATCTCCCGCTTGCCATGCTTTCCTTGTAGCATCCTATTTTTGAATATAAAGCCAATTCACTAGCTAGGGCAAGTCTTCCCGAAAGAGGAAATAAACCAGGAAAATCCTTATAGAAACTGTGTGTTCTGACTCAAAACCACAGATTCTCTGCTAGGTTTATGCCAGTTAGATTCCAGCCCCAGAAGGACTTAAACTACATGCTCAGAGCCAGTACACAAACAAATATTCCTGCTATCTAGGAGGAGAACCATTTTTATCCCTGTCTGTGCTAAAGAGATTAGTTACAAACCCTAAGGTTTTAAAGGGGCACGTAGTTGAGTGGTTCACCTGGAGCAGTGGTAATTGGTGACAACGTGATGTTATTGCATAGCTCTACACTAGCTGCAGAAAATAGACCCAAAGGACTAGTACCTACGGCCCTAGCTTACCAGTAGTCTCTCTGCAAGAGACCGTCCATACGCTCTCCTTGGACTATCTGGATTATGTCATAGCAAAATACAATCAATGCACCTTTGATCAATGGAACAGGGTGGTGACAGGTACTCTTAATTCACTGTTGTTAGTAAGTATTGACAAGCCTGTAATGATCATGCTGCAGTGTGTCATTCATGCTGGGGGCATTAGCATTCTTTAAAGGTCAAAAAACAAATCCTTCTAGAAGACAGAATTCCATACAGTTAATGGAAAATGCAGGCCTTGGGAAGTCAAGATGTATGCCTCTGCACAGTTGAGATTATCAGAGCTGAAGTTGGTACAGTTGTTGGCATTATCAATGAGTTCATCAATTTGCAGGTGTACAAACACATGTACACATTGCATGGATGAACACAACATGCAAAAGCGCCATAAGAAAATTTCCAGACTTATGTGCACTGATCATGTCGTTTCTAGAGGTCTGGTTAAAATACAGTCCTTGCATCCTGCAAGGGATCCACCGGCTAAGCTGATCTTTGTAGGCATTTATCTGCGCTCTGATACAGAGTCTGCCCATTTTCAGCTGGGTACCGGATGAGCTTATCAACTTGCACATGCAAGCCTGCAGAACTAAAATGTTTTTATTTCCTTTTAAAAATGATGCTATTTTATTTTCCCACATTAAAAGATATGGCACATAAACACTATCCACTGGTGAGAAGTGGGGAGAAGAGACTCTTCGTTTTCAAGATGCTGTTTCTGAACTGGGGAAGGGGCACGATAAGAATCAAAGAAAAAAACTGGGATTGCAGAAACCACATAAACCGGCCACAAAATGATACTTACTTTGTGAGACTCTTACTAGCTCAGTCACACTGAAAACACCTGATGTGACAAAACTGTCCTGGAAGCCCAAATGTCCTACAAAACAAACAGAGTGAGAGAACTGCGATTAACTTTAAGCATTTAATGACAGTATTCTCAAATACTTTACTTGCATTTAGACTTAAAATGTGACATCTAATTTCCCACTTAGCAGTAATTATTGTTTATGTAGGTGGGTAACTAGTCATACAGCTATGTAGGCTGCTTTGTGGTTTCTATCTAGAGGTTAGGAAAGCTAACATGACACATCAGCAGGGAGATTTTTACATGTTAAAGCATCTCAACAGGAAATCTGAAACAAAAGAGGACTATTTTAATAAACGGTTACCTTGGATGACCCCTAATGACTTCACAATTGAAATGAAAATACTGTACCTAGGAAACAGACAGGACAGCTAAGTTCCATAATCGTTTTAAACATTATTCTCTAAAGAAACATCTGATCAGGATTATCTATCCATTCATTCAAACAAAACAAGATTTAAAGATGTACTCTTCATTTTCTAAGGTTACACTGGGGAAATCTTAAAAGCAGCTGGTTAAAAAAAATTAAATTAAAGCCTTTCCCACAAAAAAAAAAAAAAAATTCCTAACATTTAAAACTAGCTTTTGAAAAGAAAAATAAATCTCTGCATAAGAAAAGTATTAACTTTGAGCTTTGGACTGTCTTTAGGAACCAGGGTGTACCCTTCCACGCTCGCCTCCCTTGTGCAAGGAATGCCTCTACACTTGGTATCAAAATGTTATTACACTTTACATAACAGTATTTTTCTTCTTCTCTGAAAACATGCCTACCACCAAATGTTCACTTAATTTTCACGGGTATGATCAATTACAAAAGGAGCAGCTTTCGGGCTGCAACCCAGTGTAAGTGTGTGGAGTGGGGTACAGCAGTTCACGCGGGACATATCTGGACTTCAATTAGAGGTCTGCAGTTAGTCGGCCAGACTGACCTCCTGCTTTTGAAATCAGGGTCAAAGGAGAAATCTCAGGATAAAGAGATTATTAAAAGAACTGTAAAGTCCTACTTGCCCACAGGATAAGTGGCATACCTTTTTAGGTTGTCCTACTTAGAGTCACTGATTCCAGCGCATGCACACATATATTATTGAATGTTTTGCAGGGGCACCATCTGCTCCGTTGTTAATTGTCAGATTCAGTACAATTTCCCTACGTTCAGTATATTCTACCGTACCCCCTGCTCATCACGGCAATACCGGCGTACCTTCCTAGAGCGACCAGAGCAATAGGACTAATGCAAGCTGCCTATTTGTTCTCCTGTCTTTCTTTTGGGGTTGTTTAAAAACCCCAACATACCCCATTGCCATTTCTACCTGCAGAACGGGAATTAAAAGCAATGCATCTTGTGTGCAGGACTACAGAGGGTGACATGTCAGGGAACGTGTCAGGGAAAGGTTTGGGAGAGATCTGGAGGGAGGTCAGCCGTTCGTCTCCAGCCAAGATCTCAGCGAATTCTGCTCCTGCACAGAAGAACGTCCCTGTTTCTGTAAGGATCCTATGGTGCCAGATGAACGCAGTTGCTAAGCTAACAGACTTGAGACAAGTTTCTACATCAGGCATGTTTTTATACTTCAGCAATAATGATGAGTTTTCAAACTGTGTATATGTATATCTTTGGGCATCCTTGTGTATGTGTGTATACATATGTATTATGTACACAAACATATAAATATACACAAATCTGTCATGCTCCAGCTGTAGATAAATGTACTATAAAATATTGAAATTGATGCTGAAATTCAACACAAACAAATTCCTCAATCTGCAAACAAGGTTTTTATTTACATCAAGAGAATAAATTTTTCTCTACTTCAAATGAAAAAATGTTCTTACAAGCTTTTATTTTTCCTTATTTTCAACTTAGAAATAGCTCTCAGATAATTGTAAATGCTTTTGCCTGATCTGCTTTATATTTTACCACAATAAAGGTGATGACTACATCATTCTGCTTTTTAGAAATGGTTGCTGGCCATACACAACGTTTGTTCATTGACAATTTCCCAAGTATTTTTAATATGAAGATCTACTTTTCATATGCTGCAGCAGACCTGCCTATTGAATTAAATGATCTGTGAATTAAAAATAATTCTCTTAGGTCTTCACTGAAACCACTCATGTGCCTAAAATTAAGCATATGCTTAAGTGCCTTGCTGGATCAGGGCCAGGACGCTTACTACTCCGCAGAGCCCTTCGTAGGGAAGCCAGTCTATGCTATATAACTTCTCATACTGTGCTCATCATGGCAGTATCTGAGCAACTTCCAGAAGTGCATTCAGCAATGCTACGAACATCTGTCACGTGTTGTTTTTTCACAGTGCGCCGTACTGGCTCTGCTCTGGTGTCCATTTCCACCTGCATTTCTCAGGCACGTTCCTATCATGCTAAGAGGGAAGGTGAAATTTAAATACGGAAGTAAAAAACAAATCACAGCTACGGTAGGACAGTGGGCTGATTTTTTAAGGGAAAGTCTAGATCCCTTTGTAATCATCCAGTAAAAGCACAATTGTAGCACGGCTAACCGTGTTACCTTAACCTAGCAAACACAGGTAAAACCCGAAATGAAAATGTCATAGAATGGTTTTAAATACATTCTAGCTCTGAGGGTCCCACAGGGCATGAGAAAAGTCGAATAACTTAGCTTGGGCCTGCCAACTTCATTATTCATAAAATCTTATTTTGCTGAAATGTCCACTTACTTCTGTAGGAACATTTCTTATGCGTGTGCATGCAACAGTAATCATTAAACAACAACACGCAACGAGAGTGATTAGATTTTCATCCTTCAATACTGAAAATAAACATTTCACAAATGAAAGGTGAATTTCACAATTCTCCAATTTGTTATTTACTTATAAACATTAGGAAATCAGGGGTTCATCTCGCCAATCATTAATAATATCTTGATACCCATAAAAGCAATGCCCTTGGCTTAGAGTTGTATCTTGAACCCATTTCAATGCACGGTTGGTCTGTGAATTCGCAGTTCAGTAGAACTCCATGCAAGTTTAAAGGTTTGCCTGGGTGGTTCAGATTGCAAAATCCAGGCCTAAGACTGCAGCTTTTGCTGAGCTGTGATAACAGTGCAACAAGAAAATGAGAGAAACAGGATGAAGCAGCTAGACATGTAAAAGAAGAATGACTGGGATTGACAAAATATATGAAGCAAACATTTTGTGCCTAATAACAGGGGTCAAAATGCAAAAAATGTATCAATTTGGCTGTTCCACTTAATTCTGAATGAGAAAAAAATAGGTAAAGTCAAGCAATTACATATGCAGATGCTAGCATTAACGAGCTCCTTTACTGAAAAGATGATTAAACATCTTGAAAGCTTGCAAGATTTACTTTTCATACGGCACTTCACTGAAATACGTGCACTGTGATACTTCTGCTAACTATCCCAAAGACAGGACATTGAAATTGCTGTATATGATCGGGTTATCTCCGCAGCTTTGTGCAGCAGTCACATTTTGGTAGTAAAGCAGGTGTTCAAAATGAGGATGAGAGAATTTTTACTCACTTTATAAAAAACTAACAGAGCTCATTCACTGAAATTCTGGGTATAAATTAAGACACCTGGCTAGCCAAGGCAGGCCCTGACTCAGCAAAGCAGTTAGAGCACGTGCTTAATTTTAATCACATGCTTGACTAAAGCATATGCTTATTTGCCCTGCCAAATAAAGATGGGCTGACAAAGTTAAGCAGGTATTAAATATATTGTTGAATCATTGCCTTCAGCCCAAGTCTAGGTCCAGCTAGGAGTTAGCTCATTACACAAGACCTCACTTTGGCTCACAAGGATGATCGTTTTTGCCCCAAGGGGAAAAAAACCCCAGGCTAATAAAACCAAATTGAATAAAGTGGATCAGGATACTAACTAATAAATAACATGACATCACCCAGCCGCATGTTTGGTATAGTGTACAAACGCGATGCAACACTATCGTAACAAGTACCACATGAAAAATGTTTTTCTATAACTTGATGACTGCTTTAATTGGGGAGAAAATTCATAATGCAATTTACATATTCTTCTTTTTGGTCCCAGTAAAGAAGCCAGAAGAAAAGGCTTGAATTGCTGGAGCCTAATTCTGATCTCAAAGAAGTTTTAAACAAGTCTTTCTGCACTGATCAAATAGAGTTTCACCTAATTTTCTCCTAATTTACACTGGCAGAGGAGAAATCAGGATTAGGACTTGTTGTCTAATGCTATTTGTTTTGAATTACTAAGCAAACATTCCTATTTCAATGAGTAAACGTGTACAAAGGCAACTAACCTTCGTCCTAAAATCTAGTTTACAGGGAGAGTATTGTCTGCTTTCCCAATTAATGCTGTAAAAAGGAGTCTCAGACGTTGAGCTACCAATCAAGAGCTTGTGTTGTAGCTTGAGAAAATCATGACTGATGCAATTACTTTTATGTAGAAAGTCTGAATATGGTCTATAGGTTAAAGTTCATCGGGTTATTGTTCCTTAATTGAAAATCAGAAGATGTTTTCAAGGTGCTCAAGGTATTATTGTTATTTAATTAGCAGGCTCCCTTGTGTAATCCAACAGTATTATTTTTATTATAAAATAGTTAGATTGCACCATAAATATACAAGGTATTTTCTAAACAGAGATACAGCTGGTTTCCTGAAATCCAAGCTTAAATAAAACCGGGAAAGAGTTACTCCTTTGAAGATGAAAAAGTCCAAATCCAGTTATTTCTCTTCCACTACAGTCCAAGTGACAATGTATTAAGCTTTGGAGAACAGCTTTTTGGGAGACTTTGATTCCTTTTCAGTGTTTTGAAATTACACAAGTCCCTCAAACTAGCACTGCAGCCATTTCTAAAGCCTTTTTCATGTTCAGCATCTCACTATACATAGCCATCTTAAAACCTTAAAATAGTAATAATCAATTAGGGTCTCAAGCCTATTATCTTAACCAAATGCCTGATTAAAAGAAAAGCCGCCTCTGCTCAAAGTGCAACTTGGTTCGTTTTGGTTTTATCCTCTACCTAGATAATCCCATGTTTCACAAACAATATGGAGCAATAATATTGATTAGAAAATTAATGTCTGTATCACACAGCACATGCAGGCCTTGAGAGAGGGGATGTTATCAGAGGGAACCCACATCACCCCGAGGACTCCCAAAAGGTTAGCTATTCCACAGCTGCACTGGCTGGGGAGGATGGGAGTGACAGAGTTAGTCCTAATGTGCGTTCACCAGCAAAAAAGGAAAGGACAGAATAAGCGGGCTTCAGTCAAGACCTCCACAACATTTACACTCTGATTAATTGGAAGGTGAGTTTATTAAGCCTGGGCTGACCCAGCCGCGGCAGCCCTACGACTGCATTCCCTTCCAGAAACACATCCCTCTGCACAGGCCAGTCTGGCACAGTGCCTGCCGTGTGCTCGCACAGGGAGGAGGGTGCACCTCGCTTCTGGGAAGCGTCCACCTCCAGGGCAAGCGTGGGTGGCCGGGGGGAGCACCCGGGCTGAGACCAGCCGCTGCCCAAGCGCTCCTACCTGCTCTCCCTGCCCGGGGCAACATCAGTACCTCTCCCTCGCCAAGAGATACGTGGTCACTATCCCACGCTGGAAATGGACAGCTAGATCCACGGGGCCAAAACGCATACGCTAACTTCATATCTAAAAAAAATGTGGAGATCGAAGAGACCACCTATCCCAGCCGCAACACTCTGTCCAAGTGAGCGTCTCTCCCGTTCGGATGGAAGACAGCACGAGGGAGCTGTAGACAGGCCCGAATATTGCACGTAACTGCTAACGAAATCTGCATTTACCAACAGACCCCAAATACCGATCTCCAGAGCTGGCACAATGGCCTCATTTTAATCGCTTTGTACAAAATGCTTTCCTCGAATTTGTAAGTGATAAACCTTCAATGGTAAATTATACCACATTTTTAATTCAGGGACTTTTTATAGAGGAGTTAAGCAAAATATTATACATTAAAGGTGATACAGAAGCCTCTCTTGTTCCCTGACAAATGCTCCCACTCCTATTTCGGCTTGTTATTTCCAATTTAATTTTAATGCCACAGCAATAGCTCACCTTGGACAAATTACACATTTTCTTATTGCTGGGCCACATGTCACATATGCCGTTATTCTCTCCAGCTCGCCTACCTGCCTTTGGCTGAGGTTTTAAGAAGCACTAGAACTTTCTTTGTGGCCCATAGCAGGATGGATTAGACCGTCCAGGGCATGTCGTGTTAGTACAATAGAGGAACACTTTTAAGACTTTAAAGTCATGTAATACAATTCTAGGCTGGATCTTTCTTGTTAAAAAAAGTAGAATGGGAGTGATTGAAAGAGAAAAGGGCCAATATTTGACAACAGAAATCAGCATAACCTCCTAACAGCAGCAGTCATGGATGACTGCCCTTTGACCCGGGGAGATTATGTGGGATTTCAATGACAACAGCTGGAAGTGAGCATGTGAGAATAGAGAACACAGATCTGAGGCCTCCTACAAAAGACTGCACAATCCCTGCCCAGATCTGAGTGTTGATTAGAAATTGTTTCCTGGTCCTGGCTTAATAGAGTGTGATAATGAAAGTTTTGTTAACCCTTCACAATATGTAAAACCATGGGTAAATGATTTGCCTTTTTGGTTTTTAGCTAAAATGTCTGTATCTAGCAGACAGTAAAATTGTGAAGCACTGCTAGTTTTCGTGGGTGCACTTCTGACACCAGTGCTCAAGTTCAGCTCCGTTTCCATGCGGTTTGTATACTCTCGGTGGCCATCGGGAATCAACATCTCAAGGCGCTGGGAGGTGGCTCGGAGAAAGGACTCTCACGCCTTCACTAGGGAATCCACCCGACCCGCCAGGATGGGCGTTCTCCCGAGGTGAATCAGAACAGAAATACACACGTAACGTCTCACTGCGCGTCGCCTTTCATACTCATGTCGTTTTAGAATCTCTAATAATAACAATGCCTAAGTATTATTTCAATAGGTGTCATACTGAGCTCCAGAGTTTGGGTGGCAAATTAATAAATGTGGACCGGAGCAAATGTGGCACCAGGCTGGCTGCGTCACCACCAACAGCCTGATCCTGCACAGATCCACAGAAGCTTCAGTTCTTAGGAGATTCAGCTGATTTTGTATTTAAGTGCAGAGATAGTGGAATTAATGGCAACTTATTAACGTTAATGAACCGATTATAGATCAGAATCAATCATGTCAGGTTTTGTCCAAGTGGAGGGCACAAGGATAGTTCCTTTCACTGGAAGACAAAGGTCTTCTTGAAACATTGAAAGACCTTCAAGTTCATGTTAAGGACCTCGTGCAATGGAAACCATTCCAAGATCTAAGATGTCTGGTGTGGTTTTTCATTTCTGATGACTCTTAGCGTTGTAGGGTACTTTTCGGTACTCATGTGGGTGAGAAATCAGTTAAATACAGTTTTTTGATATAATGATAAAAATCAAGAATCTCCCTCTCTAGCATATACCAAATTCGATAAATAAACTAACTGCATTAATACCGATAGGGGCCTATAGCTTGAAAAACAACAGATGTCTTAAATTAGCATATTTCTGTTTCAGGTCCTCAATCCAAAAAGCAAATATTAAAGAAAAGAAGAAAAATCATTATAAATGGTCATACTCATTTGGCAGCTTATAAAATAATGCGCTCCTCAAAGGCCTTTCGAAGTAAACGAGATGAAATCTACCCTGGAATAATCATTCTGGAATATTTATGGCATCCCACAATAAAAAGAGTAATAAAAAGAAAAGCCTGCCTCCCTGAAAATAATAATATGAAGGAGTTATTTATCTTCATATTTTCATATCAACCCTGGTTACAAGAGCAATGACAGCTGTGATCTCCAAGGTCTACGGTGATATTGCCAGTTCGACTTCGCAGTTTGAAGCATGACTCAATGTCCAAATGAGCCCAGAGAAACCACCCGGTTTCCCTGAGCTTCCCGGGGATGCTGACGGCATGTGCTGCTGCAGGGCGCTCCCAGGACTGCCAGCACCGGGCACCCACCCACCCTCTCACCCTTGCAGACGAATGATAAATATGGGCACTGGAGGGGGAGATACGAGAAGGTGGGTACTGCCATCCCTGTTCCTTTGCCCCGCAAGGCCTTTGTAAAATGAAAGCCCCAATGTCACAAGCTAGGCATTGCATTAACCTCAGGACCCCCCCGAGAGCTGAAAAACCTCCTAAAGAGAATAGTGCAAGGATAATTTCTTTTCAGCTGGTCATTTTTTGATGTCGGCATCATATTTCTGGTACAGCCTGAAAACATTGGTTTCTACAAATCATTTGTCTGGGGCCGATCGCACATGCTCCATCAACTGTCCTTGCTCCTCTTACTCCTCATCAAGTATCAACTGAAATTTTGCCTCCTGAATTTTGTCCGCTGACTTCTAGGAAGCTGCTGGCAGAAGTAAGGGCTTGTAGGAGCCGACGCTGGGGCTGCATGCCATAAGCGCGACATGTAGCCACGCTATGGTCTTCACACCGAAGGAGCGCGCCTCAGCACACGCAGAGTTTAGTTGGGTTTACACTGCTTCAAGTTAGAATTTAGCTACAGTATTAATGCCATAAATATTATTGTTGATGCTGTGTGACGAACATCAGTGTGAAAATAAATGTAAGGATATTTAAAAACTGGTGTGGAATACTTAGGTATTCAGACTAATCACGGACTGAAATAAGCACATTTGTTTCAAATCCTGTTTATAGCACTGCAGCCCCTCCCTCCTTTAAATCTTCCCCTTAACCATACTGATGTTTATTGAATACCTGTCATTTCTCCAGCAGCATGTGCCAACAGCGGCTCACCAGTGCCAGGCTGCATGAAAACCCTTCTGTCTCCTATTCTCCAAGGGGCTCCCTTAGATCAACTACTCACCATACCCAATACACTGAAACCCATAAATTTGCAGATACTGCAGTCAAAATTCTTAACAGGAAAGTGCACCCATTTTGCCCAGTGTAGCATACTGAAATATCACATGGTGAGAAGCATTTCTCACCATGTGTAAACTGTCAATTTGATTTGAAATTAAAATTTTTGATTAACATGAGCATTTCTGAGCCTCCCGCTGGCAGCAGCCCTATTGCTGAAAAGTGACATGATTTGTGACACACATGCTGTACAGAAGCCCCATGCCAGCAATTGTTAAACCCATTTTCATTCTGCTTTAATACAGTATGACACTCAGGAAAATAATTTTAATATTTAGGAGAAAGAGGGTAAGGGCTTAAGGACTGAAGTCCTTTATGGGTGTAAAGCAGGATTAGGGCAGCACGAAAAAACAGCACGGAGGTCTCCCCATCTCACAAGTCATGTCTCTTTTCAGCAATAGGGACCATCTGCAGGCGGCTAAGAAAGGTCCATGGTGAAGCACAAAGCCTTCTTTTAAATCCAGTTGATATTTCAAGCACAGCATGAGGTACTTTCCACCTATGAATGCCGAGATGCTTGTGCACGGGGAAATGCTTGCAACTTCAATAATTAAACCCTCTCGCATGGGAGGTAGGATTTTCTGGTTTCCACAGTGGTCTGTTATTTTTCCATGTTTATCGTTTCCCCAGAGGTATCAGTGGTCACTGGAGATACTAACTTTTATACGGTGAATTACTTATGAAAGAGGAAAGTTTTGTGACTATTAAGACTTTTAAGCCCAGGAATCTACCTCATCATCAGGGTGGTGGGAAGATTTTTGTTAGTCTAAACAGCTACCAAGTGAACACAAGAAACGGGACGCTTTTGTGGCGACAGATTTTAAGGCGATGACACACGCACGCAGAAGACAAAAGTTCAGTGGGGATTTTTATAAACGTAAGCCTGTGTCACTGTTGCAAGCTGCTGACTCAACTGTGTCACCTGCGTATTTCTCAGAGTGGATCGGTTTTTTTCCAGTAACATCATGTTCTGAGGAAGTTTATCATGAAACAAGTATCACGAACAGTCATTCTGAGCAGCAGAACAGCTTTGATAAGTGTCGACACGCATCTGACTTTTCTTTGAGCTCCTAACACTATTCATCACATTAAACACTCAGCTCTGCTGGACTCTCTGTTCCTAGTAAACACAGAGTGATTTCTAATTGCCATAATACAGCAAGTTAAAAAAATGTAGTATTTTAAAAATAATTTTAGATGGTGAAATGAAACACCAGGATGATTCAGATGCCCTGGAAGTATTCAGTCCTGAACATAAAGCCATGGGCTCATTTATGTTAATAACAGCGCTTGAGAATTCAATCTGCATGAAAAACACGGTCCTCAATAAAGCCATGATGTATAGTTCTTAGAAGTATGAAGGTTCTTTTAAATAAGTCTTAAGTTTAAATAAGTGTTGTGTGTAAATACCTAGTTTTAATTAGTATATTGCCAAGAAATTATACAACTAGACTCAGCGATGCTGTAATTATTTTAGGATCTATAAAACCCTCCCTCGGCTGGTGGTAGCTAAGTGAACCCTCCAAGGTTACTCTGCTACACGCTCGGAGCTGAACCGAGGGAGTCTGAAGCCCTGTGGACACAGAATTAGGGGGCTATAAAAAGAGGTGTTGTGGTTTTTTTTTTAATTTACATGTGAGTTTATAATTACAGGAATAATCCACATATTCAGACCCTGTGGCAGAATTCTCTAGAAAAGCCAAGTGTCCAGGAGGAGCCGGTGGGGCCAGGGTCAGGCGAGGGCAGGCAGCTTTCCTGCCCTGCTTTGCTGGGCGATACGGACACAAACCCCAGGGACTTCATCAGCTGTTTCCTCTCACCCTCCCTTCCTGGCACTCTTCACACCAAGGCACTTCTAAAAGACTGCGGCTGGACACCATGATAATGGAAGCTGTAGAAATATCTGCTGAAGATTAGATAGTATAAATGCGACGCAAAAATAAGGATGCTCGGCATGGAAGCTAAGGATCAGCCAGCTCCACCTTTACCCACGGGCTTTCCTCTCATGTCAGAGTTGCTTCTTACACCTCCTCCGCTGACACCACCAGTGAGCAAACTTTAATTCACAGTAAACCCCATGCAAATCATGTTTCTCTATTTACCTATTGTCCTTTCCATTGTATAGCTGGGAGCTTTCTATCCAGAAGGTTGTTACTCCTCTATTTTTTGTACAGAACAATAATCTCCTAACTTCGATAACTTTTAGTCTCAAGTAGGCTGACTTCCACCAGGTTTACGTGTTAGTTATCCTTGCGGCTGGGGAGGGAAGAGACTTCGCACTAGTCACGGCATGACAACACGTACAGTCTGTCCTTGACAGTCCACCTTCCTGGGCTCATGAAGTTCAGTTGGGGTCACCCTGAGAGTTCCCTGCATGGAAGATGGGGGGAACCTCACGAGCTTTTCTCCAGCAGCGCCTGGGCTGTCTCACCTTGGATAGCAGGGTACTGAGGTAAGTCTCTGGAAAAAAGCTCTGATATACTGGTGGCAGAGAAGACAGAAAGGGATGGGTCTGGAAGCACAGTAATGCTTGTCTAGGGACGTGTCAAACTTGCACAAGACCTAGAGAACAAAACCTCATGCTTATGGCGGCAGATAAGGGCACTGTAGACAAACACCATATGCCTAACATGTATGGGCTTGCAACTCCTGTCCAGACAGCAGAGTGACACCCAGTACAGCGTCACCCTCTCCACAGAGGCACTATGGACTGATGGCTGGGAACTGAAGGGGTTGTCCTCATTGCCTGCTTGCAGAGAGCGAAGTACCTCCACTGAGCACAGAATCTCTGGGTGGCCACCGAGGTCTGCATGAACTTCACCCAAGTTATGTAGGACAACTCCAGAGAAGAACGGAAGAGTGGAATGACTAGCAAAGGCACTGATGAGTCTCCACAAGGAACATGTCACCCCCTCATCATGCCCCTTAGAAGCAACACAACCCCTCCACTGGGTGATCCAGGCTCTCCTGGCTCATAGCCCAGGCTCTGCCATGTCTCTGCCTCCTCCAGGTATTGATGGGGAAGCCCCACAGACTTATCAACTGACTTCCCAAGGACTGATGTACTTGGGGTTAGGCAGGAAACTATGCTTACAGACGGCGCTGGAGGACCCACAGTCTATTAGTGGATAATTCCCCCAGCCAAGTCCCAAACTAGCAGCATAAATCTGGTGGGAAGAGACTGCTGGATGTGGAGACCAGCAGCAGAGCTCTGCACTATGACTGAGACTCTCTTTCTGTTTTATTCTCAGTTTGTGTTTTGTAGGGCAGGATGCCCTGTCTACATTCCTTTACAGACTAAGAATGGACATTTATTAACAAGTACTTGGGCGGACAGCCCAAAACGTTAGACTCCTGGCCTGGGACTGTACGACAGAGAGGGCCAGTGACCCCCGTTTGTGTTTACTGTACTTCTACAGACACATGTTGGTGTGATAGGGGCATTCACTTTCTCAGGTTCAGGCCAAGGTCAGGCCAGAACACAGACTGAATTTATTTTCTCTGTGTAATCTGCTCAGACTGTAGCCCAAAGAGGGCCTCCGAGTTCACTAATTGTGAGCGTATTGTGAGGGATTCAAGATTAACAAAGTAAACAGAAGGGGCAGAGAGGGACCTTCTTAGTCCTTGTCTAATTTCATGTGCTCATCCCATGTGTGGCAGATATGGTGGTTCCAGGGGAGGTGCCTCAAGGAATTGAGATGACAACGGTAGGATGTCTCGCCCCAGGAGGCTGCCTCCAGCAACTTAGACATACTCTTGGTATAGAGATGAGGACCTGAGATGAATCTGTTGCTAGAGGCTGGGTTGGTCACCTGAGCCTATGCAGTCCTCTTCCCATGGTAGAAGGCTTGCCTCTCTAGACCCTCTTACTCCTCCCCAGCAGTCAGTCTTGTGTGGCATAATGCGATACACAGGGATACAGAAATGTGGCAGTGGGATGGAGACCTTATGTCAAATGCCCTATCCGCATGTATTTGGGACAATCTGAAGATACCACAGGGGCTAGGACTTCAAATGTGGACCACGCTTAGCAGCCTGGCTCACCTGCCCTGTGACAGCCATCAGGCTTGTTCTAACAGTACTCTGCATGTAAACTATGAGACTTTGTACCGTGACTGACTTTACATGAAAAGCAGACCTTTTGCTGATGAGTGGCAGTCAAGCAGGCAGAAAGAATGAAAATGGAAAAGGAATTCCACTCACAGGGACCTTTACATTAAACTAAAGCAACTCAGGTAAAAAGGAAACCCATCCATTATGGTTTATAATGCATAAACATCCATTTCTTATCTGTTCCTTCTTTGCCTCCATTACTGAAATACAGAAATAAAGGAAAAAATAATGATGGATGGATTTTGGAAGACTCAGAGTTCAACTCAGGATGGATGTGATCCCAACATTTCAGATTCTTATCTCATCATAATTGGAATAGCTGAACCTCTCTTGTCTGCAAAATTAGGCAAGACATCCTGTGAGAATGGGCTCTTTTTCATAGCAGTTTAGTCCCCAGATGCATAAAAGAATGAAAACAAGAAATGGAACAGAACATTTTTACTTTTGAATAATGGCTTCATTTGGGCAGTTTAGAACAAAACACTGGAAGAGTTGAGGAGGAAGTTCTTGTTGCCAGTATGCCCATCCCTAGACACATTCTTCCACAGCGCACATAAACACTCCTCTAAAATGATAATTTATCTAAGAAACTCCCATTTTGTAGAAGTCAAGAGAAAAACAGAAGGGGAAGAAAGTACATGTGGGCAGTAGGTACACTGTCCACTCTTCTACCCCGAAGAAATCATTCAACCAAGTCAACGTGCCCTGCTAGATCTACCTTTGCTCTTTGAGCAAACACTTTGTCTGCTCTGGCTTTTCAGGATGAGCAGGAGAGGGGTGGGTGACTTCCTTGAGCAGCAGAATCTCAGGTCCAGAGCAATTACAGCATACAACATCGAACATCTTAGTTTTAAACCTCCCTGAGGTTCAACAGAGAGAGAGAGATGAATTCCCAGAAGACCCAGTATCTCCGCTGGTTACAGAGGGAGAGTGAGGACTTTAGGTTCATAGCTGGTGCCTCATTTTAATGCCTAATGTTAGGTGGGATGAAATCCAAGTCTTAGAAGTCCATATATCATGTTAGCATAGACCTGAAAGAAAATTTTCTTTCTTCTCCGTATCTTGCCACAAGCAATGTCTCTGACATGCCATGCTTCTCTGTCCTTACATTTATATCTGGCTACTTGTTGTTTTGGTTTTTGTTTTGTTTTTTTTTAATTCAGAAGACTGTAAAATACAAGTATTGCTGAGTTATCCTTGTGTTCCTGTCCTTCGGCTGGTTCATTTGCAGGAGGGAATAATGATCTGTCACCAAGGTAAATTCATTACCCGGCAGATAATGCCACAGTGTTTCTGCTGCCCATTTCACAGTAAGACATTCTTTTTCAATGATGTTGCATCTCTGTTCTCGTGGGAACAGTTTACGGCTGACATAGCAATAGTAGTAATAACAACTTACATTTATATTGTACACGGCATGATCTTTACTTCTCTCTCCTTCTAACAGTGGACGGCTCCCTGTCCTACTGGAAATGCATCCTTCATGGCCACGACAGACAGAAATCTGGGTTCACTAATACTGGGCTGCCTCATTCCTCAGCTGTTTGCTCAGGTTGTCATATCCTTTCCAGCCCCTTTTAGTATTGCTTTAAACTGAGCTGTGGGCCACTACCATACCACTGCTCTAAGCCTTCCCTCTACAAAAATCTGTGGGGTTCCCCTCCTGCCTCAAAACCACAGCTACCTCAGTCCATCAAGCTGCTATCCATCCTCTCCCGCTTCTCACCTCTTCCCTTCCTCTTGCAGCTCAAGCTATGGCATGCTCTGCTGTACGATAAAATTGGCTCCCCTCTGTACGGTGTGGGGGACATGGCTAGCTCTCTGCATTCTGCTATTGGAAATTTCCTGAAAGCGAATTCCCTGATTTTTAAGGACTCTGAGGTATAACATGTGGGAAAATTGCAGGTGGTCTGCACTGCAAAACTGGTCAGGTGGGGACACCTCCCAAACACCAGCAGGTTTTCAGATGGGGATGCAGCTGTCAAAAAGCCTTCTGTTACAGATACAATTTTAAGAGTAAGGAACAGAAGTACAAAAATAACAGGGACAGAGGTCTAGATTCTCTGTGAGCGAGTGTTACAAGCTATATAAGAAGTATTCCTCCCTTACGATCCTGGGAGAAGAAATGCCAGTGAAGGGTTTGGCCCACCGCGGTCTGAAAGATGGTGTCGACATCCTTGTGCCTGGCTAAAAGCTGGTAGGAAACCACCGGCCCGTACCCTGGCTCACCTAGTGAAACGCTGCACCACCAACGCAGCACTTCTCCCTCTGTCACCCAGCGCCGCAGCGGGCTGGGGCAGGGGGGTGACTGCTGGGGGGTGACATGGCAGTGAGCCCATCGGCAGGCACACTGCAGCCAGGGACTGGGATGCCAGCCACGCGTTCTGCAAAGGTCAGAGAGAGAGAAGAAAAATATTCGGATCCTCTGTAGCAGCCCTATCATTTTCTTGTGCCTCCTTTTGCCAGTGACAGGAGCGAGGTGCCAGCTCCTCATCCCAGAGTGTGGCTTGCAGCAGATCCCCTTGCTTCAAGTACAAGTGAGGGAGGGTGGGAGGTAATGATTAGAGACACTCTAAAATGATTACATTAATTGAATCTTATGAAAATGGAAAACAATGGCAGTGTGTAATAATAAAAACCCACTATAGCCACGTACATCTCTTGTTTACTAGAAAGTGCTTCACTGACTACAGATTTACTCTGGGGCACAGCAGGAAACTTTTCTCCTTTAAATTTAATCAGCCCTTTTTTGCTTTTTTTTTTTTCCTTCCAGAGAAAAATACCAGTTATCAGATCTGTGTTTCCCATCCGCTCCTAAGACTCCTCAGTGCAGTGCCTGGAGGTGATAGTGTGAACTCACTCAAGAATGTGAAGGCATTTTATAAATCATTTGGTTTCAGCAGGAGGAGGAGAAAGGGAGAAGGCAGAGGGATGATATAGTTTACAGCACATACTCGGCAGTAACTCCCAACTGTCAAACTTCAGCATTTTCTTCAGTTGCAACAGTGGTTAACAAAAAATGTTAAGACAGCAGACATGAAATGCACATAGTAAGCAGCACATTTAATCAACTGGCACCTTTCTACCACCCCACCGCCAAAATCTAACTGGACACTATCACAACCCAGAAAAAAAGTTGTATAACTGAAGATACGGCACTGACGGGAGAAAAAGGAGCAGAAACGAATAACATGAACTGCTGTAAACAACTTGTGGCGCCCTTTGTGTGCAAGATAACAATAGCAGAGTTAAAGGAGTATATTTACAAGCGTGGCTCGCTCCCCTCACCTTCCTCCTGTCCCCTTTTGCCACGCTCGCTACGTCGCTCCTGGGAAAATATTTGCGAACCATTGCAAATAAAAGTCTCCTTCTCACTTTCCAAGAAACGGATCTGGTATTTTTCCATTTCAGTCACACTACGGCCAGGCTTCAGAGGGGATTTTATTCTTGCAGCTCTGTGAGAGTCACCCTAAACTTTCTTTCTATTTCCTATCTAGCAACTTTTGCAATTAGAAAGTAGTACCTGCAATTAAAAAATAGTATCTGATTAGCTATAGAAGTGATGAGGCTTTTTCTGGGAGCCTGGTCTCACCGAAGCGTCCTCCCTTGACAACAGCAACAGTCCAGCATAGAGCTTTCAGGAGCTGTGCATTGCTCTTCATGTGCACCTCTTGGCTCGTGTACACAATTTCAGATTTACAAAATGAAGGCTACTTGGAAAGCACCCGATTAACCCATGAATCTGCAGCATAGGCAGATATATAGATTTTTTTCTGAGTGTGTAAACCAAATATGAGTATGAAGGTTGGAATCCATTTAAATGAAAATCACCTTGTACCTGTAAAACCAGGTATGATTCATCCAGGCACTACACCACACACAGAAACCAGAGTAAGGTGTGAAATAACGACATACATTTTCATAGTATGTATGTATATTTGGAAAGGCCTAGAGTCAACAGAATACTTCCTGCATTGGTCAGGAAGTCGGAACAAAAGAACACATGAGGGTGAGCGAGAAAGCACGATCCCTCATTGCAGATCTCAGTGGTGCTACACTCTGACATTCACGGCCGAATGAACCAAGCTCTGGCTGAAGCAACAGACATTTAGGTGCTGATGGTCCTAAATACGGTGAAGGATAAGTGTGTAAGTAGAATGAAAAATACGGTTTGTCATAAAGTGCCAGGCTGGCTGGGACTCGAATCATGGGGACCCGCTGATGCTCTGGGTGGACTTGTTGAGCAGCAGAAAGACGTTCCCCCTCGGCTGCCGGGGATGGGCAGTCTGCCACCCGCCACCGCACCGCCGCTGCCTCCACCTCGAGCGGGAGAGGAGGTGACTGCGGCCGGCCGGCAAACGCTGCCTTCAGCCCCTTCTGTATCCTGCAGCTTGCACAGCGCGAGAGCCAGTGCTTCACCAGCTCGTCTGCAGAGCACAGCTCCTGGCACACATTTTTAACCTCCAGTGGTTTGACCACAGAGGGCAAAATTTTGGCCAGGGAGTGCTTTGGATCGCGTGAGAGCAGCGGCGAGTCAGGCTGGATTTTGCTGTTGCGATCTCCGAGTGGAGGGCTCCCACTCACTTCAACAGCCGACTGGCACTGCTGCAAAGAGACGCTACCTAAATAGATGTGAAGTAATGAATACTTCGGATAAGTGACTGATTTCAGACTGTGCTTTTATCCACAGGCCCTGTATTTATAGTTCAAGCCTTTTCAATTAATACGCACACCCTAAAAGAATTAAACTACTAATTATCACATTTTACCGTGGTTCACAGAACTTTCATCATATCTAGTAAATGAAATCACGAGTTCAGCAGAAGAAGCTTTACTGCGCCAAATTATGTCAAGGGTATATCATGTTGATAATAAAAGATCACTTGGTTGGAAGCCTAACCTAGAAGGTTGGGGAGGCGTAAGAAGTTCACATTTTGGATCATGCTGCTCTGGTGTGGGCGTTTTGTGTTTTTTTTCTTGGTTATTGTGGAAGGCAATTTTCCTGCAAGTAAAATTTTCCCTTTGTCTTACATTACAGGCATTAGGAAATTGTTACATCGAAAGACAAATAGATAGGTTTGGGGTTTTGTTTTGCAAGTTAGGCCTTGGCATCACATTATCTTCCCACTAATAAACTCCCCTCTCTACTGGACAGAAAATTAAAACGATGCCCATACCACAAATAAACTTCTTTCCCTAAGTGCCCAGTTTCTTGTTGGGCAAGCGTGGTATTCAAAAGCATCCTTCAGCCTGTGGTCCGCTCGGGCGGTAGCAATTACTCTGACGCAACACAACTCTTCAGCTGTTAATTAAACAGCAAGTCTCTCAAGAAAACATACAAAAAAACCTCGGTTGTAGTGAAAACTGGAGCTCAGTTTTCAGAGTCACAGCTCCAGCTGCCCTTCCCAGGACCCCAGGAGGACCGGCTAAAGTTAGCACCGAGGCACCTCTCAACATGCAAAGGTGGGACGCGGGTAGAAGGGGCTGGCAAGGGGGCAGAACCCTGCCAGGGCTGCTTGCCCCCAGCCTGGCGCTGTGGCAGAGGAGGGGGCAGCAACCTGGCACTGCTGTGGGGCGAAGACAAGCCTTGGCCCTGTAGAGCAAGGGAGGGAAACTCGCCTCGCCAAGGCACGGGAGCTTCTTAGGAGGGGGCTCCTGGCCAGCCCATTTCCAAGCTGCCCTCTAGATGGCCCTTGCTGTTATCTTGTGGATAAATATACATGGAAAGGAATGGAACAGAGCAACAGAATAAAAAAGTATTTTGAAATGACTTAGGATAATCTCAGCTGTATTTATGCACCTTATCCACTGGAAAGGTTCATTGCCTTTTTCCTGTACACACATATGGAGAAATAAAAATATATACTCTAGCCACATTTTTATTTCTCCTTTCCTTTGCAACATTCAGCCACTCCAAGCGTAATGAACGTTTCATGTCTTTCAAGCACTGCTTTGTCATGCTATAAGCATTCATTTCATGCTTTGAATATTTCCTGTCATACTCGCCTTGGATGAATTTTTTGTGGGAATGCTTTGCTTGTGAAGGTTAATGGTTAGCGGCAGTGAAAGCTGAAGTCCTCTGTCAGTCCTCAAGTCTCAAACACTGCAGGTCACTGATGAGAAAGGCTCTCCACTCGGCCCCAGTAGAGGCTGCAGAACTGACCCTGATTGACGATCGCATATCTCGCCCGATTGACAGTCAACACCCTTCGCTGTTGCCATCGCAGGGTCCCCTCAAGAGAGTGCCAGGTACTGATAAGCACGCTAAATCCTGAGCCTAGCAGAGGGCCTGCTAAATCCTGGAAATGCTGTAATCGTGCCTCACAATCTGGACCACAAAATCATTTGACTTTGAGCACGAATCTCAATGAAAATATGGTAATACAGGGAAAAATGGTGTTTTATTTCCTAATTATTCAGACGCTTCTTCATGACAGTCATGAAACTGGGTGGAAATACGGCTGGATGTTGCAAAGTTTCAGTTCTAGACATGTATGATTAAAATACTGTATTTCTAGATCTTGTTGGAATCTATCTGTAATGAAATAAGATGAAAAAAATGCAAGACTAAATCACACATAAGTTAAATTTATAACCAGACATATCTGCTTTTGTTTCCTCGGGAAATGCTGGCTCTCAGAACTGCCTACACGCACTCTCTCTCACGGGGGGATGAAACACAGGTTGGACCTCATCAGACCTTCATCAGCTGATGGGTCCTGTTAGAGTCCACAGCCGATACTGTCCAGCCCGCAGGAAGGCAGAAGAGACCAAGCCCATCAGGGTTGCCCTGCTCAGCCATAGCTTTCAAGCCTGGACAAAGTTCCCCATTGCTGTTCCCGGCAGACAACGCGATCTGTAAGGGTGCAAATCCGCTCAGAATTTGGTCCTGGCAAGTTACAAAGGTGCAAACAAGCTGACATCACCAGGAGCTTTGACTTCAGCGCCAGCTATGAGATTCCTTATTGAAAATGCTAAGGGCTTTTTTTTTTAAAGCTTTTTCTGAAGCAAAGTTAATTTTAGATTAGTCCCTCAGGCTGTGATAACTCCTCAGTGTCGCTCTGTAAACAAGAGAGAAGAGTCTTCTTGCATTTATAAGCTTCTGATGCAAATGATCCCATGAACAAGAACACTAATAAAAGCTGCCATTACTGTATTACCCTGTTTGCAACTGTAACCGATAGAAAACTTTCTCTGCAAGGCTTGATTATCTGCTGCAAATGAGGTGTTTCAGGAATGTTAGTCATCTGAGACGACATACTTTCTAACAGTAGCAGTTTCAGCATTGTGTGTTCAGAGAACAGCTCATGCCCATGCACTCCCCAGGTGGGAATTAAGGGGCCTATCCAAGGACAGCTGACCCCACAGACACCTCAAGTCCTGCCGCACTTGCAGCACCTCCCTTGGTAAGCGTAAAGCTGGTTGGCATCAAGTTCAGTCACAGCTGAGAGAGCCTGGGAGGCAGATGGACTCCACCTGAAGTAGTGGAGATGGGAGGTTAGGCATGGCCTGAGAAGCAGGGATGACCTCAGAAGGCAGTCTGGTTTTACCAGTTAAAAATTTGGCTGTCAAAGGAACTGGAGGTCTCTCAGCTACCATTTAACTTACAGTGTAGTTGAGTGGTGGGGACAACCACAAAGAACGGTCACATTTTCTGCCTGTCTCAGCTTGAGAGGAGGGTTTGAACAGTGAACTCCGCATCCGAGGAGAGTGCCTAACCCTCGGGCCAGGCGGCCCCCAATTCCACCGGCTGAAGCTATCCCACTGCATGAAACAAGAATGCCAGATTTCGAGACCAGAAGGAAAGCATACAAAAAGGGGCTGGATGCTGCAGCCTGTTAGTTAAGGCAGAGAGGTCGTTCCACCAGCTGCTTTTGCATTTTACCAGGTTGCACATAATCCCCTCCTTCCTTGCAGCCAAAGCTGTATTACACCTGCCATGACCAGCCTTGCCTAGAGAAGAAGAAAAGGAAACTTCTCTTTGCATATGTTCCCACTATTGCCTTCTCTTTCCCCCCCAGCTTGAGGACCAGAATGTCTTCCTTTATGTTTTTAGGCATGGAAAAGTAAGCATATACTTAAACATTTTTTTAAGGTTTAATACTCAAGTCCAGCCCTACTTAAGCAAAGAATTCACAGATGATATTTGCAAGTCCAGTGTAATTACTGCAGGGTTGAAAAACGAGTTCTGTGACTTACGGTACATCATTGTTTTTCTTTTTTCTTTTTTTTTTTTAATGTTACAAAGAACAATGTGCCTTTCATTTCCTGCAGTGCTGTTAAGGTACTTGCAGCTCAAAGCAGCAAGAAGACATTAAAACTAAAAAGCATTTGGTTTAGGCATTAAACATTTTTATTTTTTAGATAAATGCCTCTCCCTCTACAGAAATTGTTTGAGCAATGAATTTGGCACACATTTGTAATCAGCTGTAATAATGAGTGCTGTCTTGCTCACTTGAAATGGGAGAATTTACCAACTTCTTCAAGAAGAATTTGCTAATCTACAATTAAAGTGGTGTGCTACCAACTTGGAGTTATCAAATCACAATACCACGTGCTCGACAGACATCAGTTGTCTGTCGAAAATGACACAGCGTTCTTCTGTTTTACACAGCACACTTCATGTGTACCTTTACGCTGCAGTTATTAATTCACCAGTACTACCACATCCAACACAAACATCGCCTGGTGGATGTCCGACAACCATTTACTGACAGCAGTAGCACAGCGCTGCACCACAATTATTAACCAGTTTGTGCTACGCCCTCCTTGCCTTTCTCCAAAGTTGAACTCCTGCTGGAGCAGAGCAGGATTTGACTTTTAATATTCTATGAATCTCTGAAAGCTAGAATCACAAATATCCCCACTTTGCAGACTGAAAAGTTTTCCTACAAAAGTTTAAAATAATCCTACTTACAAAAAGAAAATCTATCCAATCGCCGTTTCCATGACTGAGAGAGAGAATAAAAGCCCTAGAGAGAGTCCACGGCAGTGCTGAGGCAGGAATTCAGTTGTTCCTGATCCCCAGGCATGCAGTCACTTCACTACATCAGACTAGCCATTTTGTCGTCCTCAGTTCACTGAAAACTAGTTTGTTTATAAAATACAACACCTAACCAGTGCATTTAACAAGCTTTTAAAATCAATAACCTTTTTTTTTTGATTGGGTGAATTGCAAAATCACTTAGCGGTGCCAACTGAAATGAAGCTTTTACATACCATTAAGCAACTACAAAAGTGGGGAATTTTCCACACGGGTGTTCCACCCAGCTGGTCAGAAAAAAAACTCATTTGAGCAAAATATCAGGACATCGGAACATGCTCCTGCCTTTCAAATGAAGTTGCTGGCCTCTTTCATCATCCCTCCTGAAAATTTCCTCACCCACGTAACAAACAGACAAATTCTGGGTTTTCTTCCTCTCCTGGAGAAGCTCTTTCCCATGCTAAGGGACCTGAGAGAGAGCAGCACTGCACACACCATTTGGTTACATGTCAGCTTTACTCCTGGTTCCAGGAGAAGACGTCTGGACCTTGGACCATGCATGCACAAATGAGCCATGTCTTGCCCGCATGTTTGCTTTTCATGACCATCACACTGGATCTCTCTCTCTAGGAAAAAATAAATGCCTAATATATCTGTAAATTTTTGCACTAAGGATCAGGTAAGTGACTGCCTGAAAACTATTCTGGCTTAATGAAGGCTGAAGAAAAGGCTAGAGTTGGTGTTAAAGCCACCACTGAGAGCAGAAGATGTCACCACCTTCTCTGTTTGTGATGATTCTGCTCCAGAAAATGCAACTGTAAAGCCCACTAGAAAAAAGGAGTGGCTCTAAAAAAGAAAAGCTTTTTTTTCCCATGAACTTCACTTTAGTGAAGGTTAGGCATACAGGCTTTCCAAAATAACACATACAATTTAAAATGATAAATTAAAATCTGTAGTAGGAGGCCTTCTTTTTCAGTGCTGTATAGTTGACCCTTTTGAACCTACATTACTCAAGGTATGCAAAATATATGTGTATAATAAATAGCTCTAGAATTTATGGAGTGGAACAGAAAGGATATTAACAGGCAAGTAGAGAGGCTGTATAACCCTCACAAGGCCTTTAAAGATTTATTTTTTTAAAATGAAGGAATGCATGCATGTAAAAGGTAGTACTTAATCGATACACTTCTTTGTGCCTTCCAGAAACACATGCAAAATGATTCCAAATCTGCCCTCAATCTGGTCATTCTGCTGTTAGCGTCAGTGGGAATAAGATTATTCACCACACTATTTTTCTCTGATTTAAAAAAAAAATTCCTCTCTGTGTGGGCTCATTCCCACTCTCAGTAAAATCAATTACGAGTCTCCCATTGACTCCGGAGGGATTTGGATCAGGCCCTGTGGAAGTGGGTCTACAGCAAGTGTAGAACAACGCAGTTAATATGATTTATTGTGTCCGTTTCTGTGCGTGCAGTTTTTCATTTTCTAAAGCCTGCAGTTTTGCTTTCATCCTCACGTTCAGTAGATAAGAGCTGCAGATCTGTGTTGATCTACACTCTGGGTACACTGCAAGCTGGGGGCTGTGTGTGCTGAGAATGAGCTCAGCGTCTGCCCAGGGGGAGCAACCCCTTTAGGGCCAACAGACTGCGTTAGATGCATTTGTAAAGAAAATCTCCCACACAGGCACTGCAAAAGGTGCGTAATCAGTTAGGAGGCTTCTGCTGTGGTGGGGAAAAATACCCTTTAGTAAAACTGAGAAAAAGAAAAATCCTTTTCCTGTTTATTAAAAAAAAAGTACCTTTTGCAGGTCACCAGTAAAGTTCCAAGAATTCACTAAAAGCTTGTTTTACAAGGAAGACTCAGGATCCAAAGCAGAGATATTTCATTTCACTAGGCTCTTACAGATTTTACATTATTAAACACTGATATTGCTGCTTTTCGGGGTGGTGGTTGAGTAACAGGCTTCCTTAAGACTAAGAAACTGCAGGGTAAGAAGAACTGTGGTTTCATAGCTGCGAAAGAAGATTATCTAAACATGAAATAATAACATGATTGGTGCCTAATACATTCTAAATTAAAATATGATTTAATAAACATAGACAACACATTCCCCGCAGAAAACCAGCAGAATTGGCAGAACAAAAATCACAGTTTAGTCAGTTCTTCTCTTAACCTCACAATCCTTTGGCTACAAATTAGAATTTCTGTGAACAGGATTGATAAGGGAAATTAGGCACCGTCTTTCAAAAACAACTAAAATGTTTTAAGATGGTATGTTTAGAGATGAGCAGCACAAAATCTATCAAAATATGACACCTTTCATATTTCAGTGGGAGGAAAATACAGGAACCCCAAAAGCCAAAATCTTACCAGGCCAATGAGTCCTATGTTCTATGCCCTATGATATATGCTGGTATTTTAAAGTTTTTTATGTACCTAAACCTCTTCTTCCCTTAATTCTATCTGCCGTTTAAACCCTGATCCAAATGCAGTCCGGATGCGAATGCAGCCCTTCAACCTCACTCCCACTTGCAGCTTGTTCAGTTGCTAATAAAGTCCCCAAAACACACACTAAACACATCTACAGCTGTACGGATTTGAGGCAGAAGCAGTTCTTTGCTCTGTGAAAGGGCAATCACAGTTGTGTTGCTACAGATCCAATATTTCTACATGAGATGGATTTACATATCCCAAAAACGGTGACAGGTTTTAGAGACGGAAACACTTCACACAAATTCTTTTCCGTGTATGCACAGTAGACCCCAGTAGAGTGGATCCCCCATCTACATTTAAGTCTTATAAAAAAAATCTGGTTATGGATAAAAAAAGTCAAGAAAAACTATTAATAATAATCACTTCCACTTTGGGAGACATTATTTTTAAGTCCTAAATATAAGCAGTAAAACAAAACTCAGTTGCCGATGGGCCAACAAAAATTATTGAGGTCTACCTTACTTAAACATAAAAAGGAAGAGAAGCTGTTCCCTTACACACGTACTTATCCTTTCACATACAGTCCCTACCGAAATTCCCCATTATTGAATTTTTTTTTTTCAGGCTGCTTTACAAAGCAAGCCATGGGTTCAGCAGAAGCTATTGCTTCTACTTTAAAACTGTCCCAGTTCAAAGAATATTAGTGTTCCCAAAAGTCACAGTCCTGCTGCTACTTTCAAATAAGATCAAGCCGCTGCCACCTGAAACAACGGTATTGTGAACATACAGAGAAGAAGGAGCAACAAGCTCTAGTTGAGCCTCCCTGCCCTGCTTATCCGTAGCACGCCGATAAAAAAATACAGACAACGCCGGTAGCACCTGTATCAGCCCCGCAGTGGGTACCTGCCTGAGCAACTGGCATGTTTAGAGGTGTGCAGTCCTGCCCTGAAACTGCGATGTTTGGGAGCGTTGCTGCTCAGTTTTGTTTAGCAGATTTTTGCAGTAGAGAACGGGTCTGCAGAAACATATTTCAAAGCAACCATTTTGTTTCGCGGGACTATCTGAGATCCTGTACTCTAAAATGATGGCTGGCCACATACCGAAAGTTAGGTACTTCAGTGTGTCATGTGAGAGCATCAATAAACAAAATGAAGTTAAAAGCACATGGATAAAAATGAAAGCGATGAAGCACACACCCCTAGGGGGTCATGACTCACGGCCCAGGGATTGAAAGCCTTTGCTACGGAGGAATAAGGATAAGGGTTGCATACAGCAGGCTCTTTTATGGCATCTCCCTAATTAAAATTTTTTTTTAAAGGAAAAAAATGTCTCTCTCCAGGACTGGAGAAACAAATGCTACCTTAGATTAGTGAAACAGTAGCATTTTAACTCTGAGGAGAGTGCACAACCTATTTGTAGCTATCGCGTGTCAATTATTGTGAATAATCTTTTTATATTAGACATAGGAAAAAAATCTTTATAAATATGGGCTGTTTTAATATCCCAAAGCAGGAGCAGCAGGTAAGAACTTACCATTTTCTGGCTGGTCCTTAATATCAGCTTCACTTGGCTGGCTGGGACTTTCAGATTGACTTGAATCTGAAAAACATAAAATACAGCCAAAAATTACAGGGTCTGCTGTGGAAAATAGATCAGAGGCGCCAGACTTCCTCAAAAGGCTGAGAGTACAAACTAAGGACAGGAGTGTTGCACTAGGACATGATAATGCAAAAGTCCCGTGCCTAGGTAATATTTTTGCAAGGAAAAAAAAAGGGAATCTTGTTTACGGCACTACACAGAGTGCTTGGTGTGTGTGTTAGCATAAATTAAGCTTTGAGAATCCTTCTTTTTAGAGAAGGCATATTTAAACTACTCTCCTACATGTTTTTTATAATGCAGCCTCTATGTTGTATACAAACCAGAGCCTTAATCCAACACATAGTAAAGTCTCAAAACATATTTTCAAGCAGGCGTATAAAGGTAACTAAGCAACACTACAAAGTCATGGAGATGGTTGTCTACACATTTCTGGAACAAAATCTGCAAAACTGATAGAAGAGCTGATTTTCGTCATACTTTCACAGTGGTTACAGTAGTACGAGATCACTGAAATGTACGGCATTGCCCCTGATTTGCCGGGGTATAAATGAGACCAGATACTGGATGAACTGCTTTAGAACTTGAGCAAATAATGGGTCCTACAAACTCCAGCTAACACTCTCCGACGAACACAATTTATTTGCCTAAAATAATAAAATGACCTATAAAAGGATATGGGTAAATACAAGTGCTTTGCATTTTTTACACATTATTAACTCTATTTTATGTGAAGATGATTGCTTCAAAAATTATTCTTAGTAGAAGCTTTAGTCAAATAGTGTTTTCCTTCTTAATTATTTCTGTCACTATGAATTTGGAAAAAAGGTCCCTTTACCTGTGTGGAAAAATATTAAAAAAAAAAAAAAAAAATCCCTCAAATTACTGTTTTTGCAATTAATACAAAAAGATTTCTTTTTTTTCCCTCAGAAATTCTTCTGTGATTTATTGATCCCATGAAAAAAGTTTTTGCTGTGAAACAAAACTTAGGAAATGAAACCACTTGCTACTGCATCAAAACCACCCCCAATCGTGGCAAACCTATTTTCTGACTTCACCTTGACTTTGCAGAGTTTAGAATTAGCTGTCTGAAATTTGACCACATTTCAGTGAGAAGTCAATGCAAGATCAAAAGGTCACGACACTTAACTGTGATTAAATTGAAAATCTTACTTCTATTGCAACAGAGTGATAACACCACCCCTTCTTTTTCTTTGAGGTATTAATAGCGCTGGAAGAAGCAGTACTACTAGTGACCTTGGGTCAAGCAATGCTAATTTATTGCTTTAAAAAGGTTCCTTGCTTTTAAGCAAATGAAGATTTTAATTACCGCAGAGCACTATAAAGAAAATGCCTATTTTAAATATTCAAATTTTTTTTTTACCTGCTGACTGTATGCATTAGGTATCATTCAGAAGCTTAGAGGACAATCTTGTATAAATTAAAAACCACAAGTAAAAAAAAGTGCTCACAAAACAAATTTTGATAAATTTCAGAATATAAACATTCAGAATATTTAGTAAAGAAAGCTTCAGTCCTGATACTTCTATTTAAAATCAATGAAATTCTCCTAAAAATTTGTATGTTTCCCAGTGTGTCCAGAAGCCATTTCCTCTCTTTTGTATTTATTATTTTTAATAATTTCTCCAATGAAGCTCGGTGAAAAAAATTATTCTCAATTCTGCAATTTTGTTTTAAGTATCGCTCTTCTGAGTCATCTTTAACCGAAGCTCAGCTCAGTGACAGCAGATAGACTACCCGGTAATATGCACAGTGCTGTTATATTCTGGACACCAGATTTTGGCAAGAAGCTTCATGTTTCCGATACCACAAAGGTAGAAACAAAGGTAAAATATTAGGAATGTAAAATGTTTAGTTAACAGGCAAAGTCAACATTCAATGGATTTCATTTTACAGGGCAGGCATTAGGCTTTCGCTTATTTTTTAGGTTTTTCTTTTCCTCCAGCAAGCCATGGTTCAATCAGCGTTTGGGCTTTATGTTTAAAGTAGGGTCAGAATTCCACAAAAATTTATATATTTGAAAAGGTTACTGCAGCAATATAGGACTGAAGGCATGTTTTCCTTTCAAAATTTTCAACAATCCAGCGAGAGGGACAAGGGCTCAGTGGCCGCCGCGGGAGCTGGGCTCGGCGCTGGCGCTCTCAGCCCCCAGCCTGGCACCCTCGCTCCCCAGCGCAGCCCCGCAGCCGGTGGGCAGCACACAGAGCGGGAGCTGCTCCTGGATTTTGAGAAACAAAGTACTTTTGTTTGCGTTGAGTGCTGTTTTTCCAACACCAAAGCTAGTGGCACAAGAGAGACTAGACTCTACTGGCTGCAGGACATTTGTTTGCATACTGAATCTTAACTTTCTTCTTTTATTACTCTGGCTACTGCGATAACATTTTTCCTAATTCTGTTTTCCTGCAACCCACCCCTTCTGCTGAAATTAAATATTAATTTCTTAACAAGACAACAAAGGGTTTAAGCACTGTTCTTCATAGAGGCACGGGGCAATAAAATGCAGAATGAGGTGGAATTAAAACCAATCTATACTGCGGTAGAGATCACGGGAGGCTACCGAAAACATGTACTGGGCAAGCGTATGCTCAGCATTGTTATGCAAGGTGGCATCTTGTGGAAACCCCAGATAAGAAGACTGAGTTAAGGCACTTAGCCAAAATGTTTATATGCAGAATTTTGCTTCCCTGATTTTATTCAGATGCTGCAGATGATCCGGTACATATAAATGTGCCGCCACATGGTTAAGGGATTGGCAAAATCAGAGCCGTTGTATTTTACAGTCTTGCCTAGGACGAGAGAGTCTTGCTCAGCCTCCACCGCTCGCTCTCTGCTTTTTCAGCAGTTGGCAGTAACTCCTGTCGGGGCTTTTTTGTTGTTTTGCACATGGAAACTTTAAAATTCCGGTTTTCTGAATGTTTAGTGTTTTGTGGGCTCAGCTACGACGGGAGGGGGAATGTCTGTCCTGCTGAGTCAGTTAGCCAAACAGGTGACCAGAGGAATAAATTAATTTTTGCCCATACATAATTGATATAAATGGAAGATCGTTTTCATAAGCATTTGCATTAAATCAATAAAATCACTTACTATAGAGCAGTTTAACAATTCATTTGATTTTCTCTTTTCTATATATTTGATAGCCACTCTGCAAAACAGTATACACTTTATGCCTATTTTCTTTAGCAACAACACTGCCAGTTAAATTCTACCACCTGCAATAATTAGAGCCATTGGAAAACATACAAAACAAAATATACAGTAGATGCGAGCCCCTCTTGAATCCACGGCCCCCTGCGGCAACGAGTTTCATTGGTGCCTTAAGCTAAGGCTGGTAGGAAGCCAAAGAATCTGTATATTACAATAAAGTGCATGTTATTAAGGGGAGGATTTAAATGATTTCAGATGGAGTTGGAAATATTATAGTGAGGAACCACTATTAAGATTGCTGATTTAAAAAAAAAAAAAAATCACCAAGGAATCTAGTTTTATGTTTAAGGAAGCTTAACCTTGAATAGCACAATGGGTTTTATTTGGGGGCTTTTTTAGTTAAAGAAAAGTTAGTGGTTGGAATTTTTAACCCTGAACTAGCTGGAGTTAGCATGAGTATGTACACTGGAGTCAAGGTTACTGGACAAGAGAAGCTCAAGGGGATCTGGATCAACTGTAATCATGGGGAAACAGGATAAAAAGCATGCTGAAGCTATTTTACTCTCTATTTCCAAGAATCAACTATGATTAAGGGATAAAGAAAAAAACCCCAACAAAACAGGCTAGTTTTTCCAAAGTAGCATTTCCTACTACGTCTCTCTTCTCTGTTCCTCTTTGGATCTTAAGCATATGCTACCCCAGTGCGACCGAGGTGGTTGCGCCCGACACCCAGGTCTGCCTGATCTCAAACTGTAAGCAGGCAAGGACCTTCAGCTCCAGGATGGAAGCTCTGGACTTTTCCATACGCAATTTTCCTTTTCAGCTGCAGCAGGAGCACAGCTCCAGCCGGGCTGCACGACGGCTGCGTGGAAGCAGGGCTTGTGGCGCTGGAGGGGAGCGCTCCATTGTTTGGAAAGAATAAAACCTTCCCAGGAAAGTCTGGCCCGTGGACAGGTCCAATGTCAACAGACTGACAATGTTGTTCTTTTTCATAGACCGTGACACAGACGGTGAAGAGTTGTTACACTCCTCCACCAAAAAAGCCCGCCTCGAGTGTCATGGCATTTCCCGGTGCTAAACCACTTCATGGCTACCTGACTTCGGAGAAACGGGACACTTTCTTGGGCGCTGGCACTTTCTCCACACGCCGTGTTTCCTAGGGCGTGCTGAATCCAGCTTGGGGTGGCAGTGACCTACAGGGACCGGCCTTATTGTTTGCTGGTCTGCACAAATGGAATTAACGGGTGTCAAGAGTATTTTTTACCTATGTAGAGCCAGTCCCCACCAGAAACTGAGCCCGCGCTAGCAGCCAGCGTGCTAATTCCGGTGCAGATGCATCTATCCTCTGAACAGTAAAGGTGATCCCCGCATAGTAGAGGAAAAGAATTACCGGCGATGCCAGATGAGCAAGGCTGCACTGCCACTGCCCATGCTGAGCCTGCTCTGCAGCTAAATAAAGCGGGCTCCCTCTCCTCCGCTGCCAGCCCAGCACCTCGCAGAAGCACCGCAGAAGTGCACAAGTTAAATTTTCCATTCATATCATGTTTTTGGGGGGGGAAATATTGTATAATAAACTGACATATTTTATTCAAGTTTCAGAGTCCTATTTGTAATAAAAAATTTATATGGCTGGGTTGTGTTCATGCAATAAATTTTTCATCTATAATTTTGGGCATGGATTCTACCAAAGATTTATATACGGTAAAAAAAAAAATCTATATCATGCTCCTTTATATACAGTCTTACATGGTGAGCTTAAGGGATTTACAAACAGAAACCAGCTCCAGGACTGAGGCTTTTTTACACTCACTTTCCCTTCATTATACATTATAATATAAACACATAGGGATTGCTCCATATATGCTACAATTATTATTTACGGCTATTTTGGTGGCTACTACTATTTCTTTTAAGGAAGGCCTGGCTCTCCGTTTAACTCCAGCCATCGCTTTCAAGTCAACTTTTATAGGGAGTTCAAAGTGCTTCATTATCATACACCTCACCCTCACACATGTACATATCCGTACCAGATTTCCAGGTTTATTTCATACCCCCCTGTACCGTACGCCCCATCCCCGCAGCTCTCGAATAAGGTTCTGCAGTGGTAAAATCCCTGCGGTGCCAGCCTGGTTTTTTTTATAAGGCGAGGACTCTTAATTCCTGTACACTGGGAAAGAGATTATCTTTGATAATGGAAATGTAAATCAAAGCTTGCTGTTGTTTATTCCAGACAGACATTTGTGTGTTAAGTCTGTTTATCAGGCAACACTTTGTCTAAGCCAGGAAGTAGTCAGCCTTTGTAACAAGATGTATGCAAATGATTTTCCCATGAGCCCTTGCCACAAAACTTTTGTGGCAAAACCCCTCCTTGTTACTTCACCAGTAAGACGCTACTAAGCTACCCCATAAGTAGACTAGCAACAAAACAGCTAGCTAGACTATGCTGATGAGTTTGAATGAGACCAAAACATGTGCCCGCAGTCTGTTGCTCGGTATTGTAAGCAGACTTTGTGTATTACATCTGTTTATCAGGCAACACTCTGTCTGCTGGGGCGGCTTTGTAGCAAGGTAGATGCAAACAAAGATCTCCACAACTCCCCGGCTAACTTTTTTTGGGCACTGAAATTCCCGATTACTTTCCTCCTCGCAGGAAACAAGAACGGGAAACTTCACCGTGCGGCTGCGAGACCCTAAAGCTGTGTCAAACTGGTTTCATTTTAAATCAACTTTCTTTGTTCTCACAAGCCCATAAATGATTTACTGCTATCGTGTGATAGCCTAGAATGTGGGGAATCTGTGTATTCCCATATTTGTTCCTTGATATTACAAACAAGTATTTGATTCACTTCTAAATGTTTGTTTTTAAAACAGTTTACAGCCTTTGATTCCTGCTTACTGATTCATTTCTGGAACATTTTCTATTTATTCCTTTGCAGTAGCAAACGTTAATTTTGACTTAATTCAAATTGTCATCAAAGGCTTCCTTAAGAAATCCCAGAGCACAGATTTTATTTGTTATAATAAAATATTCTTAAAGTAAACATCGTGCGACTGTGTTTTTTTAATTCCAAGAGATACAAAAATCCGTTACCCAAAGGATTCGAATTGGTTCAGCCCTTTTTCCTAGACAAAATAAACACTTTAGGACTTTACTTGTTTGTATTCTCCTCAGTGGTGCTGTATGCATCACCAGCTAAAAACAAAGAAACTTTTAGCTGCTCAGACAAAATGCAGAAGCTCCCCAAACAACGAAGCGGGGGGGTGGGGAAGCATTCAGAAAGTCTGACAGTCCATTCAATATAGGGATGATGGCCATAATGCATCCAGGGTCCCCTTGCTAATTAAATATGCATTGGCACAGTTTTGATCGATGCAAGCCATGGATCAGATGACACACCTGCAAAATCTTGAGCCCAGAGCTCCCAGGAAAAGGAAAATACAGGCTGTCTCCTTATCTTTGTTTTCAAAGGCTCTCAATTTCTGTGCTTAGATATCTAATTTAATTCTCTCACCCCTCAGCAAACTGGATTAGGAAAGTCAATACTGCCATTGTGCATCGACAGGAACACACAGCTTTCCTTTTATTCAATTTAGCCATGACCTTTAGACAAAGATAATGACAACTGTCTAAAAGTAAGGTAAGGCCTTAAGGAAGACCCTGCAGCGGGGCCCCTCTCGCTTTCTGCGGCTCCTCCGCCCGGGAAGAGCCCACCAGACATGGAGCAAATTCAAAATAAATTTTCTCCCCGGACTGCAACGACTAGCTTGGCGGAGCGGCACCCTTGGCCGCGAAGAGCTCTGTCCCACCCCAAGGAGCTGGGACACCTCGCTGCCGGCGCGGGACGGCGGCCGGACCCTCGCGAGCCATTTGCCGAGAGGAGGCAACGTCTCCGGAGGAAGCATGTGTGCCAACAGCAAGTGCCAAGCACTTGCACGAAGAGGGACTGCGCTGTCCTATTTTTTCTGTAGCTGTTAGGGAAACAGGGAAACGGAAGGGTCAGGCAAGTGTCGGCGGTAGCACTAATTTCTAATTTCTGGCTCCGGTACTTGGGAGGAATTGTAATCCTAGAGCTAAGCGCACAGCACGGAGAGCCGCACACAACCGCGCTTTGCTGCGGCAGAAGGAGGAACCGGCACGCGGATTTTCCTGGAGCTGAGCTGAAGCCAATGGAAATGACATTACTTTCCAATAGGTCTCGCATCAGTATTTTTACCAGCCTTCCTACATTAGATAGCATCTTTCTAATACATCCGTAAGGAAAGGACAGAGAACATGCTCTAAGCTAACAAACAGCTATCATCAGACAGTAATCCACTTTGGTACCTACAGATACAGGTCGTACCTGAATCAGTGATTTAAGAATATAAAAATTCATATTCATTGAGCAGCCCAGCGCCACAAAATGTTAGCTTCCATGCTGCACAATGTTTAATTCTGCAGTATTTTTTTAGCTGCATTTAAAAATATACTTGGCATTTCTAGCTGTGGACCAATATTTTTCTCATGTCTTTTTATACAGATTTGGAGGGAAAGATATTTGTTATGGAAAAAAATATGTGCAAAGTTGGATTGCTAAGTTTCTGTAATCTTTGGAAATAAAAAAAAGCAGCCTATGTAAGAGCTACAAGAAACCATATGGATCAACAAGAGCTGCCCTCATATCCCTGGGAAATATAAATTAACCTACATTTCATCATCATAAACCCCAAAATAAAAAATCTAATTAGAGTCTCTACCCTCAGATTCACTTCTAGAAAATTTGCTTATCCCCCTCACAAAATGATTTACAGTACTTACATCCATTTCTTCAGAGTGATTTAAATTTATTGAATCATTTCAATTTTTAGAGAGCTTCCATTTGGATCTGTATGGGTTTCTAGACATATGCAGTGCTCAGTTATTTAAAATTAATTGCAGTACAATAATTTTAAATTGCTTCACACTATACGAATCTCAAGTGCTTTGAAATATTTGAACCATTCTATTTAGAAGACATCAAACTTCTGAGCACATGCATCAAAGAGTTGTTTTAAAAGCCGAAGGGCCATACTGATGATCCCAAAGTGCAGGTGAGCATGGCTCTGGGCATGCTCAGAGCACACAGATCTGAATTTATAGAACAATTCAACAAATTTTGTCCGAATGTCAATCTTTAATTAACAAAAACGGATTATGTAATAATGTCAAACCACTAAAAAATTTCTAAAACTAGAAAAGCACTGTTATAAAATAATGGCATACATTAAAACTATTATTACTTCTAATATATATTTATAGAACATCCTTTTATCCTGGAAATTAAAACATCTTATTAACATTAAGCTAAGCTTTACAATACCTCTGTGGGAAAGGTGAGCATAACTATGCCCACTTTACACAGGGATGAAGGAGGCACATAGAGGTTAAGTGATTTACCTTCAGAGGCACAGTTACTAAAAGGAGTAAAAAGCGGCTGAGCTCTCAAGCTGCTGCTCTAGATAATAAAGTATCATTCCCACCAATACTGCCATTACAAAGGCAACGGCACTGACCGCTTAGGAAGCCTTGAACTACATTATATAGAAAATGACTTGTTAGAGTGGATCCAAAGTCACCTAGAAGGGATATTTCCAGCCACTCTCAGCTTCTGTTTCACTTGCTTTTTTTTTTCTTATTAGGTATTTTGGGAAACAAGAAATAATTTCTACATTCCTCTCCAGACTATTTTCTAACTCAATTTAACATTAACAACAGTTTTAGGGTGACTCAATAGCTGGTTTTGTAATGCCTGACTTCATGTATAAAGGCAAGTGAAGGTGAAACTGTGCGATGAACAGATCTCGTAGCTTTGGTCAAAGTCTGCAGGTCTGCTTCTACGCAATTTTACACTGGTGAGTAAACCAACATCAGCAAAGCAGGATTATGGCCACCATATGGTGAGACTCCATTGGCGGTAGTACAGTCACCCAATTAATCTCTATCCCCCACCATCCCCTTGTTATTTATTTATTGTGACAAACTCATCCTTATGAGACCCAAGGCAGGGAGCTGCATATTCCCAGGCTATTCTCGTCACTGCCCATCCTCATTCTTTATCTGCGCTGCCCAAGCAGTAGCTGGCGGTCTGGTACCACTCCTCTGGCCAAGATGCACGGTGCTACAAGGTCACGACCAAGGAGGCTCTCGAGATACTCCGTAGCAGGCAGGAATAAAGAATTGTTCAAACCTGCCTGCCATCAAAAAGCCAAATAAAACCCACTCCCTGACAACGAGCACAGCCTTCTTAAACTGCTTCCCAAAGCTCACCTTTTTAACATCACACAAATAACCTAGCTGTTTCGGGAGACCATCAGTGTGTTCATATATTTCAGCCTGTGCCTCTTGCTAAGTTCTCTCTGCAGCTGGAGCTGTTCAAGACTTCGTCAGCCAGGAAAAACAAAGAAAAACCCTCACCAAACCAACAAACTGGGCAAAAGCCCGGACCTCCTCCTCCTTTTTCAACCTCTCCCGCTTCCCTTTCTCCTAAAGGACAGGTGTAAAATCTTCCTATGATTAACTGAAAATTCAGGTAGGAATCTATACAACAAACAGAATAAAGAATACTTAAAACGAGCTAGTATCTCCAAGAATGGGCCCATTTTCCCTATTAAGGATTATTCTATTTCACACAGGGAAAAACAATGTTAATAATAAAAATATGTGTGGTTATTTAAGCAATAAACAAAAGGTGAACTAATATTCCATGCAGTTTTTGTCAATAACAGATTAATATCATGTTACAGATGGGGCAATCTGAACCAAGTTTAGGTACCATTTTTTTATTATGGATCTACACTAGCAGACCCGTTTTCACAACTCTCTCTCATTTTGATGTACCTGACACCTTTCCTCTTGGCTCCCATTTCAGCCCCTGTTAAGTACATATTTGGTTGTAGTGGCCAATATTTTTTTTTTTTTTTTCTGGCAGACGTGTTTTCCTTGTTCTGTGCACTCTGAGGAGTTCAACGTGGCATGTGAAAAATTTCCATTTCAGGTTTTCTTAAGCTTTATGCAAAACTAAAGTGCTGGCAAAAATACATAGATAAATAAAATTATACAGCAGAAAAAGCTGCTCAATAGTTCCCTTTCCTCCATCCCTACCTTCCTCTCTCTCGCCTTTTTTTCTGAAAACAATTGCAGAAATATTGCCATCAGCCCAAAGCCTTTCTTGAACTGAGAAGACAGAGGATTTTGCCCACAAAGAATTGCCACTGATTGCCACTCCGTGGATATGTTTCTACTCTCACAATATTGTAGACTGCGAAGAAGAACAGAGAATTACCATAAAAATCAGGACGTGTTTTGTTGCATCAGTATCATGTTGGCATCAACAACATAGACTCGGGCAGAAAAAAAAGGAGCCTTTTGGTAGGCAGCCTACTTGTTCTGTGTTTCTGCTATGTTTGTAAGCCACGCAAGTGGAAGATAAAGTTAAAACTCAGAAGTAACATCCTGCAGGCTCGGTACAGAGCCACCACGCTGAGTTACAGCAAAATCTAAGGTATGATGGCCATAAATAATGGAGAAATGGAACTGTATCTACATCTCAAAGGACAGCGGATCATTACAAATATATGAAAGAGTTGGGCATATATATATAAGGTAGGATTCCCTCCCCACCGCCCCCTCCCCCCACCATTGAAAAAGATGAAGCTTAATGTGTTGACTCTGAAAATACAACCTAAAATACATTTTCACTTGGTCCCAGTGCTGCAAAACTGAATTTTGAGGAAGAAAATTAAAACCAGAAAAGTCCAGAGCTCTCAAAACCCGTAACTAGATTGTGTAGACAAAATTTTAATCAAACTTTTAAAGCCATGGTTATGATCTGATGAACAGACAGCTTGACTTGATTACATTTTTAAGTTTCAGTTTCTATTTCTGTTTTAAGATGAAAAAGATCATAGAGTGTCAGAAATTTGAATACTGAATAGCAAAAGCTCTTGCAGGTTTAGAAAGCATATAGAAAAGCTGGCAAAAGAAAACGCTATTCCATTGCCACCATCTGCTTTCTGGCATATTGAAGAAACTTTACTAACAGCAACATTTTCTTGCATTAGAATATCTGCTAATTAGTTTTGTTGTAAATTTTTTTTTTAAATTACCTTTTACACAGAAGGCAAATAGCCAGTTTTTTGGCTGGCTACACCTTACACTACGTCTGATAACATTTTCACATTAAGTTCAGTTTACCTCACATTTTTTCTATCAAAATCCTATCTTGAGCATAGTCAAAGCCTGCAAAAACTTTGCCTTGCTGAGACTAAAGAAAAAAACATCAAACATACGAAGTGTTAAAAATCGCTGAATAACTCAAAGGAAAAAAGATAATTTTGAAGGCGTTTTGGCTGAAATCTATTTTCCTTTGAATTGCATGAGTGTTTTAAAATGTTAAAAACACTACAGAATGACTAATGAATGTAAAAGAATGATAAAGAGTATGGGTCCAGTTATCAGTGATGTGCCTAAAACAAAATAATTTTGGACAGTCTGCCATGCAAATATTGACTAAAATTTCATAAATAATGTCTGCAACAAAGGGAATCCTGCAAAGGAATATTCTGTTGTACTTAATGCATTGTAGAGTGTGCCTTTTAGCAAGCAGTACGTTACAGAGCCTGAACACTTCAGTTGGACAAAAAAAGCTAAAATTTTCCAGATAAAAATATTACTAATGTTTTCTTTTCAGAAACAGACCTTCCAAAAAGTTAAAGGTACAGTGTTACATTTGGAAAATGGTTCACTTAGAAGTTGACTTTTCGAAAGAAAAAAGAGTTGTCCAAAAATTAAAAATAGACCAAATGTAACCACCTCATTGACTTATGACTATTTCCTCTGCCAATTTTAACAGTATTTTCACCCAGTTATTTTCTGGCAGAGCAGAGATTCTTCTTTTACTGAAGTAAAATGCAAAGACATTAAGTCTATCACTGCCCTGGGCCAAAGCTGAGAGACAGCAAAGATTTTCTTGAAGCACTTCTTAGGACCTAGTTCCGTCTCGGTTGCAGAATCCGACTGCATTCTGCATATAGGGCTAGAAATAAAGATGCAGTCCTGTGAGAATGATCACAGCACACAGTTTTATATCAGGCAAAGTAGGCAGGAAGGGCTCAGAAACTACTTTCAACGTCTCAGCATTTTAGTCATTTTATTACTTTTTAAATAGCGTTAAAATGTGAAGTCAAAATGAGGAACGAAATGGGAAGTTGCATTAACAGCTCCAGATTACTTGCATCTACACTGACATATTGTGCTATGTGTCATCACAAACAACCCAGTCACTTTTTCTGAAAGTCTACTAAAAAAATTAAACAATCAGGGCTACACTTAAACCTTCTGCATGTGTTTTCAAAAATTTAATTTCTGAGAAAAATTTCACAGCCACAGAGATGACAAATAACAAAGATATTTTACATTTCTAAAGCATCTTTCATCCAAGATCAAAGAACTTCATCAACATTAATTCTCAAAATACTCCTTTGAAATAGAAGTACTATTATCTTTATCTAACTTGATCTATTTTCTTTATAAAATGCTAGTTACTGTAGTATCTCTCTAGGCAGAGCATGACTCTATAGGTTAAGTAACTTGACCAGAAATACTTACTAATCAGTGGCAGAACTGACAATGATCATGTTCAGGAGTCAAGAATCCTAAGCCCTTCCTCCTTCCTAGGCTAATTAAAAACATATACACGCGAACTGACTTAAGGTGGGCAAAAAAACCCCTCTACCGTCATGGGATTGAGGTGCCACCAAAGTATGTGAAGTATCTGGAATTGGAAGGCACATAAAACAGCTGGTAGGGAATGCTGTCATAGCATAGGATAGATGGACAGATCGATAGGTATGTGAGGGTAACAAATTATATATGAAGAGAACGAGCATGCATTTACTATTTTCAAAACCTTTTGGAAAAAATTAAGTCAAACTTTCTTAACAAAGACGAAAAGTCTCCCCACGGAAGCATGCACAGCCCAGTGAGAAAGGGAAACGCCGGCAGACGGAAGTGCTGCCTGCTCTCCCGCCGAGGCTGTCGCCGCGGAGGGCTGACGCCCCGAGCTCAGAAAGAGCAGGGGTTTACCGGCTGCACCACTGGTCACCCACAAAAAGATTGGTGGGGTATGGGGCAGGGTCTGAGGCTGAAGAATTTGTTTAACACTAAACTTACGATTATTTAAAAATAAATTACAGGCTGTGTTACAAACCATATAATTCAGTCTTTGGGCCAAGCTTATTCTTGACATAACCCAACTGGAATTGCACTTGGGATAAATTTAGCACAGTATTTTCATAAGGCTCCTTTTCTTATCATTACTGCAATCAGTTCATATGTGTCTATAAATGATATTCTCACGTCTGCTTTGTAATGTGGATAAAATGTTATCGACTATGTTCTGCCGCATCAGAAAACAACGTACGCTCTCTGAATGTGCACGGTACCTACTTTTGATAAAAGCAGCCCCCGTTTTGAGAGGTGTGTTTTATAATCCTTTGTGGTTTTGCAGCAGAGGAGCTGTTGGACAATGAAGAAAAACATTTCAGCTCCCCTGAAAGTTTGACTGTTCCTTTTCAAACAATACAACACAAGATTTGGGACATACTGCTGACACAGCAACATCAGTGCCTCAAAGAAACTGTGGGAAATGTCAAATTTATGGTCCTATGGGTGATTGGTGGAAGGTTTTTTCCCCCCCTTCAGCAAGCCTCTGTCAAAAACAGAGCCTCTAGAAAGTTTTTGGCTACGTCCCAGCAAAGCAGAAGGAAGCTGTATCCCACACTTCCCTTGGGACTTAATGAAATATACAGCCTCTGGGCTTCTTTCAATTTGGTCTTTCAGATTGCTAAACCAGTGAAAGAAGGATCCTAGCTGTCACAAACGTCACATGTTTGGGGTCACCTGCTGCTCGGGGGTTCTCATGCCAGTTGTTGACATAATAAGCACCCCTTACACTTTAATTACAATTCACAGTGTGCAAACTCTGCAATCTGCTTTAAGGCAGACAGTCTTTTAAATCAACACTAAATTCTACTACTGTTCGAGCAGAAATGCGAGGAAAAAGATGTCCAGCTGACTGAATAATTGTATTCAAATATTTGTGATCCCGAAGAAAAGTAAGCACTATCCAGTGAAAAGAGCAACTGTATTGCCTGTAACACTTCAGAAAGCATAGTTAAAACTAGACTTGCTTCTCACAGTCACGCAGACGACGCACGTGAGACATTTTCATTTGATGAGCTCCTACCGTCGGCAGCTCTTGCCGAAGCTCCTGCGAGCGCAAACCTGAGCACCCAGCTGTGTTTGTCCCCGAGCGCGAAGCAGGCTGGACACAATGCCGGACGCTGGGATCGTCTATGGGAGAGAAATTCTCAAGCCTTCAGTATGAATTTCAACAGGACTTGTGCAATGAAAGCCTAAATAGGAAGACTTGTTTGTTTTATTCTGGAATGCTTTATTTAGTCCGGTACAAGAAACATTGGGTCTACTTAAAAATACTTATTATTTTGAGAAAGAGATGAGAGTCCTTCAGTTTCCTTGACCACTACCTCTTTTTTAACTGTTACTCTTACTCCTAATAAAGACATATCAAGACCACCAAACTTAAATAAATTATACCATCCACAGAGGAATAAAAGACTCCTCTCCTTACATGTTAGAGAAAATCCATTTTAGCATTCGTGCATCTAAAAATGCCTCCAGCCAATTATATTATTTACAATGCCTTGGTTGAATCCATCTTTTCCCATGGAAACAAAAAGAGCAGGAGAGCGGACGTGCGCTCCAGGAGTACTTCTAGAAGAATTTCTACGTTCTCTCTGTTAGAAACGCTGTTAACTTGTGGGCTGACGGTTATGGATCACACTGTCCACACAGGAAAGTATTCAGCTTCCCGGTGGCAGCACAACCTCCAGCAGCTGCACTCTGCACGCATCTCAGAGAAACAAAGGAGAAGTCAATAGCGCAATATGAGGGCCCATTCCTATTTAAATCAACAGGAGTGACTTTGGCCATAGGAGAAGGCTGCTGTTGTCCAACTGACTTCTTAGAGGAAAAACCCGATGGGTTTTCACCACATTCAATAGGCAAGTGCTGGCAAGCCGCTCTTTTCCCCTCGGCCGAATGGGACCCAACCTCCTCCTGCCGCCTTTCCCGTCGCCTCTCTCCCTCCTTGCTCACCGTATCAGCGACCTCAGATAAACTCGAAACGTTTTGAAATTATCATCAGACTGTGAAGCACTTCAATGAAAATCTATAAAACAAATTTATAGTGTGCATTCACATGTATTATATATACACTTAGAACAGGATTTATCATTTAGCTGACCTTTGAAGCACTGATATTTTTAGATCCAAAAAATGCGTGTTGATTGTACTTCAACCCAGCCCCCTTACAATGTACCAACTCCTTGATATGTTACTACAGGAAAGATAATTGCAATGAATTTTTATATTTCAGCACATGAGAAGATAAGATTAGACAGTAGGGACATAAAAGCAAACTGCACCACATAAAAGATAAGTTTCTGAAAGTTAGAATTTACACCAAATGTTACAGATGAAAATGTTCAAAGCTATTTATAGGGCCTTGTGCTGGTCCCATTATAAACCATGGGAAGACTGCAAAGAACCAGCACTACCTTTTATTTAATCACCTCTTCCCATAACCTGTAAATCCTTTGGAACACAGAAATTTTTAATGATATTAAGACTAATTCCCATTACACCCAGGTGCCTCAGTAACCTGGTCCCAAGGCGGTATGTGCCGCGCAGACCTCACCATCCAAGAGGATTGTTCCTACTCTAATGGGATTATCTACAATCTGAGGGACTCATCCCAAAAGGTAAGTAAGCATTTGATTTCCCCCTGCCTCCTCTGTATGCCCCTATTTGCCTCTGTCCACTGACTGTCTTTATCATATTTTTTTAACGGGATGTTTTTCTTCTTTCTTCCCTACCATGAGGTTTCCACCAAGAGTAGTTTGTCTAGTGCAAGAAATGAAGAATTAGAACAAAAGAGATACATTTACTTGCATACAAGGTATAAAAAAATAAAGCTAAAAAGCAAATTAAAAGTAGGGAAACAGAGAGCCACACAAAGTGCCATATGATTCATCTACATGCAGCAGACAACAAGCACAGCCATTGCCCACTGAAGGGCACAGGTGCAACAGCAGAAAAATAACCCAATGCGAAGCAAAGTTTCTACCACGGCAGCTAATAAATGACACCCTCTGGAAAGCTGTCCTGACAGCAGCCAGCACACGGCATCCACCCCGTCCGGCTGAGCCCTCGGACTGCTCCTCTGTGCCACAAAAACAAAGAGTGTTATTGGTATAAGGCAAGGCTCCTACGAACATGCTCAGAAGTGATTTTTCAATCACAGCTTAACCATATTTTCTATTTTCTTTCTCAAACTTAACCTTCTCTGAGGACTATTTCTATGAATAGTCTCAAATTTCAGCCACTTCTGATGAAGCCCTTTACAAAAAAAGTGTTGCTAGAAATGTCTGACAAGGGAAAAGTGATTTTTTCCCTACTATACAATTACTAAAAACATATGGTGGAAGAGATTCCGTGCAAACCTGGAGTGTGGTCTGTTTTCCACAAAGACGAGGGAGGAAAACTTGCAGCCCCAACCATGGGATTGGTAAAAGAAGGAGCTACGATGGAAACTATTTTGAAAACTTAACTCCGTCAGCCAATGCAGCAAAGAGTAAGCTCCATGCACAAAATTACATGTAGACTGAATCAACCCCGCTCTCAGTATTTGTGGGTGTGAGCTGTATACAGAGTGTTTGGTGAAGCCCAATTCATGTTCAAACGAAAATTAAACCAAAGAATAAGTTATTAAAAGGAGCCTTTGAAGCAAAAAGCAATGATGTGTGAAAGACAGAACCAGAAGAGTTTATTTAAACACACAGCACAGAAAACAGGGAAAACAGAAATTAGGAAATTAGAAGAACAGTCATGAAGGCACCCAGCAGCCTTTTCCTGGTACTAGAAGTTCTTATATCTATGAATATTTTACCCAGATTCAACTATCTTTTTCAAGTCCTTCCTATCAAAACTCCAGACATTTTCTTCAATAAAATCAGAAAAGTGATTCAAAATGTATTGGTAGAAGATATAAAATGAGCTGTGTGTGGATATTACAAAGGATCTGGGAACCTTGCACCCTTTAGATCTGCTTATTTAACTATTTAGCAGCACAATTTAAAATTTGCATATGACTGGTTTGATGCCAAACCATAGGAATAAAGCAGGAATGTCTCTCTCCTCCTATGAATTTCAAACTCAGGTTTTTTTAACTTACTCCTCAAATGTGGACTGCATTCCCTTCCTAAAATTACTATGTAGCCCATGATCTAGTTAGAAAAGTATATGCAAGACTTTAAAATAGTCTGCTTTTTTGTTCCCTTAAACTTCCTATCAAAAGCAAATCATTTTGTGAACATGCTCAGAAATCAGATATTTTGTGCTGGTTCCAAAAGAGGAATTTCTCCATTTAGCAAACCCAAGTCCAAAAATAAGTGTCTAAAACTGAAAAAAGTCAGTTATAAAACCCAATTCCACATTGCACTGCAGTGCCCAACAACGCTCAATGACTAGAATAATTTGGCCCATCCTCTTACAACAGTTTTCCTATCCTGGAGAAGTTGCGAAAATAATCTCTGTGATAAAATCAGTCCATGCAAGTACAGATCCTTCCTCCAAACGTCTCGTAACTTCTCTCCGTGTCGCTTTATTCTGGTATCGCTAAGGTATTATGGGTGTACCATGCCCATCCCAGTGAGTGAGGTGGGAGTCCTTACCCTATTGACTAACCAAGGTATCTGCAGTCCTAAGTCAGCACACGATTGCAGAGCTCTTGTTTGCCTAGCCGCTGCTAGATACTAATTTTATTATGGCAGGCTAAATAAAACAGGAATAGCAGGGGAGAGTGGGGAAGGGCGGCAGAGGGAAGGCTGCCAGAGATATTACAGAAGTTTATGCAGTCATGCTTTTATATATGTGCCCTGAAACTCTCACTTCTGGGCAGAAGTGACGGTGCCACGTAACCCCAACTATGGTATACGCGTGTGGCGGTGAACTTTGTTCCCAAAGTCCCCCTTCATTTCACACACCAAAAATCTACCCTGGAGAAAAGAAGAACGTCTTTCTTGCTAGGTATGCGGTTTGGTCCAAATTGAGGGAAGAAGCTGAAGAAAAATAGTCAGTTTAAGTGTCACAGCTCAGTTAATAGGGGCTGAATCCATTAGTCATGACAGGCAAGCCTGCAATAAATTATGACTGTCTTATGCTCCCCCACTAGGCAAAACCCTCTTCTGATTTTTCTCCACTCCGTATTCAAAAGCAATACCCTGTATGTATTCCAGGACAATTTGCTGTGTGCTGCTGAGATCAAGAAGCAAGGACACTGGAGGGGTGAATGCACCAAATATCTGACTTAGCAGGTTTATCAACCTTACATGGGTACCATAATCCAAGCAGAAACTCCTCCCGTATCTGAGGCTGTCGAAACACCTACAGACTGCCCCTGCTTCACATGATCTAGGAAAGGGCTCTTATCCTTTAACCCTGTACAGGGACCTCGCTGCCAAGTCCAAGTATCACTAATTATTATCAGTACTGCACCTAGGACTGCCACCCTGCAGATTCCCATTTTGCTAAGCACTGTATAAGCAAAGAACAAAGAGAGAGCCCTTGCCTCAAAGAGCTTACGATTTACTAGGCCTACCAGGAGAGCAGGACAAGCACAGCATCTTACTCTACTGCCAAGTGTAAATCTTCAGAGTTCTGGCTCCAACCGGTCATAAATAAAAATGGGAAAAAGTATAAAGTAATTCTGTTCACTTTGTTTCATTTCAAACCCATGAAGGAAAGAATACATTATATGCATCTAAGTCCTTTAATAAATATATAAACCAGAGGAAGATATTATTTAGACTTAAAATACCACCTCAGATCTAACTACAATGTCAATAATGCAATATGATAAGAAATGTAGTGTATGGGCCCCTGTTTTAGGCATAGATAATGGAGAACATCTAAGAAGTGCCTAAAACTAACGCTGAGTGTGAAGAACAGCAAAAAGAGTCATTGCTGTCTGAGTATTTATGCTCTCAGGACTGACTGGATCAAAACTCATGGCTTGATTAAGCCTTTCCTTTTTTACAGAGTCCCCCTCACTGACGCTCACACACTTCGGATCAGGCCCGTGCTGCTAACAAGCTGTGGCACCCTCAGCCAGAGATCTCATTTTTATGCTCCTGGCCAAAGCTGCCCTCCCCGCGCTGGCTGGCAGCCCCTGGGGCAGGTCGCCGTCCCTCCCTGCCGCACACGGGTATCCCGCCAGGTCAAAGAGCTCCAGACATGAAGAGGAAGGAACAACCTTAGAGCTGCGATGGGACATGTGGGCTGGAGGGTGCACCAGTCCTTGGGGCTCAGCTTCTCTAAAGAGAGCAGAAAACAGTCTATCCTGTGAGCTTTAGCAGGCTTTAGCGCACACACAGACTCGCAGACAAAGGATCAGCCTTTACAAATATTTTCTGATTGATCCAACCATGATCTTGAAGATGGAATTTTATTTCCCCTTTTTTGCAGTTAATTTCTTTATTTATTATGCACTTGAGGAGACTTCATTGTCCAACTATTTTATTATTTGCTACACAAAAAAATATATTTGTGAATGGCTCCATTATTTCAGCAGTTAGCCTTCTGGTGCACAGAAAGTTTCCCTTCTGAACAGGCACTCATTCATTCTGCAGCACCATTGTACATTTTATGGCTTGCCATACCAAAAAAAAATCTTTTCTTTTTTATTTCTTTCAGTGCTCCTATTATTGTAATAGCTTAAAAAGTGGCTTCCACTTTATTTATACCACATCACTTGGGTAAAGGATAGCTACCCACAATAAATCTAGTTATTTTCCAAAGTAGATTGTTCATTAAATACTGTATATAAAAGAGCCCTCTGAGATTCAGAATAATCTACAAAATGTTTTTTAGATATCTCTTTCTACTTAAATAAATAATTGTAATCATGAATGTGAACCAAGTACTGTGCTTATAAGGTTGAATTAATAAAAACTGAACTTTATATAAGCCTTGGCTACAGAACATTACACTGGTGAAGAATTTCAGGTGCAAATAATCAGAGATTACTACACACGAGGGAATTCACCAGTGGTCATGAATACCCTCAATCTACTTCCGTGAAGTAAGCAATATATTCCCTAATATGATATAGTGCAGGCTCTGTTATTGTGTTTTAGAAGTCTTTACTGAACTGAAAGTTTTCTTCCTATTCTACTCGTATTGCTACTTATCTGTAGGTAAAGCAATCATTTCTTTAACCACTGCACTTACAGGATGGAGAATATACCACACGCTCTTAAAATTTTTCTGTCTTCTAACTTCTATACTTTTGAATTAGCGCTACAGTACTCAGCAAGTACTTTACAAACAGTACGAGGGGAGAAGGGAATAAATAGATATGGTGTCTCTGCGTCTTCCCCGGTCTGGCTGACTCAGTCTAGCTGCTGCTAACAAATTCAGATCAGTGAGTGAAAAATCCTAATTTAACTCTACGGCAAAGTGGGGTTTTGCCTCTTAATTATAATAGGTTCTCCCAGTGATAACTATGCACTAGGTCCCAGAATTTATTTACAGTCTCCTAAACTGTAGTGGTAGTTTAAAATGTGGAGTGCTGTGTTACAGATCAGATCCGCAGATAGATCTGGAATAATTCCATTAAAACCAGTAGAACTACAGAGATTTCTATCAGTTGTGGTATCACTATAAACCTCTTGTAAATAAAGCTTGCATTGTTAATGCTGCCACTGGTGAAGCAAATTCCATAACCTGTGGCACACAGATAACCTAGGCAAGCTGCTGCTGAGCTATACAAATCATCTCTTAGCTTTTACTTAAAACTGAATTCAGTCACAATCACCCAGACTCCATATAAAGTTGAATCGTTACCTGAGTAAAGAACACCACATATTTTCTGAAGAAAAAAAGACACAACTCTTAAAAGAAAATTAAGATTACTAGATTCATTAAAAGCAAGAAGGTGTCTGATACAGGGAATGGCAGAAAACTTGTTCCTGATACTGTGCCCAAGTACAGGGATACAATCTGTCCCTGGAAATCTCCCTAAGTCACAGATCTTTTCTCTTTTTCCCTTTCCCTTTCCTTTTCTCCCTTTCCCGTTTCCCTGCCCTTCCCTTCTGGAGATCATCTAGTCCAACTAGATTACTCAGGACACAAGACCTGTAGCTAACTTCCAATGTTGAGTAACATGGAAAAAAGAATGGCCTAATCAATTTACCATTACTTTAATTCAGACTGTAAAACAGACAGGAGTCTCTTCTTTCCAATTACAACTTCAATTTGAAATCTGCAAACCTAAACCCAATCCTAAGAAACCCTGGTCAGGTGTAGCCAGGTTATCCCAGGGGGGACCTGGGCTCACAGTCTCCAAAGGATGTACAATCTTACCACTTGCGCTCTAACTGCAGATAGCAAGTGACCCAACCTGAACGTTCACTACTAATGGGCAATGACAAATGGCTTGGGTGAATAAAGTGCTTCCAGGCAGAGGAATTTTATCTGCGTGGACTCCTGCTAAGTGAACTTCACCAGGACTCAACATTTTTTCCAGTTTCACTCTTTTGAGGACACTTCAGGTAGAGCAAGACACAATGATTTGCTGTCCTGTGCCTGGAGAACAAACTATCAAAAATGAAAGGCGAGAAAGAAGGCTTTGAAATGTTCAGCACATATACGGACAGTCACACAAAATAAAAACAGGCAGCTGGCACGTAGATATATGAAGCAAATAAAGGAACGGTGCAAAAGGAGACAAAGGGAGAGAGGAAGAAACGGTAAGAAAGAAAAAGCCCAAGCAAGTTGGAGAGGTGTGAGGATGAAGGCTAAAATGCTTCCTTGTATGGAGGGGGTATGAGATCTATGCATTGTTAAGGACACAGAAAATTAAATTGTTTTCTGGGTAAAGTTCACCCCAAACCAGACTGCCAGGCAAAGACTTACATCATTTACGGGCTTGAACAGCACTGCGGGCTGCACAGCCTTTGTGCTGATCTCCAAAGACGGGGAGAAGGCAATCAAGAAAGAGTGAAACACATAGCAAAAGACACTGAAAAGGGCGGATGAAAACATTTCTCCTGATCTGGCTCCGCTCCATAACTATACAAAGGACTATGCTGTCTGGTAACATTTGTATTTTTTAATGTTAAAAAATACGCCCTTAGAATAATTTTGCCTGATACCAAATACTGAGGAGCAACTCTAAGCTCCCACATAGATCCTTACTGGAGAAACAGGTGTGACACTCAAAATCCTGCAGGATCACCTCTATATGCACCTCTGTGTATATATATAGTCACTTAAGGGCATGATTTTGGGGAACACAGTGACTAATTCCTTTAGGCCCTTTAAAACCGAGGTTCGTACATCTGTACTGAACTATCCAGCTGCCTACCTCGTAGTGCAGCACTTTATTGGTGAGGAACAGATAATCTGTTTGAAAAGCTAATACTGTCGTTATTCTATAGAGTACCATGTGTTTTTTCCACTTTAATTTTGCTTAACAGTTAACTGAAATCCCCATATTGCTTTCCTCATTCATACCAAAACCTCACAGCACTAAGAAAACCACAGATACTGTAATAAGTCATGACTCATATCATCCAGCATCACCCGAGTAGGAATTACACATTTTACTGTAAGGATATCTAGGCCATCTCTACATCTAACATTTTATCTAGAATAAGGCCAAAACATATCACTTTCAGTATAGCGGGAAAAAGGAAGTTTTTGTGGTTAAAGCAAAGGCCAATGAGTCAGATGATGTGGGTTCTGTTTCCAGGCCTCACGCAGACTTCCTATGTGACTTTGACTGAATCACTTCACTTCTCTGTGCCTCAGTTTTCACATCTGTATGAAGGATGTCAGAATGTCAAATACATTCATCTTGGTTTCTCAAATTTTTTGAGACATCTGGGTGGGACATGCAAAGTGTTACGATAACTACCATGCATCTGTTATTCCGCTGTGAACAGAACGATTGTCTGCTTCCGGATGGAGAAGAAAGTTAGTAGAAAGGCCAGCCTCAGACAAAAGAAAAGGAAGATTTATTCTAGAGAAGCAACTCATCTCTGATTTGACCAGCACAATCACAAGTGAAATAATTCAAAGGATGCAGTAGTACAGAGCCTTGGAGAAGTAAACACTGACAGACCTCTGAAATCCCTTGACCTTACTCTAGGTTATTGCACTGTGCTCTATCAGATGCAGCAGTCTTTTTTTTATTTATAATTCATAGGCATATAATTACATCTTGCACATTCATTTTGAGAAAGCACAATAGCTAAACCACTAACCCTTAAGCATAGTCTAGCAGTGGCATTTGGAGAGTCAGCCACACTCTCTCACCTATGCTGGCAAACACATTACTCTGGCTGTGAAGGAAACCACAATGTGGGAAGGAAAGCCTACAAAAGAATGAAAACAGAAAGTGTCTAAGGCCTTGGCAGAAGGACACTAAATAAAATAGAGAGTGGTGACTCATTTTGGCAGTGAATCCACCTCAACCCCTTCAAAGGCTTTGGCAAGAGTCCTCGGAGGAGACCCCAGGCTTTTGCCAAGCCACAAAACACCACAATTATTATCGCAGCAGTCATCAACAAAACAGATTTTGTAAACTGACTTGTTGGCACATAGATTAAAGAAGCTATAAAAAGGAATAACAGCTGTTTGGGTTGCCCTATGCAGAAAGTTACTATATAAAAAGTACTTTTACACATATCATATATACGTACACACAGACACACACAGATGCACATGATGTGTACATGAAGAATATACAAACAAGCAAAAGTGCCAAAAGCTTCTGAAGGATTTCATTTCTGTTCATGGGAGATAAACTTGCAGGTCTGAAAAGTTGTAAACTAAAAACCTGATCCTCTTCTCAGTCCTACCGGTTTCACAATATTCACTCCACATTTTCATTAGTTTCAATAGAGTTGTTTCTGTTATACAAGAGTATAACGACAGCAGACTCTAGAACTAATAATGGCTACTTAAAGCAAAGTACCATAGACCTAATTCTCCTCCTACGTACTGGTGCGTAAATCAAAAGAAAATTTTTACATGCAGGAGTCGCGCTAATAGGAGGGGATAAAATGGCCCAGAGGTAATTTAGTACAAGCTACAACACAGAAGTGTCCTAACGGCTCCCAAATTTTTCACATGCAAAGGTTATGTTCAGTTTTCATAAACTAGGCATGTTTGAATGTTTATGTAAATAAACAAATAGTCAACTTTAGTAACTGAAAATTAGGTTTGCAGCCGATGATGAGGGTTTGTCTACCTAGATCTCAAACACAAAGGCAAGAATCATACAGCAGAATAAACTCCTAGATTCAATCAAAAAAGTGATGATGCACAATTTTTATGCTGGCGTGTATTTCCTAAACACTGCGCTTTTTTATTTAAAGCAGATGAAACAGTGTCCTTTAAATTCATAGTTTTTTATTAAAGTGGCAGAAAGAAAGAAAGAGAGATGAAATTGAGAACATGACACTAGTATCCTGCTCTAATCTTTCTTTAAAAGTCTTCACTAAGGGTAGCAATGTTGACTTCTAGTTTCCGCAATGATTTTTTTTATCACATTTGTAAGCAAGACTTTTCTGGATTTTTTTTCTTGAATTTGAACTGCTCTAAATTTTGATAATGCATAATATTAAAATACCCTGAAAACAAGTTTCAGAGGATCTGGTGTATAACTCAATACATGCATCTGGCTCAATTAAACTCCATGTGCCCTGACCGGTATCCAATACTTTTTTTAGAGGCTGTATGTCTTAATCTCATTTTTTCACCCCAGAATCAAGAGTTCAAATTACACCATTAAAAATAATACCCTGTTCTACGGAAGTACTATAGATATATAGGTTGCCAGTGAAAGAGGGTGAATCTGAACGAAAGGGATGTTTATAACCTCTACAAAGACGTAAAGGCATAGGTTATGGGAGAAATGTGGATATAAACCGCAAATATCGCTGCAAAAGACATCTGCATCCTTGCGAATTTCCTCAAGCAAATGGATAAGGGCAAAGTACATTTCAGGGTCCTTGCCATTCCTGCAGAAGAAATGATGTGGCCTATTGACCCAGCACTAGTAGAGGATACACAATAGCAAAGATGAAGCATTTGGACTTAGGTGTTGATCGTGTTGCTGGTTTAATACCTTCCAAATGACTGACTGAGGGAAGCTGTCGCATCACCCCTGGACGATAATGCTTGCTTTTCTGTTGTTTCCTTAAACGGTGAAAATATACAGAGGTAATTCGAGACACTGAAAATTCCTAACAGATGAAAATTGACAAGTTGTGGGCTGAGAGTGAGACTATGAGAAATGGAGTTTTTACTAATATAATCCACCTGAATATAGGTATTTGCATCTAAAGAAAGACTCTACCATTCTGTTATTGTAGCTACAAGTATTTTCCAGCTGCATAAAGAACCATTTAATATTTTAAAAATGACTTGTCCTTAGGCAATATGTTTATTTTCAAGTGCGGTCCAAAAATTAGCTAGGACTGTATTTACCACTTGTATGCCCAGGCAAGCATTTAGCACGGGATGGTCAGAATATTAAAAAAACCCATACATTTGAAGTTTTTAGATCGAACTATTTGCCTTTTAGTCTTATCCTTTGCTTTCTTCCTTTTTTTTCCTGTAGTCCTTGGCCACCTTGGACTACATAATGCGTTATATAGACACTAAATTAGCTAGCACGCCAGCAGAAGCAGTAAGTTTCACCTATCCAAGTATTTAAAAAGCTTGCAAGCACACACTGTCTCCTGTGCAGCCCGGAGATCCCTGTTGAGTCTATGCCAAGTCCCTGAAAAGTTGGACACTGCATCCGGTATTTACACTAAGCTAAAATTCTAATCAGCACTAACAGCAGTGTGTTTTAATTCACCCTTATGATTTTATTTCAATCTGCTAAGTAGCACAACTGCCAGAAAGAAACTGCTATAAACTCCAGTAAACAAACGCAGGAAAAAAAATTGGGAAAAAAAAAAAAAATCTTAAACCTGTTGGAGATAAAAGTTTGCACCACTTAAGACATGCAGCCCAAAAGAGAAGTCTGAAGCTTTGGTCGAAACTGCTCTCTGCTGCTTTCTTTTCAAATATCCCACCTTCCACTTTTTCTTTTTTTTACTTTTTTTTTTCCCCCCAACGTGTTTGGTACTTTTTAGCCAAGGAAGGAAAACGCTAATGTTATTTTACACCGGCTATTTCACCTCACGTCCTCCCCTACGCAGCTTTCTGCCAAGTGCTGTGAAACAAGAACACAGTAACTACTTGAATCTCTGGATGACACTATAAATCGTAGTGCCAAGAGGCTGGTGCCAAGTCCGGCATCTTCCTTATTTTGGGAAGAAAAAAAAAAAAAAAATCGGCAGGAAAATTGTGAGAAGTTGGTCACCATTTTGGACCTGTTCAGTGCAGTCAGACCTTGGCAGCCATCTTACAGCTTGGCAACCATTTTGAGAATGTGCCTGGCAAGCTCTCAGAGCTCGCCGACACTGTTTCAACACAGCGCTGGTTAAATATAGTCCAAATTAAACAATACCGTGTAATATCAGGTAAACTCACCCTTCATAAATCCACCCAGCACGACGGTTTACAAGTACATCTTTAAGGAGTGAGGGACATTGTGCTTTCCTTCGAGGCCGCCCGGACGCCTTAACCCTTTCCCGGGCACGGTGCTGGCGAAGCCCCACCGGGGCCCCCCGGCACCAAGGCCGCCACAAGCCCCGATGGAGGCAATGCTTCCCCCGGGGCCAGCAGCGAAACAGGGAGATCGCGGAGAGCACGGTGCAGAAGACATGTCGCCTTTCGTCGCTGTTTAATGAGGCCTCGGAAACCCCACCGGGGAGCAAAGGCCCCTCCGGAGAAGGAAATGCCGCGTCCGGGGATGACAGGGAGACTGTACACAACAACACGTAAACCTGCAGCTGTTGTGTGAGAAAAACTACTTTCACAGCTTTAGTTTCCTGATGAACTTTTCCATGTGCTCCTCTCCCAGAGACAAAAAGAAAAAAAGAAACGTTTGAGGAGAAAAAGCCATCCCAGCAGCCAGACATTTTAACGAAGCCTGGTTTATTAAGAGAGCCCAATGCCGGTGCAAGTCGTAAACAAACACTTCCCTTCTTCTCCCCACCCCGCAAGATCAGCGTGTTTTTGGACCAAGCGCTTTTCACTCCGACAGTGCCAAAATCCCAAGGAGGACTTTGTGCCAGTTGAAGAAAGGCATGGTTGTTAGAAACCGCTTTGGCCCAGGAGTAGGAAAAACGTTTCGCAGATAGAGGCTCCGGTCGCGAGGAGGATGGAGGAGCCGGGGGAAGCGCCTCGGTACGGCTCCTCCGGGCCAGGGGGTACGGCAAGGTATTCCGGCCATATTTCTCCCAGTATTTTAAACAATCCCTTTGCTGAAGAAGTTCATTTTTCATATTTAATGTAGTGTAAACACATTTAATAACTTCAGGAGGAATGCGGGGTGAGTGTTTTTACAGAACAAACAGTGCTATCTCCAGGACTGCTTCACTAAAGTTTAGTCTACATGAGCTCTAACTCTGTCAGCCTATTTGAATAAAACTTAAAAGATAATATATGGGTAAAATTCAACACTTGGAAAACGGAGTGTGTAAAAAGGCAAATATTTGAAGGTACTAAACAGTATCCGAGTATTAAAACGACATTTTGGGGAAGTATTTAATATCCGAAGACAAATGTCTATTGGAAATGCTTACTACACACATTATATTCTGCTTCTTATCTTGAAATAATTTAGAGTGGAACGGAAAAGATCAAGTTTATGCTCTATTAGCATAAAGTTTAAACTATAAGGGTTTTTTGACCTTGAAGTCTGAATTAAATAATGTCTGGGATTTTCATTCTCCCTCTTTTTTTTGTCCTTTTGAAATTTTAATTTGGGTGGGGGAAAAATTAAAAGCCAACTAATTAAGTGTAATTTCATAGTGAATGAAATAAATTAATTAAACCATAATTGAAATGACAATATTAAATATGAAAATATTATGCTGGAGTAGATCAGAATAAAGTCTTGACACTGCTGGATATCTTTTATACTGAAGGACAGTATCTGCAGCCGCATGACGTCAGCCATGCTGGAATAGTTGGGAATGCATTGATAAATTGCTCCATTGATTCTGTTCTGCTTCACTTACCATAATTATAGCACAGTAATGGATGACATGAGTGATATATTTTTACTTTAGAGAAAAGCCAAGAGTTTGCCTGTTTCTTTATGAGATTAAACCAAATCCTTTCAATTAATACAGCATGATTGATATCTAAAAGTGTACCGGGGTAAGATACTTGCTTCATGTGCACATCTTTAAATGTTATTGGTTAAATATTGAAATAGAATTCAAAGAGCAGTTTCAGTGCTTTAAATAACAGCGTCATTTTGGTAATATGAAAGATGTATCGTCACAATTTTCAAAGACTTTTCTAGGCCCACTTTAAGCATTTTGATTTTCTTAGATCTAAAAATCACATTTGCAATTAATATTTGTGTAAGGTAGGACAACTTAAACATTTTCCTTGAAATCTATGGACACTTTACAGGATCAGGCACCCTCACTGAAGTCCCTGCCATGGCTACCAACAGTTACGTTGGGAGAAACACCGGGAGGACTGAATTATGATTTTCAAATACATATAGTCCAGGCTCAGTTTTCAGCTGCTCTCCATTGAAGTCAGCTCCTAGTGAAGCCAACTGATGAGGTTCATGTGCAGACCCAAGGAGAGAACTTCCTTCTGACTGCTTGTGTCCAATCCTGCAAACAGCTATTCTTAAGGCCAAAGGCGTGAATAAAGAGTGAGTAGAAGGTGAAGTAAAGAGGAGTCTGTAATGTCTTGTTGTTGCAGAGGAACTGCTACATGGTGCACAGCCATCTATCCCTTCTCCAAATCTGCCAGCAGTAGAAGAAAGAGCGCAGCAACCTGCATGGATTCCCCAACAAAAAGCTGTAGAGGCATCAGCACTCCCCTGCTCATGTTTTATCTCCCTTCCAATATTCTGTTAGCATAACTTATTGTACTTCTAGGTAGCCATCCATACAAATAATAATCCTCTTTTTAAACTTTCTGAGTATGCCGCTGAAGAAAATGCACCCTAACCGTAGTGCTTTAGGAATAACCAAGTCACCTCAAGAAGAAAGAGAGGAAGAGTATTCTTGCAGAGGAGATGGGACAAAAGATGAGAGTCGGTGTGGCAGAGAGACGTCAAACCACTGTCGCAAAAGACAAATCCATATTACAGAGGTGCACAGGAGACGTCTTTTACCGATGCTGGTAAGACTGTCTCATTATCTACAGAAAAGACCCGCACGTTTCTCACAACTCAAGCTTCCCTCATGGATACAGGTCCTTCACGTGAACAGGGAAAACATATGTTGTAAAATACCATATATGCAATATTCTTACTATTTTAGCTGTTCTGTTTATGGAAGTGCTACCAAAAGAACCCTGAATGGGTGCTTTTTAATCAATAAAAATTTTTTTCAGCCAGTCCATTGTACCTTCATGCTGAATAATTTCTACATAGAGGTGACCAAAAAAACCCAATACTCATGGACCTTTGAATGAAGCCAGAAGTATCTGTAGGGAAAAAATGACATTACCAAAATGCAGCCCTATCTCACACAGCATTTTTTCAAGATATAGTTCAAAAAAGACCATAATCAATTTCTCTAAAAATTGTAACCTGTCCCCTCCCCCCAAGCAGTAAGGGTGTAAGATTGATCTCCACTTCTAACTGTTGAATTCGTTCCCTTCTCATGTTACAAAGGCTGTCACTGGAAATAAAGTGTAACTTGGGATGGCTGTGGCAGCTATCAAACCTCCTCTGACACATTAGAGGGTCTGAAACCCAGACACCCAAGGTTTACATCAGAAAACTCCAGCATGTAGCGAACAACTCAAAACCAACTATCGACCATCCTATTGATTTCTAGTGGGGAAACCAAGACGGGAAAAGCACCAGAAGAGATAGGATTTCTTTTCCTCTCCTCATCGCTAACTTAGTGGCTGCCAAACTCAGGTCTTCTCAGGCTTAAGCCATCAGAGGTTTGTGTTGCAGCTAGCCAGGATGTCTGCCTAAGATAATTCAAGCTGAAAGCAGACAATGTGCAGTGGGAGCTGATTAGCCACTGACTTCCAACGTGACCTGTCTCGGTCCCAAAAGAAGCTTCTTGACAGTAAGATATGGAGGCTACAGCACAGCTGAAAAAAAATATGGTTATCTTTTCAGATGGCATATGAGGACATCTGACTTTCATACTCGGGCAATTAAGAGAGGCGCTTTTTGCAACTGGCAAGTCCCAACCTTGGCCTTCAAAATATTTGATCGTATACTGCAACAATAAGTTTAAAAGAGATTGTTTTCAAAAACTCTCTGCAGGCAATATGAACTATAGTAAGGATTAAATAAACCTTAAAATAATTCACAGTATGGAAAGAAGTTGTTAAAAAGACCATATATTTTTTCATCTCTCTTTCTTCGTCAACAACATCAGTCTGCTGTGTGTTTCAGTAACTTTGCTGAAAGTATTCCAGATTTGCATCCATGTAGCTGAAGGCACTTTTGACCTTACGTGGAGACTGGGAAAATAATAACTACAGGTGTGATTTTGATCATTCATAATTTAAAAGGGAAAATCTCATGTTTGCTGCAGATCATCTGTTTCACTCATTATATTCCTATCTTAGCTAGTATTTTCGTGTTTAATTTGGAGATTGCATGGCCCCAGTTCAAAATGAAAGCTTGGTTCTGAATCCCATGGATTTTGCAGCTGAATCTCAGCCACAGGAACACCCTTTTCCAATTATAAAGTGTATGGTTAGGGTGTAAATCCTAGTACATATTTTATACTGAAAGTCACAATGTTAGCAAAGCACTCAAGAAACCTCTGAAGATCTTCTGTAAAAACCTGATGAGTTTGTGGTAAAAAAATCAGGAACGTTTTCTGCCTTTAAAAATGCGACTGTGCTACAGTATCAGAGTAAGACCATCATCTGTTATTTTTAATTTGTTACGTTAATGGGCTGCAAGGTCCCAAGTATTTGACATATATGAACTCTTCTGTTGCTCCCCTTTGTAAAGCTCCAGCATTTTTTACACAGCTCTGCAGGAACACAGACCATAACGTCTGGAATGTTTTGATCTTATCTTAAGTTTTTAATAACTTTCTTTTTTATATACTACATATTTTACATTTTTTATTGCAAAACTCACTTTGCAGCTGTTTATTCCCTCCTAACTTTAGAGGGTTCTGCTCATCTCCAGGTCCCTGAAGGACAGAAACTGAGGTGCTGGCCCCCCACAGCAGCCGTCCTGCCCCAAGGGGGTGCTGCTGAAATACGAGGCACCCCCAGCTTCCTCCCCGGAGGAAGAGGAGGCAGAGCTGCAGGGCTGTGGCGGGGCCATGGCCAGGACACCCGGGAGGCAGCTGCTCGCTGGGCAGCCCTGCAGACACTTTACAGCTGCTTTCTTCATGGCATTCCCAAGAAAGTGATGTGACTCTCCCCAGGCGATGAATCCACCTTCTGAGATACAGGGATCAAATTGCATTGCGCTTGAACAGCCAGGCTGAATCAAGTAATCAAGTCCTCGGGACTTTTTTTTTCTTTTTTTTCACAGCAAGGAGAAAATATGAGTGCATACATTTATAAAGCTACACCAAACTGTTACGTAAATACTGCATGTTGGAGTGGGTATTTTAGTTTTATGGTGGGACGGCAGGAATAAGCTTATAAATCTAAGGCCCAGGGTCAATGCTTAAGAAGAGATTACCTCTAAGCTTTACTTACACATTCTATTTTGGCCCAACAATTTACAATGTATTTCTGGAAAAGAGAATAGTCCCTGCTCATTCCTGCTGGCACAGGGCATGTGGTAAGATGCATCTTCCTGAGGTGTCAGGGGCTAACACGTAAGGAGGGACGGTAAATTCCCGTTGAAGCTGTAGAGAAGGCAATCTGACTTGAGCTGCCGTGGGGATAAAATAAATCTATTCGGCTTCAGCCCGGCACTTTTTCTGGCTCATGACACAGGCTTTCATGCAGTCTCATCGCCTGTCGTACAGCTTGTCATGACCCTCACCCTAGCAGCTCTGCCTCAAGCCAAGATCCGTGAGGGCTCCTTCCAAAACAAACCAAGACAAACTTTCTCCGAATCAATGTTTTTCTGAACTGAGCAAGATGCGACTCCACTTCCACCCACGTAGTAACCTATGCACATGCCCAGAGGCCTGTGACCAAAGCACGTGAAAATGCATGCACCAAGTATTCCAGTTGCCAAAAGGGAGTCCAAAAGCTTAGATCAAGAAAGGAAAATCATGCAGAAATTTCAAAGAGGTCTCAGCAAAACTAGCAAACTATGTCTGCAAATCTGCACCCCCCTGTTCTTTTGAGGACATTAAGTTACAGGTGCCATGGTAGCGACCGCTGCCTAAAACGGGGCCCGTACGCTTCCAGCTGTATCACCAAGCTCACAAAATGAGGTTGTAAAATAAAAATAACCTTATAACAATACAGTGTTACTTGAGGAATGAGATTCTTAGTACACAGACGGTATCAGAAGGGATCATCAAAACATTACGATAGATACTAAAATGGAATTCCTGTTAAGATGTTAACTTACATTTATACATAAAAGCAGCATATTTAAAGTGTGCTTGTTAATATTCACAGTTATTTTACTGACAGAGAGGCATTCAGAGAGCATCGTAAGGAAGTTACATTGGTAACAAAGCAACTATTTTAAATAATAAATGGATTATTTCATAGAAGTTAACAGCAGAGATTAAGAAGCAGTACACGTGGATTGTTTGATTTTGTACTCTAGTGGCAAAGGAAGATATAACAGCGTGTTTGGACAGAAGAATCTTCATGTTTGAAGTCTCCAGCTGCAGAGTTTCAGGGTTGAGTTACTGAGCACAGGCCAGAGAGTACCCTAATTCAGTTAACTAAAAAAACCTGAGGGAGGGAGATTTCCATCCTGCCTTGCAGCGTTTGCTGGGACACACTCTGAGTGTCTTACGAATAGCAAGTCACTCCCCATGTTCAACATGGTAAGTGTTATGCTAAACCCCCTTTTTAGCACGTAAGAAGCGTGCTTTCTAACTCTGCAAACTCCAGACCATTTCCTAGAAGAAAGTAAAAAGCTTATGGCAAGAAACCATTCCTCAGCTTATCCGTGTAAAAAGGAGGGTGAATGCACCCATAAAAAGGAGGGTGGATACATTTGTTTGCTCTTTTTCTCCTTGGACTGAGAAGCACATGACAGAAAATGGAGCGGGATCAAGTCCAAAGAACTATCCTCTTTAAGGATACACTACATGGTATCATCAGCGAGTCTCAGCCAATATTGGCTAACAGTCGCTGTCTGTTTGCCAAGCAGAAGTTTGCCATGTTAAACTGTCACTATAATGCCACCTTGAAGAGGCGTTATCATCACTCTTGCGATGATACACGGCAGCCGTGAACAGAAACCGAGGCCGGAGCTCACACATCTGAACAACAGACAATCCTGGTGCCATGGATAAGTAACCCAACAGACAGCGCTGCCTGCTTATCGCTGCCGCGATCCAGGAGCCCTCTTCAAATGGACATTCCCTGCAGTAAAAATTACACCATTTTATGACTTTATAATACGCCAATTATTGAATTTTATTTTAAATACTGAGAATACAGAAACCCATTTTATTATTTCTCTAAATTTACTGCTTCCCTGCTCTGAATACAGCAAAAAAGCACAAGAGAAAGCTGTAAAATCAGTTACGCATCTCATGGAATTGACACTGACCTAAAACATCGACAAAAACTCATTCCCAAGGCATCTCGTCTTAAGACCTTCACAGGTAAAGGACAGAGAGACAGCCAGCACAGCGGCCACAAGGCAGGGGCTAGATTTCCCCTTTCACTAGACTTCTCTTGATATTGAATTAGGCATATAAAACTCGGGGAAAGGAGAGCCTTACACCAGACAAAAGTGCTATATGCTGCTGCAGACAAGGCTCACCATATGGGAAAACACTTACATAATATAACTGCACGGCTTAGCCAGGGTTGCTGCACAAACTCCTCATTAATATGGCGAAGTTATAACATGGACTTACAGAACGCGGGACCTGAAATTTGATTAGATACAGGGTGGGAACTTTTATTTTATTTAATAATGACTGTATAATATTGACCTTAGTAATTACAGACTGGAAAAGTGAAATTCGCGTTAATGGCACCATATTGATTTTGCAAATGCAAAAGTACAAAAGTACTTTTATGCCTAAGAAAGGTTCTAGTTACCACGTTTGAAAGACCTCGGGAAAACAGTGTCTTGGAGAACTGTATTCTTCATTGAGTAGCGCTCCTAAGCATACACCTCACTGCCTTACTCACAAGCCCTAATATTTAACAACCTGATAAAGCCTCCTCTGTAGTGCCCTCAGCTCCCTTCGACTCAAGGTGGTACTCAATACTTTGTGGAGTTGGAGTCAACTCTAATGGGTCAAATGCAATTTAACTTATTAAAATAGTTTATTCAATATGTAATACATCAGTGAATTAATATATTACTCAGGAATACATTCTGAACTATTTAGCCAGCTGTATGAAATGTTTCTAATACACTAGCTGACATTTTTTTAATTACACAAATACTTTGGGTAGCAAATAACTGTTTGCTATTTGGCAAGCCCTACAGATTATATACAGTTAATTATCTTCAGGTTGGTATATGGGTTATAAATAACTGTGATAAAACTGTGATATCAATGCTGACAGAATTTTTGTGGAAATCAACATTTTCCTATACTGAAGTAACTGAGAGTTACGAACAAAGATACTGCCTCCAGAAATGCAACTGTAAATTAATAAATTGTGTATGTGCACAAAATGACTTACTATTTTAAGACACTACATATTTTTGCCTTCAATTCTTATGAATTTCATGTTTTGCCTTAATTTATGCTTTATTTGAGAATTTTTTTCATTCCTGATTTTTGAAATATTATTTAAGTTACTGACTTAAAAGTTTTTCACAGCCAGATCCTCTGTAGATTTATATTTGCATGTGAATCCCAAACTTTAAGTATCAGCTCTCAAACCTGCGTACAGACCTGTGTGAGCGGTCACAGACTGCTAACCTGGAGACCAAGTAGTAAGCCAAGCCCTGGGACCGTGGTAAGTGGAGAGCCTCAGCACCCAAGAGAGTCTGAACCACGACAGGGCTGTCTACCACGCTGCAGTCATATGCATTCATTCAAAGGTGATCGGCTTTATAATGACATAAAATTTAAACAAAAAATTCTAACAAATCACGGAGCTCGTGCTCTTCTCCGTGAAGTCAACCCTGGTTTGCCTCAGTCTAACGAAGTCAAAATTGGTTTCAGGCTGTGCCTTATGCAACGACAAACCCTACCATCTGCTTGGGGTTCAGTTAACCGGCCTCCTTTCCCGAGATTCCCTGAAGTAGCAACCTGAATATCACACCTGTTTATCACGACAACTCCCTTTAACAGATCCTTCTGTTTCCCTGTCCTGACTATTATATCTGTTAGCATCCTGTAGCAGGCAAGGGGAACACGACCTCTTCCCGTACACGAGGGAAGAGGCTGAAATTTTGAGCCACGGTGATGTAGCCTGTCACCAGGTGTGGATTAGCTGTTCCAAGTCAGTGCATGTCACAGTGCTTTAAGGGTGTGCGGAGGCGTGATGAAATTCAACACAACAACATATATCCTCAACTTACCACATCCTCATCTGAAACAGTCATGCCTGGAGGGACCATTTCCCATGTTATGGTATGTAGTAAAATACAAAAACAACAAAAAAAAGCCCAACAGAACAAAACAAGACAAAAAACCTAAAGGAAAATGGATACCTTTTGTGAAAGAACTCTTACTAAATGTAAAGCCAGTGAAAAAAAATAAAAGAAAAAAAGGAGAGCATATTCTTCAGTAGGGGAAGTTTCTCCTGTAAATTGGCAGCGAATCAGTTACTAAATGACATGCCTAAAATCAGGTGGTGGATTATTGGAAATGAAATCTTTGTCCCAGGAAAGCCAACGGCAAAAATCCTATTGATTTCAATGGGACAAGGTTGTCTCTCTAGACTTAACAGTCAATCATGCAGAATTGGCAACGGCGTCCGAACGTCCCTGTTTGTTATTAGACCACGGAAATCCGTATTAGTTTGCTTCATCTGCACTTGTGACCAGCGCACCAGCACTTTTTTTTTTTGGCATGGAGGTGCAAATAAGCAGAGTGTGTTCAATTTTTCAACCCAAGCCACATGAATGAGAGCTCTGCTATTTCTCCCAAGCATTTCAGAGTCCATTTTCCCCCCGAAAGGCATGGGCAGCCTCACCGCTAATGGGAGTGCTGTGTTTACAAGCAGAGGAGAACTAAGCCTTTAGTGTTTTTGCATATTTGCAATACAGTAGGCGGTTGGGATGGGAGGAAGGTTTGTTGGAAGAGGAAGACGGCAAGAAACGGTGGAAGAAAAAAATCTGGCCCTTAGAGGCTAGCATTGCTCTGAAGTACATACACAGTCCTCATTTTTCTCAGTCCTTTTCACAGAAAAGCTTTGGCGAGGGACAATCAAACTAAACTGCAGATACTTAATATTATAAATATTATACGGTGGTATAATGCTCCCATTTAAACAACTTTTCATGAACAACCTTTCAAAATTTAAGTGCTTGGAAATTCTTGGATGACAAAGCTGCTATTTATGACTAATCTTTTTATCTGAAAGCAAAACCGGGTCCAAATAAATAAAAGGACAATAACAGAGTAACAATGTAGAAAGAATGCGTGTGTGTGCAGCGAGCACCCACGCAGAAAAACAATAAACAGATTTACAATAGTGAAGCATGTGATAGGCAAGATACTATTAATACGGTGCCCGAAGCCCATCACTTAGATTAAATATTATATGGAAATCGCCACAGATTGATACAAGGCTGAGTAAACAAACGATACAAACTGTAGTGGGTATATTTGTCCAGACATGTATTAGTGCAATACACAAAATGGGACCCAGTGAACGTTTAAAGTGAAAATTTGTGACCTGTTAGTATCCCCAAAATGCCCGTAGAACATTATTCTCCCTTTTAACCTTAATTTTTATTCTCTGTCTCAATTTCTGCTCTGCTTCTCCCATCATAGCCCGAGTTACCTACGCTGACAGCCATAGCAGGCCAAGGTAGCACAGATGGGGCGGCTGCAGCTGCATCTCACCTGCCAGACTGCAAAACCCACCGGGACACTTTCCCGCTCCCTTTATGTCTGTCTTTGTGCATTTGCAACAGCGCCTTTCTCCGGGCCTTTATTGAACGTGTCACCGATGCCGCACGGGTATGGCTACGACGCACCGCTAATAAGTCACAGATCCGCAACGTGTTTCTTAACGGAGGAAACCCAAGACGGGCCTCCCCAAAAAGTATACCTTGAACATGTCAGTATGGGTTCTGATTTAAAGCAATTCAATATGCCTGGCTCCCCAAAGGCAGCACGCCCGTAGGGACAAAGAATACCTCAATGCAACTCAACAGCAAGCCCTGCTGGATTAAATTGCAGTGCCGGTGGGCTCCACATTTGATCTCCGTCCGCCTTTGTCGGGGAGCGGAGCGGGCGCAGGTGGCGGTGCGGGACCAGCCTGGCTTTCAGGGCGATGGGAACAATGTGCGGCGAGCCGAGCGCGGTAAAACTTTCCTCGTAAAGTTGCTCGTTTCGGGCTTCACGAGAAACTTGGCAAAGTTTCCCTCGGGGCCCAATTTTTTCAAAAGCCTTAACCTCCCTTCCTTTGTTTAATCTTCAATTTTGTGCCTAAAAAATAAGCAGGGGGGTGGGGTGGGTGTCAGTTTTTCCATACCCAACTTTGCAGGCTGCAAAAAAAGACCTGCTGCCACCTGAGTGGGGGATCGGCTGGGCAGCAAGATGCCTGCGTGCTCTCGCTTACTTCCACAAATAATCCCACCTGCAAACGGAGAAGCTGAGTTTCAAATATCAGGCCCTCAGGTTCAAGGATCTTTTGAAATGAAGCTGTGTCAGATTTATGGCTTCGGTGTGCAAACGGAGGAAGCCGTGGCCATTTTGAGCGATTTCTGCCCGGAGCTTTCCGATCTGAACCGCAGGCTCCGCTTCGAGATCAGAGCACAGAAAGTTTTTGTAGCGCGCGTGTGCTCGCTGAAAAATATGCGTACCTCTGTAAAGCGAAGCAGACATAGAGCACATGTCTCCAAGAAGCACGCCTGCCTTTCCCAGCCTGCAACGGCAGCTATCACCGCCGTATTTATTAACAGCTATAAAGTGAGGGAAAGTCCCCACGTTACACCGTCCCCAAACTGCTTTCTGTTAAAACAGAAGACAATTACGGCAGACTGCACGCCCTTTACTTTGGATGCAGTTAAAGATTTTGCTGGCTGCGACACCAAAACTTCCCATGCTGTGTTTACTGAATTGAATATAATCTTTTTTTTCTTCCTACCTTAATTTCAATATTTAGAATAGCTTAATTATATCTGATATCTACTAAATGTTAAATTGCTGCCATGGATACTGTACTTGTTTTAGGCTTTGCCCACAACCCAAAATGTAACTAAAGATTAATAGAACGCTGAGATATTTTTGGCTGCAAGTGAAAATTAATGAATAAACATTTAAATAAATTACCCCAATAATGAAACAATATGCCATTAATGCCTGAGTTATGCTAAATGCTTCACTTCCCTTACAATTCATGCAAATACTCGGGAAAAGAAATTATTGTGGCGAACTACGTTAAACAAAATCCTTCCTAAACCACACCCATAAAACAGCGTCTCTACAGTACTGGGAACAAAAACTGTGGCTTGTCAGTCAAAGTGTCTAACTATGGCATATGGGTAAAGGTTTCAGTCTGCTATCTCCAGACTCATCTTATGGCCCGGGTTCAACACTACTGAACTGCTCTCGAGACAAAAGACGAACTCATTGAAAATGGGTGCTGCGAGCTGTCTGGTCAGTGCGACCGCGCAGCCTGCGTCTGGATGCACACAAACTACTGGCATGGGGGAAATGCAATGCGCGCTTTGGAGGGCTTTAGAGTTTCCTAAGAGCTGAAAAAGAAGCAGCCTGAAGGTTAAAGCTGGCTAGTCAGAATGGCATACTTGGCTGCGTATATAGCCAGGTGGCCTGGGCATATTGGCAAACAACTGGCAAACTGCCCAATACATATGGCTTAGATTGCTTTGCTCTTCCCATGAAGCCTTCTTAGACTCTTGAGCAAGCATTCATTTTAGAGCAAAACGCATCCAAGTGTTAAATAAAATCTTCCTCCAAATATACTGCGTGTAACCTTTTCCTTTAAATAATAAAGAGATAACAATATTAAAATAAACTAATTATATTTTTTAATTAATTCTTACATAAAAGTGACACACCCCCCCGGCCTTTCACTAAGTGGATCTGCCCTTACTTTTGTTAACTCCTGAAGTACCAAAAATGCCAGTTTTTGCACACCTACTCCTTTTGAGGAGTAAGTACTCATTACAGTATTTAAGCTCGTAGCACACCATAACTTGCGTTTGCACTGAAACGTCGGGCGGTTGAGAGGCGCGTCAGCAGTGTCCTGCACTGCTGCCACCGCACAGAAGCTACGGCAGATGTTCAGGGCTTCTCCCAGTTTCGCAGTTATACTGTGGTTTAGGCAGATAGTTGCCTTTATGAAATGTTAAATGACGTTTTATTCTGGAAAAGTGCTTTCTCTTAAAAACTTATAGTCAAGTCCCCGCAGAAATTTAAAAATTCAGAAAATTCAAGTGAAGCACTTGACACATACTCCAGAGCAAGTAGATGTTTAAGCATCAATCCTACAGCACAAGTCCTTGTGCTAAGGCTAGTGTAAATACTGCATTAAACATTCACAACAGCTTTGGGGAAAGGGCTAAACATATTTAAACAATTAACACATGCCAAACTCTAAGCCGGTGCTTACATGCCACCGACTCTAAGCAGAGATTGTGACAAAGGTAAATTCTTCTAAATTAAAAGCAATGGGACTTCTGTTGAAAGCTCGGTAAATGCTTAAGTGTTTTGCTGAACTGAAGCCTCGGTTAATGAGAACCAAGAAATAATTCTCCACAGTTCCAGAAAAAATGTGCTTGCTCACCCTCATCCCACCGAAACCCCTTTCTGATTCACAAACAGCACACTGGAGTTTCAAGCGCTGCGAGCTCAATTAAGACAATAACCTAAGTTTCATTTTAACGGACTCCAAACTGCAGTTCTTCAGCAGTTAAAAAAATGGCCAAAAAGAGAAAGCCAAAAACTCTTCCAAAAGCTATTTAAAAGCTAAGAGCGAGTTACCCTTGCAGTGTCTCCCACAGGTAATTCTGCATCCCTAATGAATAGAAACCTTGATACTAATATATTTTAATTAAAATTGAGGCCTTGCTAACATTTTAAAGCAAGTGTGCCACCTGCTAGTAAAAGTAAGTTCTAATAATCCAGGCTTTACAATCCTCATCTCTGAAAGGACAAATACACACAACAGATAGGGATTCAGAGCTGACTTCAGCCCAAGTCTCCAGACACTACCTCTGTTCAATCATTTAATCTCCTTGGCAATTTGGTTTTTTGATAGGCCTCCCTTTCCTCTACTCTTTGCTTGTTTTGTATATTTAAAGTATGAAATCATCAGGTCAAGGAGTAATTTACTTATATAGATTCTTATTTATATAATGTCTACGTACAAGGAGGACCTGACCTTCACCAGAACCCCTATAAGCCATCACAACATAAATAGCGTACATTATTTACTTAATTTCCTTGCTTCAGTTTCTTTAAGGGGGGAATAATATTTACAGGGATGTTGTGAGGATTAGCTCATTACTTCAAGAGCCTTGAAGATGAAACATGCAATGTAAATGAGAAATATCAAGTATCAGCGACACTGATGAAATTATCATCACCATTGTTGAGAGTGGCGTTTGAGAATAAAATTGGGAAAGAAATGTGTCTTTCTGCAAAAGCACGTTGCTATAGGCCGAAACTTGATGACCTTGGCGCCATCTTTTCCTTCACCTTCCTCATCCCCCTCCTCACTGGCAACGAGCATCATTTTGAGCTTTATTAGAACGTCTCCACGCCAAGTTGGACATGCTCCAGGCAGAGCCGTCCTCGGCCAAGGGCAACATGTGAAGTGCTCTCAGACAACTCAGATGGCCTGGATGGAAGAAGAGAGAGGGCGGACCAAACAAATCGGGGATTGTTGTTTGTCCTGCGCAGAGTTCGTCACCCAAGCACTTGACAATTATGAATTTCTTTTGACAGCGTGAACTGGAGGCTCTGATGACGGCAGCAAACGGGAAATTTGTGCCTTGAATCCCCTGCTGCAGCGCGCTATTAGTATGGATTATACGTGCCGCTGCAATTTGTACTGGAGCTGCAACACGGCTCCTAACCGTTAGATGGACCAACGCTAGTCTGTTCTTCTTGTCTCTTTATCACTTGGGTAAGAAAGATCAAAAGCAACCCAAACACGAGGGATATTGAAATTCCGCATCCAGATCTGACTATGTTTGTCAAAGGATCTGTGGGCCAGATCTTCACTGAATTTAAGCAGTGCTACTTCATTTAATGATTCAGGCCCTGTTATTGGGGCAAATAAGAATCCCACTACCACTGCGTCTGAGCTAGCTGAAATCTGACGATGATGCATTTGAACACTGCACCGTGAATGCGCTTCCAGTTCGTAGCGTGAGACAGAGGGAGACTGCTGAGCTTTGCAAGGCAAATGAAAGAAAGCCTTTAAGGACAGAGTAGAGTTACCAGCCCTTAGATGTAACCCCAGTATGCTGAATCAAACGAGTGCTTCAGACTAACATTTGCTTTTTACCTGGGGAACTGTACCAAACTGACAAGTCAAAGTGAAATGGGAAGGGGGCAACACCATACAAATCTGAATGAAAGAGTTGCCTGAGACGCTCCAACCTGAGCGCAGGCACTGCCCGCACCTCGGCCCCCTGCTCCAGAAACGCCGATACGCCCATGCTGCATCATGCCAAGCCCGCAAGCTGCCCGTCAAAGCGCTACGAAATCAGGCCGCCGAGGGTTTGTCTACCTGGCAAACGGCACGAGAGACTCGGGCAGAGTCTGCCGGAGCTTGCTTTGGTAGCGGGAGCGATCCCACCATGCAGCCTCCCTTCCCTGCACAGCAGAGACACACACGAGAGCTGCGGGTGATCTCATTTCCAGTAGTTAAGTGAAGTAAGTGCGTAAGTATGCAGGATTGGGGCCCTGGAAACCATGAAGAAACTGGGTTTCTCTTTTTATTGGAGACAACTGCAGCGCCTGTGGACTATTGCAGCAATGCTTCTTTTCCCCAGAGGAGGACCTGGTCCTGGGATTTTAAATTTTCTTAATATATAAATGACTTTGTAAGAAACTTTTCATTAAAAATAAAGACTTGGAAAAAAAAGTTAAAAATATTGCCTAGCTAAGTAAATACACAGATTTAAAGCATATGGATAAAAATGAGTGTTACTATAAACATGAAGCCTGTTTTTTAAAAGAATTTTGCAAAAAGATAAACTTTTTCTAACTGTATTTTGATTAAAGTTTTGAAGCTGTTTATTGTAATTGCTTTTCCTCAAGGAAAAACACATGTATAGATGCAGGAGTTTGTTTCTTCTTCTCCTTTGTGTGAAAGTACGCATGAAAAGTGTTTCTATAAAAGAAATACAAGAGCTGGAATAGTTTATGTCATTGTAAAGATAATAATAAATTAGTGCTTAGTGTGCCTGTAAAAGTGCAGGAGACAGTTTCTCCTGCCCATCCTCACGCAGGCAAACTTTCTGAATTTTCTGAGATTTAACATGTAGAAAATTACGGAGAGTAAAACTTGCCCTAAGAGCCTCAGAAGTTTGCTGGGTTTTGTTTTGTTTTTTTTTCTAATTTTGCACTTTTTCTTAAAATTTTTTTTTTCAAAATCCTGTCAAGTATACATAGTGAAGTCCAGGGCTGGAATATTCTTTGTCCCTATCAGTGCTGGTCTTTACATTTTCAGAAAACTTCTCTGGCTCCTACTGAAAGCACCAGTGCTTCTGGCTCTCGGCTTCAGCAGAATCCGGCCCCGGAGCTCATCCACCTTTTCCTCCGAGACAAAAGGTTGTAAAGGAGGCCAAAAGCTCTACGCTTTGATACCGTTCCCAAACATATGGGAACGTACGGCTTCATGAAACTGCATTTAACAGATGTTTAAAGAAAGACAACTAACAGATCCAGAATGTAGTAATGAGGAAAAAAGACAATGTACATAAATTCAGCTGCATGTCTCTTTATAGCGCTACCAATGCCCCGGAGACAAAATGCAAATGAGTCTACTTATTTGCAATATGACACTCTCCATTTTATATTTAATATTTTAGGTCATTACTAAAACTGATTTTCTTCCAAAGTGATTTCTTCTGGCACCTAAATGGAGGGAGATTTACACAGTCTGCAGCGTATTGTACTTTGTCAGTTCAGAGAGTCGTGAAAAAAACCTTGGCTATCAATTTCAGATTTCAGAAGTAAGTGAAGAGGCCCCGTGCAGGCTCCGCACACAACCCCTGTGCCAGCCGAGCGGCCTGGAAACATCTTTCTTTTTTAATTTTGCAACTTCTGAGCCCCAAATTTGAGTTGTAGATAGTTTTGGAGCCCAAAGACCAACTGTTCGGTTTAGCAAACCGACAATGTCTGCTCATTTTGTCCCAATCTTTTCAGCTTAAATATTCACAATGTGCCATTATTACTGAATCATTATCTGCCTTTAGCTCTGACAACAGCATCATAAGGGCTATGAAAGGCTCCTTTCTTCTCATGATTAGTCTCTAAAACATTTCCTCATCTTACAGTGCTTTGCAGCTTCCCAGAATGCACCGCTCAATTACAGTGCTGAAATTAACTGTATGCCACTCTTATTTATTGATAAAAGAATAATCAAGTGCTCCAGCCCATAGCCTGCTTTGGCCACAGGTTTTATATCAAGTTTCAAGTAATGCGTTTTTTAACTCTTTGAATCCTCTTATAAATGGGTGGCATTGTCTGCGGCGCGGTGACAACATTGTGCCGCTCGCTGTGGCGCACAAGATAAAGCGCCCTTCATTTGCGTGGGGTAATCTTGTTGAAAATAGTCGTGTACGGCTGACACTTTAAAAATTAATCTTGAAAGGGAAGAGTTTGTTTGGTTTTTTTATCACTGGGACTGATTAGGCTCCAAAGAAATCAGATGTAAATAAAACCGAGATGCAGAACTTGCTAAACTTTGGCCTGGAAGTTGCACACGCACGTTAAAAGACACTGCCGTACGCGTTGCCGAGTGAGATTATTTTAGCTGGAGAGGATAATTGGAAGACTTCTCACATCTGCCTCCGTGGAGAGACCCTCGCGTGGACCGTATTAATTGCTCAGGAACGGAATGCGGGGCTTTGGCTCTCCTACGCGGGCTGTTTTGAAACATGACATTAAATTGTGATTTAGCAGATAACACGCACAAAGCAAACTGCTCCAGAAACAATGGGCTCGCTTCTCCAAAGGCTGGCGCTGAAATTCCGATCGACTTCAAAGAGAGCGGACTCAGGCTTCGAGTTCCTATCGCTTCTACCGAAGCAAAAAGATTTTCTATCCAATACCAAAGAATAACATGTAATTGGGCTATAGCTTGGTCCAGTGCAAGAATGAAAATAAAAACACTTTCTAAACCTCAAAGATACTTGCTAAGCCATGTATACATTAATCATTTATACCACATGATTATTGTTCATTATTTGGGCAATAACAAATGGAAGGGTGTGGGGGTTAGTGTGGGTTTTAACAAACCACATTCTATTTAAGCAAAGCCAACTATTAAAGAAAGACCTAACTTGCCAAACCAAGATAAATATATGCCATTATTATGATCACATAAAAGCTACTACTCTCGGCATTACAATTTCTCTTATAATTGGTACTATTATAATTAAATGAATGCATATGTTTACAGTTCTTCTTTGAATGGTAAAGTGATTTAGCAGTGATGGTGTCTCTAATTTCTTTTAACTGTACTGGCAAACTTCACTTAAACAGTGGTCTAAATACCTCATTGCCACAATAAATTAGTAAAGCATCTAGTAAAGTCTATATATGTTGTTATTGAGTTTAAATGCTTCTGAATAAAACAGCTAGTCACCCTTCAGTATGCCCAGGTAAAAAAAAAAATACAGTCCTCAGACAGAGTAAGATATGGTAAAATTCTTACATAAAATATATATTTAAAATATGAATATACCAGCAGTCACAAATGCTTACAGCCTTTTTTGCGAGACTGATCAAATGTAGAAAATTGGTCCCCAGGAATATCTGCCCAATTTTAAGTAATACAGTTCAATAAGACATTTGTAAGCTGTCAGCTTACATGAAAAGGCGGCAAGACACAAGATATATGTGTATCTTAAATATTCTAAGCATTTGTTTGCCCTGACACTCTAGTCATTATTGTATGCTAGTTCTAGAAAAGTTAACAACAGGCTTTTTTGGATAATCAATTTTTATCTATCTATTCTAAGAATTTGCCCGGTATCCATCAGCACGGCATCCAACAACTTGGGTTACAGAGCGAGACTGAGCCTTGAGTCCCATGAACTGCCGAGCTGTTTCCCAGCGCATGGCACAAGGGCACGTTTCCCGCATGCCAAATGAAGGCATAGGGGCTTTTCCAACTCCGCTGTTACGCTGGGACTCGCGGTTGGAGACCTGAAGTGGCGCTCTCGGTTTCTAACCAGGGCGAGTATTGTCAGCATTTCCCATAATGGCTGTGGCTGGTAAGGAACTCACCTGGAGGAACCACTTCTGAGTCTGTGTTTCATATGGTTTGACCCAACGCACTGTAAACATTTTGGAAAATTTGGGTTAATTTGGGGCTGTCCTCTCTCAATTTTATAGTTGCTGCGAGTCGAGCCGGCACACATGACCCTGCCAATGTTTTAGTTTGGGTTTGAGATGTTGATTTGGACACTAAAGTTCTCGGGAAAACCAGAATTTGCTGACCCAGAATGAGAGATGGTTGAAAGACAAAAGAAAAATGAGTGCAGGCTGAAGCGCGGGCTGTACACAAAATGAGGACGGTTTATGGCAGCGTTTCAGCACGCGGGCAAACAGATCAGGAGAAAAATCTGTTGCGTTTCCCTCCAAACCAGGTGAATATAACCAGCAGCCCTTGTAAAATCTGCTGGGGTTTTGGGCCAGTATGCGTGGGTCATTACTCCAGAGGCTTCAGAGAGGGCTAAATAACCAGGATCTTTTTTTTTCCTAATCTTTCTACTAAGCCCGACCAGTAATTCTATTAAGAAAAATAAGGCAAGCTGTAATGTTTGAGTTTAATAAGCGAAACACAGCAAATATGTGAACAGAACTTCTGACTTAATATTCTTTAACAGATGTTTTATAAAGTACAGATTTAAAAGATTTGCCTGTCTTATTGTCCTGGCTGTTGCCATATTATATGGCTACGTTTTCAGTCCCAGATTTTCCCAGCTGTAACAGTTAAATAGCAAGGGGTATAAGTCTGGATACTGTAGGCAAAATGCCCAAAATTATTCTCTCCCATGGAAAAACACCCCGGTATAAAGGCGGTGATGAGAAGGTGGAGTTAATCCTTTTGGCACAGGAATAATCTCCATACTCTTAAAAATGGATATGGTCATTTTAATGCACACTATTTTATGAATGATGCTTTAACTGTGCTGCCAATTAGCAGAGCCTTAAAAATACCTCGCTTATACAGGCCTGATAACTGTCTTTCTTAACCTTTAACTGACCTTTTTTGTTTTTGCCATGCTCATAAACCAGCATATGAACTATCAAAGAGAACGGCACTGAACATCGATTCGAATGTTATATATTAAAAAAAGGAAAAAAAATACCGAATAAAAAGGAAAAAAAAAAAAAAGGAGAAAGGAATGAAACCCAGCTGGTCAGCCAACTTTTCAAAACCATAAGCAGAAAACATGCTCTTCTAATTGGACAGAGAAGACAAGATCTGGAATAGGTGCAATTTTATTACTGCAACAGCGATTCGCATAGCCCACGCTCTTTTCAAAGCACGAGCCCCATGGAGTTTTATCGGACATCTGGAGCGGGGCTCTGGCAAGATGCTGAAGGACTCGGGCTCCCATTGATCTCCGCACTGGCAACAGGCGCTCCAGCCTTGCAGAGGCAAGCTCTCTCCAAACGGTAATGGATGAAGTATTTTGCTCAAAAGTGTACAGAGAAGGATATTTTTACTTTTACCCAAGAGGTATAAGGCGTATTTCAGAGATTTGGTCCCGAGACCCTGCGACTCCACAGCAAGTCAGAAATGAGACGGCTGACAAGAGCAGGCTATGGCAGCCAATCTAAGGCTATTGAGTTTTTCAAACACACCTAAAATAGACTCTGCTATATTTCATCTAAAACTGTGTGTATTTAAACATATGGCTAAGGGAAGAGATATATGCAAAGGCTTATGCACACACAATGTTTAGCATCTACTTTCAAAATATATCTCACAAGAATTTCAGGAGGCCCCAAAATAGCAAATATTATTCGCTTGATTATTAACATCTTCTCCTTTTATACCAGTCAGTTGAAAAGTATGCAATCACTGGGTATTTTTGGTGGCCTCTCAATCATGTCAAAGATCATAAGACAAGCAGATGGTGTACATCTGGGCTTACCCAGCAGTAAGGAAAATATCTCCAGCACAGGTAGAATGATAAAGACGGGACTAAACAGACACCATTCCTTTTGGACCCAAGGAACGGGATTAGTCCTGTGTTTCTATTTACCTGTCTGGAGCAGGATGACCCGGGGAGGTACAACAGCAAACAGCACTTATGACGTGAAGCAAAAAGAAGCCTTGCAACATCTCCTTCACAGCCCTCGGCCGCGCCACCGGATTAGGCTGCCCCGGCTCATTTAACGCGGAGTCGAGAAGGAAGAAGTTAATGGAAGAGATTTGCAGGGAGGAGATCGGGGTGAGCCTCCCTGGGATTTCAGCGGAGACGTGACGAGGGGCCAAGCCACCCCATAGCATCAATCACCAGCAGAACGCTGTTCGTCCCTGCAGACCCGCATCGATTGGCCCTGAGAACCTGCCCCAACCTCTCGAACATTATTTAGGTTTGTTTTGGCCACATGGTCAGAGTTCATATGAGCAACAAGTTTATGGCCAAAGTCTGCCCCGAAGCGCCGTTTTGCCCACTTGCACAAGAGCAAAATATCGCCCTTGGCTTGGCCTGTCCTCAGGCTGCTGAAGCTCTGCGTGAGTTTTTAGAAGCAGTCTCAAAAACCAAAAGACATTTAGGAAGATTATTAGTAAGGGTCTGCTGCCATTCTGCTGTGAAGAGGGCTTATCTGGATATAAGGGATGAAATTAGCAGTATTTATTATTCACATCAGATGCAACTATGTGCGCTGTAGCTCCTAACACCAAACTTTAACCTTTTTTTCCATAAAACTGTCTTGAAAGAGACCGATCACCTTCCTGCTTGAGACATCCGGAGTCTGTCACTAAAAGTCTGAAAAGTTAAAAAAGTGTTACTTTCCATCATTAAAACAGTACTATCCTTATACTGCATGGAAGCCTCTATTGTAAACGCTAGGATGCAACTAACTCTGCATACAGACTTACAGGCTCGGCAGCTTACGGAGCACTCGTGCGTTGTACCCAGGATCTAGATGCCATGCATAGTTCGTTTGTTCCTTCTTTTCTTCTTTACTTTTCTTCCCCCCCTGCCCCGAAATACCAAAATATCAGATAGCTGATGACAGGGAAGAAATGTTAACACTGTAGTTTGGAAGTTTTTAACCCTTGCCTTTCATCATCTAACACTTATTCAGTCTCATGCCCCTTGCTTCACTGCTTCAAAACCTCCCGTACATACCAAGGCGATGACCACAATGTAAGCTTGTGCACTGACTGATTAGATTTAATTAGATGGATACTTTGTTCGACTGATCTTTCAGCTATAGAAAGTATTGGGTTACTTAACCATATCGGTGAAAACATTGCTTGCATGTTTGAATGCGATGGATGTGCGACACTGTTCCACATTAAAAAGTGCAATAGTTGGCGAAGTTTTAATGGATGAAGTGAGATATATAAAGATCTGTTTTAAGTGAGTTTGTGTCCCTGGAAAGTTGTCTCATTTTTTCCATTAGACCAGTCAGTTTAGGGAAACGCGATGCCTCCGTGTATGATCCTTGTCCTGCCTATGTTCTTAAACAATCACCACTACCTTAAACTATTCTTTTTTTTCCTTTTTTTTTTTTTAAATCTTGCTTCTTTCCAGTTTTGCCACCGTGTGTTCTTGCTATTCGCATCCCACCGCCAGTCCTCGGCGCAGCAGCTCGCAGCGCAGAGCAAGCTGATGTGTTTTCATGGGACCGGTTCCAGTGGCAAAGCACCAGTCCATCGATCAGGCGCCGAGCAGCCCGATAGCGCGCTGGCACGGAGGGCAGCAGCCTTCGGCTGCCTTAACCAGCGGGGCTCTGGCAAAGCACGAGCAAAGGATCACAACTGAACTCTCTGGCATCGTCGCCTTTCCTCAGTTAAAGTATAAGAATGAGTGCAAACCCCACGCTCTCTGCAAACACAAGGAGCTCTGCTGTTAATAAGAGGAAAGCAAAGCCGACGTACAACCGATTCCTTTGAAGAAGTCTACGGGCTAGGTCAGCCTGGCAAAGGAATTCCTCGTACGGCTCTGCTGGCAAACTACTCTACTGTAACTGTACCTTATACAAATAAAAAATGCTTTTGCCAATAAAGTTCATACTAGGTCCCCCAAAGCAACGGGTTGTTTTGACAGAAATGCCTTTAACACTGAGCCTTTTGCCAGTACACAAATGCTGTACACAAAATGACAAATTTAGAAGTAATACATAATGTCATTACTTGAACTAAAGTTTCTGCTGTAGCCACGGTTCAGATTAAACGCTAATTTGAAAGATGACGCTTATTTTACTTCTCCTTCGGATTTATCTTTTTTATCTTTTATTACTTTTTAGTTTATTGTTTGTTCTTCACCCAGGCCTTGTAACTCGCAACTGAGATGAAGTCTGTTATAAAACTTTCAGTTTAATTCAATACTCAGAGCCACATAGGCTCCTGCTTTTAAAAAAACAGCTCCATATAATTATTATCATCTCAGTGATACCCAGAGCTCAGCTCCCCCGGTCAATAATTAGTGCGATTGTAGCTTAATACAATTTTCTTTTTTCCCTGAAGCAAATACGATCTTTTTAGATCAATTTGTAGATTGTTACCCTAGAGGAGGACAACAACGTAAACAAACGCTTTTTTTAATACCATATTAACTCATTTAATTTGCACACAGATAAAAGCGTGAAAATATTTCGTTTCGCCGGCGGAGGGACAGCCTCGTACCCAGGCGAGCTTCGCTGCCGCGGCAGAGCAGGGCTGGGTCTGGACTAGTGAATAGAAAAAACCCACGCGAAACCTCTGTGCCGAAAATCAAACCCACATGTGGCGTTAGTTATTTACGCACTGGTGGAAGGCCCCAATTCTTTGCCGTAGCGCCGCTACTTTCTGCTTCAGTGGAACTAAGCTGCTTTAACCTGGCAGCCCCGAGGAAAGGGAATCCCTGCGTGGCATACGGCCACCGCCTCCTCCGCTGGCTGGGGGACAGTGGGCACGGAGGGAAGGTCCCAGGGTCCTGGCATGGCCAGGCTGCCAAACCAGCCCTTGGGAAGCGCTGGCAGCCCGCAGAGCAGCCTCGTTACAAACTCATCCCCATCTTGCACAAACTTCTCTACAGCCAGGCCAGGCTGGCCACGCAGCTCCTCTGGGTCCCTGGCCATCGCCAGTCCCACACTTGGCTATTTCACAAGTCAAAAGTTCCCCAGGACAGCAGCGCCTGCCAGACCACGTCAGATCTGGAGGAGGATTCACTCCACAGAGCCCAGCAGAGGACACAGTAGCTGAACACTGAATTAAGTTTATTAGGAGGAAAGGGAAGGCGAAAGAAGAGACCAGGAGGAAGGGGGCGAAGCCGCGGATGCCTGGCGTGGGCTCTAATACAAGGAGCGAAACACAACTGTTAACCACAAAGCAATGCATATGAGCCACTTTTATCACCAAACTCTGTTTGCTCCTCGTATGTATTATGCAACTGAAGCTCCTAAGCTCCGTTTCAGTCAGGTTACTGCCCTCTTACACCAGCGCTGTGGGGTAAAGGGGACAGAAACCAGGCAAAAGTAACTTTGCCTAACTTGACAGCTCCTTCAGACAACTGCAGAGGAGCCCAACAGTCGCCTGCAATCCCATCCCCTGCCTCTGCCTGTGCTGCGGGGGTATGAACAAAGGCAGCAACTTAATGAAAATTCAATGTTACAAAAACATTTTATCTATATGAAGAAGACAGGGTATGACTGTACTTAAAACACAATGAGCAATGTGTTGCACAGACACGTTTTCCCATTGCCGCTTCCCCTACTCTTCTGCATACACATTTCTAATGACAATTCCTAGTTTAATGATTTGGGGGAGTTGTGGGTGAATCAGCTATTTATTACTCAACATATCTAAGAAAACACCATTGTGATGGACAAGGGAGAAAGGAGGGGACCTCCAAAACCAGACAGGAAGTCTGAATACAAGGGACAGCTAAGTGAGACATGTTAACAAGCCAGTGCCGCAAAAATTTTACTTAATTTAAGAGGGATTCATAAGAGTACCGTCTGGGAACACCTAAAGAGCCCTTCTGCAGGCTGGAACAAGGGTGTGCAAATGCATCTTTGCCTAGACACCTTGCACATGACAGTACCTTGACTTACAGCATAGGTGTGCTATAGGAGAACAAATTTGTTTACAACAAAATTGTGGGACTGCCTGCATACAGATAGTTTTCTATATCTTGTTTGCAAAGTATACTTGGTATTCAATGGCTTTTTTGGGAGACAATATTCATCAGTCAACTGAAGCACATCATTTTGAATCATGAACATCTCTGCAGCCAGCAAACAGTTTAAAATCTTGAAGGAGTCTCCCTACTACCACCATGTGCCCGTTCCTCCCCAGAACGTACGGGTCTGTAACTCCTGGGACACCCGTTAACTCAGAGCAGGAGAATCATTCGCACATGGCTGTTGGAGTCATGATTTTGCCACAGAGATTTTGCTAAAGGAATTTTCAGATCTCGGAAATTAAAGGGGAGGATATGTCGTATTCACACACACACTCTTACCAGTATAATCAGTATCAAGCATGGACCACTCACCTCAGAAATTAATATAACTCCTTGAGACCATTCTGCAGGAGACTACTGTTATAATTTACTCCCATTTTGCAGGGAGGGAAACTGAGGCATGCATGTTCAGGATCAGATTTTCAGCCCCAGTCGCTGTGAGAGGGGCTTCCCGAGCACCCGGAGCCCACCCGCACGCGTCCGTGCCACGTAGCACGAGTCCAGGTACCGAGATCCTCCCCACGCAACGTGGCCAGGACGTCTGCGGCCAAGGCATGGTCTAAAGCCAACTTGCTGGTGTCCCCAGCCACTGCCTCTACCACAAGGCCACGTTTCCACTACAGATTACACTCAGACCATTAATCTTTAAAAGAGCAGAATTTGCCACTAATGCAATCGGAAATGACAGTAAGAAAGGCTCCCATTAATGAGAGCCAGCTTAATATAACAACTGACTTCTACATTTCTTATCTGAAAATACCTCCCCTGGAAGCTGTGGATACATTACGGGTTTAAAAAGAATTACTAATGCATTAATTCTTGTCAGATTTGTAGTGTCCTAACCCACAGCTGCTTCACCCACTGACGTGGGTAATGTTAGTGAGAACGATATAATTTAGTAAATGAGGGCCCGACTGTGCACTGTGCACTTGGGCTGTTATTTGGTCCCGGCGTGAGCAAGGGATACCCGCTCAGGCATTGAGATTATCATTAAACAAATTTCTAGGGTCTTTGATCTGAAAATTCAACGCTTTTCTTCTTTGCTATTTTGCGTTTATGCTAACGCAGACTTACGTGTCTACTTTTATGTAGTAAAAGCAGCCATTCCTCTTTATCCTGTGTGAATCTGGGTGGGCTAATGTTAAAATGGCAAGTGTGGAGTGGAGTAAAAGTGCAGTCGGGGTTTGGGGATTAAATGCTGACTTTGAGAATACACTGAAAATCATCCTGTGTTGTGGCAAAAAATGATTAAGTGGATATTTGCAAACGCATGGGTTCTCAGGGAGCCAACTGGCTGGGGATGAAGGCAGCTATCGTACGCAGGATGCTGGCGTTGCACATGCATGTGAGCGGATCGGCCCGACTCAATCTGGGAACCTTTGCATGCACCCGCTGCAGCCCCGGTCCCGAGCGTGGCTGTGCCGCTGCCTATTCCCTAAAATAACTGGTCCGTGCATGGGAAGACCACGAAAGCCCAGCTCCTTCCCTACCACAAGGCAGAAAGAGAGTCTCTTCCATCACAGGAAAGGAGAGAACATCCTGACAAATGCCTGCGTTTTGGACGGGTGACAAAGCTGTCATGGGAAAGAGGCGGCAGCTCCCTTCGGAGACGGGAGGTGGGGAGCGGGATCAGGAAACTTCTGAGCTCTTCTGGCAGCCCAGGTCTGGCGCCGGGCCACCAATCCCCCACTCCTCGCGGCAGATCAGTGCTTAAACACAAGCAGATTGACACTGAATGCTCGGTGGCTGCTCCGTGGTTCCTATGAAATGTATTTGGTACTCGGAGACCTGAGCCCGTTGGAGAGCTTGCACAACCCATATTCACCTCCATAATTAGCACAGCCTGGTACCTCGTGGGCTGTTTCTGCACAGACCAAGCCCCAGCTCAGCCTGGAAAGTCACCTCTCCCACCGGCTCCAGAAGGTGCCTGCAACAGCCTGGAGAAATGCCTCGGGGGGCACGCTGCAACACCTACTCACTGCCGCTGGGCTGGCTCTGTGGCGTCCTCCTCAGCTATCCTCACACACATCATTCACCTTTCTTTATATAGAGATCATATGGGAAAGGGGCTGTGTGTGCATACGGAGGGTTGGGAGGAAATTAAACTGGAACTGGGACAAAGATCTTTTAAAGCACCGTGTTGCGTGCCCCGTTCTTGGGTTCTGTAAATCGTGACCTGCCATATGTTAACCTGATACAGTCCTTCACGTGCACCTCCCCGCTCCAGGAGTCAAAGCCTTATCCCGTGGGGAGACGATCAACTTCCAGCCTTCCCAGGTAATTTGTACATTTGAGTTTCGCTCTCCATAAAAATTGTCAGGATTTCATCTTACTTACTTAATTATCCTCTGCTTGGAGCTCCATCAGGTGCCTGGCCTTATGCCTGCTTTTAGGAGTCTCAATACCAAACATAACCAGGGGGGACAGGCAAGTACCTCCAGAGAGAAAATGAGAACACCCAAATGCGTGGCCTGTACGGAGGTACGTGCTGCTTACGGCTTGCAGAAGTAGTAATATATGTGCCCGGACAGTAATTTTACCCTGGTCTATTGATTAAAAAACAGACTGTTTCTCTTAACTCCTCAAGTTTTTAGTATGTTCTTTAATGGTGCAGTTTGATTTATGATGTTAATGGCATTCCTGCTCCAACAGTGGATTTCCAGTTTCTAAATATGCATATGAAAATGTTCTAAGAAGAAATATTTTCATAAACGTTAATACTAATAAAGTCACCAGTACCAGTAAGCAATGAACTTCACATGCATGATTTCATGGGTATTTTGTACTTAAATGTTTTTAAAACTTTGTCATACTCCTGCTGCTACCAGCCTGATGCACCACTGTCTCACTCCATTCTTTGACCGTGCAAACTCCCAAGTTTTGATGGTGTAAAACTGGAGTAACACAGTGACGAATCAGGCCCTAACACAAAGAGTACACTGTATACTTTTTTATTGTATAATTTATTGTTTTTTCCACTGAGCTGGCTATATTGTTTTATCCATTTGCGTGACAGGATGTCTAGGAAACAGCTGAAAGAATTATTTGCAGTGAATTTAAAACACACTGGATTAGAAAGATGCAGACACAAAAATCTTTGTTAAGCAAATAACAGGGCACTACCCTTGTGTCAGATTGGGAAACTTAACTCCTTCACATCACAAACTGCACGTATGATAGGTACAACAGCTCAGCCTCCTTTATGGCCTGTGCTGATGTCCCTGACCTAGCTTTACCTACATGAAAGCTAGGCACGCGGTCAAAGCCAGTTCCCCGAGCTTTCCCAGGACACCAGTGGACAGACAAACAGCCTTCCTATCCCGAACACAGCTCTGAGCATGGGTTGGAGCTGTCTTCTCCAGCTGCATCCGTCTCTCTCCACCGATGAAAAACACACGCACGTGACTTCTTGTGACTAAAGACCTAACTCTGAGAAAACCAAAGGAGGATTTCCCTTTCAAACCTGGAGGATAAATCTCATTAAATTAAAGAAAACAATCTGGTAAGAATGAAACCACAGATATCATCGTTGAGAAAACAAGAAGAGAAGAGCCTAAAGGCTGCAAAAAGGCAGGTATTTCGGAGGTAGGCTCCAAAACCTGATGTCAGAACTGCAAGTGCAACGGTCCAGTGCAAGCAGGGGGTACAAATAATGTGATTTTTCACATATCGCTGCACACGTGCAACAAACAAGTCCCTGAGGGTTAGCTTGAGGGTGGGGTGGCCTTTCCTTCAGGTTTGCAACATTTTGTGAGTTTAAGCAGGACAATGGATATCATTTGTACATCGTTTCTGGAGGTTTATCATAAGGAAGTGAGCCCTCAAACCAGCTTCAGGCTGTCTCACTGCTTACAGTCAAGACTGAAAGCCACAGCCATGCTCCATTTACTGCTCCAAAGAGCCTTTCTCTGTGGCCAGCCATAACCCACCGGAGGACACGGGCACGCCGAGTGGCATTCGCCCAGGGAGTAGTCACCCGCATCTAATACTGAGATCTTCAGAGCCACTTGGTGCTTGCATTTTGGATGGGAACATTCCTCACACATTTAATTAGACCGGAACTTTGATGTACTCAAGTGTCCTGGTCTGGGACACAAGGAACAAGATCCCACCTGAGCTCACTGCTATTGCGCAGCACCCAAACTCTGCTCCCCAAAAGGACCCACCCCAGCAGTGCACAATTCGGTGGCTGGCAAATACATGTATATATTGGAAATGCGGACAAGCCATAAGCCAAGGGTTACAGTGTACTTGTCTCTAAGAAGGTTTCTCCACAGTTAATGCTTAATCAAATTTGTTTTAACCGCTGCAAGTTATTGGCCGGCAATTTTATTTACCATCGACGTCCATTTTGATCTTTTTAAAAATGAGATCTGTATTTGCGTCACTGAAAAAACATCCAACAGCATTGCTTAAGACTTCAATAATCCTTAGACTTGTTTCCTTTTAACCCAGAAAGGGAAGTTTTTGAAACAGTAACACCAGCATTTACAAAATACAGGGTTTGACATCCACTGACTAATTAATCTTGACACATTATTGCCATTTCATGGAAGAGGAAACTGAAACACAGGCAAGTCCCCAAACCTAAGAGCAGGTCAAAGGCAAAATTGGGATTAGACTTCATAAAAGCTGATTTCTCCACTTGACATAGACTCCACATCTAACTTTACGAAAGACCTTTACGTTTTGTATTTGTATCAAATTAGAGCAGACTTCTGTAAGAAAAGTCATCCTAACAGCTACTTAATTTCCTCCATTGCTATTCATAGCAGCCCTGCAAAAAGTCAGCAGTGTATTATACAACAGTGTAGGTTTAGTGGCAAGAGTTTTAACAGGCTGGACAGTCAATATACATAGAAAATGAAACATATGCCAGACTCTGAACTATGGAAATCACAGGAGCCAACAGAACTGTGTTGTGTTACGCTAGCCAGGAATCTAACTCAATAGCTGCTACAAATATATACTAAATAAAAAACGGCAACGAGCTCTGCTGCATAAATAGCATCTTTCTACACTGGCATACTACTCACCAGCAATTGGTCGCTGAAAGACAACTGAAAGCATGCTTTTGGCATTGTCTTGAAAAAATGTGACTGCCCAGAAGAACGAGATGCAAATACATCCCTTTCCTTGTGCAGACAGTTGTGCACAATATATTAGAGAAGTTCTGTCTGTTTGGGGTTTTTTCTTTTGGGTACCTCATCAATTCTGCAGATAGGTGCGACAGCACCGCAACAAAGACTGAGGGCTGTTGTGTTATAGCTCTACGACTTGTAATGTGAAAATGGAAGTGCCATTGGGGGTACCTGCTCTAGAAATGCAATCAAACTGGCAATAGTAGGTAGGGGACTGAGTTCATTCCCTACAAATTCTTGACCAAAATCCTACTTCCAGTCCAAGTGCTGCCTTTGGGCTCCTCTTCAGAGCAGGGATACCGCTTTTGTTTCTGTGATGGAGAGAGCCAAGCTTGGAAGCGAGTGCTTCACATGGTCCCAGACCTTAGAGCAGGTCAGCACTTCACCATCCTTGGCTTCCAAAACTTATTTTTTTCTTTTTCCCTCCAAAGGAAATTAGAAGGTTCATTCTTATAAGATTCATAATTCACCCTTTAATTAACTTGCAGTGATTTAGGACATTGCTCACACAAGCCATGCCTATGTTTAGAAGGTGAACACCCCAGATTCCCCTTGGGGACAGGAGCAACACAGTTTTTAAAACAACTCTCCCGGGCCATAAAGTCTGTAAACAAGTTCAGATACAGACAATTGATGTCTACCACCAATTTCTCCCAGTTTCTACAAGCTCTGGACCAGACACTTTAATACGACATTTGTATGCCTTACCAGAAGAGAGCTCAAAAAGTGGTTGTAAGATCCACCACACTACAAAGAGGTGGGAAAAAAAATACATATATAAAAGAAAATATTTAATAACTGGAAGCCATTTCCTTTGTCACCCCTCTTCTTCTCAGAAAGATGAGTTGTTCCACAACCATCAGAGCAAACAAAGCCTCGTTTCCTGAGGATTTGCATCGCATGTCTTCATTCCTCCCAGGACAACATCCTGAGCTTCTCCCCCAACTCCTTTATGATTCATCTTCCCCTTGCCTGCAATTCCTCCCTTCCCGACCTCTGGCCCTCACATCTGGAGGAGCGAGAGGCAGCTTGCGTGTGGCTGCTTCCAAGCTCTGTGCCTGCTGACGGACGCGCCGGACAGACAAAGGTGAGGCTCACCCTGCCGATGTTCCTCCTGGGAGGATATGGATGGGGGTGTCTCTTCCCTGCTCAGCCACCATTTTCAACGAAAAAAAGTAGAAACATGGTGTCTTTGAGAGCTTTTATCTGTCTGTCATACTGGAATGAAATTAACCAAAGGGATAAATGCTATGTGAGCATTACCTAAGACAGAGGGGAAGCTGTTGCAGAAACCAAGCTACAGTATGAAAGAACTGAGAGGCACAGCTGGGGAAACCACTTCCACTTCACAAATTATCCCAGTCCCCAAATGAATGAGCGGAGTGAGTCCCCGGGTCTGAATTTAGCAGCCCGTATCATGCCCCGTCCCTGCAGCCCACTGGTACCGGTACCCGTCTCTTCGAACAAAGGGAAGAGCACAAGAGCTTTTCTATGCAAATCCCTTGAAGGATGTTTCCCTGCCCCAGGAGGTGCGGGGAGTTCACGGCTTAGGGAAAGGGCTACACCGTAGAGCTTAGAAATCGAGGTAAACAGAGCTGCATTCACCCCAGGTACAGAACAGTGAGGGCTGGTCTTCAACACATCGGCAACTTCAAAATGTCTTTCAGTGGCAACCTGACAAGGTTGTGTTTCAACAGGAATATGTTATCTCTCTTTCCAAGGCTGGGCAGGACACTTCCTAACAGACAACTCAACAGGCCCCAACAAGTGATTAAGTAAGTTAGGTTTGAGGGGTATTTTTTTTTTCTTTTCTGTTCCAACATCTAAAGCCCATACTCCGGAGTCAGTTGAAGCAAAGACCTTGCTCCAGCAGTGCTGATAAGGACAACACGCCCTCACAGGTGGAGCTCACAGGCAAAGAGCTGGATGGGAAAGCGGATATCACCGCAGAAGCAATGGCTTCGCCTGCACCGATGCCAACAGCGTGTTTCTGCTGGAGGAACAGGATGAGCGTGGAAGGAGCCTTCGCCACGCAGTGGGCCGAGGATGGTTTATGGGGATGGCAGAATGGATGTGGTTAAAATTTTAATCAGGATGACATGTGTTGTTGACATATGGCAATGCACCACCATCTGGATTCAGAAACAGACCTGGGTTTTCAAGCTGTTGCTGGCCAAAGCCAAGAACATTGCTGAGGTGCTAGGTCAGACTGGCTGGGAAGGGTTCTGCCAGCAATCCCGCTTGACACAGTATTGCTTTCATTAAAGCAGCCTGCCCGCCTACCCATCTGAGGTGAAAGAGGGATAAAGTCCATGAAAGGTGGAAGAAACAGCGAAAGAAAAGGTCAAAAAAGGAGCTGAGCTAATGCACCCACTTTCTGCCCTGCTTCAGCTTCTGCAGCGTACTCAGGTTACTCAACTGCAGCCACTCATTTTGTGGTCTTGTAGGGTAAGCAATGTCTTCGGCTCTCGGCAGGAGCACTGCAGTTCAGTTCGAGGAGTTTCTGCCTGCCTCCCGAGCAGCAGGCATCCAGCACAAGAACAAAGCACCTGAGGTTCAATTCGCTTAACCATTTGATTTCCACTGCAAGCCAAGCATGTGCTGAGTTACCTTCAGCCAAGAGGGGAAGGAAAAGAGAGAGGGAGGAAAATGTAAGCCACGTTTCTGTAGACTGATCTAACAAAGTAACAAAAGCAAACGAAAAAGAAAATTCCAAGACAACTCTTAAAGGCTTAAAATGTCAAAGCCGCTAACATTTTATCCTAGCAGAATTCCTCTGGGATTAGCTTGGCTTTACAGGCATAATAAAGTGTTTTACAGTTCCTTTATTTTACCCATCCCATTTCTCTGTTTTATTTGCATAACACTCTCATCAATTAGTGCATCTCTGTTTGCTCTCAAACAAATCCAGCGTTCATGGCTAAAACTACAGCGCAAGAGAGACACCCAATAAACTCCTGCAGGTTGTGAGCCGTTGCCTCACTCGCATCTGATACGCCGCTCATTTGGAAGGGTTCGACTCTCAGCTTCACTGACCTGAATGCAAGTTGCAGGGGGAAAGGAGGGGGGCTCAGCATCTCTGAAATTTGGCTCCAAATCATTATGTTGCCATGAAACGTGCCTTAGCCTAACAAAAGCCATGGATTCGGATATACTGGGAAGCATTGCACTGCGTAATGTCTTACTCTGCGGACAGACCAAGGAAGCAACTTGCGAGCCAGCTTGAGATCAACAGCAGAAATTCCTCTTTCCTTCAGCAAAGCCAGGCTTTCATCCTCTGTCTTCAAAGGTATTATCTATAAAATTCTCAACTACGAGGCTTGTGTAATTTCACTCTAACTCTCGAGAAACAGTAAAAATGAAATTCTAGAGTTCTTATGTGTGTCTTAACAAGACACCATTCCCCTAAATGCTGCTCCCCAAGAAGAAACTGAGTTGGCACCATGACCTCCACCTTTCTTTTGTTTTGCTTAATGTTTGAAAACTCCAAACTTCAGAGCACAAGAGGATGAATTTATGATATGGGAGGCATCTAAGTGCAAGCCCTAAGAACAGAGACACAATTAACAGCTAACATGTGCATATTCCTCCTTTTGCAATGCAAGAATACAGCTATATTTTAAAGTTTTGTTAAGCAGTATTATATAGGACAGATCCCATATAGCACTTTCTATTATAAATTTAAATATGAATGGGAATTACATCACATTTTATTCTACTTCAAGTTCATTTTTGGAAAGCCACAAACAAGTTGGAGATTAACATCAGTCATCCCAGACTTCAGACAACACTGCTACAAGCTGGAAAGGATAGATATTAAAATTTATGTTCACCAGTTGCAAAACTATTAGCTAGTTTGGAATGCACATACACATTTTGTGCATATCCACCCTAAAAAGCCATAACGTTACGTTCTGCATGCCGATATAAAATTTGCAACTACTCCCTTTTAGATATTAATTTCAGTGAAATAGTTAGCCCTGGTGCCTGGAGAATGCAATATTAAAAGAAGTACTTTATTTCTCAATCTATATAAAGAAGAGAACTATTCCCCTGAAAAATATCCCCTTGATATGTTTCGTAAATAGGTTAATACAATTTGAAATTAAACTTGATTCTGCGGCATGATATTATAATGTCAGAAATTCATTCCAGAGGAAAAGCTGGCATTAATCACCGATTCCAGAATATAGTTACTATTTCACCGTAGAGCAGTAACGCCCGCAGAACGTTACACAGTCCACACGAACAGGAAGATGCTCGCTACCCCAAAGGGTTGCTGTCAACGGCTTAACTAAGCCCTGGGAGCACCCTTAACTGCAGGCTGAGAGAGCGGTGCCATTGACTTCCATCACAGCGCTGGATGCGAGCAGTGTTAAGACTTACGAATTCTCTGGCCAGGCACGCTCCGAGTATGACAACAAACAAAGCATTTTCAAAGGCTCACACAAAAATTTAGACGAGTTAAAAGAGGGCTGGTTTGTTAAAAAACCTCTATATCCCAACCTTGCACTCTCTTGGATTTTGTTGAAAGCCGGGGAGAAAGAACACCTCTTGGAAAAGTTAGAAAGTGATTATGATTCTCTTTTGGCTTTTATTTTAAGGATCACAAGTTTACCCCAAAGTTGTGTTTTACTTCTGTTATTTTACAAACATAAAAATCTCAAAGAAAACAGAACTGGATGCATTATTTACTCAGTCATCAGCCCTTAAATATCACTTACCGAGGCATAGCCACCTCACCTTTCTCCTCAGGCATCCACACTCCCACTTATCCACTTTCCTCCATTTTAACCTTGTGTCAATGTTTTCTATCTTCTTTTTCCTTTCTCTCCTTCTCTCTGCTTCCCTCTCATTCTTACTACAGTTATTACTTAACCTTCAGGTACCCACTTAAGCAACCCACCAAATAGCAATAATGATCACACGGAGTCAATAGTGTGGTATGTAATCACCTTGCCTACTGTGTTAATGTCAGTTATCTTTTGCTAATGTACATGACATGCTTTATCTTTGCAGAGTGGCAAGAGCAAATTACTGTTTGTTTGGGATCAGCTATTGTTCCTGCACCTCGGCTTTTTTTCAATTCTTAAAGTGGTTTTTTTTTAAAGTAAAGAACAACACATTAACACGTGAAAAAAAAAGAGAGAGAGGTAATACAAGATTCTCCTATCACATCCATGGAAACTCGTCCCTGAAGATGATGGAGTTACACTGGTCCAATGATACTCCTGTGACAGCCACACTGTATAACAGCTTTAGCTGTGCCACATTATTGCCTGGATGCTACCCAGAGACAGGGCATACCACCTACAGCCCTGTGTTTCCCTACAGGTTACTTTTTCTCACCCCTTATTTACTGTTTTTTTGTTGTTTTGGGGTTTTGGTTGTTTGGGTTTTTTTGATAGCTTTCTTATTTTTTTAAAGTACCAAACCCCAGGTCTTTCCTGAGGGAGAGCACCCCATGCAGAGGCATGTACTGCAAAGCTGGACACCGGACAGAGAGGATACATTGCAAAGCTGGATGTTCCCTGAAACCTATGTGCCAAAATGGTAACCCAAGGCAAGTTAAGTCTCTGGGTGTAAAGCTCATGTAATTTGTATTAACTTCTAACGCTCTCCTGGCCGTAAAACCACAGCTCCAGAGCAGGCATGCAGAGCCCCGGGTATTTCCCTGCTTGCTGGGGAAAGAGTTTGCTCTGAAAAGCCGGCTGTGGGGCAGCAGCGGACCCTCCGCGGTGCTGCAGTTATCTATGGAAGTGGAGTGGTTCAGTCATTTACACGGTAACTGTAATCTGCATAAACAGATTCTCCAAAATGTCCTCTTAGTACTTTCGTTCACTTTCATAATACCACGGGTATACCCAGCCAGCTCCACAGAGAGAAACAATCCAAATACACCGAGGGAAGAATAACTTATTTCACATTTCTGAATCCTGTAATGTTTGCTCTGAACATCTCCTATTCCCTCTACCAGAGAAAGAGATGGAAAGGGAAAGAGAAAGGGAGCGAGTGTGTGGATACACGTACAGAGAAACACACGCATTTAACGTGATGTCAAACCCTTATCTGGCCTTAAAAAACTGGCAGAAGGATTGACTTCTTTATAGCGTTAGACAATTAAAGCTACAAAACCTCAATTAAAAAACTGACAGAAGATTTTTTTACTTTGTTCTAGAAGGATATAAAACCAGTTATGAGGGAAAAAAATCTGCTTTTTACATGGCAAGTCCAAACCATAATTACTGCCACGCTTAATGTTACTGCACACCAGGATGACTCTAACTCCCATATCATTATTTTTTATTTACTATTTATTTTGCATTTTCTATTCTGTACTTGATAAGGCATAAAAAATCCAAATTAAATAATATAACATATCATTAATACGGTTTATTTTCCCCAAGGCCACAAACGCACCAAACCAGTTTGTTTACCCTTGGTTCATTCTCGCCTGTAGGCAATTCGGAGCTGGGACAATAGGAAGGAGTGGTGCACAGCACAGCCGGGACTCAACCCAAAATGGCACCTTCTGTGGCTACTTGCATCCCTCACGTGAAAAATCTAGCAACCTTATTCCTCAAAAAAAATTACGGTAGGCTTTTTTAATAAAGTAACAAGAAGATACGGGCCCTTTATTTCTCTTTGGCAGGTCAAATCTGAGATACAGCATGAGAAACGTGCACGCTCTTAGTGTGTTTGCCCTCGTTAGGCAGATTTCAAGATGCAATCCCAGCAAGGTCTCTGTTTTAGATCTTGGTGTTTAGCTACCACAGCAGTATCTGTCTTAGGAATATACAGGGTTGATAAGAGGGATAAATCCAACGGGAGCACTAAGAGGACAGTAATCGGCCTATGCTCTAATGGATTTTGATCCATTTGGGGGGAAATCAAGCTGCCTCTATGAGATGTAAAGGGCAGGAAAAACATGAGGGTAGAAGAGGTTTATGCCCATTATTTTGTGCTCTGGTAAGATGCAATCTCAGGGTTGAGGAAGATCGTTTCCCATTCTTTGCAAGCACATCCACCACCGCTCGGCAGGGAATGGGAGCCGAGCATTGGCCCGCACAGTCCACCCAGCAGCAAGCTCTGACCTCCCATCCCGCACAGTCCCTCCAGGAATGCTCTCCCCGCCTGGTCTCCCCACCGGCAGGAGGACTAGGAAGTGTTAACGGACCCCTCTGAAACCAGAAAGTTCTCAATACATGTGGGCACATGGTGTTTCTCTGACACGATGGGCATACTTGTTCTGGCCGGCTTCCAACTCTTGTAATTACATGCTGCTGACCCAACGACCCCTTGCAGTTTCCATAGGTTGTGTTAGTTTTCACTTCCTATGGTGTTGCTTTGCACTTTCCAAGAGTTACCACGTGCAGCTCCAGAGACATCTGCATTTTCCAGATGAAGCTACGGAAGGCCACTTACCTTCTCAGGGAAGCTTAATTAATTTATTACTGTAAAGTTGGTTTGGTGCTAGGAGGTGCTACTACAGTGTAAGATCAGTAACGACAAACCCAGGTAATGCTGGTTGTTTGAGGAGGAAAACCAATATTTCACATAGGTTCTCCTCCTTTCGGAGACACACCACGAAAAAAAAAAGTTTTCTTCTAGAAAGACTTTTTTTGCACTGATTCCAACCCCTCTGATGACCCCAGCTCAGCAGCGCGCAGCTCTGGGTGCTGCCTTTAACATGTGTTCAGTTGTTTTTCGAGGGAATAGCAATTAAACGAGAAAGCGGGATGCATAAGGCAGGTTGGGGATCTGCTGCAGGGAAGACAGGGTTAAACCAGCCCTGAGCACTATGGAGCATGTTTGAAGGAAGTCTCACAAAAGTAATTTTAACTCTCTCTGTCTCGCTCGCTCCCTCCCTCCCTTGCCTCTCCTCCCCGTCTTCTTCCCCCCTTCGTCTTCCTTGTTGTACGTTATTCCTCATTCTTTACATTGCGGTTATATTTATTCCTTGTTCCATTGAAGCTGTATATTAAAAGTGCCAGTTCCGAGCTTCTGCTGTACAAGGGGAAAGAAAGGAAGAAAAAAAAAAAAAAGAAAGGAAAAAAAGTGCTGGTATTCAGTTCCTGTGAGCTCTTGCTCACTTTGAGCACTGTTCCTATTACACAATAATGTGTTATTTTGTTGAATTTTGGCATCCATCTAGCTTGTCTGGTCAGGAGCCAAAAAATTAGAGTGTGTCAGTCCACCAGTTCCTCTGCAGAGAAGCGCTCCCCTCGCCCAGCGCGTGCTCCGCGCTCCTGGCCCCAGGCCAGCAAGGGAAATCCATTTTACATAAAGAACGCACAGAGCTCAAGTGCTCAGAGACTTTTTACCTACTAAAATAACTTTATGGACAAATGCCAGTCTGCGAGACACATGCGGCAGAGAACATTTGGCACCAAAAACAAGGTAAAGCGCTCCGCAGAGGTACCAAAGTTTTTCAGAAACGAGGAAATGGCTGTCAGTGCCGTCGTGGCACGTCACGTGACTTGGCACCGCCCGCCCCATTGGCCAGCCCCGCAGCTGAGGCAGCCGCCATGTAAGGAGCGGAGAGCTTCGCCCCTCGCTGCATTCTTAAAATGGCGGACCTGCCGCGCGCCCAGCGAGGCGAGCCCAGCCCCAGCCCCAGCCCCAGCCGCAGGGCTTTTTCCCCCCCCCCGTTTTTTTTTTTTTCCCCCCTCCTTCCCCCTCCGCTGAAGTTTTTATAAACCTTTACAGATTTGAGTAGAAACAGATTTCTCACAACTTGCTCTGCGTCTCAATTTCACAGCTCAGCATACACTCAGGCACTGTCAAAAGCTTGACAGCGTTCCAGGGAAAATATTAACTGTAAACTTTCCAACAGGAATTGAAGGCACACACAGCTCCCGTCAGGATGTCCCCTCCGCCAAGCGCGGGGAAGGCAATGTTTTCACAGGTTTCCAAAGCTTGCGCCGCCGCAAAAGCCGCCGCGACCCCCAAGATGGTCCCGCTTCGCCGCATCGCGGGTGCAATTAAGAGGGACGCCTCCTCTCCGGCGGTGAAGCACGCCGCGCGCCTCGCGCTCGCAGGCCGGACCCGTTGAACACTGCATGCTCTGATGTATAAATATTTGCCTCTGGCTAAAGTTCAAGCAGCCCTCTGTGGCTGCCAGACACAACAGAAAACCAACATCCAAGGGAAAGTGTTTACTGCAGCACTGGCCAAAGCAGCGACTGCCAGCGAGCAAGCCGCTCGCCTCGGCCCGGCCCGCGGGCGCTTATCACAAAGTACCTGGCCGGCCGCCACCCCGCGCCTGCCACCCTTCCCGGGAAATGGTTAATTTATTTAATGCGCTGGTTTGTCCTCGCCTGCACTGAGGGCCTGGCATGTGGGGTCTGTGGTGGCGGAGAGCGAATGTGTCTCTCCCAAGGCATTAACCCTTCGTTAAGTGAATGACGCTAACGCCACCAGTTAGTTCAGGCGCTTTCTGCCTAGCCCCGTTTCTGAAGTTGAGCTGTTCTCTTGGACTCGAACGCGCGCGGACGCGCACGCAAGCTTGCGGACAGCTACTCCTCTGCAGAGCCAACTGCCTATGCGCGCTGGAAAGAGACAACAGGAAAGCGGTCGCATACGGGATGTCTTTCAGCGGCAAAAATTAATAGATTTTGAAAAAATACAGCGCTGGTTGGTGATGCAACGCTGTTTAAGAGATACAAAAATAAATTTTCTCACCCCTCTCCCACCCTCCAAACCAAACATTACTTGGAGTCTTCACCAAATAAGGGTAGCTAAATCCAAGTAATTCAACTCATGAATCAGCAGCTTCGATATTCATAAAATCACTACAGAAAGGTAAGGGAAGGAGGAAAAAAAATAAACTAAGGGAACCCTACAGGAGGCCTGGCTGTCATCAGGGCTGTTATCATTGCGGTCATCCTTGAAACGGCTTCCCAATACACCAATAATCGTAGTGTTAAAATGCAGTAAATGAACACGCCAAGACCCTGCACATCTGACTCATTCGTGCCGTAAATGAAGCAGACTTTACTATGAACAAACAGGAAAAACTGTATTTTGGGAAAACAAAGAAAGAAAGAAAGTGGAATTACTAAGGAAGGAAGAAATGAAGGAATGAAAAAAAGGCAAGCAAGCCTTCATATTATAATTTAACTAAAATGTAAAGAGAGTTATACAAGTCATTATTCTAGTGTTGCCTTTAATATACACGTTTAAGCTGCTGAAATACTTGACTTTTCTCAAAGAGTGTATCTACTAAAGTAGGTGTTAGGTAGCAAGTTACATAGTCTGCTATAGCTCTAAACTGGAAAAAAATCTTTACTCCTTATTCCTCTCTTAGTCTAGGTTTAAAAAGTTGCAAAATCACTGTAAACCCCCACAAATAATCTATCAACTAATCCCATTTTCTACTCCGTTTTCTTAATGTGAGTCTTAACAACTCTGCTTGCCCTGTCCAACCTGACGGCAGCCCGCAAGCGGTGGGTGATGTCAGTGCCGTCGATCTCCTTTAGACCTAAGAAGCCCAGCATTAATAGTATCAGGACGAGCTTCCAGGAGGCCCAAGTGAATCATGTGAAAGAGGATCACAGAGGAATGTTCTGTTCCCACTGCGAACAAGACAGAATTAACTCTGAGATGCTTCCTTCTGCTGCCCTGTTTGTCCGAAAGGTCAAGACGATTAGCTGTTGTATACTCGGAACCGACCGTCAAAACAAAATGTAGGCTAAACCTGCATCTATTTTAAACAGACAAGAAGACACACTTAGGAAGGATCGTTTAAGATGCGTTTAAGGTGTTGTGAGTTATGATTTCTCATTCTGCTTGTTAGCTGCTGTGCAACCACAGCTGCCTGTTAACTTTTTATTATGTCAAGAAGATTCAAGGAGGGTTTTTTGAAGCACAATTACCTTTTTCTGGTAAATATAAAGAAAGAAACAAAGAATGTGGACAGAAGAAAGCAAGCCTGATGTTTAAGTCATCATACATTAAAAAAAAAAAAGCACGAGTACACTGGCAAGCTTAATTCATTACAACAATTATTCTATCAGGCGGATTTCTATGGAAGTATATACATTGTTTACCATAGTGAGGATTCCTTTACCAGTCCTATCTTTGAAGCCCAAAGATTAAAAAGCAGATACACTGAAAGCATTAAAATTGTCCAAGTGCTTTGATACGGTGTTTGTCTACATTATGCAGAAGAAAAGGTACTTACCAGATCTTAATTGACTATATATTTAAGAATGATCACAGCAACATATTCACCATATTACCAACGGGTATGAAATGTTACACCCAATAAATGTTGTGTGACACGTACCTAATGGGTATTCTAGCATGCTCAAAGAGTATAAAACAAATACAGAAAAAAATTTCATCCAATTGTATCTTTTTCATTGAGCATCAATGTAAATATAGACTGAAGCAATCAAAATGTTGGAAATATAAATATTCCTTTTAAAGCCACTGAATCCATCACTTTACTAGGAAAGGCTTAGCTATGTTATTTGCAATTCCCTCATTGCACAACAATGTACATTACTGTCTGTAAGCTCTAATTTGGCATGGCGCATCATTAATGACCTGAATGGTGGCTGTTTCACACATACATATTTAATTACAACAGCTGAACAAATTACATATTTATGCTTTATAAAGGGGATTGCCAGTCTAATTCATTTGCTATGCATGCAGGTACAGGGCTCCATCTGCAACAGCATCTGCACAACAAGAGCTAACAATTATCCATTGTAAGTGAGTGAGTGTATCTGGTGAAACCTGTAAGAGATGCAATCGTATTAACCACTTCAGTGCCTACAAACTAGTATTTTCTCAATGGACCACAATATTTTAAATAATTTATCAACAATAATACTACTTTGCATTTTCACAACATCCCTCATCCAAACATCTCTGAGCACTTTATATGCTATAAAAAATTAAGCCTTAAACACTCCTGTGAGGAAAGTAGTTCTTATCCCAACAGCATATATGGGGAAAGGAAGGCACCTAACCCTAAGGGGCTGGTTCCTCAAAAGGCACGATCTGCTTCAATGGACCTATGCTGATTTATATTATTTGAACCTGTGATCCCAAGTTAAAGGTGACTTGCCCTATGGGAAAGGTGAGACAAAAAATCAGCGGCAAAGAGAGAGAGAGTCAGATCTCCGTAAAATTAATACAGTAGTTTAAGCCTTAGAAGACTTGGCTTCCATGGGCTTTTGATCAAGCTTAAAATTATTATCCACAACCTACTATCCTTAATTGTATAAAAACTCTCACTGAATTATCTAACAAGCCTTCCAAAATATGAATAATTATTTCTAAAAATTCATGGAGAAATGGCGAGAGATCAGAATACTGGAAAAATATAAATGTGATATAAATCTTCTAGAAAGAAGCGAAGAGTAATCCTGGCAGTAACAGTCCAAACTGATGTTTACAAAGTAAAAAATTAACAGAACAAAATCAAAGCACATAAGGGAGACAACTGAGCTGCCTGAACCAATTAGTATTACTGTTTTAGCATGGATATTTTTTGACAAACTAGATATATCTATGGTGTATATCAAGTAGAATTACAGTATTAATAGAACAATAGAAGTTGTATATTTAGATTCTGGCAAAGTACTTAGTACAAACTCTCATAAAATTCTGCATGCACAGCATTATTTTGACTTGGTTCTGAAGTTATTGTATGGATTGAAAACTTACTGTAACGTATGAAAATTACGAACAATCACCTCCTGAGCTGAACCTACTCATTTAGTGAAGTACTCCGGGGAAAGGAGATCGTCAGAAAGAGAGCCCCATCTTATTGAAAATCTTTGTTAAAAGAAAAATAGGAAGGGAATGAAAATCGTGCATAGCCACAAAACAGATGTTTGATGTACTTCCAGAAGAACAGAGAAACAAAGAAAGGTGCTAGAAATTTGGAAGCAGTCTGAGCACAAAATGAATTTAGTTTCAGAAAAATGGACAAACACAATAAGAAAACCAAATAATTACGGGGACAGAAAAAAATGAGGAAATACAATGTCAAAATAAGCGTATCAGTGACCAGCAAAGAGATGATTATTAAAGAGCTTGCAATGTTGTATGGCAGTAGCAAAAGTCAGTGAAACTTCTGGCAGTCCAACATTTTAGAGAAGTGGAAGGTTCTTCATTACTTGGGACATGTAGAAGTAAAGTAGATAATCAGTGCTCTATAGGAAAGGCTATATACCGACAAGACAAGATCAAACAAGTCCTTTCCATCTCTAATTTCTTCGGCTTTACAGGAATGTTAAATAGCTTGAGAATTTTCACATAATAAATATATAATAAATCGAAGGATCAGCCTAAGTATAGGATTATGGAAAATTATTTCAACTTCAATACCTGAAAGAGGAAGCATTTAGGAGTAAATGAATCAATAGTGAAGTTTCCCATTACCATTTACAGGCTCTATTTAGAAATAAATAGGTCTAAATAGGCTACTTGGCATGGGGCAGCTGTAGGTCAACATTCTACATCAGACACTGTAATTTGCCATAAGTGCAGAGGTGCTCATTAATTACAGGGAAATTTGAAAGTATCCCTCAGGCCTACGCTGTAGCTGCCAAACTGTTCAGTGAAGTGCAGGCACCCTCCAGGAAGTTCTGCTGCTGCTGCTGCTTTAAAGACATGATTGGGCTGCGCAGTACAAAAGATCAGCTGTCCCAGGATGGATATCTCAATTGGAAAAGCTATTTTATCGAATTAACAGCTATGGTGTTCTGTGAGTGCACCAAGTGCCACAGCTGCTTCCATGTCAGCATCCAACATCATCTGGATCTGCTGGCCCCACCGACTTCCCCGAAACACACTTCTCTGGCTCTCCCTCAGGCGACAGAGCAAAAATATGGGACAGAGCACCATTAGAAAGAAGAAAAAAAAAAAAAAAAAAATCTCCCTTTTTAGGGCTGTGAATGGAGGAAGAGGAATTCCAGACGTCTCCTTCCTTCAGCAGGGCAGCTCTGACTTCCTCTTGGCCCAACCTGCCCGATATTTCTGGATCCTGGCACCAGCGAGTGACGGAGGGAACTCCGCACAGCGCTGAAATCCCGGGCAAGCCAGCATGTAAGCTCTGCACATCTTCCCTGACGCATGCAGCTGTATCCTCCGTGATACGTGCGTGAGCAGTGGAGTTGTTCAAAGGTTTAAACTGCTCAGAAAGAAACTAAAATCTATTTATTTAAAAGCAGGAGGGAGGTGCAGTTGCTTAATGGACACATGCCAGGCAACATCTCTGTAATTACATTTTGTTATGTTGCAATGCCTGCTTTTTCTACACCCTTAATTAGGCAAGAAAAATCAGGAGAAAGATCATCCCAATTTCTCCCCAGCTTCCTGGGTTAACATTACGCAGGATCAACTACTGTACCTAAATGCCCTGTCACAGTACCTCAAGTGACCTTGTCAACTCTGAAAGCTGGTCAACAATCCTCTTAATGCTGGGGAACACAAGCCACAGTTTTAACACCACTGTCAGGGAAAGATGCTAGCAAGAAAATAAGATTCATTTATTGTTTATATTCCCCTATTCCCCTTTTAGACATAAAAGAATTCAAAGCAACCCATCATTAAAACTACACTTAAAAACAAGGCGGGAGGAAAAAAGACCGTCTCAAAATGAGGTTGCCTACTACTTGGATTAGACGGGAACGCGTGCAGGGCTGGCAGAGAGACTCCGGGATAAGGCCAGCTCGACTGCACGGCAGCTGGGTGAGAATATGAGAGGGCAAGAACCTTTAGGGCAGCAAGGTAGTTACCCCAAAGGATCAAACATTTTAGATAGGGATTTTGACAGCCTCATCATTAATTTTTTAAGTTTTTACTTCTCCAAAGTAATCTCAATCAAAAAAGTAGGTATATATGTTAGGCTTCACTTATTATTTAGTGCTGCACACTCAAAACCAGAAGTTGACTCTTTTTTTAAAAAATTCTGCCTTTATATGATATGTAATGAAAGTGCTTAGACTACTGCATCTACGGTTTCTAAAGATGCAGTTTTCTGCTCTGGAACCATAGAAAAAGTATTCTATTTATAGGAGTAAAACTATTTTTATAATATATTTTCTGGGACAGTTTGTTTTTGTTTTCTTTTCTTTTGTTTGTTTTGTTTCAGCCAGTTGGAGCATTTATATAAAAAAGATGGGGTCAGTTTGCAAGTTGGTATAAATCTGAATACTTCAACTGAAAAAGCAAAGTGATGGTTTTTTCACCCGCTACGGGACTGAACCATCATCATGCTTAACTTGCTCCATTTGCATATCCGATTTTTCCATGCCTCATGCCACAATCACTCCTCTACGTAATGCTGCAATTTGCAACTGGAGAGATAATAACGATTTCATAAACAAGATTATAACTCCAGGTATTTAATAAAGCAACAGGAATGCAGGATTACAAAGGAACAACGAAGGTACTGCACTGAAATTCCTCCGGAGGAATTAAAGCTGAACAAAAAAAAAAATAGAATAATTGAAAACAGATTTTTGCAAATTTTCCAGCCTTGTTCTTTAGGCAACCATAACTCTTTAAACTGTCATTTGTAAAATTCCACTCCGATACTCCCCAGACTGTTGCAGCGGGTGCCTGTAGCTTCAGTAGCTGCTCTCGTGACTGCGGTGCTACTGCCGTTGTGTTCCCGCAACACGCAACGCTTGTAGCGTCACTGAAATAGTAATAAAACACATATATATGGAGCCCTAATTTAAAAGCTAATAATGAATCGGGTTTTGTTAAACTGGCTGGAAATGTGAAGCTATCGAAGCATTTAGTATCTCTCTGTGTACATGTATAGCTGACAAATGTGTTAAGAGCATTGAGTTCAAATGTCAGACGCTGATCCAGGCTGGCTGAGGCCTGCTAGGTGCAATGAACTCTCCCCCGAAGAAGTTTACTGTAAAGAGGCCAAGTTGTTCTCTTAAAATAGCCTGTGTTAGCTGGATCCAAGAATTACAGTCCCCTTGGCCAAAGGTGTACAGTTGGGATGACTTCTGCTCCCTCTTGTCAGACCTTCTTGAGCCCAGAACAGTCATGTCTCTCTTAAATTAAGAGAAACTACTTACAGATCTAGAAATTGAATGCCAAACAGGAACAGCACTGAAAACAACTCAATATGGGTCAGTCCATGGGCTATACTGGGGAAGACATGAACTTCTAGCATTTGCCAAGCCTCAGCAGTTGAGAAATGAATCAAAATGTTCCAGGATTCCAAGTTATCTTGGAACTTCAAATTTCATCACCACACTTCATCTCCTGCCCAGAGTGGAGCAGGGCTGAGACTCAGCCCCAGCCAGTTGGTGCTCTACCGGAGGAGCAACGAGAGCTTCCAGGGGATACTCTAAACGAGCCCAGCAACCACTCCAGAAGGGTCAAGATGGGGAAAAAAATCTAAAATCTCTCCCGTTTCCCATCTGGCAAGCACAACCCACCTCAGGTGACAGACGTTACGATTACCAGTGGTATTTCCTAGCGTAACGATTGGTCTATTAAATTGATTTGCAGGTAATATTCCTACTGTGAGCCTCTTGCTAAAAGCAGCAAAAAGAGCCTCTTAGTAACTGCTTTGCTTTGTTTTGAAACCAATACAGATGCACGGTGTTTTTTCAGTCTGAATAGTTGATATTTTAAAAATTTTATTTCAAAAATACATTTGCATTAACCTGCCTGTACTTGACTCCTCCAGAACACACTTCCCTTTAGCATACGTATCTTGGGCTCGGCCACCTTCTGACTTTAGAATCAAGTTTGATGGTAAACTATTATTTTTAATAAGTTCTAAATGTTCCTTCCTTTCTAAGAAGCACAAATTTGCTGCCAACACACGGTTCCGATTCACAGGAATATTTATTGTGCTGATAATTGAACTCCAGTCATATGACTGAAAGAGGCTAACACAAAAAAAAAGGAAAGGCAAAAAGCTCAACTGTAATTTCTAGACATCTATAAATTTCTTATTCTTTCTGCAGAGAGGAAGCTCCCTGGGGCTTTCTGGATAGCCTCAGTTTTATTTATCACCCACTCTCTTCCAATCTATGAATGCCATAATTCTTCCTCTTGCAAAGAGATGAACATGGCCTCAATCACACACTCTCCTTGTATCAACTAGACACTGCTAAACAGCAGTTACGGTAATGGAAAATATTGATGACCCAAGGTCTTGGTATCAGTTTCAGTTCCTGTTGGCTAAAGAGCTCAAATCTGAGGTCCGAACCAGTCAGTTGTTGACTCTACCCATTGCTGCCGCTCTCCAACTCAGTGTTTGGGAGAGGGACACGAGCAAAGGCATTCTCAAAATGATGTTCTGGCAGGACTGCTGGTGGCAGAGGTCACGGGAGGGGAAGGACGGGGACCTGATCACACGTTGGTATGGGCAGACCCTGTGGATCTTAAACTGTTCGCTGCGCTGTAAAGCTAGTGAGCTTGATCACAGTAATTTTTGCACTAAGAAAATATAAATACTGTATTGCTGCAGCTCACGTATAATAATAAAAAACAACAGGTTCTGCCTAATCAAAGGTACCTGTGCTTCTGAACAAACAAGTGAACGTTTGCCCTGTAGCTCATTTCTTGCAAGGCACAGAAATGTCTGCTTCCAGGCTCTTAAATAGCTTTTTCAGCTAAATGAGCTCCAATTGGAAAGAGGTCATAAATTTTCAAGAAGACCTCCAAGTAATTTTAAATATACTTTATTATTTTCACTTTACTTTGTCAATGATATTTTTATTGCAAACTTAAAATACTTTTGCAGATTGATTTTATCCTTAGCCGTTTGGAAAATGCAGATTTTTTTTTAGTGCCTTAAACAGACCTTAATTTAATACCACTATTTTTGGTTCAATCACAATCAAATCTATGTTTATAATGCTTTCCTGTGTCCAAATAGCTTTCTGTGCTCCAGCACACATTGTTTAATATTTCTGCATTAAAAGAAGCTTCTCATTTTGCTCAATCTAGGTGACTCTGCCAAGAAGTATTTCCGAGCATGAATAAGCCATGAAACATATATTCAAATTCAGATTAAAAATATGCATTTTGAGCTTGGAATGAAGAATAAACACTTGGAATCAAACCTTGGCCCTATTAAGGTCAATGGGAAGAGTTTAGAAGTTAATTGTTTATGATTAAGGAGATGTGGGTTCCAGCATCAGCTTTGCGCACGATGCAGATTCCAACTATCATTGCCCTTTCTTCACCGGTAAAATGGGAATAATGCCACCCCACATTGTGGCAGATCATTTTTGAAAAATTCAAAGTAAGTGCTGTGTGCATTTTAAAAACACAAGTATTACATGAACACCTCAGTAATTTCAATAATTCCTTATGCACCAGGTAGTACAACTGAACCTAAGTCTCACAGCAGCTTGTGCTTTAAGATTGCTAGTTTGAGAAAAATTATCTGTATCTTATTTTTTTACATTGAGCAAGGCTGTGTTTTTTTCAAATGTCCAAGCAAACCAGTTTTGGCTTTTAAAGCATTTCTGAGGAGTAAAACTGTCTTGCATCTTCCTGAGTTACGGATCAGATTAGGTCTCTTCACCATCATCCTGCACATGCCTTTGATGCAAACGAGATCTGGACACTCGTTTGATGCAAACGAGATCTGGACGCTCGTTTGCCTACTTCAGCTGTGCCAGTTCCCACTGACTGGGCAACTTGCCCTGAAAGTTAACTTTTCCTTTTACTTGCTCTCGGGCTTTAGGGGGGGTTGCATTTCGCCTTTCTTCTCTCCTGCCAAACAATATGATAAGTCAAACCTTGTTTTCCAAACAAATGGAGAACTTCGTATTAACAAACAAGCCAAGTCCTGCTGCAAACGGAAAACATTGATAAGAGAGTACAAAGAAATATTCTCAACTATTGGCCACAATTAAACTTCTTTTCTAATGAATCATTACAGCTGAGTGCACACACTGGAAAATATTGTCAGGGCAGATACCACCAGACCTTCAGTTGTCAGTGGCCCGAGGTAAGCTTGGCTATTCAGGTCCCTTCAAATCTTCCTGAGAAATTTCCGGGGCATCCGAGCTTGGGGCAGTGGTTTCTATCTAAATGACAGCCTCAAAGAACTGCAGCTGAAGAACATTTCTCACAACTCCTTGTGTGCTTTTTAAAGCCCAGCCTGCAGGTTTTGCTGTTGCCCAAAGCCAGCTCTGACCAGATCTTTACAGCTGCCTAGACTGGAATCCAGCAAAAAAAAAAATGCTCTGCTATTTTGCATGGGATTCTTTCGGTCTCTTCAGCAATGTCCAGCTCCTTTTATTTTATGTATGCATGCATATGTGTGCATTTCTTAGTAGTGAGCAGTATCAGATGGCTCTGCACAAAAGCCAAAGCTCAGGCAGTTACTTTTTAAGCTCCCCTGCATTAAGACACAATCAAAATGTCGATGATGTAGAAGAGCAGTGTCTAGGATGAGAAAGTTGGTTTGCCATGTAATTTCGAAACCACTCTGACTCCCACTTAAGCCCAGTTTCCCTTGGTCTTTCCTTTGTGGTCTTTTCATACTGTCACTTAAATGCCAGTTTTGCTATGGTTATTTTGGGGATGTGGATGGATGCCTACATGTTCCAACCACCAGCTTCTCAAATGGAGTTAGGAGCCATGCATGAATCTCACTCCCCTGGGATCCTGCACGGTTTCACGAGCTAAGAGTATGTCTTGTTTTGTGCCATTTCATTACCATGCTAGAGAGCCGTTAAAACTGAAATCATTGATACAATAAATTGAATTAAATCTAGTAAATTCCACAGTAGCATGCACATTATGGAAATATTAAAACAGTATCACGGGCGCAATATGTTGTGCATTATGTAGATCAGTTATTGGCCAAATCAAATATGAATCAAAGCACTGCACAAAACACAAAGGTAGAAAAGCTTGATAAGATCACCCAGCCCACCTCTGTGTCCACAGAAGGATCCCTACAAACACATTTTTAGTCCTTTCTCCTGCTTTGAAATGACTCAAACTGAAGGGCATTTAATTTTACCCTTGGGGAGTACTCCACATCTACTACAGTTCTTTGATGGTATGTTTTTTAGTTGTACTCCCAAGTCCCAACCTAAATTATCCTTCACTCTCCTTAGTGTTCACACCCTTCATACCATCAAAGATCTTTCACATCTTCTCCCTAAGGTGAGCTATACATATTTAGTGCACCAGACTGTGATAACATTATCCTCAATAAATAGCACATACATAAGGAACCCATTGACTTAGAGGAAGTCTATCTATGGACCAGGTTGTTAAAGAAATAAGGACAGGGCAATCTGGACTTAATCTTCATCCATAAATCAATAATACCAGATACCCTCTGCAATTTCTCTTTGTTCTGACTTTCTGCGAGTATGGTTATTAGAGCTTCCAATAACTGCAAATGCAATATTTTCTGGGTAGCGAAACAAGCCAAGCGAGAGAACTGATGAACCCCTTTAAGATAACAGGGTGCTGCCATAGAAGTGACCCAGTTGAGAGGACTTCAGTGGATTCACTGCCATTTGTAGTACGTTTGCTAACGTTCCTACCTGTCCAAGGCTGTCTCCATGCCCCTGGAAGGTCACTGAGACAGCAGAGCTCCAGCCAGCAGGTGTAAGCTAGGGCAGGTAACCACGGAGGAAGAATTTTCATTATTGTTCATGGGATAAAAATACAGGGGAAAACAAAATTTCTGACCCCTAAATGAGGACTGTCGAGAAGGCCAGCATTTAATGGTTTGTAAACACAAACTCAGAGCTATAAATGCATTGCTTATTCCCACTACAATCCCTTTTGAACTGGTTCCCCTGATGAATATAAGGAGTATTGATTTTTAAACCCATGTAGGTTCTTAGAGACAATGCAGACTGACTTAATTATAATCAATAAAATTTACAGACAGTGATGCAACCAAGCAGAAATATTCCTACCAAAAAGTACGGCATAAGAATACTCCAGTTTCCCTACTGCACTGCTAGAATATGACCTTAATACATATTTTATTATGTATAGAAGCCTGTCTGTGAATCCATCAGAAGATCACCTGCATCTCCACAGTTACAACTAATTTGGTATTGTCTACAGTTACCTTTACATATCTTCAATGGGCAAAGGGAGAGGAAAGTTCCATCAGTCTTTATAAGAGCTACTGCAAGCATCCCTCTCCTTCTCAATATTCTTTTAGTCTACTTACTCGCACCATCTCTATCTGAAACTATTTCTATTGCACTGATAAAACACTAAAAGGCAGAGAGACTGAAGGCAAGATGTGTCTTACCTAAGTGGGGCTATGTAATGGTTGGGCACATCTCAAAGCGAGGTGTCTCTGCTCTTTCTGGAGTCAACCGTGAGAGCCAGGTGGTTGTGAAAGCATTTTGCTGGGCTGAAATGCCCTCGGGGAGTGCCTCTCCCATTTCACCAAACAACAGAACCAGCCTAGACAACCGCCTTAGACCAAGCACCCAAGTTTTAGACAGATGAACTTAGATGAGGTGAATCTAAGCACAAAATATTTGCCTGGATCACAGAGTCTGTGGCAAAACCAAAGTGGAATGAGAATCAGACACAGTTCAGACTAGGACAGAAATTCCCAGAGCATCCTTCTTTTCTTGACAAGGTGGCAAAAATCAATGGCAGAAGAAAGAACAAGGCAGAAATCTGAATTCTAGACTAGCTTCTGAACCTGCTTTCTTCTATTCATGTCTCCTCTGTTCTTGCACGTGCCTGGATGTTTGAGCCACCATTCCCAAAATATGGTCACCTTACAGCATGTCTGTGCTATGCGATGAAGTGGTCTGTGCAGTGCCAAAATGTCTTACGTAGCGGCAGCCACCCTCACCAGGAACCAGAAGCCATACAGACGTGAGTACAGCACTGTACCAGGACTGTTGAGACCTGCTAAAAAGTTTTTTAGGCAGAGAAGGATACCAGCTCATGCACAGCGTTTGGCTAACAGGCTTTAAAAATCCACCCTTTGCAAAGTCCTACCTTGTGGATATACCACTTTGCACCTCAAGCATTAGATGCTCCAAGGTAATAAATCCTATCTTGGCCTCAAGTATGTAACACCATCAACCAGACCAACCTCCTGAGATGGCATCAACCATCTGATAGACATGGGACCCACAGTTACTTCACTAAGGTTATAGTGCCCAAACAAAAGCTTAAATACATTGAAGGATGTGGGCTGGGAGGACACAGCAGAAACAGTCATTTTCGCGCTCAGTAGTTCTACGAGAAAACAGTCAGCCTTCCGGCCCCCACTAACTAATCTCTGCAGAATTGCTGTATTACTAATTACCAGAATTAAATTTGAGGAGAAACAACGAGTATAAACTGTTTGACCACTCGTGTGGCCCACAGCCCACCTTTCTGTTTTCTAAGTGCTTTTGAAACAGCTCTGTATTAATGGTTGTGACTTTCTCTCCATGACAAATTAGTCGGTGTTGACAGCACAGGCTATCCGTAAGTGTTGAATAAAATCTAAGTAAAAAAACAAGAAGAAGATACCTTCTTTTGTAAATATCTTTCAGCTGGCACAGTAAATTACATTGATTCAGAAGTGACTCATTTCCAACGCTGCGCACATTAGCAGCCAGTATTATTCAATTTGAGATTTTAATTTATAACATACTCTTGGTAATGTACTCCCAATACATTCCTCACTTCCCTACCCTGTGACTGACAAAAGATGAAAGATCTTTACTGTATAAATATTTTATATTAAACCCTTCACTCTGCTGTATTTCTTCCATTGTCAGTTCCCATTTGCAAATACTATACATTGTCAAAAAAAGTGCTGATCTAGGCAAAGGGCATGTGCTTGTAGGCAGCCCTGCAGCTCCAGGAGCCGCTGCTCTGCTGCCAGGGAGAGACTGGGAGCGGGGCTCCCTCCTTTTGGGACTGAACTCCGCTGGCCAAGGGGCTTGGTCATCTCAGAGGGCTGGATGTGGCCACGCTGCCCACCGGCCCCGGGGGGACCGATTCAGGGAGGCGGGCAGTAGCGGGAGCGAGAAGCATGGCTATGGCTTTGCAAGCAGAAGACGCCTGCGCTCCTGCTTTCAGCCCTTGACCTGGGTGAGAACGAGAGAGTAAAAATGCCTCTTTGTTAAGTAAACATTTTACAAACTCTCCTGTCACCTTGTCTCGGGGTGAAACTGTGTCAGCAGGCAAGATTAGATAACTTGACCTAAATCGTACTGGAAATCTGTGGCAGACCTCAGCTCAGATCTCCTGACATCCTGTCTTGCGTATTACTGACAAGACCAACCCTAATCTAGTAGGAGAATCCTTTTCCAAACCGTTACTTAGTGAAGGCTAAATGCCACCACCAGACATCCACGGTAAAACCCTCCTGGCTGAGGCCAGATTTGGCTCCTATTTCTAACCCGAATCATAAGAGACTTCTAACCACCCGCTACATACACTGCTTCTCCTGACACTTACTGCTATTCTTGCTTGTTAAGCACTTGCTATCTAATCCAAAAATACTCCCTGTCCCATGAAGTGCACAAAACAGAGGTTATTCGTCCTGCTCTGGGCCAGTTCTTTGATCAAATTAACGTTGCTGATTATTGTTCGGTCTCTATCAGGCTGCAAAAGGTCCTTCGGTCGGCTACTCTTGCTTCCCGTGGTCATCGAGAAGAGTTATTTCGGGATCCTGCAGTCTAGATCGTGCAGGTATTTCATCACTAGATTCAAGGCAGCACGTGTGAATGCGTTACCCTACTTAGATACATAAAAAATAATTTCAACTGGGCTAAATTACCTTTATTATCAACCCTGGTAATTCCACCGCAGCCATTTTCTTGACTGATGTACGGAACACTATGAAATGAATCCTCTGAGAAGAAGATGGAAAAAAACAAGACAGTGATCAATGGATTCAATTAGTTACAGTATAATTCTACCAAGATGAAAAAGATCAAGATGCAATGCAACTTCGCCAGTTCAGCTAACAGAAGTTATAGAGAACCTGCCACTAGTTTGGGGTTTTTTTTAACTCACTGTAACTACTAATCTGTGTGATGCAGAAGGAGAGGAATTACCAACAGTACTCAGCAAAATATTGGCAGTACAGAGAGGCTGTGCCACAGGTGGAGGCTCCGAAATAGTGTTTTAATGGACTAGATACACATTATGTCTGTATTTCTTCACACATAGAAAGCGTTATAACAACAGAGAGATTTCTCTAATGACAACAAAATAAAACCTTCCCAACAGCACATCCAAGCAAGAAATAACAATGCTGTCGCTACGCTGCGGAGGAACAAATTTCTCTTCTAATAATTCCCTCAACATTTCAAAACTCATGCTTTCAGCATCTTTCCCGCATAACGCCAAGAAAGCAGATTCCCTTAATGTGCAGGTCATCTGAATTACACTTTGACTCCGAGGTGCACAAACCTCTCTGCTCTGTGCTATGTGACACCTCCTTGTCACGGGGGTCACAAAACACAGGCACGTCCCGGCAGCTGATGCCATTTGTGGTAAGCGAGTCGGCCGGGAGGCCATGGCAGGGAAGGCAGGCACGAGGAAGAGCATAAAGACACAGTTTAGTTAATCACATTATTAAGATCTTCATCGCCGAGAGTACTTAGCACATGGAAATAGTCAGTTTACAATATCGGAGCGGAGCAATCTGTATATTACGCCCGGGACATTACAGCGTCGGGAAATATGTAAATGTCATCATCTTAAAAGATAAAGGCATGTAGAGAGTAGGGCTTTTTTGCATGTAAAGGAAATAAGATGAATGAATAAAGCTGATCAAATGATTAATAGAATCCATAATCTTAATCTTATTATTTCTAAAGAAGAAAAGGCTGTTCAGTTAAGAGCTAGTCGTCTCCATTTCATTAAGAACAATTATATTCCAACTGATCAAGATCTACACCGCACAGCCCTCACAGCAGACGCATTTTTATATTTCCTGTCATTTCAGCGAGACGAACAAAGTTGTTGGTGATTTGCGAGGCGAAAGCTCCGGAGATGGGTGTAAACAGATTTTAAACAACAGATCTGGCCGGGGTGATTTAGAGCCCCCCCCCGCCACCTCCCTCCAAGGAACACAATGCAAGGCAACCATGTGCTTGTTTCAAGATGACTAAATCCCAGCCACGCTATCAATCTGAAAGGGGAAAAAAAAGATTTTATAAAATGTTTTCACACCCTGTTGGGTTAAGAGACAGTGGGTATTAATCCTATGGCTGCTACCCCAAGCTTCCTCTTTGTGGTCAGCAGAGAAGCTGTGTGGTTGGGCAGAAGGAGTCCAAAGGCGTATTTTTTTTTCCTCTCTCTTTTTTTTTATAAAAAAAAATCTGTGTTAAAACAAGAGAAAGTGGACCGGTTACACAGCAAAGCAAAAACCACAGCCAGCCCTCTCTGCTGTTGCTTTCCCCCTAAATGTGGCCTACAGCGATTCTGCTTTCCAAAAAAAGGTTTAATTTAAACCATACAGTGCTACAAGCTGCCACGTTTCCAAATTCCACATTCCTTTCTAATCTGTGCACTTCAGAACTGACAAATTCTGCTTCCAATGGTACCCAGACTAACTGCGACGAAGAAATTGCTGCTAACCCACCATTCCTCGACTCGATAAGGAACGCCAACCTCCCCCCCGCCTGCCCCCAGCCCCCGGATTTTGCTGAACTTTTAAAATGATCATATTTAAGGGGCCAGATTCAATATTTGTAAAATCTTTAGCTCTCTGGGGAAACTTCTCGCACAGTGAGAAAAGCATTTCCAGCACTCGGGGGGGAATTCCCAGTCTGGTATAAATCCACAAAACTCCCCCGACGACTTTGCAAGAGCAATTTGCACCCGCTGAGACTCTGCCCTCGGCGCTCCGTTTGCACAAGCCCACATGGATAAGGACGTTAGCTCTTCTCCGCCATTCAGCCCAAAAATGTGCAGCGCAGAAGAGCCTTCCCTCATTTGAAGTTAAATGAGGAACACTCTCAGAGGGAAGGAGGGGGGCAAAGAGGATGTCCTGCTTTGTCCTCGAGCAGGAATGGCCCTTGGTGACACTAGATGGATGCAAGAGGAGCCCAAAATTTTGCATCCCTGCAGAAGACCTGGAGGGAAGGGACCAAAGGCTCAAAGGACCATCGCTGCAGAGCCCCTCCAGCTTAGGGACAGTCTGTTGGGGTGGTTCCAAGGTACGCACGTAGCCGGCAGCGGGCTGGGGGCACACACACTGCCACGTCAGGTGAACCCCAGGCTGGAGAAGAAACAGCCCCGTTCGGGATCCCCCTGGGACCCATGTTCCTGTCCAACTTCATGCTGTGCCAGGCTGGAGGAGCACCCGGGCCACCACCATCATCCTGGGAACTGCTCACCCACACTTTTTGGCCCGCAACACATAAAAGTGAGCGTTTTGGGTTGCCCAGCAGATGTGTCCCAGGATTTTTTGGCCCTCCTGCAGCTCTACAACACACAACCGTACGTACGACTTGTCAACGCAGGATAACAGCATTAGCACTTCAGTAGCCCCGGGGCTCTCATCTTAACCAGCGTTCAAGCAACACGGTAATTTTAGGGCACACACACACAACTATTTATTGTATCTCTTGCAAACAACCTGCAGCAATCTGCTGCACGATGAGGCACAGGAGTAAGGAGTAGCAACTGGGTGGATTTGACTCCACTGAAACGGAGGAAGCGCAGCCCGTTTGGGCTCCCGCACCTGCTTTCTGACGGGGCTGCATCCACCATGCAACTCCTCCTGCCAACCCAGAGCACAGGAAAAGCATATGTCACATCTCAAAAATCATGGCATTTTCAAACTTCTTTTTTTCTCTTTGCCTTCTGCTTTCTGATCCATTAAAGTGCAGACAAGGAACATTTTCAGGCTTTTCTCAAGAGTCAGAAACTCGAGCTTTTCTCTTTTTCCTTCTGCTTTTTTTTTTTATGACAGCTGAGATGCACATGGAAATCTTTGGGTACCTGGAACCTTAAGGAAACCATCAAACCTTGAGAGACTCACCGTAAGAGCAACTGCCTGGTAACCGCACGCATCTTAAACCACCGTTTAAATCACCGAATAGTTCAGCTCAATGTTTACTTTCAAGTCTTGTCAGAAGTCGAGTGTAGAAGGCCAGGTTCTTAGCCAGTGTAAATCCATTTAAGTCGTGGGCTCTTTCCCTGCTCCAGAATCATTGTGTTTGTATTCAGACAATACACTCGACAGGCACCAGATGAGCGTTCTTAGCCTCAGCTCAATGATTTTTCTGGAAATGGAAAGAGCTTAGCTGTGGGATCCCTGCCAGGGTAGGAACTCTGGGTTTTTTTTGAAGTTGGGATTTTCAATAGGAGCTGGGTCCCTATTTCCCTCGTGTTCCTTTGAAAATCCAAGCCGATGTTAATAAACTCGATCGGGTCCTTTTGAAAAAGAGAAATAGTATAAAACTGGCATAGAAGAAAAAACTATATTGATGCAACACATGCCTTAACAAGTCGGCGAAACATTCAGATTTAATACTAGCATAAACCTGAATTTTTATCACTTCTGCCAGGGCAGTCCAATAAGGCCTTAAGTTTGAGTAAATGTCAGTCATTCTCAGTTGTCCCACTAGTAGTCCCGTAATGGGATGTGCTAGCCAAAAATGGAAAGGAGGCACAGCATCTGCTTATGTTTAATTTATTTTTGCATTTTGGCGTGTTGTCCCGGGAGAATCAATGTTTTTAAGTGGCTGCATCTTTTTGAGCCAACTTGCTGTCCTTTGCTAACACATCAAGGACATGTTTCTGGAAATGGAACATACTCCCGTTGAAACCAGAGAGGTACAGGTATGGCAACCTTACCTTTTTAAAATTTAATATGTGTTTTTAGAGTGAAATTCCCTCAGTTTCACTCAAACTGAACTCTAGTTTCCCTCCTTCGACAGAGCCGTAATTCTCATTAGCAGGAGTTAATGTGCATGGATCACGGAGAGATTAATAAATCCACTTAAGGCAGTTCAGCACTCCGGCTAAACCGAAGCATACTGGGCACTGATGTCCAGTTACTCTGGATTTATACAGAATCGTTGATGGCTGAAATCAACCCACTGGGTTTAATAATCGCTGCTTTGAGCACGTACCTGCCAGGGAACTAGCAAGCCTTGCAAAGGCAGGCAGGGCTAGGACCAAGCACAAGCCCTGCACCCCTGGAAGACCCTTGCAAGACGCTGGCCCTAGCACGTTACGCTGACGGCAACGGTATGGGTGCCATCAACTCAACAACACCCAGAAAGGAAAAACACGTTCATTTTTAAGGCTGGCTAAAATAAAGAGCAGAGGGGCTTGGTGCACACTTTTGATTTTCGAATGCTAATTTCGTTTTAATGGTAAGCTGCTTGTTTAAGAAGTACAAGTGTTTCTGGAATACAAAGGTGCATGGATGTTGTTATAACTAAAATGGGGCTGATCGCTAGTTTTTTAACAATTTGGTAACAAGAAAAACTGGTCACACGCTGGGACGTTTTATGCCAAGGCTCAGCCAGAGCAAAATTTTATGGCCGAGTTATAAAGCCTTGAAAATAAGGGTTTATAATAGAAATGCTGACAGACCCTTAATTATAGCAGCACTAGCGGGCACTGTTGTAATAAGGCCCACATATTTTCCTCTTTGATCATTATTTATAGGACGCATTGGAAATCATCCCATTTACAACTGTATGCCCGCTCAGCTAGGTGGAGTTTTATCCATTAAGAAAGGGAAATACAAAGTCGGCTGCTGAAGAAAGCCGGGGGCTTTACCTCCCGGCGTTCCCGCGGCATACCAACCCCGAGCTTCAGGCAGTGACTAATGCCTTTACTCTGCCGGTTTGTATAAGAGGTTGAAGTTCAGGCTGGTGCAGTGCAGCATTCCCCGGGACCTGCTGCCTCTTTAGGCAGGCGATTAATCACTTGATCGATAGACCATATGATTAGGCACTAATAGCTGATAGGAGGAGAGAATAAACAACCATAAATTTGCTTTGTACCAAGTAATCCAAGTGTAAGAGAGGTCAGATAATGCCCACATAAGGTCATGTTGCCTAAGGAGCCCATATGGGAAAGATGGAAGATACATACATTTTTAAATATATTCAATTATTATTGTATTGCTGGGCAGGATTCGGGCTGCCGAGGCATCCCTCTCTTTGAGCACGGGCAGGCTCCAAAGTAGGCTGATATCAAACAGCGACAGCCGTTTCCACATCAAGAAAAAAAAACAACCTCAAAAACCTCAGGTCGTGTGATGATTTCAAACTCAACATCCGCGTCAGCTGAGGTGGGTGTAATTTCATTGACACTGGGAGGTCCAGGTCGTCGGCTCCGAAACCGCGCTGTTGCGAGGCATCGGGCGGACGTGGCAGGACCTGCGCCTCCCGCTTCGTTCCCGCTGGATCCGGGCTCTCCGCGAGGTGCAGGTCGCAGCCCCGGTCCAGCCGCCGCCTCAGCCCGCAGCGCCCGGGCAGGATGCTCGGCAGAAAAGCTTGCCTTCAAAGGGCCATAAATCTCCGGCTCCCCACCCCCTCGCCCTCCGTCCCTGCCTCCTGCCTTTTCTAAGGCTCTCCTCTTCCCCTGCATAAAAAATGGTCTTTTCAGGACTCAAGATGCAAACCAGGTTTACAGCCTTTTTTTTTTTCTTCTTCTTCTTTTTTTTTTAAAACAGTAAACGTACCCTTTGTCTATGGCAACGAATTCAAGAAGAAACAAAAATGGCTGGTTAAAAGGAAGAAAAAAATACTTCAGTCACCCCAACAAAGGCAAGGAGTTTACAAACCTTCCCCGTCAGCGCCTGGACACAGGCAAAGTACTTACTTCATTAAGTTGAAACAAAACTCGACCAGTAAAACCGTCAGCTCCGTCCGAGACAACCAGCAGGCCCCTTGCAGCATGTTCCTGATTGACCATCAGCAGACTATGTAAATCGCTTTTTCTGCCAAACAATCGTGGGGATAAATGCACTCCTTTATCTCTGGGGCTATTTCTAAACTCCCCTTTCTCAGTGACGAGACATTCATGGGCTGCAACCTTATTTTGTTGCTTCTCAGGGTTAGTGGGAAAGCGCATTCAAGGCTGCCGGGCTCTCCTGCCTGCACCAATTCCTCTCTCTCCCCCCGTGCATTAACTGTGTGTATGGGTGTGTGTACCAACACATCCTCACGTTTGAAACCGGGAGTCGAGGATGCTGTTTGCCTTGGTTTTAAAACGAAGCTGTGCTTCAGATACCGCGGAGGCTCTTGAGTTTCAAAGAGACCGAGATTGGAGTGCTCCCACTATGTCAAGCAATTCAAAATCACTGGAGTGCTGCAAGGACTGTACGTACACTTGACTTTGTGAGTGAGCAGATGCCGTGTAGACCTGTGCAAAATCACCGCGGCGCTCCCAGTTCCCTTTTTTCCATTTTATTTTACACGTGCGTCACACCACAGCCCAACCCAGCCACCCGGCGCACCCACCTAAAGAGCAGCTCCTGATCCTCACACCGGCACAGACACGACTTCTTCGGGTCCTGCCCTCCCCTGCTTTGCTTTGGAAGAAAGGCTTCTACCATTTAACACAAACACACTTTACTTTGAAGGCCCTGCATAGACGCATTAAATTAAAGACGGCTCCTCAGTAATGTGAAGGATAACGTAAACGCTGAGCACCAAGAAAGTCAAGTGCTTGGACCATGAGCTCGGTGATCCCCATCACAGGGATGGACACCTTCCTTCAGCAAGGACTTTTGAAAACAACTACAGCAATCATAAGAAAGTGTTAATTTGACCTAACAAGCAGGTTTTTATTTCTTTGCGTACTTTTTAACTACAACGTATTTTCTCTTGCAATACCTACTCTTTTTTCTTTCCAGCTTGGGTGATGCCATAGGAGAAGCGTCCCCGGCCAGTCCTGCCATCACTCCCAGCCTGGGACGGTGCAGCCTCCAGGCACAGAACTAAAGGCAAGTCCTTCTCCCGAGAAATAGCTACAAGTTTCAGTCAAAACATTGATTTCCTTTTTGTATTCAGCCCTCCTGGCATTATTTGTCCCATCGTACCTTGGCTTCACTGTGTGCTTCGGAAGAAACACAACTTTTATAACTATCAGTTACTCTCGCAAATAATATTCATGGGTGTAATTACATTGCAATCCGCCGGTGCAGTTGTCAGGCTCATCCAGCCAGTGCATCCTTAGCCATCTGCTCTACGGTTTAATTTTAAATGTTAACCTAAGAGTAAAAGGGTGTTTCCCGTGATAAATTCATTCAGAACCATCCAGTACATATTTATTTGTGCCATAAATAAAGAGCAGGAGAACAAACTGCAATTATTAACAAAAATATGAAATATTACTGATCTGTGTGGCTGGACTCATTTCTCTCTAACTAATCTTCTCAGTTTTCAGCAGGAATTCAGTTCAGGGTGAGTGAGAGGAGATACACTTAAGTGCAGACCTTCCCCTTCCCACCCTTCCCACCCCTTGGTGGTTAAAACAGCCGGAGCTGTTATCCTGCAATGTGAAATCTCACGTGCTCTTCAAGGCTACTGACATTTATTTAATTAATTTTCCTCCCGAACTTACACAGTGGGCCTGTATTCAAAAAGCGCGCATGAATAATGCAGATTTTAAAACCGCATTATTACAAAGGATGTCAAGTTCACACACTGTCAACACTAATAAACTCCCCAAAGTGCTAAAATCCAGGACACCCGTCCCAGCCCCGTCCCTCTGTCCCCCTGGAAGGCGGGCTGGGGGACGCCGGCAGCCCCTGCTTTGTGCCCTGCCTGCCAGCAAAGAACCTCACGCGGGGTGCCGAGGCAAACCACAGAGAGCCGGAGGACGGGGACCGACCGCACCGCCCTGGGGAAAAACACAACACTTAGGGCTTTCATACCCTCACGGACTCGACAGATCCCAAACCGATGTTTTATCGCTATTTGTTATTGCTGCGGTAGGACCCCGCGGGGCCGTGCAGGGGCAGAGGCGGCCCCGGCCCCTTCCCCGACCACTTGCAATCTAATTTAAGATACGGAAAAACAAGTGAGTGAGACAAACACTCAGAGGAATGGGGTAAGAGTAACAAGGTCACATTGCTACCCTGGCAGCCATTGCCAAACTTGCAAACTATCTGAAAGTTATTTATATATAAAATAATTAAAATCAGCTGTCCCATCCTGCCACCCTATCTCGCCATTGCAGGTTTGCTTGTGCCTCGCACGCCGTGCAGTGGAATAATTTTGGAGCCGTGGCGGAGGTGGCTGCAGGGTCCGCAGCCGGGACCCGAGCAGAAAGCGGTGCACGCCGCAGCACGGCGGCCGAAACACCCTGGGCGCACGAAGCCACCTTCTCCCCGGGCACGGGCTCGGCTGGTGTGCAGGGGATGTTTGCAAAGAGGATTTCCAGAGGAACGCAACGGGGGCAGGGGCACTGGTAGACCATCTCCCAATCTGGTGACGACTCACCACCAACTATCAGTATTTTCAGAAAGTGAAACCCATCAAAACAACCCAGCAAACAGGATCCAGGAGCTGAACTTGATCCACACCGGTGAAAGAATAAAATATTCTCAGTGCCTGGCAGAACTGAGCCCTTTTGATGCCCTTTTCTTAACTCTGTGAAATATTTTCACCCCAGGCATCGTTGTGCATGAAAGCAAAATGCAGAGAGGACTATGAATGCTTCCTAAGGTGTCTGCTAAAGCATTAATAATGTTTAAGACTTTATATTCTACCAGCACGTCTGAGATGTATTAACTACCCAAAGGACAGTCTTTCTTGGCCCAGCATTAGAGACTTACGCCACCTGAAAATATTTGTCTCCCCTATTCTTAGTACAGATGAAAAATACCGCAAAATCCCTGGGTAAAATTCCGCCTTGGCGTAGAGATGTGGAAGGGCACTCAGCCCCGCGAAGGCTGTGCACGGTGCTCTCAGACACAGCCTGGCTACCTCTCCTTCTCCAAATATTTCTAAAGCATCCGTGACATTGATATCACATGTTTGGAGCATCGGAGAGTCAGGACCGGGGTGAGACCGCGATCATGGTAAAGACTAGAAATTGGAAGGATTATTCAAGGTTCCCCAAAGCCTTTCAGATGCTCACATGAAAAGCATTATCGATATGCAGCACTGTCTGACACTGTCGTTAGCACATTTAAGGAGAGGCGTACAAATACTCTACATGCGCTCAAGCAGACACCTCCCTGCACAAAAGCAAGACAGGCACTTCAACGTACCAACAGCCATCATCAGAAGGAGTTCTCCTTTCTTCAGCTCACACAGGCAGAAGAGCAGGGAAAGCCAAGCCCCTGATGCAGAGCAGATCAGCACTGTCCTGCCTAGGTGTCACCTACTTTCCCTTCCTTGCTAAGAGGTAGTAGAGCCAACTTCACAGGTAGGAGCGAGACAGCCGAGTAGCTGCATTTCAACCTGGGCAGATAAGAAGAGATCAGGATGGTAAGAGGTCATCCTCGGAGACATCCCTGATCTCTGCCCCGGGCATGAGGTCATCCTGATCCTACTGCTTCTCTCACGCTGTCTCCTGCCCTTACTTGACATGCAGCAAGAGCAGGAGACGCTATGGGCAAATGTGCCACAAGTGTCCAAACAGCTTTTCAGCAGTGGAACGTCCTCGGCACCAGACCGTGGCCCCTCTGCCTTCCACGTCCCACCCAAACCCAGCCCAGCCTCAGTGCTCCGTGCTAGTTAAAGGGGATTGAGTTATTTTCCAGAAGCATCAAGAGCAAAGGGCTTTGCTGAGCTGACTTTTGAAAATAATCAATGCGCTGGACATGCTCGATTTCTCTACAGCAGGTGAGAGCACTGTGATGGAAGAAAGCTTGCGGGAGATAGCCCGGTCCTTCATGCCCCAGGAATGGCAGGCTGGCCCCGTGCGAGATGCACGATGCAGACACATAGTGAGACAGGATGTCTTCCCGCAGAAAGACCAAGTAAATAGTGTATAATGACAGGATTTCTATTATTGATGCTTCAGCAAATCATCTTGGATCCTCGGAGGATCAATTAATCATTGGGATTGTCAACACCCAACTCCATGTTCTAAGTTTTTGCCATCCAACTCTCCCATCCTCCCCTACACACAAATGATGCTGGGGGCACGGTGCCAAACGAAGCGGAAAAAGAAAGACGGGGAAAGAAAGCACCGAACAGAGAGGCTGTTGTCAGGGCCGGACCCTCGCGTTGGCGAGGAAGATCAAATGCAGCTGCCCCCATGGCTGCATGTGGTTAAGCCCGCCGTGCCTGAGGGCAGGCGGGATGGGGAGCAGCCAGGCAGCCTACGACGGGCACAGATAATTAAATCATCCGATTGCCGGGCAGGCCACATTAAGAAGCTCATCGGTTTGCATGTGGCCCCTTGCTGTGGCCACCCGTGAGCTAAGTCTTGCCTAGATGCTAGTAGACAATTAAGACAAATTGTATGGCTGAAGATCAGACTAGAGCACTGCCAATGCCCTTGCCTGGAAGCCCCGCTGAAGAATGAGGGCACATGTGTGTGGGAACCAAGGCTCGGAAGAGAGCTTTTAATGAACAACGTGCCAGCACTTGTTGCCAGAACACACTCTTCATTTCAGCTCTTGGAGAAAACAAAACCCTTAAAACCAGAGTTTACTACATTTCACTGATCTTCAATATGGCTGGAACTTCAGGATGCTTCTCCTCAAGCTAAGTTTGTATCAGTGAAAATATGCTTCTTGTTAAAGAAACTATTTAAAATGTGGAATCTAAAATCAAGCAAAAATAGCAGACAGTATGTTCAGCTTCAAAATTGGCTTGCACTCAACCAAGTATACCATAAACAGAAGGCAGAACTGACTATTTTTATCTTAACAGCCCTTGGGTGATTAAAATTTGGGGCCAGAATAAACAATTTTTTTCCCCGTTCCTTGCAAGAGAATATGTGACATGGGTTTGGAGTCCTTTCTAATTTTTTAACTCCCTTCCTAGCTATCAGTTGTTTGCATTAGAAATGTTCCCATGTACCCGACAGCGTAAAGGCTGCATTGCACCAGGCACGGTATGAATTATAGGAACACACAGACCACTGTGCCCTGAAGAGATTACGGTGCAAGACAACCCAAAGACAACAACAAAGTGCTAAGAGGGAGCAGGTGAAAAGTTAACAAGGGGAGGAATGCACCGATACGCAACGTATATGATTTTTCTTTATGAGGTGTAGTGTCACGGACAACCCCTGTGGCCCAAAGACACACGGGAGATGCGGGTCATAAGGATGCACCTCATAAGGATGCACCTAGGACAGAAAGGACCAGATGAGGTCAGGGAAGGTGACGGGTGAGGAAGACACAGAGGTGCCTCTGAATCAAGGGGCAAGGAAGGCTGGAGGAGAGAGAAAGGAGAGGGGGCAGAACAAAGGAGAACGGCAAATAGATGTGCAAGTGCCAAGGGAGAGCATGGCTGGGAGTCAGAGATGCTTCACGGGATGGCATAGCCAGGGTCAAAGACCAGGGATAAAATCGAGCATCAACATGAGACGGCGTAGACGGAAGAGATTGAGAAAATCCAGGCCACAGAATTTACAGCTTTGCAGCAGCCGGGACTAGCGAAAAAGAGCAATCATATGTTGAGGGATGGGCAAGGCAAGAGAGAGACGGGGAGGTACAAATTGTTTGCACGTTTGCAGAACGAGAAGTTGAAGACGGAGCCCAGGTTTTGGCCATCAGTTGGCAGTGGTTCCAGCGACTGGAGGAAGGAGAAGCAGCAATGGGAAGAGGAGGAAGCAAGAAAGTCACTTTTGATGGTGTTGAATAATGCTGATGGTTTAACTGCTTCCACAGAAGGAGCTATGGAAAGGGGCTGAGCCGGGGGACTGACTGGAGGGAGGCAGAGCGGGACAGGAGCAATGGACTGGGCATTGCGGGAGCTGAAGCCGTGGGAGCAGGAAGCAACTGATTTGAAAGAAGGCGTAGAGGAGGGAGCCTAAGTGAGAATTTTGGGCTACCTCCAACACAAGGGGACGAGAGGTTTTGACATTTCCTGAGCTGTCTATAGCATGTATTTGGGTTTTTCTGCAGCAGCAGCCCACAGATTTGTTGGGACATAAACGACTGTCAACCCTCAAAACTTCTTCAGACCTTCACGAGGGTGACTCCCTATCTTTTCCTTACAAACTACACATTTTAATACTTAACACTATGGTTCACATTCCACAGTGTAGGAACTGCTGAGTCCTGCTGTGAGGACCACCCCAGCAATATTTATTTATAAATAAGTAAAAAGAAAGATTTCCTGAAAAGATCTCTTAAAAGCTGCACAGATGTCCAAAATGACGGCAAAGCGACATGATATACAGCAGGCCCAAAGAGTTCACAGTCAAGGCACATGATACAGAAGACGCTTTTGTTTCTGAGTAACATTATATTCTCATATAATCATAATTGGGAGGGGGAAGAGAAATTACCTGACAAACTCTTTTTTCCTCATCCCCTTCCTTTTCACACACGGATCATCTTTACTCAAACCCGTTCAAATCTGTGTTATTAATTTTGCTTCTTTTAAGTACAATCATTGTTCATAACTTCCACCTCCAGCTCAGGGCTATTCCTCCAGTTTAGCGTGTTCCCATTCGCACGGTGTCAGCAGAAAGGGTTTCTTACTCCAGAAAAGCCATTGCATGTGCAATAAACAAATAGCCTTTGACATACTGGTTAATTATATCAGTTAGCGACAATCTCACATGCATGAATGCTGTGCTAATGAAAACACTTTGGCATGCAAAGCAGGGCCGATCAAGACATTGAAGTGTCCAAACCTGCAAATGATAAGCAGCGCAACCCATGAAACACAACAGGACTTTCTAGTTACACTTAGGAGGAGCACGGATGGATGGCAACACGGTAAGGTTGGACTCTAAACAAGACACAATATTAGCCTTAGGTGCTGAACAGTTTGATTTCATGTAAAGGAAGTCATAAATTAAGAATATAATCCTGCACCACTGGTGACACCAACATAAATTTCTATTTGGGTACAGCCGGTGATGAAGGCATCTATTCAATACAGCATCTCTGTACCTTCTGTAAAGCACTGGCTTGAGCGCCCTGCTGAAGAGCATGGACCCGAGCATGCCTCTCCAACTCCCCAAACCAGGTCCTCTCCTAAATCACATTACCCATTCTCCTGCATGCCAACCAAGCTAGACACAAAGAAGGGTGTCCATCCTGGGGCCTTCTTCTGTAGCCCACTTAACTCCCCGTCACGGTGGTCCACCTTCCCCAAGGCTCCTGGCAGCCAAGCAGAGGAGCCTTGAGCCTTCTCCACCCCTAATCCAGGATCCCTCCAGAAAAGGATCTTCACATGATGATCACTGGTCATGTTTCAACCTGCTCCAGAGGAGCAGCTGGGCAGCCAGGCTCCATCTCCCACCCCAGAAGCCAGCTCGGTGCCTCAGCCCCGGCGCACATGTGCTGCGCAGATGGACGCAGAGCGCGGGCTGCTGCGGCAAGCCCTGTGCGTGCTCCCTGCACGCTCGCTGTGCAACCAATTTGTATGTTTACCGCAGCCATTTGCCCAGGACTTCCGAATGTCTGCAGCCAAAACCATGGACAAACGAAAAAAATGGAGGTGAAAAAAACCCAGGAGGCATGTCCAAGGACAGCTACATAAATGCTGCGATTGCCAGCACCTTCTGCATTCATGTGGCCAAGAGCCCTTCTGCAGCTGGACGAGGACATGGACAGGGGGAGAAGCTGCGCTCGGCCCCTGCATCAGTGCTGACTCCCCTCAGTGTCTCCATCGCTTTGACAAACCAACCCCTTTTTCATTTTTAACTTCTCCTCTTTCAGCTACCCGGGCTCCTTACTTTGGCCAGCCCCTAGCGCGGTCCATGTCTCTCTAAACAGCAAGACAACAGTCCTCGGAGACCTGCTCTCCTTCCATCCAGTAACGCTATGCAGAGCTAACCACAGCCTTAATGTACTGACAGTTAAACTGCTTTTATCTCTTTTATTTTCCACAAAGTTCTCACACAATAATCCCCCGTCATATTTTTTACCAATAAAATATATGAATAGCTAATCTAGTGGCTAACTTTACAGTGATATGAGATCTTCCATTATAATGACTTCCACAGTGACATAACAAAATCCCTATCAAAGGCAATCTTTTTATGGCTGTTAGAAAGACGGTCTCTATCCAGACGCTTGCCATCAATTTGCTTTTAACTCCCTTGTCCCCTCGCACGACGGAGAAAATGGACTAGCCCTAAATTTAGGATAAACACTTGATGACTGGGCATTTAGCAACAGAAAACTTCCCCTACGTTGTTCAGCCTGAAGATGTCCAAGCACAAAAGCCAAGGAATGCTCTTCCCCACCTCCTTCTAGCCACGGATAACCCAAAGCACTGCAAAAAGAGAAGGTTTTAATTAAAATCGGCACTTCTGAGCTTGCAGTTGGTGGCAGACCCCTTCTTCAATAAATGACGTCACTTTGGACCGTGGCAGCGCGGGAGCGTGATGGCGGGTTTTGGCACAGGCCTAGAAATCGTAAAAAGCACTTTGGTGTTTACAAATCGAGGCTGAGCTGTGCCCAGCACCCCGGCGTGCCGGGCAGGGAGGAGGGAGATGCGGATGCTCTGGGCCACGTGCTGGGGAGCGAGCAGCAGGCAGCGATCCCCCCTGCCGCGGGCACTGCGGGCACCCCGGCTGCCCCCCACGCCCCTCCCGCTGCAACGCTGACCGGGATTTTAAAATTCCCAAACCGCTTATTGGCGTCTGCTAAGCTTCTTCACTTCTTATGCTGGATACTTCAGCCCCACTCATCTGCCCCTTCATCTCCTTCACCTTTCCCATTCCCTATCATCTTCGGAAAAAAACTCCCTTAGAGATTTATGCAATCCCCAAATCCTGGCGCTAATACTGCCGTGTGCTCACTCAGCTCAGGACCCGTAACTCTCCTCCAGCTGATGCGGCGTGCAAGCTCTTCGGAGCAGAGACTGCCCATGCATACCCACCCCTGGTAAAACTGCACCTTACTCTCCGCCGGTCTTTGGGAACGACTGCAAAGTGCCATTACAGGAGCAAACGGGTATGTCAGTCATCTCCCACGTTGACTTGTTATCCTCATAAAGGCAAATTGCAACTGATTGCCCCTTACTTCTACCTACAACCCTCCCTCCAAGCAAGACCTTAGGAACTGAGCGCAGCCCTGCACAGCCCTGTGTTTAACTACAATTTACCGATTAGCTACCAGGCAGCAGCACATGGGAATCACGTTTCACCATTTTGGTCTTTTTTAAGCCCTGAATAAGCCATAAGATGCTCCGAGCATTCACACACCGTGTATTCCCTACAACCTGCTGTAAGCGGGGGGCTGAAGCCTCAGGGAAACGCTCCTCTGCTCAGTAGCTGAGGGACATAGAAGATCATAGCCCAAAAAACCACAGCTGTGGGTAGACCTTATGCTGCTGGAGGATTTCCCAAGGATGGAGACGGCTGTGGGGCTTGGGCAGGAGGACAAGGGGTGGATGCTGAGGCCAGCACACCAAGGGAGCCCATGGAAAGCAAACCCCAAAGGAGCTGCAGAGCTGGGAAGAGACTGAAGGGTCTTGGAGAGCCGAGCAAGGAGATGCTCCAGTTCATGGAAAGAAACTTTTGTGCAAACCCCTCTCATAAAAAGCGCTGCACAAAACCCACCCTCGCCAGCGGGCTTGGGAAGCTGAAGGCTGATGATGTGAACCTAGAGCAAGGTTAGCATCTCACGGAGAGGTCGTCTGCACAACGAGCACAGAGGGGACATCCATTGGCGATAAATAAATAGGGACAACGGGAGCTCTGCAGCCCCGGCCAGCCCCACCCCAGGTGCAGCGGGTTCGCAGGACTCCTACACAGAAAGTTTTTTTGTGGGTTTGCCAATATTGCAAAACCACCGCGTAAGCCGGGTGAGAAACTGAAACCCTTTCAGCGGTCAGCACAGCGCGGCGCAGCGCTCGCAGAGCTGAAGGAGGCTGTTGTGCCCTTCTCTGTTTCGGGCCACATCTTTCCAAACCCCCTTCACACGAGACAGATGCTTCTGCTTATGGTTTCGTGGGCAACGCAAGAACCTAAAGCACTTGGGAGGACGGTGGCTCATTACAGCAGGAACTTGGGTTCTCCAGAGGTAATTTACTGCAGGGAAGGACTTCCCGGCCGTGGCCAGACCAGGAGGACTTTTAAACGACTTTCTTTATGTACCCAGCTCTGGGGACTGGACTGGTCATGCATCATTGCGACGGCTCTTCCGACTCACGGATCGGCAGGTCGTCGTGCCAGGTGGCTGGAAATGCTGCACCAATGTCTCAACAGGGGAACGCGTAAGGAAAGTTCATCCTAATTAATTAGAATTGTGAATTTAAAGTGGATTAATTAAACTGCATTAAATCCCTGTGTAAACTCCTCACTCAGGCTTGAAAGTGTCTTTATTAAATTGCCAAAGCAAAATTCAGCTAAACCAAATTAAGGCCGTTTCATTTCTAAATGACAGTGTCTACACGGGGATGTAATGCAGTTTAGCTAATCCACTTTAAAGTTATTTCACATCCATTTCAATTGTCCCCGTGTAGACAAGCCCGAGGAATCCCGTCACTCATGAGCCTGTGTACAAATATGGGTAACAACAGGGCCGTTTTTAGATTGCCTTTTTAGGAAATTATTTGCAAATATCCTCTTGGACAAGAGAGCAAAGAATTGATTTTCGGTGGGACCGGGGCAGGGAAGGACAGCGCTCTCCTGTCGGCTCACGGCGTGTGCAGGAGGACAAACGTCCCTGGCTTATCCCCGCGTTCGGGGAGATGTGGAGGAAAGGGAGGGGACACGCACGGCCAGGAAAGCACTTTCCAAACGCAACTGCGCGCCCAAGGTGCCTCTGACCGTACCGCAGTGAGGCGAGGGCTTCCCCAAGAGGGAAACGTGGAGTTTAAGGATGAAATAGTGGAGATGAGGAAAATGGAGGGTGCTGGGCGTGATGTCTGGAGTAGCTGCACGGAGACCGCAGGTTCACAAGTCGCGGTGACGTTGGCACCGGGGGCTGCAGAGACCTTCCCTAACCCCACCGGAGCTGCCGAGCTGGACGGGGGCACGGCCGCAGACGCCCTGGCCACGCGAGGCTGTACCCACGGACCTCCCCGGCAGCAAGGAGAGGACTCTGGCTGCATTTAGCAAAGTTGGTGGATTTGGGACATCCGCAGAGCCCACTGAGAGAGGTGTGAGGCAGTCGGCAGGACAGCAGCACGGGGGGTCTCTTCTCAACCGGCAGGTCCCCAATCCCTCAAGCCGTGCAGGGAAGAGCTGTCGAAGTGCAAAAATACAATTTGGTGGAGCTGGGAGAAAGCCCCGAGGGGGTCCGGTTTGGGAAGGGTCCCTGCGTCCTGCCGGGCTGCCGGAGCCGAGGCTTTGTGCAGCCTTTCCAAGGAACCAGCTCGGCACCGAGGCCCCGCTGCCCTTGGCCAGCAATTCCCCCTGCAACACCCACGATTTGGGGAGCTGCGCGGAAGGCAAAGGGTTAAGGCAGCCCTGCGGTTTACAATTTAGTAGCAGTCAAGCCCGCAGCAGCAGCAGCGCAGACCTTCGCAGGGAGGCTGGAGAGGCTGGAATAACTGCTGGCTGGAGCTGCAGCACGTCCAGAGGCAACGGCAATAAAACCAGAGTGGATTACATCCCTTTAGAAACCCTCAGGAAAAAAAAAAAAGGAAAACAAGAGAGTAGGGGAAAAAAAAAAAGGGAACGAAAGAAAGCGTAAACCACAGATTATGTCTGTTGGCTGTTTTTTGATAAGCTCTGCTACAAACACAATGCTAATGAGTGTAAGGGACATCCTCTGTGTGGGGCGGCTGCTTGACCGCATTTTGTCTGCATGTGGCTGATTTCCTCACCCACTGCCAAGCCCCGTGGCATCGCTCCCTGCCGGGGCTTTTCCTTCGCCTCCTCGCCTCGCCGCTCGGCCCTCCGCGGCCGTCAATATTTCACCCAACCTGCGTGAGTCAGCAGTAACCGAAGGAAAGGACCGAAGGGAGAATAAACACGCCGTCGCCTGGAAACTTTCCCTCCGAAGCATTTCAGGGTCGGCGTACGCTGCCCACGTGAGCTCCGGAGCGGGGCCGGGCGGCTTCGGAGCTCTTTTCCTATTAACACCGTAGGATTTTTATTTTTTTTCACGGTTGATCCCAAAGTCCACTTGGCTCCTGCTGTTAACGTACCCCTCGCTAAAGCCTTAGCTGCCCCTTTTTATGCCACCGGGCTCTTTACGAACCCGATGGTGATTGCCTTCCCAAGGCATCTATGGGGTTGCGTATAATTCCTCTAATTAAACGTAAAGGAGAGATGGTTTGGTGGAGCACTATTTCATCATTTCCCCTCTCGCTTCATGCTGTGGACTTTAATGAGGACCTAAAACACCATCTTGACTTGGCTTTAGTTTCAGGCCAGATGAGCTTCGCTTGTTAAGACGGTCTTCGCTTGTCAGGAAAAATAGCTTTATTAAGGTCGTGTGAGGCGGAGGGTTTGATTAAAGCTAATCAAGGAAGAAAACCAGACTGAAGCGGCGCGAATCAAACTTACTGCGACATGTTTAACATAACTTCACCTCGCCTATCTGTTAAAAGCAGACAGAAGTAAGATCAAGTTACCCAGAAGAATGCCTGAGCCGGGGGAGCGCGTATAGCACCGTACGACATCGTATAGCACCGTATAGCATCGTATAGCACCGTACAGCACCATATAGCACCATACAGCACCACACAGCACCGCGCAGCACCGTACAGCACCGCACAGCACCGCAGAGCGCTGTGCAGCATCACACAGCACCACGCAGCTCCATACAGCACCACACAGCACTGTACAGCACCGTGCAGCACCATACAGCACCGCACAGTACCATACAGAATCAAACAGCACCGTACAGCACTGCACAGCACCACAGAGCACCGTGCAGCACTGTACAGCACCGTACAGCACCATACATCACCGCACAACACCGTATAGCATCATATAGCACCGTGCAGCACTATACAGCACTGTGCAGCACCGCACAGCACTGCACAGCACCGTGCAGCACCGCACAGCACTTACAGCACCGTACAGCACCGTGCAGCACTGTACAGCACCACGCAGCACCGTACAGCACCGCACACCACTATACAGCACCGCACAGCACCGTACAGCACCGTACAGCACCACACAGCACTGTACAGCACCACGCAGCACTGTGCAGCACTGCACACCACCATACAGCACTGCACAGCACCGTACAGCACCGTACAGCCCCACACAGCACTGTACAGCACCACGCAGCACTGTGCAGCACTGCACACCACCATACAGCACCGCACAGCACCGTACAGCACCGCACAGCACCATGCAGCACTGTGCAGCACCGTACAGCACTGTAAAGCGCCGTACAGCACCGTGCAGCACCGCACAGCACCGTACAGCATCATACACCACCATGCAGCACCATACAGCACTGCACAGCACCGTGCAGCACCCTACAGCACCATGCACGCTGCAGCTTAACCCTTGCGGGGCTTCTTGGGAGCAAGCTGACAAACGCCAGCACTGCCGCTCCGCTTTTAATCCTCGGGAGCAGGGCTTCCCGGTGCGTGCTCGGCGCAGGCTAATTGCCGCCCGGCGGAGCAGCCCGTCCGGCGGTGTGTAGGCGGCTGCCGCTGCCCTGGAATCCACACCGCGCCAGCGTGCTAATCTGGAGGGGTTTCTAAACCTAAATAACGGCGGATGGCTGCGAGTGCCACGTTCCCGACGGAGCGGGTGCCACGCCGGGTCGGAGACCCTGTCCCACTTTCCTCTGGGCTGTTTGATCCAAGGTGGTGGGAGTTTTACAGAAAATGCAGTGGCTTTTTTCAAATCCAAAGGGCTGTCCCATCACTGAGGCTCGTTACGGCAGTGCCTCATTTTTTGGATTTTACTGGATATATTTTTCTATATTTTACCCTAAAGAGCCTGCAGCTGTGAACTCGCCCTGCTTCCCCCATGCGATCTAACCACCGTGCTCCTTGCTTTTAGTTTTACTTTGTTTTTACTATGTGATGTCAACAAATGCAGACGGGGCCATCTGAGGAGATCGTTTGGGAGAGCCGAGGGAAAAAAGACAATTATAAAAAGTAGGTGCTGGTTCATAAGCTTGGAGAGTTTCTGAGAAACCTACAGCCGTGGTCAGCAGCCAAACGCCGCTGGCCGGGCCCTGGAGCTCCATCAACTGCAAAACACCCATGTAAAGTGCTTTGGAAAACACAGATGAACTCAAGCCCTCGGCACACGCAGAGCCCGAGGGACGTCGTCCCGCCTCGTGGGGTCTGGATCCTGGCGAACCGTCCCCCAGCTGCCAAAAGTAAAACTGCCAACCGAATCGCCTCCGCTTTTTGGTTTTGCTCCTCGGCCCCTGGGGTGGAAGGAAAACGCCGACGGATGTTTGAGACGCGGGCGGATTAAGCCGCAAGGTACAAGCTCTCACAAGCAAAAGCAATTAAACGAGGGCTTTTTGTTGGGTTGGTTTTTTTGGTTTTTTTTAAGAGAGAAGTTAGAAACTCGGCGCTATGTAAGGGGCTTTTTAAGGATAATTTTCACCAGAGAAGTTCAGGAACTCCAAACGTACACAGGGATATCCTGCTTAGGACAAGGCTCAGCATTAAAAAAACACAGTCTAAACAAAAACGTGGGACTACTCCCCTGCTCCAGCTCTGCCGCTCGGCGAAGGATGGACAGGAAATTACCAGCAGTGGCATGGGGGCTGCTGCCAAGAGGGAGCGCGGAAACAAAAGACCCTCTATTGTGTAGGAAAACCTGACATCCATCCCCTCCGCTATACTCTGCACTCCCATAAACCTTTCCTGTGAGATATGATTTGTGAGAGCTTTCCACATTTCGAGTGCCCTGCGATTCCCCCCACCCCGGCACACGCAAGCAGGATCTGCAGCTACACTGGGGTTCCCATCGATGCCAGCCCTCCAAAGCCCTTATTCCTTCTTCTTCTTCCCCCTCCGGCAGCCACCCCACAAATTCCTATTGAGAAAGTAAACGAGACGTTTGCCCTCGCGAGAAGCAGCAGCCGCCCCGTATCGCACAAAGGGCTGAAGGGGCTCGGTTTTCTTCATTACTCGTTCGTTCACCTTCAGGGCAAAATCGGGAGGTTTTTTTTGGTAAAACAGCAATATTTGGTATTTCTGTGTTTCTTTTCAAAGCTGTACACTGTAATTGACGAACGGGTCACTCTCAATTAATTATATTTAACAAGTAGAAGATGCAGAGCAACGCTCCCTCCCCCAGATTATGTCCTTTGGTTATTTAAATAGGTGCAAGTGGAGGGATGGGAGAAGGAACAAGTCGGTAAAGTATCAGCTGTGGAAGTTTGTTGGGAACTTTCCAAAACCCTACATCTGCTTGGCAACAGCTCAGAAAGGGATATGGTTACTCTTTTAACAGTAACACAGCTTTCCCAGGCTACAATATATGAAAAACAGCTTACCCCCAAGCAGGGAAGGGCCAAGCGAGAGCTGCAAAAAAACCCCCTGGCCCCGCCGTGAGACCCCGTCACCTCTCCAGAGCCGGCCGGACCACGGCAAACGCCATCCTCCGACGCAGGGAGGTGGGGCGGCCGGCCGTGGGAGCCCCCCGAGCCCCCCAGCACCCTGGGGTGGGCTGCGCTGCCACGAACACCTCGGGGTCCCTCCTGCCGCGGCTGGAGGGGGGCTCCCGCACCAGCTCCTGCCCCAACTTTTTGGGGGAGAAACACGGCACAGCTCTTGTCAGCGTAAGCATTCGTTCACCACAAACAACACATCTAAAGGCACTGTTTTTAATTACAGCATTAATTGATCTCTCTTTTTTTTTCCAGCTGCTAATTAGAGAGATAGTATCTCGGTTGTTTTACGAGCGTTAGAAGACTTTTGCTTGCGTGGAGATACTTCTGCAGTGGAAAGCAGAGGTGGATTGAGCGGAGAGCAATCGTTTTGCAAAGAGAAGAAATGATTTACCACAGTTGGGTGCATTTTTTATATTTTAATTAATCTCGCTTTAGTCAAAAAAAAAAAAAAGGAAAACTTCCCGCAGCCCGTTTTGCGATTAGAGGGCGAGGAGGCATTAGGAAGATTTAGTGCCGCTGGCGGGTCAGGAAAACACGTGAAAAAATCCGAAGTAAAAACAATAGCGCAAGAGAAAGGGGGAGCGCGTTTGGCACGTGATAAGACGCCTCTCCCTCGCGAACGGAGCGGGACACGGCTGCCCCAGCCCTCCCGCGCCAGGAGGGGTCTGCAGGGAGCATCCCGGCGCCTGACGCCCGTCCCAGAGGCCGGCGGGCTCGGCACGCTGCCGTCGCTCCTCCGAAGCTCAGGATCTTTGCCGGAGCGGAGGAAACACGCGTCGAGATGTAGTTTTACAAGTAGGCGAAAGTTCCCGCAGCGGCAGGACGCGCGGCTGGCACTGCCTAGTGTGACCCATTTCTAAAATAATTACCGCCTGAGTCACAAACCTGTTAAGACCCAATTAACAAAAATGTTATGCATCAGTGATGCGTGTTTTGTCCAGAACTTTTAATTCCACAGTTTTTCCAAGTAAATTCTCTCTCTTTATTTTCTAGTCATTAAATCCCCTCCCCTGGGTGCGAGTGGTTGCCTTCCCATTGTGTTGCGAAAGGGTTAGCGGGCCAAGAAGTCAGAAGGAAAAGGGTGTCATTACTTGTTGCCACTTTGCGGTGGGGAAAAAAAATTAAAAAAAAATTAAAAATAAACTCTTGCCGCTCCCAAAGCCAGGGTGAAGCCCTGGGGGCAGCCGGGGGAGGGCGAGGAGGTCGGGCTATGCCCGGCCGTGGGTGACGGCGGGGAAGGGGCTGGCTCTGCCCTGGCCTTTGCGGACGAGGGGAGGCAGCGGAGAGGATTTTATTTGGCAGATGGGTGCAGCTATTGAGCTTATGCAGTAGTGGGTTTTTGGCTGCCCGAGTGGGTAGCCTGTTGTTTACTGTTTATGGATTTGTCAGTTTTAATTATTGTGAAGTGCCCAGATGCTCTGGCGACCAGTGCCATAAGCATTTAGGGAGCAAACATATAACGAAACGCACTTGAAAACATCTCCGCTTCCTCCCCGTCCCTCTCCCCCCCGCCTCCCGGGACACCCCACGGCAGAAAACACCGGCTCTCCCTGGCGCGACGTGGCCGTGCCGTACCGCCGGGCACACGATGTCCCGACCGGCCGCGGAGCGGTCCAGGGCTGTCCCGCGTCCTCCCACCTCCGAGCTCCGGCTCCATCAGAGCCGTTCCCGCAGCGAACACAGGCTGCCGACAACGGGGGCCCCCCTTCGCCCCCCGGCTCCGCGTTTCACTCTTCCTACCCCCGCCGCAGGCCCCGGGCGTGCAAATCTGGAAGCAGATCTGCTTCCTTGCACCTTTCTTTTTTTTTTTTACCGTCCATCTTTTTAAGGTTATTGGACTCTGTTTTATATAACAAGGTTACGTGCATGGCAAATAGTATAAATGTATCCCAGACGCGGCCGTTTAGGAATGCTCCCCCCCCGGTTACATATGTACTTTTCATCTGCGGTAGTAGGGCTGCAAGTGGCCGTCTCCAAGCGCTCAATAGCCCGCTCTTTCCTGACTCCATTGTAATCCATATTCCTCCTCCCTATGTGAAACGCTTCGCTAGATAAATTCCACTGTATTTCAGAAAGTTTTCCACAGCTCCCTAAGTGTTTCCATATGACACTGTACTCTACAGGTAACTTGAGTTAAAGCCATTCCTAAAGCAAAACTCCCTGTAAAATTTTCCACTATCTCAGCAGTACTCTATGTGCTGTCATTAAAGCAAAGCACATATATTTCTGAGCGGGATTTGCGGCGATGTCGGATTGCTCGGTGAGCCCCAATCAGGTTTTTTAATATATTTTTAAAAAAACCCACTTCCTCGCTCAGGTCTTTTGCCTGTTCATTTACTGAGGTCCTTTTTAACAGTGGAAGACGCAGCTTCCTAAGGCACGCAGGGCGCAGGCTCGGAGCGCGGCTCGGGCTGGGAGCAGCGTGGATAATGCCAGCCTTGTTCCTGCTGCCTTTTCACTCCCTTCCCAACCCTCCTTTTTCCACCCATTTCCCCAGGAACGGCAGCGAACCCTAAATTGCAAACACCTGCTCCATACATCATCCTCAGCCCTGGCAAGACCGAAACGGCGGCGATGCTCGGCGTTCCTGCGGGGAACTTCTCCCCAAAACGCTCAGCCCCGGTCCCCCAGGACAGCAGCAAAACCGCTGCCCGCATAAAAGGGTTTAATTTGCAAATACGCTTGTGCCGAAAGAGTCGCTCCCGTTCTCCAGGAAGCCCTTAGCGGTGACGGAGAATCTCCAAAGCAAAGGCAAAATGTGTAATTTTGGAGAAAAGAGCAGTGAGGATGGGGGGGAAAACCCGAGCTGTGTAAATAGGATCGCAGCGCCCTGTGCATGCAGCGACTGCAGAACATCTGGCTGGATTCTGGAGAGAGAGAGAATCCAAGATGGCAGGAAAGATTAATTATTTTGCAACTTATTCTGGTTTCAATGAACTTTTCTCTGGTTATAATCAAGGTTTTAAATGGCATATTGGATGCACGCTGGGCAGTGGTAAGCTGAGGTGGGGTGCTCTGTCTCTGGGAATGACAGAAGCAAGCAGCCAGAAACCCGCCTTGTAATCGTCCCGCAGAGCCCGTTACGCTGAAATAGCTATTTTGCCACTGGTTTAATTAATAAGCTATATTTTTGGTTAATTTTATACCGTTCTGAACTTTTGTCAAGGAAAAATAGTTCATTTTAGAGTGAATGGATTTGATGCAGCAGAAATAATGAATAAACAACTTTTTTAAAGGTCGGGACCCACAGCTTCGCTTTGCTTTGATCAAACCCCACGTTTTTATTCCACAAATAATGTCCATTATTGATAGACTCCTTTACAGACAAAGACTCTCCCCTGTCTTCAAACTGCTTTTTAAAAAGCTATTAAATACCCTGCTCCCATCCCAGGGTTTTACACATGCAAATACACCCCTAAACAGTTTTAATTCTCTTTTTTCCCCTCATCTATCTCCCTGCTTTCCAGATGGACCACCAGCTTCCCACCACTGCCAGCAACAGCTTGTGCATTGTTTGTTTAAAACAAAGATGACGCATTAAATATCATATACGACGCGAGGAGAGGGGTTGAGGATAATGCTCTCGAACCGCAACGCCGCGCTAAGCCAGTCGCAGCCCATGGCTCGAGAGGTTGGTACGTGCAAAGGGAGACGGGATCTGGCCATCCTCTGCCTTTAGGGAAGGCGCTTCCCTACCCGCGTCGAGGATCCCCTGCCTCCAGAGAGAGTTAAACTTGTGCGAACATTCTCCAAATTATACAGGCTAACCAACAATTATGTCATTTCATTCAAACATTCATTCACCCGTCATGTGCCCAGATTAAACAGTAACACTTTGTTTGAAACATTCTGCTGAAATTAGCAGACCAGAATTGCCTTCACCTATATTTAAGCACTCAGCCCCGCATCGGACGTAGCCTCGCCTGAACTCCGAGGGGTTTAGGCGAGAGTTTAGCACTTTTATATGAATCGAACCCATGCTTTTGTATGCCGCGCATGTATACGTGATTATTAGAGTTGTGCCGGTAGCAATAGCTCTATACAGATATATTCACAGGGATCTGGAGCTGCTAAGATGTAAAGGAAAAATCAAGAATCCGAGAAAAAATTATGAATCTGAAAAAAATTATGAATCTGAGAAGAGATTTATGCTTACTTATAGCCCCCACAAAAGGTATGTTCAAGCTGTAAAGAAAAACAATGCACAAAAGCTGTAGCTTGGTCTGTGTGCTGCGGTGACAGACTCAGAAAAAGCAAAATCGGGAGTTTAGGGCTGGCAAGCTTTTTACCGTCTCCTTCTTTAAGGACGGTGATGCGGGACGCCAGCCGGATTTTAATCGTCGTATTTTGCTTGACAGCAGAATAGTAACCAAACCAACACCAGCCCTCTCCTTGCGTGCTCGTCCATAATCTCCCAACCCTGGGACATCGGCAGCCCGGCACTCCTCGCCCCGAGCGCAAACCGCCGGCGCGCGCCGCAGAAGAGTACGGAGCTCCAGGATGCCCAAGGCTGGCATTAATGCTAAAATCTGTAGCGCTACCGACATCTCCAAGATGCCAGTTTGCTGCCATCAGCTTTGTGTGACAGGAGAGAATAGCAGGCAGATTGCGTATCTAATGAGCCACACATATTGAAAATCCACAGCAATCTCTGGAATACATGTGGATTTGTCTAAAACTCTAAAATACGGCCTGGATGGTGTCCTGACTGCCAAAACCACAATGAATTCACTGTTACTGTCACTAATCTCCATGTATGTTACATATGGCTGACATTTTTCTTTAACTCTCATATTTTTTGCATGTGTGCGTATATAAATAGGGTAAGAGGGAGGCTAGGAGCAGGCAGACAAACAAACAATCGGCTGCGATGCACAACGTTCCCATTAGGCACTGGAAAATTAGTCCGGAGTGTGCTATACAAATCTGCAGACCCCCAAACAGCCCGTTTTCAAGCGTAGGTGAAGTCTAGGTCCGTCCTGGGAACCCAGATGTGCCTTCCCGGAGTTAGGTTTAAGTATTCCACCTGAAGTCGGAAGGGCTGCTCCAAGTCCTGCTGAATCCAGCGGGAATCTTGAGGCATTTCGATACAATACGGAGCACTTCACGCACTTTGTGTGTTCCTTCAGGTCATTAACTTAGAATATTTAATTCATGCTTTATGTTAAAGAATTTGATATTCATATGATATACATCGCTTCGCCCACCCAACTGGAATATGAACCCTTCCAGAAGCAGGAATAAACCCCCTTCTATTAGCAATGCAATATTACATGGCGTGCTGGCAGAAAAGTTGTATGTGAACTAAGAAATAATATTTCATGCATTCCTTCTACTTTCTAGGCAAATTTATGCCAGATTTTATTCCACTACAGCATTACGAGCGGCACTGCTTATCTCTGTTTCAGTGCACTTCTACTAAACAGTAGGTCAGCTGAAAACTTTGTTTACCGCCTGAGGAGAAGCAAATAGTAGTCGTGCATGGTTGGCAGGGGCTTGCGATATGATATATTCACTGCTGTTATATGGCTCATCATATAATTTAAGTCTACTGTAAACAATCTATTTATGATACACATCCCTTTTGGACATGCAAATTCTTTGGCTTGTGAGAACAGCGTTACAGTTATGCGTATGTTCCTCCTACCAAGCGGCGCTCGCCGTTGGTAAGTGTTAATAATGAAGTGAATATGGTTCCAGAAGAGGAGAAGACCTCTCTTAATTTTCACTTTAAATGAACTCAACAAAATCTCAAGCTAGGTATTTCTCTGATGGCTATTTCCCAGGAGGTCCACTTGCTCCCCTCGCCTGTTGTTCAAGTCTAGCTGTTCCCAGCAGGCTGTTCTCTTTGGACATCCTATAGCAATTTGCTTTTCTTCTCTGTTAAAGCTATAACCTCTCCGATGATGCTGTGGGGACGGTATCCACGGCAAAACGAGGGTGTCAGCAGCCCTACTGAAACACAGAAAAGGGCATGGCCAAGGGCTCTAGGGATGGGTGAGAAATTTTGCGGTCAAGAAAAAGCAGCCAGTCCAGCCCCACTGAGGTCCCCAGGACTGTCCCACCAAGGACCCTCCTTGTTGAGTTTCTCTCTTGCATCCTATCATGCCCACAACTACGTCACACCCCTATTTTTGGAAGAATAAACACTGGGCACTGTTACCCTGATGATGCCCGATGCTGCATACGAGCCCTCTCTTCTTAGTCCGCATGATAAACCATTCGTGGTTTTTATTTGCCTCCTTTATATTGGCTATTCAGATTTTATAGAAGACACTCAAGCAGTCACGCGGTATGGACCCAGGAGCAACCGTCCGGTTGTGTGCTGATTTTGAACAAAGAGACTGCAAGTACATGTGCCGAAGGCAAAGATGCTGGCCTTTATCATTGATTTTTTTTAACTTTTCAAAACTCAAGAAGAGCTCTGGGTTGTCTAAAGCCAACATTTCCCATAAAAAGTCAGGTGGTGACTTTCTATGCGTGTGCCAGGGGACAGCAAATCTCAGAGTGTTTCTGAAACCCTACAACAGGGTTAGGTCCTACCGCTCGCTCCTCAAAAATTATCCTTCTGCCACGACTTTTAATAGACTTCCTTTCTAAAGGGATGTGTTGGTAGCAAAAGGCACTGGAAATCTCTGGGGTTTTTGCAGGTGCATGCGGACGCGCGGGCAGGAATGGCCCCAGCCCCGTCCGTCAGAGAAAGCACTGCCGTGTTCATGAGAACAAGGACAGCATTATCCCGGGCACAACGTCCGTCTGAGCAGATGGGCAGCGGGGGAGTGGGTGTCCTCTACTTTCAGTTTTGAATATACCAGACAGTTTTATAGTTTGCTACATTTAAATAAGTTCCTACATCACTGTTACGTGGTCTGACCTAGACTAGTAAATGTCTTCTGCACGACAAGCACGACGGTAATGGTGATAACATCAATAGCTGTGCTCTGGCTGGACTGGGCACTGTGCAAGTACATGGTATCTACACTCTGGAAACTTTAAAATCTTAAGCAGACAAATAGAAAGAAGAAAAGAAACAGCGGCGCTCCCACTTTTATTCCTGACGAACCGTACTATTACAGAACCAGTTAAATAGTTTGCCCAAGGCCACAAAGAAAGGCTGTGGCGGAGCTGGAAAGGGACCCAACCTCTGCACATTTCCAGCCACGTGCTTTAACCAGTCCAGTGCTTTCTCCTAGCAAAGATTACCATATTCAATACTTTTCTAAGTACTTTTGCATAATTGTAACCACCACTTACTTTCATCTGAGTGGCTGTGAAAAGCTACATCATCCCTTGGTTTAATTTCTTTCCCCCAAAAGAATTGCATTTGAAAAGAGCACGAGCAAGTCTGAACCTGCTAATTACACTACAGTACCAGGACGGAAAAAATCATATAAAGGTATTCCTGACATTATATATGCTCATGCCAGTCAGGGCTTCTAAAGAGCCGGAAAAAAATGACTGCAACTTGTTCAAAGTAGACCTTACAAAAACACAGCTGGTCTTTGACTAGTTGTAGGTATTTTGTGGCCATTTCATGACTACAATAGCGGTTAAAATCTGTCACAGCGGAGGTGCAACAAGAGCCGTCCTGTTCTTCACGGGATTGGGTTCGTCTTTAAAAAAGTGAGCTATGAGAAAAGCACGAGGAAGGGACGGGTGTGAGAGCCAGGTACCTGCAGCGGCTTCTCAGTGATCACAGCGTTGATGGTCAGTGATGGATTAAACAAACGCATGCCCTAGGAAAGGCTACATGCAAAACAAAACAAAACAAAACAGAAAGAAAGAAAAAAAGACCCATAATGCATTTTTATTTTGCAGAGCCTTGATTGTAACAAACTCACGCAAAACTTGCTCCCTTCTCCCGCTCCGTGCTGGGAGCCTGCATGAGAAGAGATCTCACCAGCCAGAAAAAGGGGTTGCATTCAGCCTTCACCGGCCCGTATGTTCAAATGCTCAAAGACCGATGTTCAAAGACAACCCGCAGTATTCATTAAATATCAGCAAAAAAATTATGGCAGGTATACACGCAATTTATATCATTTAATGCCATGCAATTTATGCCAAATAACAAAGAAGAATATCGCGTGATGCCAGTTCTTCTGATTAATGTGATCACACTTCACATTTCTTTGGAGCCTCTCCTAATGAAGGGCAAGCAGAAATTTCCCCCCGCTAAACACTCTCCAGTTTCGCTTTACTTTCTAGTGTTTTCCCTTGTAGCGCACATCATTCATTTTGCTGAGCAACTACATTCACTTCTATTAGGCAGCTATTAATTACCTAGCCCTAATGGCAAGGTGACAGTGCATCGCATCGCCATCACGAAGAGCAGATCGGAAAGTTCATGAAAAACCAGGTTTTGAATAAAAATGAGGTTTGCATCTGCATCTTCTCCTCCTTGAGTGAACTGTATGTGGCAGGAAGGACCCCCATGCCCAAATGGCCGGGGCAGGGCTGGGACGGGGGGGCTGGTCCCCGGCCATTCGGGATGGCTGAAGGAATTGCTCTCCGTGCTGCCTGACCTGCACAGCTGGATGAGGATTGCTGTTGACAGGCGTCCCAGGGAGAAGGGGAATAGGAAACGAAGAGGCAGGGAAACCCGAAGGTCCTCTGGAAAGGAGGGAAGGAAGCGGACTATCCTCTTCTCGTTGCATTTGGAGACAGATGTTCTCAATATCCCCGGCTCCGAAGGGTAGGAAGTGGTGAGCTCGGGTACTTTTGGCAAACGGCGAGGGTTTGTTTGGGGTTTTTTAACTTTCTGAAAGACTAAAATGAATAGTGGTTTTAGTGGCATTCGAATCTGTCCATGGCATCTTCCTATCTGCTTTAGGGATCTGCTTCCTCCCAGTGCCCTGGAGGAAGAGCCCAGCCGAAGGAGCCGAGGGCTGGTCTCACAACGCAGCTCTGTGTGAAACTCAAGAAGACTCTCCGAAAACCCGCACCTCAGATTGAGCCCTTACACATTTCCAGAGCAGATGTTACAGGGACCAACAGACTCGTGTGCCTCTATTCATCCCCTACAAGCACTTTCCTCTTTAAAGGCATCTGGGGTCTGTTCTGCCATCGCCGTGCGGGGATTTATGTACGTTGCTCCCATTAGTGTTAATGGCAGTTAGACACATACAGCAATTTCTCTCACGCTTCAGGAAGAGAACAGAGCCTTATGGATGAAAAGTTTGCTATTAAGGATTCTTAATACAATGGAAACATTCTGTCTCTTTTAATTGTAATTTACTTCTAAGTGTAACCGCTCTGGGTTGGGAAAACCAGGATTCAGTCCAATTCAATTATGCAATTCTTGCCACCTGGTAAGCCTTGTTATTTTATAAAGAGTACTGTAGTAGAACTGGCAGATTCATTCATGTTCAGAGCGTAAGCGCCGTATACTGTGTAATCACCGGCTCATAAAAAAGAGCGCAGCGCAAAAGTCAACCGCTCAATTATAATGCAATCTTTAAAAAAGAATATGCAAAACCGGTAGGCGAGATTCATCTTTGGTTCAGCTGCTTTACGATTCTAAGTTCACCGTGATCTTCGCTTCGCAAAGGTTTTCAGTACAGGCTCAACCTCAAGTTAAAACCCAGCTCGACGCGCGACCCGATTCACTCTGGCGCGGTTCAATCGATCAGCACCTACTTGCAGACGCCGGCTGATAATCTCCACCCAGAGGGCACCGATGGGAGGGGATGCTAAATCATGGGGATGCAGGAAGGGTTTTACTGGGCTAATACACATTTACTCTGACTTAGCTAATGAAGCTGCAACGAGATAATACGGGAAAGGAAAATACGGCCCCGGCGACTGGGAACGCTTTCACTAGCCTCGGCACACGGGCACCTGACAGCCGATGAAAACCCCGCGCCACCCTCCATCCCCGCGGGCTAACGAGCTTCCCCGCCTCCTGTCCCTGCTAAAAACCCCGAGCATCGCTACATTTACCACCTGTATCGACAACTCGTGTCTTGCCTTGCATAAACGCGCTGGCAAAGGCACGGAAATGGTATTTTTTTGCGGCAAACGGTTAATAGGTATAGAAAAGCAGCAGGACTTGCTGGTGGAACAGTTTTAATCTACCCAGGGTAGTAAATGTCCGAGGGAAAACCAATCCTCTTTGCCCGCAGCAGGCAGTGACCGGGAGTCAGATGCTCAAAGGAGACGGATCAGAGTGCAGGAGCAGGACTTGCCCACAAGCTCTGGAAGCTCCTCTAAACCAACACCCCAAAACCGCTAACTGGAAGATTAGTTGTGTTTTGACTAAATAAATCGTCTCAAAACTTTGTTTTGCAGTTCTCTTTCTCTGCATTCCTGCAGTCCAAGGTAAGATCCAAAATGTGCAGTGTCCTCGGAAGGTTTGAAAGCACTTGGAGAACCCAGGTGGATGGGCCAGCTCTGCCACGGGAGGACAAGGGGTCTCTCTGCCCGTCATCGCTATTGTCACCGCTGTCATTCGGCCTCTTCACACCATTTTACAAGCCCTCCTTCCCAGGATGAGCGCTTTCAGCCCGTATGGGATGTGATCTCCCCTCCAGTCCCCCTCCCAGCCGGGGTTCACCCGTGGGGGCAAAGGAGAGGGATGAGGGACACAGAGCTGGGTTTTACTAATTCCAGAAATACTCCGTGGTCTCCCCACCTGACAGCCCTGCACCTCCGATGGCAAGAGCAGGATGTTTTGAAATCTCGCACCTTGTAAATAGGAGAAGCACAGCCCGATCCTAAAAATGTAAAGTATTAATTAATAGTATAACTTCAGTTTGTATTCTAGCTCCGACATAATGAACCTGCCAATTTTGATTGCGAAGTGAAAACTCATCTCTTTATTTTGGACAAATAGGGTTAAGCTTCTTAAGCAATTCTTTGTTGTTTTGACTTCAACAATTTATGCAAATGAGATGTTAATTAGGGTAATTGTAACTTAAATTATGCTTGTGTAAACCTCTCCATTGGTAGGAAAGTGTGGGAATCCAGACAACTGGTATTTAAAGCAGCTGTACTAACTCACTTCTGAAAGCAAAGCATACCAAGATCACTTTCATGTCTTTACAATTTGTTTTTATGAGGTGATAACATTTTTACAAATACCATCATTTTTGCTTTTTTATATTGTAAGTGACAGTCTGACATTTTACAACTGGCTTATTGAAAACAAGAATTGAGCACTCTCGCTGTAACGGACATTAACTGCTCAATAGAGATTCACATGCTAATGAGGTGAGAGGGGCTCCAGAAAGTTTTGATAAATGCGACACACACTCTAACTAGCAGTGAATGTGAGTTGACAAAGAACATCTACACCAGGGTTCAATAAAATGTAACCCTTTAAATTAATCATACTGGCAGTATTTAATAGAATGCACAACAATCTCTTTTCTGATGGCTATAAAGCAGAAGAAATGCAAAGTCTCGACAAATGAAAGTTCCCACATTTCCCTCTTCACACTGCTACTTTCATTTGAACTTCTACAATTGTTAAAAAAAGGTAGTTACTGTAAATAACAAAGTAGGAGGTTTAATTGTTTCCTTCTTTTAAAGCAGGATGCTTTTCTTCACATTTATTTGTCCGGATTCTATTGAGCAAATACCCCGACCCGAAAGATTGGTCATAAAAAGCATCGCTGGTTGCGCTCGGAAGGAAATTTAAGGATCCCATATAGCAAAAAGAGGCTTAAGTGACCAGTTTTCTGCTAGGCCTTTTTTCAGCCCAACTTGGCGATTTTTTTCCTTTCACTAAATATAGCTTGAAGGGAAACACGCTGCAGCGGTTAATCAGAAGCAGAAAGTGAAGTTCGGGGGCTTCCTTCACACCAAACTCCCCCGACTTCGCTGAGATTTGCTCCAACGAGAGGCAAAACCGGAACTTGAGCTCCAGCATCAAAGCAGGGGAGGTGCAACGCTTTTCCTCCCGGTTGCCTTATAAGTTTATTTTTTATTTTCCCGTCCTGCCAGTCCCGACCCGACAACACCGACCATTACGCGTGAGCTTGCGAGATCCCAGGAAATAAAAGTATTGGAAGGCCGATGGCAGCCCTTGCCTCCGCGCGTTACGCTAAGGCGTTATTTCTTCCCAAAGTGACAATCCCCGATACCCTTTTTGGGTTTAGCCCGTTTTAATCTTGGCAGAAGTGTAAATCTGTGCGCTCAGCAGCATTGCAGGCTTGCTGGCTGTCAACATCTTGCCTCCGCCAATGCTTGAGAGGTATTCTTGTCATTTCACCGGGGTAGGAGACTTCTCCGGCTGACACACAAGATCTCCCCCAAGTAGTACGTTATGCCAAAACGCCGGCAAACGTAGCCTGCTCGCTGCATTTCAAGCCGTTTTGGTAACTCAGACATGCTCTCACAGCAACTGCTGGATGGCTATACGCAACAGGAGGAGCCCATCGCGGGCAGCCTCCCGGGCAGAGAAAGGAAAATATCCATGAACGACCCCAGAAAAAAATCCCCCACCCATCTCCCCGTCACCTTCGGACTTCACGAGCTTACTCCAGTACATTTTAAATGGAGGGGCAGCTAGCGTTCGGCCCGGTGAGCCTGCCTATCTAAAGACGCATCTGTGCTCCCCGAGAGGTGTCGGGGGCTGCTCGACTTCTCTCCGCGCAGAAATTGCGAGCCTGGAAAAACGAGCGAGCGGAGAAAGGCGTGCTGCAGTTCAGAAATGGCCATTTAGCCAAATTGCATACCTGTGCTGTGTCAGCTATATGGTAGATTCATCTCATTCCATTGGTCTAATGGATAGCAATTGAATTTAATTAGCAAAACTACTTTGACTTAGTCTCATACTGCGCTGAATGTAATGAAATCTTTCTCCTCTCTCTCTCTCCTCTTTTTTTTCCCCCCTCAAATAAAGAATGTCCTTAACTGCATTCCACCGTTAGAATATTAAAAGCTATATATGTTACTCCTAAGGACAGAGTACAGCCATCCCCTTTCACAGGCTTTAGATTTAGTTATTGTATTACATAACATAAAATAATTAAAAAGATACTTCGATAGTTACACACAGTATAAATTCAATTACTGCGATGTCTCCATTAAAAGCACTTTTATAGTATGAATAAAATGCAAATCCTCTTTATGGATCAATACCAGAAACATAATTCTATGCCTCGTCCTGAGAAGGAAGTTAGCCTTAATAAATCATCCTCTTGGATTTAAAAAAAAAAAAAAGTTTGAAAGATATGTATTTTAAAGGTAATTCTCTAAAGCAGACACGATGCTCCTATTTCTTCTGGGCTCATTTTTTAGCGGCGAGGTTCACGGGCTGCACCTCCCGCTTTCCTACAGCCCCTGCCAAGGAGAAGGATGCTGAGGAGAAGAGCCCCGGCCATGCTAACCGGCGCCGCGGCCGCTTGCGGCTCTGCCTGGATTTATCGAAACGCCCCGGATCCGGCAGCGAGAAGTTTGCAGCAACTCACCCCTAGCCCCCAAAATAAAGTGAAAAGAAATTCCTCTGGATGGGTTTGGAGGGAATATTACTACCAAGCCTAACTTTTGCCTGGCCGGGCACAGCGAGACAAGTTCCTATGATTGATTATCGCGGTATCTCTGTATCTCTGACTTTGAACCATAACCTTTTTTGCGCACAATGACAGTTGGGACCTACCATTTGCCATCTGTAGAGATGGTGGGGGAGAAAAGGACTTCGCTTACATTAATCAACCAATTAAGAGCAGACTTAAACAAAACACTAAAGCATAATAAAAACCTGACTGCTTAATAGCTTTCTACTTTTAATAGTTGCCTTCCTGTAGTCTGCTGATGGGAGCAGCACTGCTCTGCCCAGCCCCTACCGGGGACGGGGCCCTGGCTCCGGGGCTGGGCGCTACTCGAACTCGAATGAAGCTGAGGGTCCTCTGTTCTGGGCAGGACCGAGTCCCCTACAGCAAAAAAAGAATAACATAAAAGTTTGGAAACGTAAGTTGTAAATCACAGCCATACAACGCGGCCGGGCTCTCTCGTCAACTGCGATCATTAGAGAATTATTTTCGCGAGTGTAAAATTAGTAACTAATCAAGGACACAAATCACTGCTTCAGTAAGAATCAACCTTTTCTTTCAAAGCTCGGGGCAGTATCAAGAGACCCCACATATTTTGTCACTGCCCCCTCCCTCGAGGTTGGCAGCACATCCCGAAGGAGAGACCGAAATAGCGGCCAAATAATGGGGTGTGGACTCTGCACGCGGCCGCCCCGATGCGGACCTGGAGGATATCCACGCACCCGGCCCGAGCGACTCAGAGGCTAATTCCGCTCTCAGAGACGGTGGATAAAACCACTTTTGTGCAAGCTGGCAGAGAAATCTGGCTTCCCCTTGCTGGGTTTGGTAAGTGGACGCCTTGTACAACGCACGCGCTGCACTGCAGAAAAGGAGGAGGGAGACCTCCACGTTTCTAGAACGCGTCCTCGTTTGCGTCTCCGGCTGACGAGGTTGTGTTGTCAGAGGCCGTTTGCAAGGCCAGGACCGCAGTTGGACTGGTATCATCAAGATGAAGATCAAGATGCAGCAGCATCTCAAACAGTTTGTTTCTGCTGCCTCTGGGGTACCCACCAGTGCAGCTCTTAGAAGACCTCTTGGACTTGTCTACTTAGTGAAGCTATAGGAGAGCACAGGTTCATACTGATAAAAAATAAAACATTTATTAGAAGGAATCATCTTTGACTCAAGGCATTTCATACATGCCCAGCTATTGCTAAATTGTCCCTTCACCATGACCTGCAAATGAAATGGACTGTTTTCTTCATAAGAGGTGAAGCGTATTTAGGGACGAAGGTGTACAAAAACCCCACAAAGGACTCCAGATCTGATCAGCCAAGAAAACATACAGTGTTACTACAATAAATATGTTTTTGTGATATTTAATAATTGAAATTTGGAACAAATTTGTAGAGGTTGGCCAAGATGGTCTCTCCATCCTCATGTTATACGTCTCTTTGTCTATTGTTCTTTTTAATACATTGCATCTGTAAAAAAAATTGCAACCTACGTTGTACAATTACTGCACTGAAGTCCCAAGCAATCTATCAAGTTGTCATACATTTTCTTCACATGAAACCTTTTTAAAATCTTTCTTTTTTTCTACATTTCAAGAAAATACGGAAGAAAATTTACTTGGCCCAAAAAAAAGGCACAGTGAAACACGTTGTTCATCAAGTCTGGTAACAAGAGGAGCTTGTGATACCGTGTTGGGAGAGCAAATAGTCCCCAAAGTGGCGTGTTAAAAGTTTTGGAAGGTTTATAAATCAACAAAATTCAGAGCATCAATAAACCTGCAACCCACAGGGCTTTGGAAAAATTCCCTCTGGGCAGGTTCTTCTTATGAAGGTTTGCTGAACCCCCTTTTTGCAGCACCTGAAGCCACCCCTGAAACGGGGTGCTGAGGTTGCCGGCGGCCTGTCCCCCCCGCGGGAGGGACAATGACACAGCCGGGGCTCACGGGGCGGCCGGACACCGGGCTGGTTCATGGAAAAGTGCGGCATTACCAAAGGCTATTTATTATTAAGGAAAACGCTTTCTTCTGTTGGTGGCACCCAGAAACAATGAGCAGGAACACGAAGCAACGGGTGGGTGAGAGGGAAGGCGAAGGGAAACCGGGAATTATTTCAGCTGGAAACTGGATGAAACGCCAGAAGGAGAGGGATTATTTTGCCCATGAGTTTAAAAACTCTCCACGCCGAGATTTGCAGCATTTGAGTGACCACCTCTACTTTATAGCAGTGTGCAGAAATGTGCAGATTTTGCCTTAATTTCCATTAGCCCCCGATAAATGAGCTCCATGATAAGGAATGTGATAGAGCTCTGCTAAGGATGGGAAGATGGGGATCCCTCTCCTATGAACTACAGGGAAATAGTTTATCTCTGATTCTCCCTCCCTCCCTCGTTGCCTCCTCCAAAAGAGGTCCCTGTATCCCCCGGGAGCCCCAGCATCCCCCAGATACTGCGGCTGGGCACTGGTCACTGGGTGCCACCACCTTCAGGACCATAAGCTAATTTAAAATAAAGGCAAAATGCCGAGTGATTCGCCTTCCAGTGTTTCGAAACGCCAAAGCCTCGCTCCCCAAACCCGGCTCGCGCTGCTGGTCCCGCTTCTTGCAAAACAAAGAAATCTGTTTAGGCTCCAGGAAATCCCACGTGTTACCGTAACTAATTCGAGCTCAAGTGCATTTGTGGTATTGTCAGGTCTTTAGGATGGATCCCATGCCTTTCCCAATGTAGGGAAAACTGTGCGCTTAATTATCTTCTTTAATAATTCCATGGTATGTGATTTATTAAACAGACTCCTTATTTGTAAACAAAATCAGAGCCACAAATGTGCGAAGATAGTCACACTTCCTGGCTAAATAAGAGGCAGACAAAGAGCCCTAATGATGCACCAAAAATGCTAACCAAAAATGTACTCTTTAAAAAGATCACCAATTTAATGCTTTTTGTATTTCATTTATCAGCCATGTAGTCATCATTCCCCTCCCTACCACCATCTGTACACACTTTCCCAATAGACCATCACAGCTGTCCCGTTTCTCACACAAACAGTACCTTTTATATGCTTCCCAACTGTTTTTAATAACTGTTCTGTGCACAGCACTGTACTTCCTTTGTTTTCCTTTTTTTTCCCCCCTTTTTTTTTTTTAAATATGAAAAAGAGATATAATCCAAACAAACAGGTCATCGCAGCAATCGGTATAGGAAGGCAATTAAAATGTTAAATGCCTCCATGGCCACTGACCCGTCCTCGAGCCGCACCAGCGGCCCCAGCGCGGAGCTGGAAAGTTCCCTGGAGAAGTTGCTAAGGTAGACGAAGCTTGTTCAAAAAACAATGTACATGAGCAAGACTGTCGGAGAAATCCTTCATCCCTTTTAATGAGGAAATATTATTAATATTAGATACTGCTTGTGCAACCAGAAAAAGTTTTTGGAGGCTTTCAAAGCACATTTATCAACTCGAAGATGCCGCTGCCCTGTATTTCAGAACCGCGTGGACAGAAACATCCCGTTTTCGTTTCAAACTCTGACTCATTTCACTCCTTCCAAACGCCCCGCGTGTCCTGACCTTGCTTCACCAGCGCTCCTGCCTCCCCTATGCCCACCCCTGCTGCCGACGGCGGCACTGCCGGAACCCCGAGCCAGGCTGGACCGCACAAGATCGGCGGCCTGTGGTGGGAATGAAGGCACCGAGCAGCCGAGGATAACTCGGACCCAAGCCCCGGGCAAACAAAGACGCTCACGAAGGGCAATAGCGGGCAGAGATCCAGCCGGGAACGGGGAGAAAAGCGGGACTTTCTCAGCGACCCATCTCATGGAAAACCTACCCTACAACAGGACGTTCAAGAGTGAAAACTCTATATACTTATTTTTTCCAGGGCAATGCCCACGGCATCCTTCAGCACGGTGCAGGGAGATGTGGACGTCCCACCCTGCGGCACACAAACAGTCCCTAGCCGGGTCCCCACCTGCACGAAGGGCACGTGCAGAGGTCCCTGCGCTCCGCACGGGACCGCAGCAGATAGCCAAGCTCCGTGCTGGGATGGGGACCCTGCTCATACCATCCTCGTCCCACGGGCAGGCGGCTTCACGCCCTGGGACTGCTCACCGCTGAGACACAACGCTCACTCTTTTATAGAAGAGTTTAATAATAAAGACCATGCATGCGGAAAACAACTGGTCCACTCTCTCAATTCCCATCACAATTTTGACTTCCAGCTTTTGACCAGAAAAAGGAACAATGTCCATGTTTAAAGTGGGCTCTGAGCGTATTATTTTGCCTAAATATCGCGTCCGTGTATCCACGTTGGAAAGAACGGACACTCTGAGGATGCGCTTCTGAGACGCAGGTGTGCCTCCCCAAACAGCACTGAGCTCCCCGGCTGGGTGTTCATAACTGTATCTACTAGGAAGAATGTAAACCAGAGCTGCTGAAGCTGATGTCCTTCTCCATAGGAAAAAAAAAATCTTGACCACAAAAATCCCACTTCCTACCTGTGTTTTTTCCAACTTTTCCAGCAATATCCAACCTACGCTCGCAAGGGTTTGGCCGCTACCGAGGCTGATCCTCCCACAGCCGGGGAAGCCGTTTGTGAAGCTTTCAAATAAAATGATGCGGGATTTACTTTTTTAGCTCAGCGACAACTACTTTTTACTTTTTAACACAGAAACAAATGTAAAGAGGTTCGTTGGCTATTTTTAATGAAGTCCTCATCACGTCAGGAAAAGTCCTCGTCATCACACAATAAAAGCATTGCAGTGGCTATCCTCCCTAAAAGGGATCCCAACAATAGCTGGGCTTTAGAAAAGCATCCTGATACAAAGAATTCATTCTTCTGATTTACTTGAAACTACTTTGCCTTAAAGAAAAAAACACTGAATTAAATTTAAATTTTACCCTAAGTTTCCAGCATCATTCAAGGATTTGGCTGTTTTCTTCCGTATCAAATTAAAACCGTATTGGGTAAAAAGATCAGACAAAATTTTGAGCAAACATCCTTAGGATGAAATCTGATTGACAATGTATTTCTGCATTAAAATCTCCAGTAAGTGTTCATCTTGACAATGAACATAGCAACTAACTTGTCTTTTGATACCTTTACAGGGGTTCGTCCCTGTTCTCTCAGTGCATTACAAGGTATTTTGTAACACACGTATTGGCTTTAAACACAGAAACGGTAATTTAACCAGACGCAATGTTCATTACAAAGCTCACGCAGCTCATTATCTGTCCCTCACACACAAGACTAAATCTGTAGACGCAGAAAAATACAACATGAACGAGGCTGTCTCAACACTTCGCATTCAGTTCTTCGTCCCATCTTTCTCCTGAAACCTTCAGCAGACTGGGCACGGTGCCTGCGCTCGCCCTGCAAACTTTCCCCTCGCCGGGTGCTCTGGTTTAGGACTAGTCCGAGCCTAAGAGGGCCGTATGGAGATGCCTCCCTATTAATTATTTCTCCTGAATTTGCAAATGCATTTTGCACCTAGTGATGATCCCCGCAGCCGCGCGGTGGGTTTCCCGGGCTGAAGAGCACTCCTGCTCTCCCATCGCGTGTTACTTAGAATCATCATAGAATCATTTAGATTGGAAGAGACCTTTGAGTTCATCACGTCCAACCGTACTTAACGTAGGGTGACAGCGGGTGGGACGAGAAGAGAGATGTGCAGCACAGAGAACGGCACGGAGCAGGTTTAGACTTTGTTTAGATACTGATGCTGTGAGCGTATTATGAACATGACAAATGGATGCAACCAAGGAGCAGGGAAAACACTAGCTACACCTCCGTGGCCAAGGCCAAGTGCCACGATGGCAGGTCCGGCGGATTTGCTGTCACCTGCAGCTCTTGCGGGTGACGCCGCATTAGTTTTACGCCCCGTGGAAGGTGTCCTCCATCCCCATTGGCGCCGCAATCCCGGAGCCCGCGCGTTGGCGGGTCTCAGGCAGCACAAACTCACTGGTGCCACCATCCAGCTCCCCGCGGTGTCAGCGAAGGTGGGGACGGACACGGCCTCCCATGGGGCGCGTGCACCAGGCGAGTGAGACGGGCAGGAGAAGCCCACCGACCGGTCCCCCCCAGGTAACACCGGGGGCTTCCCGCTGCACCCCGTTGGGTGTCCTGCTGGAGGAGACCTTGGCGATACACCCTCCTGGGATGTTTTTAAACGACCTTTTTACGTCATCAAGAACTCCAGAGCACCATCGGCCATGCAACCGCCAGGTACCACGCTCGCACAACCCTCTCCAGCACAACCAGCTCACCTGGCCGAATAACCCTGCCCTGGACACCCACCGACCCCAGGATAATTTTGTGCTTCGCTACAGATATATCTCACCCCAAAACATGAACATGCTGAAACATCCAATCATGTTCTGGCACGCATGCAAAAAAAAAAAAGCCCATGGCAACAAAGACGACAGCTTGCCAATGGCAGCTGCTGCACGCACACACAAAATTAAACTATATTCTTCTGAAAAGGGATATTATTATGGCATTTGTTTCCCCTCAGCCATCACCCTCACCCATTCCCTCACAAAATAAAGGGGGAAATATCAACACGTAGCAAACATTACGAGAGACGGATTAAAAAAAAGAGAGAGGGGCGCTGCCCCGGGTAGGGGTGGGATGGAGAACGCAGGGTTTAACGGGAGATCATCCAACTGGGATGGGGGCTAGATGCATGGAGCCACCCTGAAATAGCGGCTCACCTACGAGAGCTGCACGCCACGTGCAAGTGAAACGTTCAGCCTTTCTATTGCGAGAAGCCCGCGGATGCTGAATTGCATCAAGTTTGGTCAAGCCGGCCCTGGGCTATAACGCAAATCTGCAAACACACGCTTGTATACGTTAAGTAGCATCTGACGATACCTATCTTTTCTTCCTTTCCCCAGCGCGGACCTGCCTGATGCCCCCCGTGCTGCTATGCAATGCACCAGAGAGCCGTCTCCTCACTCGTGAAGATAAATGTCGGATCGGACCCCTGACATCATGTATTCTCCAAGTAATTATTTTTGATATCGTAAGAGTTGTACAGGGTGCACAATAAAATTAAAAAGTAGAAAGCAAGGTTAATAAGATTATCGTGTTGGTATAATAGGTAATGCATTTTGCAGTATATCCTTAAATCTGCCCTCTCAAAACATAATTAAATAACTGTGATTTATATTTTAAAGGAACGCAGACATGCAGCGTATCCTCCTACCCACATATGCTAATTGCTTTCAGCCCCTAAAAATCACACAGTTGTTTGCAGCTTTTTAATCCTCATGTGTAAATAACCCGACTCAGGTCCAAGTTATGAACAATAAAGTCCAGGAAACTTTCAGAATAGCGTGTCATTAAACCCGTCTTGATTTTATCTTGCTAATCTAATGGCGTCGATGTGTACTGAAGCCTGCGGGGAAGGAGGAACGACTCCCCGGGGCCTTTCGCACCGGCCCGAGAGTCAATTTGCCGGCTTGCCGCGACACCGGGATAGCGCTCGGATCGGGTGGGTGGATATTAAGGACCCGGAGAAGGGACCGAGACCCCCTTAGGAGGAACCGATGGATGGATAAGCTCAGGATACCCCCTCCTGGGCCTTGCCGTGGGCCCGCGGCCACCGCGGCAGCGCAGGGACCGTGGGCACGTATGCCTACGCGCTTCGCTATAGGCAAAACTCAACTGCGCCGCTCTCCATTTCGCACTCGCACGCGAGAGTCTGGCACACAAAATGGAGGCCCCCGTGTATTTCACGGGCAGCGGCTGCAAACCCGGCCCGAATCCATCCGCTCTACGGGGGCCACGTCCTCTTCCTCCGTGCCGAGCCACGATGATGCCACATGGAGCCATGCTAGTTAGAAACACTTCCGAAAAATATATAAATACACTGTTCTCTCTTCAAAACGAATTACGCTGTGACGAGGGGATCAGCCAGGGCGCTGGCCTTTCCGTTGGGCGCAAAAGGCTGCGACCTCCCAGAGCACTTGCTGGGATGAAACTGCCCCACACATCACGGGCACCATGACCCGTGTGCTGATCCCAGCTGGGCTTTTTGGTGGCTACCATAACGCAGGTGATAATTAACAATAACCGAGGACGAAATGAAAGAAGAGCATCACGTGAACGGAAAACCCAACGCGATTAAAACGAATTTCAGTCCACCGACAACTCTTATCTACCCGAGAGCCCTCACTGTCGTAAGGAAACGTTCAGGGTCGGCTGCTGTTAGGAGGCTAAAATAATTTGCCCTGAATTTACAGCCTGTAATTTAATCAGCAGCTCCAGCCCCTGCCTGCGCGGAAGGGAGCGTGGGCAGGGCCGGACTCGCGGCTCCCAGCGAGGATGCCCCAAAAGCCGTCCTGCCGGGACAGTCCCCAAGCCCCGGAGGGTCCAACTTCGGGACACGTGTGGCAAAGCGCAGGCTTTTGGGGAGGGGTTGAGGGTTTAAGGAGCGGCGGGCTGGGGTTTGTTTGCTGGTTGCGAAAGCCTCGGCCGGTGCCTGAACCCGAAGCGTCGAGGGGAGGAGGAGGAGGAGGAGCTGCGAAGAAGCTCAAGGCACGGAAAGCGAGGGATGCCCTTTCCTTTACATCCGAATTGGGGGAAAATACATAATTGTAATAATAAATAGCAGGTTTTATGAACAATTAGGATTCCACTGTCTCTTTGAAGGGTTTGAAAAGCTGACACGATGTTTTGGGTTCTCCAGATTCAGCTTTGAGGCCTCAACCAAGAGAAACATTCAGCCCCGCTGTGTACAGCAGTGACCACAACAAAGATTGTGGTTTCTCCCACACTCGCCTTAAATAGATCTAAATTAATGCTATTCATCATTGGGTGGAAAAGAAGGGAAATATAAAAGTGCAGTCGCTTGTAGACAAGCCAGCAGCGTTGGGCAACTTTCTTACCAGCCAAAGGCTTCTCCCACTTCTGCACCTCCAAGCCCGCCGGGACAGGGAGGTATGGAAATAACGCGCCCTTATACCGGCCGAACCCATCACCTGGAAAACATCCCGGGCATACGAAATAGTCTTTATCCCGTGTTTATTTGTTGTTGCTGTTGTTGTTGTTGGAGAAAGGGGAAAGCTAAACCACATGACTGAACTCCTGCCAGGGGTTCGTGATAGAGCAGACCGTCCCAAGTGCCGCACCAGTTAGTATCTGAATTATCACGGATACTCACCGGCTCAGTTACAACTGCGCGGGGAGAGCAGTTGTCCCACCTAAATCCTGCTTCTGTCAGCTACCGCCCTGCTCACGGCTGCAGAAAGCGGTCGGTCCCGCTCCCCGGAGCGGAGAGCATCGATAGATGGAGGTATCTTCCTGCACCACGCGGGGTGTGCGGATCGCCGCGTTTCGTGCCCGCCCGTGATAGGTGGGTGCGTGAAATTTGGGGTGCCGAGGAGCTGTAGCTGTCACCTCCCCACCTCTCCCGACTGAGATACAGACCCAGGCTCCCACCACTGACTTTTTACGGGCACCTTTTATAAAGGGAAAGCAACGCAAAATCTGCCTTCTCCTGGTATTCCTCGAGGGCAGAAATACCACGAGACATCTTCATTTCACTTTTCTCTTTAAAACTATAGATGTCTCACCGTGGCAAAAATTAATGGATGAAAACAAACCCCTATGAGCCCCCAAATTTTAAAATCTCAGCTGAACACTGAACTGGGCGCGCGCAGGGAGCCCTGTACAGGGACAGGGTGCGAAATACCTGCCGCAAAGCCGGCTGAGTATTTTTTGGTAAGAGTTAATGTAATTTGTCTGTAGAAATGCATTAGGGACTATTAACATCGCAAACAAAAGTTTAAGAACCGTTTTGGATGTACGCTGGAACAGCCACGGGCTGGAAGTAGGTTTTCAAAAGCCTTATACAGGGAGGGGATGTCACGGATGCTTTACACGTATCTGAAGACTTTTAAAACCGACGTATATATTACATATTATCTCCACAGAACAAACACTGTTTGAAATGTGCCCCTTTTTAACCACCGTTATGAGCTGTCTAAAGAGCATTTTGGTTGAAACTTGGGAGGAAAGGAGGGGAAAAGGAAAAAAAAAAGCCCACTGATCTTACACCTGCTCTTTAGCAGTGGGAAGTGGGTTCTCAATCTGTTAACATGACCATCTGGCCAATCTGCATATCACGGCTATCTGGATTACTGTACGATGGAATGACAATAACGTAGCCAAAACAAAAGTAAAATGCATCAAAAACTAACAGTAGCGCAGCCCTTTTGATTTTAAATTAAATAATAAATGTGGTATCACAGCAAAGCGAGAAAGTCAGCTAAATAATTAAAAATGAGCCTGCGCTACGGCATAATTAAGTAAACAATATGGTGTGTGTTTCTATATGAGCCGGCAATAGTTTCCACCGTCGAACGCTCCACTTTTGCAAAGCAGCTCGCAGGAGCTCAAGACGCTGCGACAGCTCTTTTGGTGATGTACAGGATTGTCAGGACACCTCTCGCATCCCGGCAACACGCCGAACCGGCTGCGGCTATTAACAGGATTAATGCAGCAACAATCAATACCAATTGGACTAAAAGATTACGGCGCAAAGCCCTATGTACCTCTCGGAGTCCCCGATACCTCCGCGGGTGTTTTGGCTATCTGCAGTCGTTCTCTGCATTAACCAATCTTTGGGTTATTCCCATCGATGCCTCTTCGTGGTGGCCCAAGTAGAAATATTTTAAATCGGCCGACGGGAACGCAAAATGGGTCTGGTTAAAGTTCAAGGTCATGTGCTATATACTGTTGCCCAGGCAATTAGCCATAGAGCGTATTCAGACGCTAAGTAAATTTTCACAGTCGCAGAAATAAGGCTGACTTCTTGCATCTTCGCTGGCTTCTATTCTAAATACGAACAGAAAAATGAGCTCGCGTAAATACAACCCTATCCCCAGATTTTTCTTAAATTGGGGATTTTTAAATGTCCTTCTGACAGATTAAACGATTTTCTCTGCCACAAATACCTCGCTAGCTTAATTCTCGCCCGAAGCGCCTAACGATGGCCGTCCAAAAAAATAAATCGGGCATCGCAGCATCGCCTCCTGGCCTGCCATCCAGCTTCGCCCACTGGAGAAGTCTCTAAAAACTGTGACCTCTCACAAAATTTAACTACTTCCATTGCGAATCTATTCTCCAATCTGATCACATTAGCAGAAGGAACTCCAAAGCAGTAAAAAACTCCAGAAAGTTCTCGGTTGAGTGCCTACTAATGAACAAAGGTTAACTTTATCTAAAAGGTCAAATGCCTGGTGGCTAAGGTTGTGACCTTAACAACTTAAATTGTGACCTTGCCACGTGCCTAGTATATTGTAGATTCTGATACAGATCATCTGGTAAAGGACCGGTCATAAATTAGCTTTACTGTTTGACTCCCACAAAGAAAACGGTTTGCCACAATGGTTTCCAACTTGTCATTTGATACAAGCGCAGAATAAGTGAAAACTAAAAAGCGAACCCAAGTTCGGGGTATGGAAACGCCGCCTGCTTTTAGTTAAGCAGATTAGAAACTGCAAACTGAGAGCAATACTCTAGATTTCAGTACGTTTTTTGGTCAACCTCTAATTCACAAAACACCGAACTGCCTTTCCTTTTTTTATGTTTTCTTTTTTTTTTTAAATGAAAATGACATGTAGTTTGCCAATTTGCATATTTTTGTTTTCTCTTTCTAGCCAGTTCTTAAAGAGAATAATTGATAGTAGCTTTGTAAGAAGCACTATTTAAATCTGTGCACATGTGTTCCCTTACAGATGATAGTGCCTATTGAAGAAAAAGCGTGGATTCAAAGCAATAATTATCGTACATGTTTAGAAGGAAAGGGACATCTCGCTGCCGAAGTCATCTCGAATAAGGGCATCTTGGAAGAGAATACTCGCCCCCCAAAAAAGACGACGAAGAGCGAGGAAAAAAAAAACCCAAGAAAAAGAGAAGCGAGGACTATGGGTGAAAAGGTCACAATGGTTTTGGCACGTATCTTCAAGCACGTTTCGGAGTCTGTGCCTCCTGCCAATACTGGCAACTTCTCAAAACTTTTAAGGAGGTAAAAACATTGTTTAGTGTTTACAAATCTTCTGTACTATAGCAGATGCTTGTCAAATCCGCTATATGTAAGTTGACCAGCCGACCTAATATTTGCGCTGGCGACTTCCTCCTTGTAAATAAGCGGTCCATACATTTGGGGAGCGAGGTCTGGTGGAGTTTGAGACAAAGGACCCTTAATATTTTTTTTCTTTTGTAATTTTCCTGTTGCGCACCCGGCACAAGCTGCCATTACTGCGGGTCTGCGGGAACCAATGGCTGTCAACTTGGCCAATGTTCAGGTGTAACAAAGACTGCTGGGATACATCGGAGGGGAGAAAAAAAGGGAAAAAAGGGGGGAAAAAAAAAGGTAGCCTATACGCGAGGCTTTTGGTACACCTCTGTGAAGCGGTATAGACGGCGCCCATGCTGTGCTACCTCCTAAAAATCATTTTGCCCCCCTCCCCGGTGAGGTTTAGCAGGGAATACGCCAGCACACGCTACCGCATTAAGAGCACAATGCGATGCGTGCAATCAGCAAACAACGGCCGAAAACACGAAGCGGTGCGGTCTGTACCAGCCCGTTACTGCTTACACAAAACCGCGAATCTAACCCAAAAAAACGAGCCTAAGCCTCGCGCTAAGTTTCCGCGGCAAGCATCAGGTCCGAAGAACAATTAGTGCCATTGCTGCCCGTTGACGATGAAGGCAGAACCAAATAAAGAGTTCGCTATCAAGGCTACTGTTTGCCAACAGCGTGCTGATAAGATGGTATATCCCTAATCACAATATTGAAGTTTTATAGTGTCTATTGCCCGACTGTTATAACAGGGAGAGGATCCCTTCAAGCTCTGCAGAGCACTTACAACCCGAGGTTTGGTCCTTTTCCCCCCATCCTACGTTTTTGTGACCCTACACCGCAGGCTCAACCAAGACCGTTGGTTTCTAATAACAACTTTTGCACTCCGCAGAAGGCTGCTTTTCATTTAGGAAACACAATACGGACCAGTATTTACCTTCACCGCACTATATATAAATCTAAATAATAAAAACCTGCGTGCCTATAGCAGTACACAGCGGGTTTCAGCCGTGGATAGCAAAGCACTTTAAGTGCATCACCCCGCTCTGACGTACGGAGGGGGAAACTGAGGCAGACAAAAGGGATGCGCGTCCCTGGTCTCCTCGGGGCCGGTGATGGAGCGGGAGGGGGCCCACGCCGCCCCAGCCCCAATCTCCCGTCAGTTAGCCATTAATCGGTAATCCTTCCTTCACCGGGCCTCATAATAAATCGCAGAGTAAATAAATCATTTTCCACAATATTTGCCTACCTCCCCTTCGCCATAAACATGCAATATGATTTACCACAGCGCGCCGAAGCGCAAAGTAAATTTCACGGCTTATCTGTAGGAAATACCGGGAGGATACTCGGAAGTTATTTCCGAACGGGGATCGTACCCGTAAAAATCACAGCGGCGACACTGCCCATCGCAACAAGCACTGCAGGGACTCAGCGCAGAAAAACTTTGGGGTAGCCAAAACTTTCCGCAAGCCCCTCCGAAAGAAGGTGGCGTTGGGAACGCAGGCTCCCACCGCTGTAATTTGCTCAGTTTTCTTCCCGGTATATATTTATATAGAAGCGGTTTCTACTCATATGATTCCTTTCCCCTCTGCTCCTCTTTTTTTCCAGCCTGTCCAGCCCCTCAACTTCCAAGTCAGGCTGAAACCCACGGGGCCCTGTGCATACTACACACGAAACCCGGGGCCTGGCACTTCACACGCGCGCATTTTTCCGCAATATAATCACTCAGGAGATCTACAATAGCCTATTATTTTATCCAGTCAACCTACTAGCCATCCTCTGAGCGCACCGAGTCACGCCGCGGGCAGGGCGTACTGGAGGCAGAGATCCCAAGATTTCATCACAGGCAAAAACATCTCATCCCCCCACCCCGTAAGCACAATATTATCAAGCCAGGAATTTGTCTCAAGACCCGCTCAGCTTCTAATTGTATAAATAGCAGTATTTCAGGGGGGCTGAAACGCCTTTTTTCCCCCCCATAGGACTACCCGGGGGTTTGTTTCGTGGCCGCCCAGACCTGACGGTTTGCTATCGAGGGACCGTCTTCTCCTTTCCCTCTGAGCCCAATCCTGCGGGATTTACACTCCCCATCCCATCCCCGTGGGGTGAGGATACCTGGTACTCCTGACCGACGTTCCTTGGGCACCTCTAGCCCTCTCAGACTACTTTGTGCGTAACATAGACAAACTTTTGGGGCTTTTTTTTTTTTTTAAATTAAAACCTATCTGCGTCCCCCCAAAAGCAGGATAAAGGAAGCCGCGTCCGGCTGCGATCTCTCCTAGGACAACATTTAGGATAACACCTGTGAAGGATGCCCGAAATGCCGTTAACCCCGGGAAAACGAGAGCCGCTTTTACGTGGTTGCACCTTAAAAACCCACGGGGAAGGAAAAAAAAAAAAGCGGGGGGAGTTTTGGCACCCCCCTCGCCGCCCCGGGAGGGCGATAAGCGGCGTCCCCCGCTCCCTCCCCGGCTCATGCAGCACGGCACCCGCCACGGAGATAAACCGAAAAGTTGGAGAAGGTGGTAATGAAAGGCACTTACCTGCTGCGTGCACAAAGTATGCCAAATATAAATCGAGTTCCTTAACAGAAACTCCTATATGGTGGGGCTGTACGCACAGCCCGGGGTTAGAGCACTGTGGGGACTTTACAAGGCGCTCGCCATCAGTACTTTCGAGCGGAATACCTTTAAATAAAATCACCATAACAAGGTCCAACCTCCAGACCTTATCTGCCTGGCGAAGGCAGTCAATTCTTCTCATCTTGCCCTTCTGGTCTGGATTGGAAAGAACGCAACACGGAGGCTTTTTTCCTGTGACTGTGAGAACAAAATCCTCCCGAAATTCAGGCCTGATATCTTTCCGGAGCTTTGCCAGAAGTCTGGATGCCCATTTTTGCTTTACCTCGGGTTTTTCACTTAGCAGTTCGTCCTTCACGGCTCTCTCTTCCTCTTTTGACATGCGTTTTTCATGTTTTTTGAAGTATTTTCTTTTTCGGGCTTGCAGGTTGAACCACGTGTATGCAAACGCTCGGACGTGAGGCAGAAGTGCTTCGATGAAGGGATGAAATTCATCCTGAAAAAGTTACAGAGAAGGGTCGATGTCACCGAAAACCATCAACAAAAAGCCTCCGGAAAGGGGGCTTTCGCGAGGCGCTAAGGCTCGCCGGGACGGTGACAATATAGGAGGGTGCTTATACGTTTTACGGGCTGCGGGACTCGTACCCCTCGCCGGTGGACCCCCACCCCGCTACCGCCACATCCCCGCTTCACCTCGCAGCGACCCAAAACCTCCGCTCCCACCCCCCCGAAAACAGGGCCCGACTTCAGAGAAGCACCCAGCCGGAGACGGCGCAACGATGGGGCCCTTTCCCCCCACTCCAAATCTCTTTAAAAATTAAAAAAAAAAAGGGAGAATGAGTTAAAAGCTAAAAACCCCGCTGCGAGTCCACTTGCGGAGCGCGTATCTCCCTTTGCTCTCTCCCTGACCCCGCTGCTTGCGGTGTAGCCAGCGTATGCCCGCCAATTTGGCAAATCCTAAACATTTGGATGCCAATCAATGTTTGTATGGGGAAGTCTAAAGTATAGTAAAACTTTCCCTAAGATATATTTGGAAAGAGCGGCCGGCAGTATAGTAAAATGCCAATAGAGCTGCAAATACAAATACAATGAAGGGTGGTTTTCTCTCCGTTTCCTAATCGGTGAAGGGAGTAGAAAGTAACGGGGCCGATTCACCCCTCGTGGGCAACAATAACTAACACTAAAATCCTAGAAAAAGCAAGTCTGACAATTTTATTTTTTTTAAAAAAAGTTTTGTTTCAGTTTAGGCAAAAATACAAAAATAAAAATCTGATATTCGCGCATGTTAGGATAAGCCAAACTCTGAGCCCTTCTAGAAAATACAAAGAAACAGAAAAAATTGAAGAAAACCCGCGGTGACAGAAAACCTTAGCACGACTTGCGCAAATACGCGAAGAATTATTAATTTTTTCTTTACGCGTTGCGTCGTAGTTTCGTATATTTAAAGAGAAATGCCCTACTTGGAAAGTTAGTTTGGCCATCCAGAGACACCGCTTGCTTTGTGTAACGAGGAGTTAAAGATCACCCCTCTTCCTTGGCACAAAAATAATCACGATTAAAATTACGCTGACAATTAAAAAAAAATGCAAGAAAGACCCCCCGATTTTTGTTAAAAAAAATGAATAATATATATCTTCGATTACTACATCAATCAGCCAGAGAGATCAAAACGTATTATAAGACACCGGCAACACGCTTTTTTGCTTTTCTTTGAATAAAAGAATGACCGAACTCCGGGCTGCACATAAAAACGTATATAGCCCGTGGGGGCCCGATCCAGCACCGCGTGCTGGGGACGTCCCCGCTGCCAGGGGCCGAGTTCCTCCTTTTCTCAGGATTGGGCCCTCCAGGAGGGAAAAATAAAGTCATTTGTGCAACGTTTCCCCCAGCACGGTAAAAGCCACCCGCTGCCCACCCTTGCAAGGCAACACTGGGGATTTTTCGGATTAACTTTTTTTTTTTTTTTTTTTTAATTTATCCCATGGAACACATTTCCTCCCCAAATCATTGCAGGTCGGGCAAATATTGTTATTCAAACAGACATCTTGCTTCCTTTCAGCACCTTCTTTTAACTTGCATTTTCTTTTCAAAAATGATGAAAAATGGAGAAATCAATAGTAGAAATATCTATCAGCAAAATCCTGTCGTAATTCAAGACCTTCTGCTGACTCCCCAAAAGCTTTCACTGCACTTATTCCGAGTGGCCCCTCAATTGTAAATACTTAAATCTCTAGGTAATACCACAGCATTTTTTTTTTTTTCATTTTAAACACAGATTGTTAAAAACTACCAAAACCGGCACAATATATTTCGTTACAGCCCAGCGGAGCGGCCGTGATCACAAGTCCTATGAATGATTATTCATATATAAGCAGGTAAAATAAAATAAATCACTCCAATGAGTGGCACATTCCTCTTTTTTTTTTTTTTTTCCTTCCCCCTCCTCTACTGGAAAAGATCATAGTTTCAAATTTCAATAAAGTTTTTTTTTTAAAAAAAAGGGATTGCTGCGAGTTTGCAGTCGGCAGATTGAAAAAAAGTGAGGGGAGGCAGGATCCCAGCACATGGAGCTGCCCTCACCCACCAGAAACAGCTCTCGCAGGGTGGGGAGGGTGGGGGGGGGGAGAAAAAAAAATAATAAAAATATAACAACTGCCGGTCCCTAGAAGCTAGGAAAAATAATAAACCCTCCCTTCTGATCCCTCCTGTCCTTCCCCTTCCCCACTCAGGGAGAGCGAAGGAAAAAAGGCCTTTTGTCAAGTGGAAGTTTATCTGCGAAGGGACACGCAGCGGAGCCTCCACGGACCCGCAACGAGCCAGGGGAGCGCTTCAAGCGTCCCTCCTTTCCAAACACGTCTTGCTACATCCTGAAATATTTTAACTTTCCTGCTTTAAGCGGCGCTTTGTCCTGCCTGATCTCATGTGCTCGGGACTTTTTTGGCTCGACGCTGGATACTGTCCAAGAGAGAGTCGCTTTAACCTGCGCTAAAGCTGATTTCTACGGTGTGAACCTGAAAGGGGAGGTAAAAACAACCCCCCCAAAAAAAAAACCCAAACAAAACCACTTTAAAAGACTTCAGGGGGAGGGGGGGTTAAAAAAAAAAGGTGCTTTTTGGTGTAAAGTCAGGGTCCGTGGCTGAAGTAAAGGAAAAGCACCGCAGCTCGGCGCGCGAGGTGTGCGCGTCCCTGTTCGACTCCAATGTCTCTTTTCAAAATGGTGTACGAGGAGAAAAGGTTAATGACTCATAAACAGACCAACTTTCAAACTGTCTTGGTAAACACGCCGCTCCGTAAAAAATCGCACCGCTTCAATCTCGGCGGCGAGGTATTAGCGAAGTCAAAGTGGAAATAAAAGCACTCAGGATTGAGCAAACAAAATTGGGCTGGAAGCAGGGATGGGGGGGGGGGGGGAGCAGCTTCTGCACCGTACAATTATTTATTTCAGTGTCATTACAGCCCCCCCCCGCCCCCAAAATAAAAAAGTTTGGGAACCGCGTCAATGCAAGCGTGCTAACGGATGTGCAGACCTGTCTGCAGCCTCGCTGCAAAATATCAAGGGTTTAAGTAACTGGTGGAAAAGGAGATGATCTTCGCCTTTCCCCAAGTCAGCTTTAAGGGCAACTTTCAAAGTATTTGATAAAGCCGTTCGCTTTCCCCCCTCGGCGCTTGACGGGTCACCTAAAAATAAAAGGCAGCAGAAAGCTGGGAAAGGCAGAATAAAAAGTAAAGGGGGTTGTTGTTGGTTTGTTTTTTTTTTTTTTAGCATTGCACTACTCTCCAAAGTTTGAGGATCCAGCTCTTCCGAGAACAGCCCATTTCTAAGCAGCACCTAAAATTTGGGCCGCACGATTCCGTATTGCCTATACGAAAATTCTCCTCTGCTCCTCAGAAAGGTGTCAAAAAAAAAAACCCAAACCCCCAACAAACCCACTCCGACAAAAGAGCCCCCAAACCCGCCCCAAAGGCGCCCGCAAGAATGTAACACTGCAAAGGAGTCTTTTGAAACAATATATTTCTGCTGATCTTTTTGAAATTAAGCCAGCGACAGCGACCCTTGTTAATATTTTTACAATCCATTTGCTTGTAAATCTATGAGGAGATGTGCATATGTTCCCCAACTATTTCCTAGAGCTTCAGCAGATATGTAAATGGAACGATGTTTAGATTTTTCCTGACAGATGATACAAAATGCTCCTGCCGTTCCAGTCCCCCGTGCTTGGATAAATACGCTCATAACTAGGATTTCTGTTTGTTTTCCTTTTCTAACCCACTTTCGGAAGCTTCCCTTTAAACCTGAAGGAAAACTTTAAAAAAAACAAAAAAGGAAAAAGCCAAAAAAAAAAAAAAAAAGCCGTCCCAAAACTCGTCGCAATAAAAGCTCCCGGAATGAAAAATAGGAAACGGGCTGCCATTGCTGGGGGTCCCCCCCCCTTTTTTTCTACAGAAAATGACAGAATCACCTCATTGATCCTTCGGAGGGAAGAGTTTGTCAGGAGGCCTCTGAGCCTCCTATTACTTTTCCAAACGTGCAACAAGAACGGGAGATTTGCGCAACTGAGTAAAAGCACAGTGCCTGGCTTTTTTCTTCTCTCTTTTTTTTTTTAATTAAAAGAAATAAAGGTGGGGGACACACACAGAGGACACGACGCCGGGACAGGGAGCAAGCGGCCCATGGATTTATTTTCTCTCCTCACCGTGCGCCTGGGCCTACTAAGCCCCAGAAGCTGCACATGCGGCTGCGAAGCGATGCGGTCCGCTGCCGGCCCTACGGGGAGCGTGCGGCTCTCCCTCCTGCAGAAGCAGAACTGACAAAAACCAGGTTCTTTTTTTGTTTCAGAGTTGAATCAGAGGCGCAAACTTTGGCCAGGCGGAGCACGGAGCGGCATCCCGCGTCCTCTGCGAACTCCCTCCGCTCCCCTTTGCCTCCTGCCTTTCATCAAGCGTACGGTTTTCGGAGCCCGGTGGAGTTTGGGGCGGGTGCCGGCCTGGCTTCTCCTCCCCAGGCACCCAGAAATTTGGGGGAGGCTGGGGAAGGAGGCAGCGGGGGGACCAGGGCGAGGGAAGGGGACGCAACTTTCGCAGCTCTTCAGGCTGCCTGGGAAGCTGCCTGCCCTCTCCCCACGTTTCCTCGCCTTTTTCTCGACGGAAAGAGCCCGGAGAGGCTTTCTCACCGGGAGAAAAAAAATATTCAAATTAAATTAATAAGAATAATGTAGTCAAAATCTCCTGCAGGAGGAAATAATCTGGGGTTTGAGTCCACCACAAAGCATTTCCTCGTTAAACCATTATATCCTGCTAATTGAAGGTGTGTAATTTAGCGTCCTGCAGCAGCGCGCGGGGAAAGGGGGGGGGGGGGGGGGGGCCGGGCGGCGCTCCGCGGCCGCGCAACTCGGGGGCACCGCGGGGCGACCCCCCCCCCCCGCGTCCCGCCCCCGCGCAGCCCCGTCCCGCCGCAAGCGGGGGGGGGGGGGGGGATTGGGGGGGGCGCAAAAGTTGCGCCAAGTCCCGCGGGGGGCCCGATCCACGGGCGGGAGGGGGGACACGACAACACACGCAGGACAAGTTTGCGGGTGTGCGTCCGTCCTCCCCTCCCCGGTCCGGTCCGCAGCTGGGGCGGCCTCGGCGGGGCTGCGCGGGTGCGGAGGGCACTCCGCGCTGGGGCGGCCGCACCGCGGGAGCGTTCCCAGGTGCAGGGGACGGTCCGTCTCCGCGCCCCCCGAAGCGGGGGGGGGGTGGAGCGCGGAGCCGGCCGGGGCCGATGCCGCCCGCGTCCCCCCTAACCGCGTAACCCCGAGCGCGGAGCCCGGGGGTGCGGGCCGTGCCGTGCCCGGGGCTGGGAAAGGCAGCGCGGCTCGCGGCGCTGCCCGGGGGCGCGGAGCGGAGCGGAGCGGCGGTGCGGGGCGCTCCGGCGCGGGCGGCGGCGGCATCGATCGCGGATGACCAAGCACGGCGGGGCCGTGCGGGGCGTCCCGCAGCACCGCGCCCGCGCGGCCCCCCCCTATTAATTAAACCATTAATAAGTAGGCGCCATTAGCCATGTGCCGACACAAATGGCCGTGCGGGAAGGCGGGGGGGGGGGATGCAAGCGAAAGGCAACAAAGTTAGTTTCGGCGAGCTGCGTTTCTGCCCCTTCCCCGGCCCGCACGCACACGCACCCCCCGCAGCGCCGGCCCCATCGCGCCCCGGCAGCCGCTTACCTGGGTGAGACAGAGCGGAGAATACATGACTGCTGCGGGGGGCTGCGGTTTGGAGGTGTGCGTGTGCGGGGAGAGAGGGAGAGAGAGAGGGGGAGAGAGAGAGAGGGAGAGGGAGAGAGGAGGGGAAAAAAAGAGAAGGAGGGGAACAAAAAGAGAGAGAGAGAGAGGAGAGGAGGGGGAGCCCCGAGCCTGCTTCTTGCTTTCACATTTCCAACTCTGCCAAACTGCAGCCAGCGCGGAGCCGCTCCATGAGCCGAACTTTAACCCCGCCTCGACTTTCCCGCACTACGCGCTCGGCATGCCTGCCCTGCGCGCCGTTAAAGGCATAGCGCACGCTACGCGCTCCCTCCGCCGCCGCGGCCCCCCGTTCCGCGCCGCGCCGCTCTGCGCCGCGCCGCCCGCTCAGCGCTCCGCGCCGCCCGCCGCCCGCGGGGGCGGGGAGGGGCGGGGAGGGGGCTGCGGCGCCGCCGCCTCCCTCCGCCCCGCCGCCCCGCAGCGCGGGCAGCCGCGGAGAGGCGAGCGGTGGTGGGCTCAAAGTTTTTCTTCTCGTTTTTTTTTTTTTCTTGGGGGGGGGGGGTTGTTTTTTTTTTTTTTTTTCTTTTTTTTTCTTTTTCCCGACGGCTGCGGCTCCGCTCGGCCCTTGGCCGGGGACGGGGGCGGCGGCGGCGCGGGGGGGGGACGCGGGGGGAGCGGCGCTGCGTTCACAACTTTCCCCATCCCCTTTGGCACTTGTCATTTTAAATCAAGCGCTTTACGGTCAAGGGTGCTTATTCCACTTAGAAAAAAAAAAAAAACAACCCACAATAATAATTTTTTTTTTAAATAGCAACACATCAATTCGTCTGCACGCCCCCCCCCCCCCCCAAATAAACTCGCTCCTTTCAAAATGAAGCGCTTAAAATTAAAAATACCCCCGCGCCTCCCGCCACATCCCGAGCGCGTTCTTTTGGCACCGGCAACGTTTGGGTTTGGGGTTTGGATGCTCTCCAGCCCACTCGTGGGGACTCGCAGGGTGTCCCGGTGTGTTGTGTCCCCTCCCCCCCCCCCCCCCCCCCCTTGGGAATAGCCTTTTCCCGCTGATGCTGGAAGCGGTTTAAGCGACCTCCGCGTCCCTGCGCGTAGTTATCCGCGCGTGGAGTGGGAGGGGGGGTGGCACAGGGAAAAATCCCATCCATGGGGGAAAAAAGATTTAAACAAGGGGGGGGGGGGGTGGGCTGCGCGGGGGCGGAGGGGAGCGCTTTGCGCTCCCCTCCGCCCCCGCGCAACCCACCCCCCCCCATCCGCGCTGCACCGTTCCCAGCCTTTTGCGGTTTGCAGCATTATCTTTAAGTAACTTTTGGCGCCCTTCGGGAGACTTTTGGCCGCGGGACGGCTGGTTGCGCCCTCTAGGCAGCGGCCTTCCGCAGCCGCGGACATCCCCCCCCCCCCCCCCAAAAAAAAAGGGGGGGGGGCAAAAATACCTTCTCCCCCCTACCCGCGGTAAACGGGTGGGGCGCTGAAGTTATTCTTATTTTTCCCCAACTCAGCGTTTTGCTAAAGACGCTTTTTAAAAATAAGTAATTTTTTTAAAAAGGTTAAAAAAAAAAAAAGATTTTTTTTTTTTCTTCTCCTCCCTTTTTTTTTTTTTTTTTGGGTGCTAAATCCGGAGGTTTCCGAGGTTCCGTCCCCGCCAGCGGCCCCCGTCCCCGCGGGGCGCCGCCAACTTCGGCGGAAAAGGCAAAAAAAAAAAAAAAAAATCCCGACCAAAAAAAAAAAAAAAGAAAAAAAAAAAAAAAGAAGAAAAAAAAAAAGGCGCGCCCCTCCCCCCGGGGAGTTCAAACGTCGCAACACCCACCCCCGCCGCTGATTGGGCAGCGCTCGGCAACGTCACACCGCCCCGCCCCGCCGATTGGCCCCCGCTGCGGCCCGTCACATCCCGCGCCCAGCCGCGTTTCTTTGTGCGCGGCCGCGGGCGCTCCAGACGGCGCGTAGGGAGCTGGCGCGTGCGTCCGGGCGGTCCCGCGGAGGGGCGGGGGGTGTAGAATCTGTCAAGCTCAGCGGTTTTCTCAAATCCCTTTAAAAAAAAAATAAAAAGAAAAATAAAAGGGGAAAAAAAAAAAAAGCGCAGCGCCGGTGCAGACCCCCGCGCTCCCTCCGCGCCCAGGCCCCGCGCAACTCCCGCCCAGACAATAGCTGCCGCCCTCCGCGAAAGCGTGGGAATGGGGTTAAAAAACACCCAAAAAAGCGAAGTTTAAGAGGCGCCACGTACCATGGACAGGTACAAGCAGCGCGCGCGGGGCTCGGCGGGGCTCCGGCGCCGGCGGGTGAGGCGGGGGGGGGGGGTCCGCGGTCGGGGGTGTGTTTTATTTTAAATACCTAAAATAAACTTGGAACCGTTGGGAACCCGGAAGAGAATGAACGCCGCAGCCAATTGCCGCCTGCCCTGAGATGGTTTTTTTTTTTTCCTCGGGTTTTTGAGGGGTTTTTTTTTCGGGGGGGGGGGGTGACCCCCGGCCGCGGCGGTTCGCAGTGCGGGCGGGGCTGCCGGCGCCTGAAGGCGGGCGGGGCGGGGGGGGGCCGGCCGGGCTCTCCCTCTCCCTCTCCCTCTCCCTCTCCCTCTCCCTCTCCCTCTCCCTCTCCCTCTCCCTCTCCCTCTCCCTCTCCCTCTCCCTCTCCCTCTCCCGCTCTGCCGGGCGGGCTCCGGGCGCCCGGGACTTTGCAGAAGTTGCGAGCGATTCGGCAGCGCCCTCCGCCTCCTCCTCCTCCTCCTCCTCCGCCTCCCCCCCGCGCCCCCCCCCCCCCCCCCGCTTATTTCCGCAATCGCCGCGATTTGCATAGGAGCCCCGCACCGGGGCGGGGCGGCGGAGCTCACGGACATCCCCTCCCTCCCGCCCCCCCCGACGGGCGGCCCCCGCCGCGGGCCCTCCCCCCCCCCCGGAGGGTGCTCCGCAGGAGGGCGACGGGGGCGAGCGCCCCTTGCCCGGGTAACCCCCCCCTTGCACGGATAACGCCCCCCCCCACGTGTGCACCCCCCCGCATGTACACCCTTCCCGGCGCGGGGAACCCCCCGCACCAGCAAAGCTTTGCTGCACGGGCAAACTTACCTGGCACTGACACCCCCCCCCCGCCCTTTGCACGGGCACCAGCCGCGCTCGGCACCCCCCCCCCCGTGCTTTGCACACCCCTCCCGGGGTGCGGTATGGGTGCGGGGAGGGGGGGGGCCCCCCA